>NC_064858.1:39011247-39696247 GCF_024139225.1 Suncus etruscus
AAAGAAAGAAAGAATGAAAGAAAGAAAGAAGAAAGAAAGAAAGAAAGAAAGAAAGAAAGAAAGAAAAATAAAGAAAGAAAGAAAGAAAGAAAGAAAGAAAGAAAGAAAGAAAGAAAGAAAGAAAGAAAGAAAGAAAGAAAGAAAGAAAGGAGAGAAAGAAAGGAGAGAAAGAAAGGAGAGAAAGAAAAAGAGAAGAAAGAAAGAAAGAGAGAGAAAGAAAGAAGGAAGGAAGGAAGGAAGAAGAAAGAAAAAAGAAAGAAAGAAAGAAAGGAAGGAAAAGAAAGAAGAGAAAGAAAGAGAAGAAACAAAGATAGAAAGAAAGAAAGAAAGAAAAAGAAAGAAAGAAAGAAAGAAAAGAAAGAAAGAAAGAAAGAAAGAAAGAAAGAAGGAAGGAAGGGGAAAGAAAGAAAGAGAAAGAAAGAAAAAGAAAGAAAGAAAGAAAGAAAGAAAGAAAGAAAGAAAGAAAGAAAGAAAGAAGAAGAAAGAAGGAAGGAAGGAAGGAAGGAAGGAAGGAAGGAAGGAAGGAAGGAAGGAAGGAAGGAAGGAAGGAAGGAAGGAAGGAAGGAAGGAAGATAAAGAAAATAAAGAGAAAGAAGGAGAGATAGATCAGATGGTGTTGGCAGTACTCCTGATTCTGAACTCAGACTGGCAGACTTGAGAATCATATGGGATGCACGGTGTAGATCCTGGGTTGGTCTATGCGAGGCAAATATCCTATCTATCCCCCGTGCTATTGCTCCAGCCCTAATGTTGTGTGGAATTTTTATGCTGATTGTTTAACAGAAGTGAAAGTGTAATACAAATGCAAGAAAATATTACAGTCTGAAGATTACATTGCTAACATATTTAATACTAACATTGCTAACTCATCTGTCTTTCAGACTTTTGGATTCAATATTTTTACCAACTCAAAAATTATAAACCACATTTTTGTCAGCATTTTCAAAATAGTTTCCAAGTTCCACCACCAATACCAAGTATGGGGAGAATGCTTGCACAGGAATAGGGGCACCAGTACCATTCATGGCATCAGCAGCCGTGATGGGGGTCCCAGCAGGACTGCCAGGAGTACCAGGAGTACCAGGAGTACCAGGAGTACCAGGAGTGGGAGGTAAGAACAAGAATTATTTGTCTGCCAGAAAAAAAAATAGAAAAAATTATGCTTCTTTGAGCTGACTTGGGAGCAATTATTTTTTTTTCTAAAAATCAGGTGTTGTGTTCTTGGTAAAATTTCTTTAATTTTCTTCAGATGGTATTTTCCCCAGAAAAAGATTTTTTTCAACTCTAGATTTTTTTTTTGGGTCACACCCGGAGATGCTCAGAGGTTACTCCTGGCTGTCTGCTCAGAAGTAGCTCCTGGCAGGCACAGGGGACCATATGGGACACCGGGATTCGAACCAACCACCTTTGGTCCTGGATCGGCTGCTTGCAAGGCAAACGCCGCTGTGCTATCTCTCCGGGCCCTCAACTCTAGATTTTTAAACTCTTTTTTTGTTTTGTTTTGTTTTGTTTTTGGGCCACACCCAGTAACGCTCAGGGGTTACTCCTGGCTATGTGCTCAGAAGTTGCTCCTGGCTTGGGGGACCATATGGGACACCCGGGGATCGAACCGCGGTCCATCCAAGGCTAGCGCAGGCAAGGCAGGCACCTTACCTTTAGCACCACCGCCCGGCCCAAGATTTTTAAACTCTTGACCTCTTGCCTTTCCTACTTCTTTCCTGTCTTCCTCCCCAAATAGGCATTCCTACATCCTAAGGTCCTTCTCATAGTTAATGATTTTAGGAGTTGCCACTTCAGTTGTACAAAGTAACATATCACTTCCTCCATAATGGCAAAGGAGACTAGGGAATGTAAGGGATTATATGAATACTGTGTCTGCTATATCCTTTTATGGAAATCAAAGAAATGTTGATATATTGTACATATTAGAAAACATGTAGTTTGGCAGTTTATTGCTTTTTTCCTATTTTTATTACATTTGGAAATAAGGAAAATTTATTTTTTTAATTGACTCTGTTTCTATGACTTTCAGCCCTAGACAAATTTTTTCTTTGATTTTCATTATGCTTAGTCTTCGGCCATATTATTTCATTATAAAGTGTCTAAATACCACCCTAATTTATCTCCTGTTCTTCTGGGTCTGTATATATGTGTATAATATATTTTATATTATATAAATTGTTATTGTTGTTGTTGTTTGGAAATTACAACTGCAATACTCAGAGCTCACTTTGGCTTCGTGCTCAGACATTACTAGGGCAAGGCTCAGAGGTGCTGGGAAATAAACTCAGGTTGGCTGTATGTCAGGCAAGTGTCCTGTGCACATTTATTGCTGGTTTTCCATGCCCATAATACTAACATATACCCATTGCAATGCAATCAATTATTTACTTTTCTTTTTTGTTTGTTTGTTTGTTTGTTTTTGTTTTTGGGCCACACCCGGCGGTGCTCAGGGGTTACTCCTGGCTGTCTGCTCAGAAATAGCTCCTGGCAGGCACAGGGGACCATATGGGACACCGGGATTTGAACCAACCACCTTTGGTCCTGGATCGGCTGCTTGCAAGGCAAACGCCGCTGTGCTATCTCTCTGGGCCCAATTATTTACTTTTCAATCTCAATGCAGATAGCAAAAAATGTGTTCACCGTTTCAATTAAATACTAAATGCATTAAATTGTCATTTCTTCATCCGATTATCAGTTGATTAATTAGCTTAGGAGAGACAGTTTTTATTTCTAGGAAAAATTTTATCTATAATATATTTGATTAAGCAATGAGATTATTCACCATATAGAAAAAAAAGATGTTATAAAGGACCTAGTTTGTAATTCCAATAATGAATATCCCTGAGTAAATGTTGAATTTGAGAAATATAATAGCTCAAAGTAATTAATGATAATAAGAGGCATACATTGTATTGTTTATAATGATAAGACTAAAAATAATCCTTTAGTAGGTGCGGCATTTGGTGCAGGAATGACGATGGAGCAAACTCTTCCACCTCCCTCAGAAATCAAAAAGAAAGAGACAATTCGGAAGTATTTCCCTGAGACTTGGATCTGGGATTTGGTGACACTTGAGTAAGTTGTGTGCTGCTGTTAATTTAGCTTAGAATATCTGAATCTTCCTTTATGATATTGATGAAAATTTTGGTTTCTGATCTTGTCAACTGTTACACTGTTGTCTGACAAATATTTAGAGTTATAGTTCATCTAAAATCAAATCTTGTCTTATGTGGTCCTAAGACTCCTAAACTGAGAAAGCAGATGCTACCCCTTTCCTTTTCAGCAATCTTGATGGGATCATGAAAAATTATAGAAAAGTTATCAGTCATTAATTTAATTTGTCAAGGTATTATGCTCTGGGATCAATGCAGTCATTGATTAAAAAAGAAAAAGGAAGGGGCTGGAGAGTAGAGTGTTCACCTTGCATGCAGAATAAGAATGGTGTTTTGAATCCTGGCATCCTATATGGTCTCCCGAGTCTGCCAGGAACGATTTCTGAGTGTAGAGCCAGGAGGAACTAACCTCTGAATGCTGCCAGGTGTGATCCAAAAAAACAAAAAACAATTAAAAAAAAAAAGAAGAAGGAGGAGGAGGAGGAGGACGAGGAGGAAGGGGCCGGAGTAATAGCTCAGTGGTAGGGCATTTGTCTTGCATGTGGATGACCCAGGATGGACTGGGTTCAATCCACCGCATCCCATATGGTGCCCCAAGCCAGGAGTGATTTCTGAGTGTATAGACAGCAGCAATTCCTGAGCATCACAGGGTGTGGTTCCCTAAAATAATTTTTAAAAAGGAGGAAAATCCCTATCTACCAGTGGTGCTAGAAACACATTGCACCAGAGAGAAGAGCCTCCTCCAACATCAGAATAGCCTGAAGCATCAACACAGGTGTATAGGTTCTGCCCCAATAGGCCATTCCATGGCCATACACTTCTAATCAATGATCTCTAGTCAAAGAATCCACTGCATGTAGGAAAAAACCACACTACAAGTGTGATGATGGGGTAACAAAGCAGACTTCCACCATGCCAAGGAAAGAAGATGGTAGCTCTGATAACCGAAAATAACTACCAATTTATACTCTCAGATAAAGACTTTAGAGAAGATAAAGACTTTAGAGAAGAAATATAGAGGATGTTCATAGAACTCAAAGAAATCATGTAATGAACTGAACAAACCACAAATAAGAATCAAAAGTAAAATGAAAGTAGAAATGAAAAAATCCAAACTGAAATAACAGGATGTAAAATCTTGGTAGGTGATATGAAAACTCCACTGGAAAGCCTTTCCAACAGAGTAATAGTAATTGACATCCCAGAGATTCAGGAAGAAAATCCTGGTGAAGAATCAACAGTAAAGGACATCATCACACAGATGTTCCCAGAGTTAAAAAGTGCATACAAACAAATACAGCATGCCCTCAGAGTACCAGCAAAGAGAGTTTCAACCCAATATACATCCACAGGTAAAGCTAGAATACTAAAATCAGTACTGTCAAAAAGGAAAATTAGATTCAAAGGAAGACCATTAATATTTACAGTAGATCTGTCACAAGAAACACTCAAGGTCCAAATGCAATAGTGTCAAAACTAAATAAATTCTTCACCAAGAGTACTTCACTCAGAGAGACTTACATTCAGATTTGAAAGAAGAATACACAACTTCACATATAAACAACAGCTCAGGAACTTTACAAACTCAAAACCTGCCTTAAAAGACAAACTGAAAGGTTTATTTTAAAATAGACCAACAGACAAATCAAACTCCTACAGAAAGATGATACTAAATCCCATGGCAATTACTTCTCTCAAGAGCAATGCTGAGAGACAGAATGGCAAAATGGTTTAAAAAGCTGAATCTAAAATTCTGCTAAACACATCTGAATAATCTGAACAAACTGACTCAAAATCAAAGGTTGGAGAAAAATCACTCAAGCAAACAACTACATTAAAAAAGCTGTAGTGCCATATTAATATCAGAAGACACAGACTTTAGACTTAGAAAGTTATAAGGGACAGAGACTGACAGTTCTTAATAAGAAAGTTATATGTAGACCAGGAAACAATCACAATCCTAAACATGTACACACCCAATGAATGGCCAACAAAATATTTAATACAATTGTTGACAAATCTGAAAAAATATATCAACAGCAATACAGTAATGGGAGACTTCAACACTACCCTGTCAACACTTGGTATGTCAATCAGGCTAAAAGCTAACACGAATATACTGGGACTAAAGGAAGAAATGAAAGGGAGTGTCTAGTAGATATGTATAGGGCTATCCATTATCAGAAAACTGGAAACACATTCTTCTCCAATGCACATAAGTCATTCTCCAGGATATACCACATGCTGACTCCTAAAATAAAGAGTATAAAAATTGGACAAACTAACTTTGAATTACAAATAGACACGGAGGATAACTTTTAACACCTGGTAATTAAACAGCTCACTACTGAACAACCAGTGGGTCAGAGATGAAATCAAAGAGAAAAAAAAAAGAATTGAAAACAAATGAAAATAATGACACAAATTAATCAGACTTTGTGGGACACAAAAAAAGTGGTATTGAGGAAAATTTATAGATTTACAAGACTTCATAAGGAAGGAAGGGACTATATGAATAATTTAATGAGATAGTTTATAAATATAGAAAGTGATCAACTAAATGAACCAAAATAGGCAGACAAGAAAATAATAAATCTTAGAGAAAAAATTAATTACTTGTACATCCAAAAGCAATCCAAAAGATCAATGAAAGCAAGAGTTGGTTGTTTGAAAAAATAAACAAGATCAATAAACCATTAGCAAACCTCACAAAGAACAGGAAGAGAAAGAAAATTAATAAACTAAATTATAAATGAAAAAGAGGAGATTATTACAGGCATCACAGGCATTCAAAGGGTAATCAGAAACTACTTTCAGATTCTATGCCACAAAACAAGGGGCGATTTCTGAGCACATACCCAGGAATAACCCCTGAGCGTCAAACGGGTGTGACCCAAAAACAAAAACAAAAACAAAAAAAATCCTAGCAAATAGAATCCAACAAGCCTCATCAAGAAAGACAGAAAGGGGAGGAGAGAAACAGGGGACATTCTTGGCAGGAAAGTTGCACTGGTGAAGTGAGGAGTACATTTTATGACTGAAACTCAACTATGAATATATTTGTAATTATGTTGCTTAAATAAATTATTTAAAAATAAAAAGAAACAAATGCAATAAATAGAGAGGGAGAGATGGAAGGAGGGAGAAATTCATTCACTCTCTTTTTCTCTTCACTAGTTTGACAGGTAGAAGTGAGCTGATAATGAAAATCCCTGACACCATCACAGAGTGGAAGGCCAATGCATTCTGCTTGTCTGGCACAACAGGACTGGGCCTCTCCCCCATCACCTCTCTTCAAGCCTTCCAGCCTTTCTTCCTAGAACTCACTCTGCCCTACTCTGTGATTCGAGGAGAAGTGTTTACACTCAAAGCCACAGTGTTCAATTACCTATCCCAGTGCATTAGGGTAAGAACTAGAAGTATTTGTGAAATAAAGAGAAAGGAACGTGATCATTTATTCCCTTAGTCTTCTAGGTCTTCTAGGTAAACTCCCAGCATTCATAATTAGAAGTGACATTGCTTTCATTTGGGTGGAAAGGAACTGAGAGTGGTGTGACCTAACAGGTCCAAAGTAGGGATGCGATTTTCATTTAGGATGCTATTAACTCTTTATTTTTAAGTTTAGAAGTTATACATGTGATAACTTCATGTTTGTCACTCTGGTGAAATAACTCGTGGTGATGAGACTCTAAATCATGGCTATTTATCCTAATTCTTGGTAACTGTTCAATTAGTTTATTGGAGGTATCAAAACAACAAAATAATTTGACAAGAATTTCCTTGTCTGAACAATTACTCAGATCCTCTGAATTCAGAGCATTGCCCCTGTAAATTTTTTTCCCCATGAATGATGGTGTCTGTTCTTTCTCTAACACTGGGGTGTGGATGGGAAACAGATCAACATGCAGCTGGAGGACTCGCCTGCATTCTTGGCAGTCCCAGGAGAGAAGAATCAAGACTCTCACTGTGTCTGCAGAAATGAACAGAAAACCCTGGCCTGGGCTGTGACCCCAAAATCACTGGGTGAGTGGTGGTATTGACAAATCCTACTTATGTTGGAATGATTTGTTTTCCTTTCTGACAAGATAGATCCCTCAACCCCCTTTTTTAATAATCAGAAAACGAAGAGAAGAACATTGTCAATACTGGGGAAAATGTAAAAAGAATAAGTCATTTACTGTAGAGACATTGGTGGATGATCTTTTGAGAATCTTCTTCCCCAGGAAAGATGAACTTCACAGCCATTGCAGAAGCTTTGGAGTCTCAGGAGCAGTGTGCTGGGGAGACACTCCAAGTTCCAACAACTGGATGGAAGGACACAGTGATCAAGCCTTTATTAGTTGAGGTAGGCAGAGAAATTCTGTCAGAGACCTTGTTACATAATGTTACATTATCTACTAGGCATACTTCAGGGATATTTTATTCCCAATAAAAATGGTATAAATTAAACTCAATTTTTTCAACATTTTCTCCTCTAAAATGATTTTTTCTATACATTTAATGTCAACTCATTTTCCCCCATTTTTTTCCTTCTCCAATAAAAAGCCTGAAGGAATTGAAAGGGAGGAATCTTTCAACACCATGATCTGTGCTCAACGTAAGTGTGAAAAATGGATAAAATCCTCTCTTGTATTGTCACTTTCCAAAGTATATAGTAGTTATGAAATACTTTTAGGGGAATTGCAATATGCAAATATATTGACATCTGGGGAAGAATAAGCTTTTCTTAATGAAGACATAAGAAGTTAAAAGACAACAAAAACTCAGTTAATATGGAGATTAAATTTTTTGCAATAGTATAGAAATCTCTTCAATAAATTTATATTCCACAAACTTCTGAACAAGTTTCAAAATTTTAAAAAATCTGTATGCACTACTATATTTGTCATTACATTAGTAATTTAAATGTACTAGTATGTTAATGCAATTAAGTTATTTTAAGAAGATCAGTTACTAACACTATTAACACATTCATATTAAATTACCTTTAAAATATTAATCAACTAGAACAATATTGAACATAAACTTTCAGTACAGATCACTTTTTTGCTCTCATATAAACAATAGTCTCATCTAATCAGTCAACTTTACAGTGAAGCTTTTGACAATTATATTTTAGCTCCACACTTTTTTTTCCTGAACTCAGACCTATGTATTTAATTCTTGGATTAGTATCTCTGCTCATAGTTGTCTAAATTTAATAATCATATCAAAACTACCTTATTTAAAATTGAACCTTTGGAGGGCCCCATAAATCTTGCTCCTCCTACAAGTTTCACTGTCTTAAAAGACAACCATGTCCTTGTTTTGTTATTGGTTTTGGTTTTTGCTAGGGATAAAAGCCTTGGAGCCACCCTTTGGTTATGTTAATTTTATTACAATCTTCACCCAACTGGTTTTCAAATCCAGTTATCTACACTATTAAATTGTATTCAGAACCTTTCAATTTCCCAATGTGTCCATTTTACCTTTAGTTTTTTGCTCTGCTAAACTCTCTCAGCAACTCCTAATTAGTCTCCTGATTATGTTCTTTTGTTTTCTTCCAGCAAGAGAGATCATTTAATCCATATTTCAGATCCTACTTCTTTCCTTTGCTCAAATCTTCCAAGAATTTCCCATAATCCCCAAATTTAAAGGATGTCATCAACAAACCCTTGATTCCCTCCTTGACTTCAACTTTTTGCCATACTGGGTTTGTTATTAGCACCTCTTTGCTTTTATTAGCCTTTAATAGTTTTATAGTATTCTCCAATATCTGTAGTTTTCTCACTTTGGCATATTTTTTGAAAGTCTCTCTCCACAGATATCTACAAATTCTCTGACTTAGACTTCTTTCACCTGTGAATTTAAGTATGGAACCCCTCAGTAAATCCTGCATTTGCTAACTTGCCTTATTTCATTCACTAACTTGCCATTTAACACTGACTTTTATCATTTTTCTCCATACAGCTTACTTTCCTTTCCATGAGAACTCTAAAATGTCAGGAAATCTACTTCAAAAATTTCCATATACATTGCACTTAAAGTAGAACCTGGAGCATAGAATTTACATAATGCATATCTATAGAATTTGTGTGATTAAAAAATACCCACTAACTCTAAAATAAATTAAGCAACTAAGATAAGTATATAAGGATACCATACAGCTACTTTTAAGAAAAAGCTATCAAAATTTTGTACAAAGATATATATTACATAAGAATATCCAAATTATATGAATCATAGATTTAAGAGTTTCTTGGATTAAAATGAAGAGCTATATAATGACTTAGAGAAACTAAAAAGATGATTTTGAGCCTATAGAAGGAAATTAATTCAGATCAAAAAATATTATTCTTATTTTCTTTCCTGATGTACATTTGTTTTTGCCATTAGAAAACGAAGTACCTGAAAAGTTGTCATTAGAAGTTCCTTCAAATGTGGTTGAAGGATCTGCCAGGGCAACATATTCAGTTTTGGGTGAGTCTCCAAAACCAAGTAACTATTTTTCTCAATAATTTTAGTGCCTTACCTATAGGGTGACTAAATTTCCTGGCTCTCGATATTGAAATGAATGATAGGGTACTAATCTGAGGGTTAATTTTGTTGTAAACTAGTCAGAAAAAACGTTGAATAGAGGTTGTGCTATATATTATGACTTGATGTGCTATATATTATGACTTGATATGCTATAAAAAGTCAGGAAGGGGGGCTAGAACAATAGCACAGTGTTAGGGTGTTTGCCTTGCATGCAGTCAACTCAGGATAGATCCGGGTTAAATCCCTGGCATTCAATATGAACCCCTGAGCCTGCCAGGAGTGATTTCTGAGCACAGAGCCAGGAGTAACTCCTGAGAGCCACTGGCTTTGAACCCCCTCCAAAAGTAAGAACGATCTCTTCTCTTTACCTTCATCTGAAGATATTGACTAGGAACACACTGCCAAATTGACTTGAAAAGTTGGGCATTTGTCAGTCATGTAAACGATCAGAAAAAATAATATTCCACCATTCATTTTATGCTACATTTTTTATATTTAACTATCTATCTTATTTTTGCTTTTTTTCTCTTTGATTTTTTATTTTTTTCCATTTCATTATTTCTTTATCCATTGTCTACAAAATATTAACTGGTGATTTGATTTCAGTTATCTATCAGTTCTCTTTTTTTTTATCCCAAACAAGCCAGTTCTAAGATCCTCTGATTTCATTTGTGTGTGTGTATGTTTATGTATGTATATATGTGTGTGTGAGTGCCTCCTCTAGACAAAGAGGTTCACAGATGTACAGCATACAAGAGCTTGGCAGTTTTTAGTTTTTATTTTTTAATGTTTATTTTTAATTAATATCTTTATTTAAACACCTTGATTACAAATATGATTGTAGTTGGGTTTCAGTCATGTGAAGAATACCCCCCTTCACCGGTGCAACATTCCCATCACCAGTGTCCCAAATCTCCCTCCTCCTCACCCCACCCCAGCCTGTACTCTAGACAGGCTTTCTACTTCCCTCATTCATTCATTTGTATCTTTCATTCCCCAGGAGATATGCTTGGGTCTGCAGTGACAAATCTTCAGAATCTTCTCCAGATGCCCTTTGGTTGTGGAGAGCAGAACATGGTCCTATTTGTCCCTAACATTTATGTTCTGAACTATCTGACTCAGACAGGACAACTGACAGAGAGCATCAAGTCCAAAGCCACAAGCCACCTTATCAGTGGTAAGAGATGATTCACTAAAAGAGGATCTGAGATTCTTTAAACATATTCTTCAATGTAACTCAAATTAACAAACTTTTGAAAAGACTTGCTAACCATGTTGCTGTGATAAGTAATACAGTATCTTACTATACAACCATAAAAATGCAATGACACCATGGAGGTATCTCAATAAAATCATGCTTGCCTAAGATTCTTTGACTCATTTTGAGAAAAAAGAATAACTAAGTCTCGTTTGTTTGTCTATTTTATAAATTCATGAAAAATTCCTCTTCAGGGTACCAAAGGCAACTGAATTATAAGCACAGTGATGGATCATACAGTGCCTTTGGGGAGCAGAATGGCAGAAGTCAAGGAAATACTTGGTAAGATGATTATCTTCGTTTTATCTCTGTAGCAATATAAACATTCTACATTTCTGGAAGTAGTCTTATAATCATACTTGATTGCCACATTTCCTAGAAATGTATTATTCTTTAAAAATTTACATGTATGTCATAGCTACTGGTGATATCACCATTTTATCCATGTAAGGTTAACTGCTGTAATGATACAATACATAGCAGTGAAGTAAGGGATTCCCTGAAATGAGAGTATAAGGCAGTCTATCATAATGTGAAATGAGAGAGGAATACAGTTTTATACTATGTTAAAGTAAGAGAAGAATAAAAGAAGAGTAAAAATTCAATGATATACAATCATTCAAACAATGCAATGTTGGTGTAGATATGCTTGGAGGCTCCAACAAACATTTCACATTAAAAAAAAGAAGTTTTGGAAAACCTTATAGAAGTTGGAAGATTTTAAAGAGCTACAAATGCTTACTGGGAAAACAAGAGAATATTAAACTCTCAAGCACCATTTTGCCACCAAATCTCCCCCTCCCAACAATTTTCTCCAGTAAATTGTGAAGATAAATATCTGAATTGTAATGTACAAGGTTAACTTCAAAGTGAAATGACCCTCATGTCTCAACTCTCTTTACTGAACAGGCTCACTGCCTTTGTGCTCAAGTCCTTTGTTCAAGCCCAGGCATACATCTTTGTGGAGAACTCACACATCACCAATTCCTTCATGTGGCTTTCACAGAAGCAAAAGGAAAATGGTTGCTTCCAAAGTTCTGGATCGCTATTGCACAATGCTATGAAGGTGAGGACTCTCATTTTGTTTTCGTCCCTGAAGATAGTAATAAATAGCAACTATGATGCTCTTGATGATTTTTTCAGATTCTGGTAACTTAGCTTTAAGGATGGATGGTAGACCCTAACTCACTATAAAACTAGCAAGAAATCAGGAAATTTATTTGAATAAAAATAGTGTGTAAAAAAAAATCAATGTGACTGAAACTGAGAAAAAGTAAATAGTGAAATTCAGACACTCAAATGACTAGTTCAAGTATTTTAGGGTGAAAGAAAGCTAACATGGGGAGTGGTCAATTATATCTCCTATGAAAAGGTATTTTCTAGTGAGGATGCCCAAAGAGAAAGCAAAGTTATTTTATCTCAGCAATGAATGCTTGAATGTTTGAATAGCTCCATCTTGGATCCTACAGGGTGGTATTGATGATGAGGCCACGCTCTCTGCCTACATCACCATTGCTCTGCTAGAGATGCTACTGCCTAACACTGTAAGTACTAGTACATTCAATTTTTAATGAAGAAATTCTGTAATTGAATCACCACAAATTCTTTAATCGAATCACTCTGAGCTACAGTTAAAAAGTGGCTCATGATGGACGAAAAACCATCTCTGTCAGAGTGGTCCTTTCTCTGCCCTAACTGCACTCTTCCACTCTTTGTGGCAAGTTTCCTACCATGAACTGGATATCCTGTTCCTTGCTTTTCTCTATAGTTTTTAGATATTATTAAAACAGTACCTTTTTATATATATTCCATCAATGAGTGTGAATGTCTGTCCCTAACTCTCTGACTCATTTCATTCATCATAATACTTTTTATACCCATCCATGTATATGAAAATTTCATTATATTATTTTTCCTCATAGCTGCATAGTATTTCATTGTCTAGACTAACCACAGTTTATTTATCTACTCATCTACCCTCGGGTACTTGGGTTGTTTCTAGTTTCTGGCTATTGTGAATACTGCTTCAATATCCACTGGAGAGCAAAAGGCTTTTCTGCATTGTGTTTCTGAGCTTCTAGGATATATTCATGAGCAGTATTGAGTACTAGATCATTCTTTGTACCATCCTCACAAATGTAAAAAAAACAACAACATGAAGTTAAACATTTCTAAGAAAAATGGCCTAAAATTCCCATGGTATTTAATTTGTCATATTTCACTGGATTTTAAAGAATCCTTTTATAAGGCATAAAGGAAATTATTCGCTGATCAAAACTGTGATACTGCACATGTACCTGGGATCATGTACCTAGGAATAGCAGGGGAACATTCATCAACCTCCTTGTTTTCTAAAGCTTTCCTTTTCTCCTTTTCATAGAACACAGTAGTCCGCAATGCTCTCTTCTGCTTGGAAACAACCTGGAGTTCCATCTCAAATACCCAAGGAAATCATATTTATACCAAGGCATTATTGGCCTATGCCTTTGCATTATCAGGAAACCAAATCAGGAGAAATGAGGTGCTTCAGTCATTAGAGAAAGATGCTGTGATAGATGGTAAAAATTGAAACTATAATTTTATTTTCCATATTATCGGTAATCAAAAGAAGAGAGGATCTATTGAGATCACATCATAATATAATAATATTATATATATTATATTAGGTCTATTTTAATTATTATAAGACTTTTTGTTACTGATCTAGCACTTAAGTGTTCTTGGGATCATTTGCCATTTTATGAATTTATATGTTATAGATTCTATATAACTTAACTTCAAGTACCATATAAGTTGCTTGCTTTTATATTAAAATTACTTTATTTAAACACTTCTTTACAAGGTTGTTCATAATTTAGTTGTTTTTCCCCACAGTTAGTTATTCTTTATTCAATTTGAGCTATATAGTATACAACACTCTTCACTAGTGACATTTTCTTCCATCAATGTCTCCAATTTACCTTCTGCCCTGCCCCCTACCCTGATACCCTGCTGCCCTGTCCCCTGCTTGACTCCAAATATTTTTCCTTTCTCTTTCTCTCAGTCTCTCTCCCTCCCTTCTTTCCTCTTTTTAGTCATTGTTTTGCAATATTTTTACTGAAGGGTTTATTGTGGATATCATTTTATCTCATTTCAGCACCCAATTCTTGTCCAGAGTGATTCTTTTAAATATCATTGTCACAATGATACCTTTTCTGCTTCACTGTATTCCCCCGAAATTTGTGGCATGCTTCCTATCATGGACTGGCCCTTCGTGCCCTAGTTTCTATTGTCTCTGGATATTATTAACATATTTTATTATCACAAAAATGAGTGTGATCATTCTCTACCCATCTACCTCTGATGTAATTCTCTCAGCGTAATACTTTCCATATCTATCCATGTAGAAGCAAATTATCATGACTTCATTTTTTTCTAACAGTTGCTTAATATTCCATTGTGTAGTTTTTTTGGTTTTTAAATTAGATTAATTTTATTTCAGGCACTGCTGTCTATAGATTTCTTCATAATATAGAGATTTACTTATTTCAGCATTCAGTATTCCAACACAAATTCCACCACCAGTGTAGCATTCTTTTTTATTTTGTTTTTCACTTTATTTTTTTTAAATAAATTTATTTTTAATTATGAGAACAAAGATGCAAAGAAAGAGGACAAGGTAAAGTTACAGTGGAAGGACAATCACCCATAAACAGAATTCTTAGAAGAAAACCCTTTGCTGATACTTTAATTTTGAATTTTCAGCCAAAGAACATTAAGAAAAGTAAAATAGAACCCATGTACAATTACTTTGTCCCTCAAGTCCCCAGATTGTAGTACATTATAACATTTCTTAGCAGTACACAAAGCAATCTAAGGCCATAAAACTTATGTAACTCCTTAAACTTTGAAGGCATAGTATTTTCTTTTCCTTGCACATGCATATTAGTTTAAGTTAACCTCAAAAGTTTAAGTGGGTTTTTTTTTAAGGATTAGAGTCAAAAGGGCACAGTAAAAAACGGTGTTAGAGTTGCAGTTTTTGTTTGCATAGGTCCACAAAAATATGAGGAACATGGAAAGAAAAAGTCTTGGCCTAAATACAAGGAGACAGTACCCCTGAAGTTTCTTGGCATAAGACCAACTCTAGGCTCCAGGCAGACTAGTTTGTCCAATTCAAGTCATTGTCTGTAGTACCAATACACTTTTATTTTTCACAGTCTCTGTTGTTGGTATCATTTTTCTGTATTAAAGCTCCTGGAATCTGCATATCCTAAATTGAAGTCAGGACGGTGTCCTCTAGTTTCACCTCACAATAAAAGGGCAATGCAGAGAGCTCTGTCCTGTAAGCAGGTCGTTGTTGTGAAGTCTTTTTAGTGTTGAAGTCTCTTTTGAGCAGGTCAATGTCAGAGCAGCAGTAGGGTCTTCCCTGTTAGAGTATTGTTTTCAAATGATGTTATAAATGACCTTGGATGTTTTGTAGTTAGCTTCCTTGCTTCAGGGATGAATGGAGAATGCCCATTCTTCTGAGGCCTGAGCCAGGTCATTATGTCAATGTTCAGGGTGTAAGGACCCATTGCTCTACAAGATTTCTGTGTTCCTACCTCTATTAGATAAGAACTTATTCGTATGTATATTATTTTCCCACTTTAATGTGCTTATGCAAACAAGGAACAATGCTACATGGCATTATAGGCCCATATGGGGGCTGCAAGAACAAGTCCAAAAATCCCCATGACATGGTTAAACATAAGTATTAAACTGAGGGACTCCTTCACCGAATATTCCTTATTGAAAAGCTCACAGAGAGAAGAAAAGACAAAAAGTGGGGAAAATCTTCACTGTATAAGGGAATATTTAGTAAGAGTTATAGCTGTAAAAAAAAATAGACATAAAATATTCGAAAGCCATACATGTCCATTTTAAGTCTTTTAAAATAGTTGGGGGTTGTTAAATCCAGTGCACCACTTTGGTGTGTGATTAGGACAGTGCAGTACTGAAGTTAAAAAGGGTGTACTGATGGTTGGGGGTGATAGAGTTAAGGAGTGAAAATGAGCTTTACAGGGTGTGCGAAAGGGCAGAATACCAGATGGACATTCTATATACACAAAACATAACTTAAGGATAGGACATACTATTAATATATACCATGCGTGCAGGGGCAATAGCCCCCACGCGGTTTTGAAGATGTAGACTACTAAGGAATTGCCAGAGTCTGCCTTACTAAAAATGAACAGCTCTAAGCACCCTCAATTTGGACCCACCTTTTCTGGCTGCCTGGGCTGCCACCCCAGGAAGGCCTGGAGGCCGGGGGGCAGGATAGGGGAAGGCTGGGAGCCTACCAAGGCTCCCAGCATGCCCAAGCTAGGGAGAAAGTCTTCGACCTGGGGTCTCCCCAGACCCCATGCCAGCTAGAGCCAGCCTCCAGATCAAGAAAGAATTTGGTAGAGAACAGGAAGCCAGGATCTACCCGCCCTCCTCCCTGTACCCCCCCTTCACTGGGGGAAGGGCGGGGAAAGCTTGGGACCCCATCCAGGAGAGACCACCCAATACCCAACTTGTCGGGCCTACCAAGGCTCCCAGTACGCCCAAGCTAGGGAGAAAGCCTTCGACCTGGGGTCTCCCCAGACCCCATGCCGTCTAGAGCCAGTCTCCAGATCAAGAAAGGCCATTGTGTAGTTTTATCCACTCATCTGTCATTGACAGATTGTTTCCAAATTCTGACTATTGATTATACAATTGGAAACAGAAGAAAGATTCACTGTGATTGGGTAGAAATTTTATTTACTTTGTCACTGATAATACTTGATTGGGAGTTGTAAAACACCTTCATGTTGTACTTCATTTACACTAGCTCACTAGGTGGACACTTGTTACCCTTCTCCCAACTTCCTGGCTATCTCACCTGGAGAGGGAGACCCTCCCATAGCTGGGAGGGGTCTGGTTGGTAATTTAAGGGGCTACCTGGGGAGGGATAAGGGAGAGATTCAGATATAGAGGCTCAGCAAGAAAGAGTCAGGAGGGGGAGAGGGGTCAGAGACAGCATGAATGCAAAGGCTGTTTAGCTGAGAAGCCATGTGAGATATGCTCATGGCAGTTAGGACCTTAACAAAGCTTCATGTTTCCTGAAATCTACTGACTGGCTGTAGGTCATTTCCTTGCTGTCACCCAGATGCCTACAGAGCCACTAGGCCAGAGGGGCTGCAGGCACCGTCCATCCATGCACCATCCAAGGACTTTATGATTGATATTTAATACAACAGACACTAACATAATAATTCATAATTCAAAATTTAAAACCAATATCACAAGTTTAAGATGTTATCTTTTTGCATTTCCAGATGATTCAGTCCATTGGGAACGTCCTAGAAAACCTAGAGAAGCAAAATCATCCTCTTATGAGCCCCGGGCTCCTTCTGTTGAAGTAGAGATGACAGCTTACGTGCTCCTTGCCTATCTTACTCCTATCCCATCTGCAAGAGACCTGACTGTGGCATCTCGTGTTGTGAAATGGATCATCAAACAACAAAATCCTCATGGGGGGTTTTCCTCCACTCAGGTCTGTCTGAAAGGAAGAAATCAAATCAAATAGATGACATAATCCATATATAGATGTACAACCACATTCTGGAAGTTGTTTCTAATTCATATATGCTCATGCTTTATTTCTCCATCACCAGAAAAATAATGAATTCATTCTATGTGTGGCCAACGTTTTTGTCATCTGTACAGTCTCTTAAAGTTTCTCTCATCTGTTTCTCTCATCAGTCTCTTTTTTTTTCTTTTTTTTTTTTTTTTTGGTTTTTGGGGCCACACCCGGTGGTGCTCAGGGGTTACTCCTGGCTGTCTGCTCAGAAATAGCTCCTGGCAGGCACAGGGGACCATATGGGACACCGGGATTTGAACCAACCACCTTTGGTCCTGGATTGGCTGCTTGCAAGGCAAACGCCGCTATGCTATCTCTCCGGGCCCACATCATCAGTCTCTTTAAGTTTCTTAAAGGAAACCTTCAACTGTAAAATAAATCTACCTTACACAAGCAAAATTTTTGTACAAGTATATTCCATAAAGTAAATAATTTTTCAAAGACTAAAATTTCCTAATATTTTACCCAAAGTTCTTCCTCCCCCAAGTAAATATAAATACTCCCATGTAATTAGGCTGATTCTATCAAAGGTGTCAGATCACTCACTTTTTATGTTTTCTCTTAGAACATTTCTCACCACAGTACTCCCAGGAGTCATTCTTCTGCCCCTACCTTTATTATTATTATTTTCCATTACATTATTATTTATATATTTATTATTATCATATGTCACTTTCATTACACCGTTCTCTTACTATTTCTACTGAAATTTCTTCCTACTCTAATTTTCCAATAAGCATTAAAGCATAAAATTAAAATTGCTGACACAACTTCTGCTCTGTGTCAAAATTCTTAGCCTTATTTCCCATAAGTATTGTAAACTAATTAAAGGAACTTCTTTATTTTAGGTACCCCAGGTACCTAAAAATAATAAAAATGAATGATAATACAGTTATAAATGCTTATAATGTTTATGACTGAGTGATAGGCAGAATGGATTTGATATGATTTACAATGATGAAGTGTTTGCCACCTTTCCCTCTTATTAATTCTGCCTTTGTATTTTTTTTCAGGACACTGTGATAGCTCTCCAAGCCCTTGCCAAATATGGAGCAGCAGTTTATGCTAATGGGGAAAAATATGTCACAGTTACGGTCAAATCTTCCAGGTCCTTCTCTGAGCAATTTCAAGTAAACAAAGCCAACCGCCTTTTGCTGCAGGAAGTGAAGTTACCAAAGATTCCAGGGGAATACAGAACAGTGGTGTCAGGGTTTGGATGTGTATACCTTCAGGTGAGACTACCAGGGTTTAGATCCACTAAAATGGAAAGAATGTCTCAAAATGTACAACTGGATTTCAATCAAAAATGATAATTTTTGGCTAAAGTAATGTATAATTCATCAATAAAGGACCAGCTATTCTAATGAAAGAAATTTTTATTTCAATGTGTTTAGAGAACACTGAGATATAACATTCTGCCTAAGAAAGAAGGAGAAAGTCCCTTCACACTTGATGTTGATACATTCCCTAAGAAATGTGATGGAGTAGATGACCACAAGAAGATCCAGATTCACATCAATGTTAGGTAAAACCCAACTGCTCTTTAATCCTTTAAGATTATAAAAATATTAATTTTTATGCAGGGAACTTTAATGTTTGGTGTTGCATAAATTGACTATGAAATTCTTGAAATTTGTCAAGAAATTTTGGTCTATTCTTACTCAGAATGTGCATACAGAATGTGGCTCATAAAAATGAATTATACAAACAGCCACAACAAAAGCAAGAGTAGATGGATGGAGAAGCTGATCCTAGAAATATGGAACACTAGAAACAAATGAGATTACAGGGTGCTAGAATGATATTAAAATGTATAAGGCACTTTTCTTGCATATATCTGACTTAGGTGCAAACTTTGGCATTCCATATGATCGCTTGAGCAGGGTGAAGAATGAGTCCTGAGCACCAATCAATTTCCTTCTATCCCCCAAAATGATTCCTGTATTGAGTTAATTATAAATAATTTTGTTTGAATGTATTTTCTTATGCCTTGACTTTATAGTTATACTGGGAAACAACCCAGTTCCAACATGGTCATTGTTGATGTGAAGATGGTATCAGGATTCATACCTGTGAAAGCATCTGTAAAAAAGGTAAACCTTAGGGGGTAAATTGATAGTACAGTGTGTAGAGTAACTACTATAAGACAAGAATATCGGGGCTGGAGCGATGGAACAGCAGTAGGGCATTTGCCTTGCATGTGGCTGACCTAGGAAGGACAGCGATTCGATCCCCCGGTGCCCCGTATGGCCCATCAAGCCAGGAGCTATTTCTAAGCACATAGTCAGGAGTAATCCCTGAGCATCATAGGGTGTGACCCAAAAACCAAAAAAAATAAATAAATAAATGGCAGAAGCTGATTACCCTACTTACAAAGAGATAATGATAATAAAAACAATATATAAATAGCACATATATATAATCTTTATCAACAGCTGCAAGAAATGCCCCAAATTCAAAGAACTGAAGTGAACACCAACCATGTCCTGATTTATTTTGAAAAGGTAAGATTTACTCTCAGTGACTCTGATAGTGTTTCAAGAACTCCAAAGGTTCTCCTACAGTTTTATAAACAGTTCAGATTACAAATAATATTTTCATATATAGATAAGAGGGTGGAAAAAAATTGAGCCCAGGATTACTAAGAGGAGTCCCTTGAGTATGTGGCTGTCAATAGATCTTTCTTTATGCCTTTCTTTAAAACTGCTACTGAGTATGTTATGCAGTTTCAAGATACCCTATTCTTTCCATAAATCTTGGCAAACCTAATGGCTAGAAAATGCCTTTAAAAGATGGGGGATAACTAATAATTAAGTGAACCTCTGATTGTAATTATGCTTTCCTCTCTCCAGTTAACCAGTCAAGTGTTGAGTTTCTCCTTCTCAGTGGAACAAGATATTCTAGTAGAGAACTTGAAACCAGCTAATGTAAAAGTTTATGATTATTATGAAACAGGTGAGTAGAATTCAGACATGCTGAGTTTTAAAAACAAATACAATTATATACTTAATAAAGAGCCACCTTACTAAAATGACTCCACAATCTCATTGGAGATGGGATATATGCACACAATGAGATAATATTCAATATATATCAACAAAATATAATCATCTGTAACAACATGAATGAGCTTAGAGGATATTAGTTTAGTGAAATAACTCGGATAAACAACATATACTCTCCCTCATATGTGGTACATTAAGAATCAAAACAAGTGGGCCAAGAGATAGTACAGCATGTATGGTGCTGCCTTGCATGCTGCAGATCTGATCTTGATCTTTATACCCAAATGAGTCTGCAAAGCAGATTCATAAGTGATTCATAAGTACAGAGATAGGAGACCAAGCCATAAAATGATTTTATACATAGTATTATATAAAAAAGAAGAAAGAAAGACGAAAGAACAAAAGAAAGAAAGAAGGAAAGAAAGAAAGAAAAGAAAGAAAGTAAAAGAGAGAAGAAAGAACAAAAGAAAGAAAGAAGAAAGAATGGAAAGAAAGAAAAGAAAGAAAGAAAGAAGAAAGAGAGAAAGAAAGAAAGAAAGAAAGAAAGAAAGAAAGAAAGAAAGAAAGAAAGAAAGAAAGAAAGAAAGAAAGAAAGAAAGAAAGAAAGAAAGAAAGAAAGAAAGAAAGAAAGAAAAAGAAAAAAGAAAGAAAGAAAGAAAGCAAGAAAGCAAGAAGAAAGCAAGAAAGAAAGCAAGAAAGAAAGAAAGAAAGAGAAAGAAAGAAAGAAAAAGAAAGAAAGAAAGAAAGAAAGAAAGAAAGAAAGAAAGAAAGAAAAAAAGAAAGAAAGAAAGAAAGAAAGCAAGAAAGAAAGCAAGAAAGCAAGAAAGAAAGAAAGCAAGCAAGAAAGAAAGAAAGAAAGAAAGAAAGAAAGAAAGAAAGAAAGAAGAAAGAAAGAAAGAGAAAGAAAAGAAAGAAAGAAAGAAAGAAAAGAAAGAAAGAAAGAAAGAAAGAAAGAAAGAAAGAAAGAAAGAAGAAAGAGAAAAGAAAGAAAGAAAGAAAAAGAAAGAAAGAAAGAAAGAAAGAAAAAGAAGAAAGAAGAAGGAGGAAGGAAGGAAGGAAGGAAGGAAGGAAGGAAGGAAGGAAGGAAGGAAGGAAGGAAGGAAGGAAGGAAGGAAGGAAGGAAAGGAAGGAAGGAAGGAAGGAAGGAAGGAAGGAAGGAAGGAAGGAAGGAAGGAAGGAAGGAAGGAAGGAAGGAAGGAAGGAAGGAAAAAGCAATGTTGAGACTATATATAAGAGCTGGGCCAGAGAGATACACCTCGTTAGGCGTTTGCCTTGCGTGCAGCCAACCCAGGAGAGACAGTGGTTCGAATTCTGGCATCCTATATGATCCCCTGAGCCTGCCAGGAGTGATTTATGAATGCAGATCCAGGAGCGCAGCTGGGTTGACCCCAAAACAAAACAAAACAAAAAGATTATATATAAGACCATCCAATATCATAGTGGAAGGGGAAATAAGATAGGTAAAATGGATCAAAGTGGTGGAAAAAAGGAAAAGAGCTCCAAGTATGAACTTGATGAACTATAAATAGATGCTGATAAGTAATGGTGAAGATAAAATTTATACAAATTATAAACCATTGTTCCCACACAAAAAGTTTTACATCTACATTTTTTACAGCAAGGAAAAATAAATTTATTCTTGTATTTTAACCTCTCATTTACCCCTAAGTAAATCTTATAACGGTTGTTATAAATTAATTATGAAGCATTAAGTAAGGTATTGAGTTATACTTCATTCTAAATTCTCATATAAGGCTTGTTCAAGACTGAATGATTCCAGAAAGATAAGAAAAACACATCTCAGTACTTCATTATGTCTTGCATTTTATTTGGTTAGTGTCTTGGATAGTCTCATAAAAATCTAGAAAGTGTTCTAATATGTTAATATTTCTTCCACTTTGAAGTAGAAACAGCATGATAGAAGCATTGAAGCATAAGACTTTGAATTAAGGAAAGAATATGGTTAAATTTTAACTCAAGAGATAAAAACACAATTATTAAACTAAAACACAGTATTGTGAAACAAATATGAAACACAGTACTGTACAACTTTATATCAGTTCTGAATCAATTGTCTCTTATTTTCCTCCACCAAAGACGAGTGGCCTACTAAAGAAGTGAATTTTCTTTATTGGTTTCTTAATTGTGATTTATATGCTCTTATCTTATATAGTTATTTACAAATAACTACTCATGAACCCACTTTTGTCTTCTTTTTGTCCACACGTGTGTTTCAGATGAAATTGCCATTAAGGAGTACACGATTCCCTGTGGTTCTGGTAAAGTATAAATAGTAAAATTCTAATATCAGCATTAATAAAAACAAACATCTGTTGTCTGCATAAGGTTGCATATTTAGTGTATTACTACCATTTTATAAACCATCCTTTTGTCTCTTTTAATTATTTAAACATTTTTAAATGTTTTATAGAATATCTTTATAGAAAAAAAATTAAACTTTGCAACTAATGTATAATTGATACCCGAGGTGAACAATTTAAATTTGTCCCATATCAAAGCTAAATCATGCAAGTTTATTTTATTTCCTGTGTTCATATTTTACCACAGTATATCTAAACTTAACGTTCAAGACCAAGTTTTTCAATGCTCAGAATGAGAGCACCTTTACATTAAAAATTAATGTTATTCAAATATTTGTAATTAATTTTGGTAGATAACAGAAATTTCTTAATATTTCTTTCTTTTCTTTTAATATTTAGAAGATCAAGAAATAAATGCTTGAGAATGTAAACTTTCATCAGATTTACTTCTCTAAAAATGAAGAAGAAAGACTGGGAGAGAAAATACTGCAAGAAATAAGGGATTGGAATTTATAATAAAATTTGTGTGTAGTATTTAGAAGTATATCTTCTGTTTTATTAATTATCATTGCCATGTATAATCTGAAATGTTACTTTACAATGTATATATTATCTATAAAGATTTTTTAAAAACTATATATAAATTCTTAGAATTCTATATGGACTGTATTCATAAATACCATTGGTGAAATTTTAGACATCACCATAATACCAAATAAAAATAATGTTTCACACATTCTTTAGCTAAGTTTACTTTCTTATTCTTTGTATTTTTTTAATATAATTTTTATTTTGATCATAGTGGCTTACATATTGTTGACAATAATATTTTAGGTACATATTTACATAAAATCAGGGGGGATTCCCATCCCCAAATTGTCCTCCCTACACCCCCGTTTCTGTCTTACCTCCCATTTCCTCTTCCCTCACCCCCAGGCTAGAATATGTGGTCCCCTCTGTCTCTAACCAACTACTTAGTAGTCTTGCATCAGTTTGGTCTTGATGCCTCCCTTATTTCCCCCTCTAAGTAGGGGCAGGGGTAGCTAGTTCAAGTTGCGTGGTTTTGCCTGAAAAAGAGAAAATAAATAAACCGGGTTAAGAGTTTAATACCCCGAAAATGGGCAGAATCCTTCTAGAGGTTCTCATCATCGATTTGGGAAATGAAGGAGAAAAAGAAGTTGAAACACTCCACCAGTACCAAAAGAAGTGTCAAATATCCAGTGAGGACTCCAGCTATAACGATAAGCACCACAAAAAAAAAAAAACAGATAAAAAACAAACCAAAACAAACTAAAAACAAACACAAACAAACAAAAAACACGCCGTGGTCTTGAAATAAGAAACATGGCGTAGCACATAACGAAAGAAAAGAAAGGAAGAGAAAGAAAAGAAAAAAAAAAAAAAAAGAATAATTGGGGCCAACAATTTCAATAATCACATCCAAACTGAGGAATCGACCAAAATAGCTAGGTAAATAAAAATAATAATAACAATAATAAATGAAGGTAAGATATATATATATATATATATATATATATATATATATATACATAACCAAGGTTTTGTGTTTTTTGTATTTTTTTTTTCCCTCCTGCCCTGGCACAGTAAATATTGGGGTCATTCGAAAAGGAATTCACTTGCCCTATAAGATATGGGGTTTCTCCGTCCTTGGAGTATACTGTCATGGAATCAGCTCTAGTCTTTGCTCAGGATCATTACTCTCCAGGTTGTGGGTTTTTTTTTTTTTTTTTTTTTTTTTTGGTGTGTGGAAGGCTTCTGCTCTGTCCAGTGTGATACCGTCAGAGCTCTGTGTTTAGCAGTCCCAGTATCTGTACATATCCTGAGGTGGGACTTATGGTGAAGTCAGTCTTTGTGAATCTAGAGGTTCTGTTACCTCAGTGCCATTTTAATCCATCTTCTGTGGTTGGTGATCTTGGTCTTTGCGCTGAACCTAGGAAGGCATCTAGGATAGCGTCTTTCTTTGTTCTTCCAGAAGCCCCTTTCCGTTACAATTGTCTCTGCCGGACCTTTGGGACTGGGGATCATGCTTATTGTGCAGGTCTTAGTTCAAACCCTAGACTAGGGCTTTTTTATTGGTCCCAAGATGTATACAGTCTGGTCGTGGTTCTAGTATCCAGTCATCTGTAAATCACGATCTTGGCTTTTGGACCTACCAAAGGGTGCCGCGTCTTCTGGTTTTGTCTTGTCGTTAGCTGGTGAGGTAGGCTAAACTGCTCTAAGGTCAAGTTGTTCACATTTTCCTCATTGTCGAGATATCATGTTAGAGCTGGCCCTTGTTGTTGACCCTGCAGTAATAAGGCTGTCCCAGATGGAGATTGTTTCTTACAGCTGTTGTGAGGAGCTGTGCCGTTTCTATGTCTGGGATCCAGGGTTCAAGGCTGGTTGAATGGTATCTAATCACCTGAGGTCTAAGTTGATTCCACTTGACATATTTTCAAGGTAGGAGATAACCCTGTATTGTAAACAACTATGAGTTCCTATCTCTAGTAGATAAGAGCTCTTTTTTTTTTTAAATATGTAAGATTTCCCCTTTATTTAGTGTGCCTTTACAGGGGGAAGTGGTGCTCCATTATATGTCGGAGTATTTGGGGTGGACAGAGTGGGTAACAGAGATAGGTCACATACCCAAAGACGATTAAAAAAAAAAAAAAAAAGGAAATAAAAGTGTATGTGCCCACAAATGTATATGTAAGGCAAACATTTAAATAAATAAGTTAATTAAAAAAAATAAAAAAAATAAAATGAGTTAGCGAAGTTTTTAAAGGACCAACGTGGTGCAAAAGACTACTTTGCATTTGGGAGAGAACAGGTAAAGAGTTGGTGTATTACAGGTCTTATGCCTATGTTGGAAGTACAGTTTTCACATTGTCTTTTGGATTTTTCTTGTGGTGTGTGGGTTCCCAGGCATCTTCCAATCACACACCCTGCCCCCCTTCAGATTGGTAAAAATTTGCAGCTGGGAGGTCTTGGAAGAGTTCTTGCATTGGGGATACTATTGGACCTAAGTCCGGTTTCAAGAAACAGTCCATGTTAGGGGGAGTTGGTAGGGAGGGTCTCGCAGCATGTGTCCACAGGGGAGTTGGCTGTCTTTTCTTGCAGGAGACGATGTGTGGGTTTGGTTGGGTGTCCCCTCGCCTGGGTGCTGGGTACTGGTTCATTGGGTAGGAGGTCGATCTTGATGCCTAAAAGATTAAGGACTGAGGGTGGAGAGTTTTAATATGGTGGGAGATCTGGATGGGATTGAGGGGTGAAGGGATAGTTGGATTTCCGGGGGGGAGAAAGGGGAAGGTATATGGGAGGGGTATGAAGGAAGAGAAAAGAGAAAATACCGTAGAAAGGGAGAAGAGAAAGGGAAAAAAGTAAAGAGAAGAGTAGAAGAGAAAAAGAAAAGAGAAGAGAAAAAAAATAGAGAGAAGAAAGGAGAGAATAGCAAGGGAATGCTGGTTTGGTTGAATGTGTTCGATGACTAGAGCCTGTAGTTTAGGTCTGTACATCGCAGGTACTGCTTTGGTGGTCTGACTGGTCACGTGCTTCGATTCCTAAAAGAAGGTTTAACCTAGAGATAAAGTGTATGTTAAAGAGTTTTCTCGTGGCCGTCTCATAGTGCAAGCAAGGTATGGTATCTCGTGTGGTATCCCGAATTGCCATCTTAGTTTGTCCGCCCTTTGTATCTAAGGGCGCCTGTGGAAAGAAAAGCTGAGAGGTTATTTTTAAAATATAGTAAGGTAAAGGGATTAAAACGTAGTGTTATGGTATGTTGCCATTGCATTACGTGATTTCCCGTGGTGTTCTATACTTGTGTTCCTGTTTACGATCTCTAAGGGATTATTGTGGGCCTTTGTTGTAGGATTCTGGTTACATACCTGTTCTCTCCATGTTGCTGTTTCTGTTGTTGCTGTTTTCCTTGTGGTATAATGTGCAGTCAAGAGTTTGCATTGTTCCTTTTTCATGTATTTTGGACACTGCTCCCACGTATATGTTGACTATTACAGTGATCGGAGTTTCTACCCTGTTAAACCCTGTTATATGATTGTTAGGTATTAGTTGTGTATAAAATATATGTTCTAGGTGTTTCAGAATAGTGCTACCATTCTGTGTTTATCTTTTGTCTTCTGGCTTACTTCGTTTAACATAACATGATCTAGGTCCATCCACGTTGCTGCAAAGTCTGTGATTGTATCATTTCTAACTGCCATGTAATATTCCATTGTGTATATGTACCACATCTTAATGATCCATTCATCCGTTGTTGGACACCTAGGTTGGTTCCAAGATTTGGCTATTATACTGAGTGCTGCGATAAATAGTGGGGTGCATACGTATTTTGGAATGAATGTCCTTCCATCTTGTGGGTATATGCCTAGGAGGGAAATTGCTGGGTCAAATGGCAGCTCAATTCTGAGTTCTTTGAGCACTCTCCAGACTTTCCTCCATAGGTGTTGGACTAGGGGACATTCCCACCAGCAGTGGATGAGAGTTCCTTTCATACCGCATCCCCGCCAACAAAGGTTGTTTCCATTATTTTTGATGTGGGCCATCCTCACTGGTGTAAGGTGGTATCTCATTGTTGTCTTGATTTGGATCTCCCTGATGATGAGTGAAGGTGAGCATGTTTTCATGTGTTTGTTGGCCATCCTTCTGTCTTCCTCAGAGAAGTGTCTATTCATTTCGTCTCCCCATTTTTTTATAGCTTTGTTTGGTTTTGGGGGGCTCAGCTTTCTGAGTGCTTTGTATGTTCTAGATATCAGCCCTTTATCTGATATGTCGAGTGAAAAGATTTTTTCCCATTCTGTTAGCTGTCTTCTTGCGTTAAGCAGGGTTTCTTTTGCCATGCAGAAGCTTTTTAGTTTGATGTAGTCCCATTTGTTTATATTTGATGCTAACGTTCTTGCCATTGGTGCTCCATTCTTAAAGACCTTTTTGATATATAGGTCTTTGAGTGTTCTGCCTATTTTATTCTCAATAAACTTTATGGATTCGGGTCTGATTTCAAGGTCTTTGATCCACTTTGAGTTGATTTTTGTATAAGGAGTAAGGTATGGGTTGATTTTCACTTTCGTACATGTGGTTTTCCAGTTGTACCAACACCATTTGTTGAATAGGCTTTCTTTGTTCCATTTCAGATTCTTGCCTCTTTTATCAAATATTAGTTGGCTATATACCTGGGGGTTTATGTCTGGGAATTCTATTCTGACCCACTGGTCTGATGTCCTGTCTCTGTTCCAGTACCATGCTGTTTTGATTACTATGGCTTTATAGTATAGTTTCAAGTTAGGTAAGGAGATGCCTCCCAGCTTCTTGTTTTTCAGTATTTGTTTGGCTATCCTGGGTCTTTTGTGGTTCCAGATGAATTTTGTGAATGCTTGTTCTAATTCTTTAAAGAATTGTGTCTGGATTTGGATAGGGATTGCATTAAATTTATATAGGAGTTTGGGTAGGATAGTCATTTTGATTATGTTAATTCTACCTATCCATGAGCATGGGATGTTCTTCCATTTCTTTAGATCATCTTCAATTTCTTTCTGGAGTGTTTTGAAGTTTCCCTGGTATAGGTCTTTCACTTCTCTTGTAAGGTTGATTCCTAGATACTTGATATTTTTTGATACTATCTTAAATGGAATTGTATTTTTAATCTCTCTCTCCACAACTTCATTGTTTGTATATAGAAACGCTACTGTCTTTTGTGTATTGACTTTGTAACCAGCCACTTTGCTGTATTGGTTAATTGTTTCTAGGAGTTTTACTGTGGACTCTTTAGGGTTTTCGATGTATATCATCATATCGTCGGCAAAGAGAGATAGCTTGTGTTCCTCTTTCCCAATTTGAATTCCTTTGATTTCCTTCTCTTGTCGGATTGCTATTGCTAGGACTTCTAAGGTTATATTGAATAAGAGTGGAGAGAGTGGACAGCCTTGCCTAGTTCCTGATCTTAGTGGGAATGCTTCTAGTTTCTCACCATTGAGTATAATGTTGGCTGTAGGCTTTTCATAGATAGCTGTAACTATCTTGAGGAAGGTTCCTTCTAACCCTATTTTGCTGAGTGTCTTTAACATGAAAGGATGTTGGATTTTGTCAAATGCCTTCTCTGCATCGATTGATATGATCATGTGGTTTTTGTCTTTCATGTTGTTGATGTGGTGTATAATGTTGATTGATTTGCGTATATTGAACCAACCTTGCATTCCTGGGATGAATCCCACTTGATCGTGATGTATGATCTTTTTGATGAAGTGCTGGATTCGGTTTGCTAATATTTTATTGAGTATCTTTGCATCTATGTTCATTAGTGAGATTGGTCTGTAGTTTTCTTTTTTGGTAGTGTCTTTGCCTTCTTTGGGAATGAGTGTGATATTAGCCTCATAAAAGGAGTTGGGGAGGATTCCTGTTTTTTCTATGGTTTGGAAGAGCCTATGGAAAAGTGGTAGTAAGTCTTCTTGAAATGTTTGATAGAATTCACCTGTAAATCCATCTGGGCCTGGGCTTTTGTTCTTAGGGAGTTTTTTAATTACATCTTCAATTTCCTCTGAGGTGATTGGTCTGTTTAGGATTTCTAGATCTTCCTTTTCCAGTCTTGGAAGAGGGTGTTTTTCCAAGAATCTATCGATTTCTACTGGATTCTCTAGCCTAGTTGAGTATAGTTGTTCATAATATGATCTCATGATATGTTGTATTTCTTGGGGTTCTGTTGTAATCTCTCCCCTTTCATTTGTGATCCTACTGATTTGGGTGTTTTCTCTCTTTTTTTTGGTGAGTTTTGCCAGTGGTTTGTCTATCTTGTTTATTTTTTCGAAAAACCAACTCCTGGTCTCATTGATTTTTTGTATTGTTTTCTTGGTTTCTATGTTGTTTATTTCTGCTCTGGTTTTTATTATTTCTTGCCTTCTGGATGTGGTTGGACTTCTCTGTTGCTGATGTTCCAATTCTTTGAGGTGATCTTTTAAACTGTTGGTTTTGTTATTTTCCTGATTCTTGACATAGGCCTGTATTGCTATGAGTTTCCCCCTAATTACTGCTTTTGCTGTGTCCCATAAATTTTGACATGTTGTCTCTTCATTGTCATTTGTCTCAAGGAATCTTTTTATTTCTTCCTTGAGTTGTTCTTTGATCCAGCTGTTGTTGAGCAGCATGTTGTTTAATCTCCAGGTATTAGTTTTTCTCCATTGCTTCTTCTTGACCTCAATTTTGAGCTCTGTGGCATAGTGATCTGAGAGGGTACTTCTAATGATCCTTACCTTTGTGGTCTTATATAGGTTGGCTTTGTATCCTAATATATGGTCTATTCTGGAGAAGGTTTCATGTGGGCTTGAGAAGAATGTGTATTCTGCTTTCTGGGGGTGGAGGGCTCTATATAAGTCTATTAGCCCTAAATCTTCTAATTTTTCATTCAGAGCTCTTATTTCTTTGCTATTTTTCTGTTTGGTGGATCTGTCCAGTGGTGATAGTGGAGTATTGAGGTCCCCTGCTATTATCACATTTCCCTTCATGTGTTTCTCCAGGTTTGCCAGTAGTTGCCTCACATATTTTGCTGGCTCTACATTAGGTGCATAGATATTGACCAGGGTTAGTGTTTCTTGATCTAATGTTCCCCTGATCAGTAAGTAGTGACCCTCTTTGTCTCTGATCACTTTCTTGAGGTTGAATGCAATTTGGTCTGATATAAGAATTGCTGTCCCTGCTCTTTTTTGTTTTCCATTGGCCTGAATAATTACTTTCCATCCTTTTATTCTAAGCCTGTGCTTATCCTGCATCTGTAGGTGTGTTTCTTGCAGACAGCAGAAGTCCGGTTTATTTTTCCTAATCCAGTTCTCTACTATGTGTCTTTTAATTGGAGAGTTTAGTCCGTTAACATTTAGGGAGATTATTGAGAGAGAGGATTGTTGTGTAGTTGTGTTGTGTAGGGTGGTTTTTGTTACAATCGGGGGTTTGGATTGTGTAATTCGTCTTTGAGTAAGTCGTTTAGGATCGGTTTTGTTTGCACAAATAGTTCAAATTCGTTCTTGTTTGAGAATGTTTTTAGTCTATCCTCCCATATGAATGTAAGTTTTGCTGGGTATTGGACCCTAGGTTGGAAATTTCTTTCATTCAGTCGTTTAAATATGTCATTCCATTGTCTTCTTGCTTGAATTATTTCAAATGGGAGATCTGGTTTGATTCTCTATGTCCCTACCTTGGTACTTGAGGTTTTTTTTTCTTCCTTATTGCTTTAAGGAGTTTTCTTTTCTCTTTGTATTTTTGCCAATTGGATTACCATGTGTCTTGGTGTTTGTTTTTTGGGGGTCTATCTTATTGGAACCTCTTTTTCATTCCTGTATTGGCATTGCAGTATCCTCTCCAGAGGGTGGGGAAGTCTCTCCGCTATTATCTCCTCTGACTACTTGTTCTTCCCCTTTCCCCAACTCCTCCCCTTCTGGTATACCCACAATTCTTAGGTTGTTTCTTTTGTCCTTGTTAATTAGATACTGGACTTTCCTTCCAGTGCTTTGCCTTTTATTTCTTTGTTGGTTTCTTGATAATTTTTTGTTTGCAGTTTTCCTTCGAGTTTACATCAATGAGTTTCTCCAATTCTGTGTTTCTGCTATGTAAGGCTTGTTACTTCTGTCTGTTAATTCCTTCACTTCTTTTTGTATGGAATCTCCTCATGTTCTTTAACATTTCTTCTTTAATTTGGGCTGATTTGTTCATCCATAGATTTTCTTATACTCGATAGCTAGGGTTTCTCTCATCCTTTTATTAATTCTTGCATTTCCTTCCTCATGGCTGCTTTTAGGTCTTCATCGCGTGTATCTGTGCGTTTTGGTGGACTTGGAAGCTTGCAAGAGTTTGTCACCATATCTCCAGATATTAGTGATCTCCTTGATTTACGCATACTTCTTTGTATTTAATGGTGTGTTTTAGAGTGCTGTGCTTCTAATTTTCACTTGTTTTGATCCCCCTGTGGTTGTGGGAGTTGGTTCCCTCCCTGAGGGTGGTTCTAGAGGGACCTTTTGGGGTGAACTCGCTGAGGTTTTGATCTCCTGTACTCTTTATGTGGCCTGGTTAGTTGTTTTCCCCTTTTGTTGGCAGCTGAGTACTGGCCCTTTCCTGACACAGTGGTGGGGGGCACTGTTTCTTCCTCTCCTTTTTCTCCCTCTCCTCTACTACTTGGAAGTCAGTCTTCCTCTTAATTTCTGTCAGCAGGTGTAGTTCGCTTCTGGCCACACTGGTTGCGGGCGCTGTTGAGCCTGACTCTTCTGTTCCCTCCCTTATCTGGGGGTCAATGAAGCTCTGCTCCTCGAGTTTACCGCGGAGAAATTCCCCCAGTCAAGCCCTCCTGGTAGCTGCTCCTCAGCCCTAGGGGGGGGTCTCGGTCCACTCTGGGGCTCGGGGGCTAGGTTGCTCTAGGTTACCTAAAGGTCCAGGGGGCAGGCCCAAGCTCACTAGTCTATTCGTCCCACCTGTCCCAGCTGGGCAGGTGACTCCGGCCCACGAGGTACTAGGGAATGTCCTCCCCAGTCTACGCTCGGGTCAGGTGGGATGAACTCTGGGGCCTGGAAGTTGAGGCACCGGGTGGTGTGGTCTCTGTGCCAACCAGCTGGCCTCTGCAGTCTATGGGGGGGGGGGGTCGCGCGCAGGGTGGCTGGCGGCCTGTGGGTCGTCCACCTGTGAGCGCCCCCCTAGGAGAGTGCACTCACCCTGGACCGCCTGGGGTCCCTACTCCCCGGTTGGAGCGGCTGGCCTCTGCCAGTCTATGGGGGGGGGTCGCACGCAGGGTGGCTGGCGGCTGCGGGTCGTCCAAGTGTGAGCGCCCTAAAAAGAGTGCACTCACCATGGACGCCGGGGGGTCCCTACCTCCCCGTTGGCGCGGCTGGCCCTCTGCAGTCTATGGGGGGGGTCGCGCGCAGGGTGGCTGGCGGCTGCGGGTTGTCACGTGTGAGCGCCCCTAAAAGAGTGCACTCACCATGGACGCCGGGGGTCCCTACTCCCCCGTTGGCCGCGGCCTGGCCTCTGCAGTCTATGGGGGGGGGTCACGCGCAGGGTGGCTGGCGGCTGCGGGTCGTCCACGTTGTGAGCGCCCTACAAAGAGTGCACTCACCATGGACGCCGGGGGTCCCTACCTCCCAGTTGGCGCGGCTGGCCTCTGCAGTCTATGGGGGGGGTCGCGCGCAGGGTTGGCTGGTGGCTGCGGGTCGTCACGTGGTGAGCGCCCCTAAAAGAGGTGCACTCAACCATGGACGATGGGGGTCCCTACTCCCCGTTGGCGCAGCTGGCCTCTGCAGTCTATGGGGGGGGTCCGCGCGCAGGGTGGCTGGCGGGCCTGCGGGTCGTCCACGTGCTGAGCGCCCTAAAAGAGTGCCACTCACACCATGGACGCCGGGGGTCCCTACTCCCCCGTTGGCGCGGCTGGCCTCTGCAGTCTATGGGGGGGGTCGGCGCCGCAGGGTGGCTGGCGGCTGCGGGTCGTCCACCTGGTGAGCGCCCTAAAAGAGTGCACTCACCCATGGAGCCGGGGGTCCCTACTCCCCGTTGGCGCTGGCCTCTGCAAGTCTATGGGGGGGGTCGCCTTATTCTTTGTATTTTAAAATGGAATAAATAGAGCAGATTCTAAATGACTGTAAAAAAGAATATTTTTGTTGTTTTTACTTTAGCTATTTCTAAACTATATTTGTGAAGTTGTCTTGTTCTAAATTTAAAGCAATAAACGACATTGATATCAAATCTGAAACTATAAGGTTTATAGAAAAAATGTAGGCAAAACACTCCATGACATTGAAGCTAAAGGCATCTTCAAGGAGGAAATAGCACTGTCCAAACAAGTAGAAGCAGAGATAAACAAATGGAATTACATTAAACTGAGAAGCTTCTGCACTTCAAAGAAAACAGTGATTAGGGTCAAAGGTCACCCATGGAATTGGAGAAACTATTCACACAACACCCACCAGATAAGGGGCTATATCTATGATATACAAGGTACTGACAGAACTTAACAAGGAAAAATACATATATCCCCATCAAAAAATTGGGAGAAGAAATAAATGGACTCTTCCTCAAAGAAGAAATACAGCTGGACAAATGATACATAAAAAATGTTCTACATCACTAATCATCAGGTAGATGCAAATTAAAACAATGAGATATCATCTCATGCCACACATCACAAAAACAAAAACAACCACTGCTGATATGGCTGTGAAGAAAAAGAAACTCTCATTCACTGCTAGTGGGAATGCCTTCTAGTCAAGCCTTTCTGGAAAACAACATGGATATTCCTTAAAAAGCTGTATATTGAGCTACCATATAATCCAGCAATACCACTCCTAGGAATATACCCTAGGACCACCAAAACACAATACAATAATTTCCTCTGCATTCTTATTTTCACAGCAGTGCTATTTACAATAGCCAGAATCTGGAAACAACCCAGATGCCCAACAATAGATGAGTGGCTAAAGAAATGGTGGTATATCTATACAATGAAATACCATGGAACTATTAAAAATGGGGTCACAAAATTTGCTTATACGTGGATGGATATGGAGACTATTATGTTGAGTGAAATAAGTCAGAGGGAGAGCGATAAACACAGAATAGTCTCACTCATATTTGGGATCTAAGAAAAATAAGACAGTATAATAATAATAATACCCAAAGACAATAGAGATGAGAACTAAAAGAACCAGCCATAATAAGAAGCTTGTCACAGAGTGATAAGTGCAGTTAGAGAAATAACTACACTAACAACTTCCATGACAAAGATAGAGAAAGAAATGTGATGCCTGTCTAGAAGACAAGCAGTGGATAGGGAAGAGGAAATGAGGGACAGTGGTGGCAGGAAACTTATAATGTGAAGAGGGGTGTGCATTTTATAATTGAAACCCAATTTATTAATATGATTATAACCATGGTGCTTCAATAAAGAAATTTATAAAGCAAAGCAATAAAAAATTAAATCTGAGATGGTCCAGCATTTTATTTTAAGCTTTCCGACAAGCTTTGAGTTTATATTTAAAAAACATCTCCTGTCTTTTTGTGGCTTAATTGCTATTTAATTTTAATATTATTGGCTGGATACTAATTACTATACACATACTAAAGTCTTTCTTTTTATTTTAATTCATATTTTGGGGGTCACAATCACGATGCTTAGAGGCTACTCATGACTCTGCACCTGGAATCACTCCTGGTGGTACTTGGGGACCATATGAAATTCTAGGAATCAAACCCAGGTTGGCTGAGTGCAAGGCAAATGCCCTACTCACTGTACTATTACTCAAGCCCCAGTCTTCCTACATTTTATGTATTGTCAATTGTAATTAAAGATGCTAAATATAAAATAAAAATCTCTTCTTGCCATTAAAATTCTTCAGCAATATATATCAAATATTTCTCCTGTTATGATGATGAAAATAAAAAGAAAAAAAATGTTTTAGGTTTTAAGCTATTATTTTCTGTAATTCAATATAGATAGATATATAGATGATAGATAGAGATAGGTAGGTAGAGATAGAAAGATAGATAGATAGATAGATAGATAGATAGATAGATAGATAGATAGATAGATAGATAGATAGATATTCTTTTTTGGTTTTTGGGCCACACCCGGTGACGTTCAGGAGATACTCCTGGCTATGAGCTCAGAAATTGCTCCTGGATTGGGAAAACATATGGGATGCTGGTGGATCGAACCGAGATCCATCCTAGGTCAGCTTCACGCAAGGCAAAAGCCCTATTGCTGTGCCACCACTCCAGCCCCTGATTCAATATATATTTGTTGAAAGGTTGATTTGTATATTTTAAGGTTTGAACACCCATCAAGGAATGTTTGATTTGTATTAAATACAAAGTAGAAATATTGCTAAATATATTTCTTCTTAGAAATATTAATAATATAAACATTTCAAAGTTATTAAAATGACATTAATATGACATATCTTTCAAGGTTTTATTAGAGATTTGCAGGTACTTTTCTTACAAATGTTAAAACTAGACATTGAAATCATTAAAGTAAGGAAAACTCAAGGTGCAAAAGGCAAAGGTTCTATTTGAATTTCATTATTATAGAGCAAAGTTTTACCTGAGAAAAATCTGGGCCAAGATGTAATATGAACTTAATTTAGCAAAACTAAGCTTGTTATTTCCAGTAAATGATACTGGATTACTCAAAGGCTGTTAATATATAAACCACACAAAAGACTTTCATCATCAATACACATAAATGATATCTGGTCCAAATTTTTTATCATCAGGCATGAGTAATTGAATAATATAAAATTAAATTATTTTGTATCAAGCATTTTTAAAAGATTTTATAAAATAGAAAGACATTTATCAAATTTTATAAAGTAAAATAGCACTTTTTCTATGGAACAATTTATAATTCATACTGGTCTCATAGGTGAGTATTATTAACTGGTAAATTTGTATTTTAAGTAATTCTTTGTTAAGCATAATTATTTTTTTAAAAAAATACACAGTCTAGGGCCCGGAGAGATAGCACAGCAGCGTTTGCCTTGCAAGCAGCCGATCTAGGACCAAAGGTGGTTGGTTCGAATCCCGGTGTCCCATATGGTCCCCTGTGCCTGCCAGGAGCTATTTCTGAGCAGACAGCCAGGAGTAACCCCTGAGCAACGCTGGGTGTGGCCCAAAAACAAACAAAAAAAATACACATTCTATAAATAAAATTTTTATTCTTAAAGCTATAAAAATATGATTTTAAATAATAGTGACTTATATTATTTCCTAGTCAAATATTTTATGTAACAAAATATTTATCATTACATTATAACTGTGTCAAAAACCATCTAAATGATCATAACAGTTACAATTCGTAAGAAACTTTTAGAATAATAATGATGGTTTAGATATAACATTTAATAATGTAAATTATTCCATAAAATATTTTGGATCATATGTTTCATTTATATATATACATAACAAACTATAAAATAGCACTAAATTGTGAACTTTTAAAATGTATACAATGATATAAATTTTCATTCTTCCCTTAGGTAATTATTAAATGATCTTGTCCCAAATTATATTGAAAGAATGTAATTATATACATTTGCCTTGTGTTCGTTTACTTGAAGTTGTTTTTATTTAGTGTTTGATAGTTTTGGTGGCATTTATTACTCTTCATTAATTATTTTACCTATCAGTTAGGCAAATAGTAATGTTTTTGGATTTTGATAATTTTTATCCAACTGATTGGTCATGTAGACATTTTCTAATATGTCTGCAAATTCTTTAATATTAGGTATCTACTAAAATCACTCAATTAACTTTTATTCAAAAAATTTTAGAAAGAATCTTGATTTTGACATTTAAAATTTTCTATAGCTTGCTATTTCACCTTTCAGAAAGTTGGTATCAGTTTAAAATAGTAATTATAGTTTAGATAACAGATACAGTATAGTTTAGCTTAGAGATAGTATATTTAAGTTTCATGGTAACCATGAAGAAAAAAACTATAGTAATTGAACAAAAGGAAATGATACAGCTGTCAAAAACATAACACAAAATGATAGTAGGATATATTTTTGAAGCAAAAATCTTGAAACATAATTCATAGACATGCAAAATAATAAGAAAACAACAGGTACAGGAACAATTTTTTAAAGCTTCACTTTGTGGTCATACCCTGTCATTATATTTTTACAAAAATAAAGTTATAATAAAATCTGTATAAAATGGTGAAATATGGTTCCCTTCGAGTGCACATAAGCATTTTCTAAGATAAACCATATGCTAGACATCAAGTCAACAAATTCAAGAAGATTGAAATGATACAAAGTATAGTCTTTGATCCAGTACATTCTCATTGACAGAATAAAAGGGAGAAATCACATATCAATATGTGGGGAAAGTATTTGACAAAATTTAATATTTGTTCATGAAGGAATATTAACAAAATACATACAGAAAGAACATACTCAACATAATAAAGGCTTTTATGATAAATTCATAGCTGCAATCATGCTCAGTAGTGAAAGTTAAAACCATTTTTTCTAAGATCTAAAGCAAAAAATAATGTCCACTTCTATTTTTCCTATTGCAATGTAAATGCTAGCCAGATAAGAAAAAAAAGGAAATGGCATAGGAATTGGAAGCGAATGTAAAATTCTATTATTATATTATCCTACTTTACATATAGAAAAACCCTAAAAACCCTATCAATACTATTATATGTACTCAGCAAATTCGCTTAGTACTGGGTATATTTAAACATAAAAATCATTAGCCTTTCCATACACAAAAATTCACTTAGTACTGGGTATATTTAAACATAAAAATCATTAGCCTTTCCATACACAAAAATTAATCTTAAAAACAGTGAAAGAAAATGATAGCACTTAGCATATCATTTAAACGATCAAATAATTAGAATTAATTATCCAATGGGTGAAAGATCTGTATAGTTAAACCTCAAGATGTTTCTGAAAGGGGCAGAGAGTGTTTATGAAAGTGGCAGAGTTAAGGGTCGAGAGTGTGTTTTGCATTTGTGAGGTCCTAGGTTCTAGGTTCAATCTGAAGTACCAGATATCCCTCTGAGGTTTAAATATATACATAAATACCTCAACTCTACACCATTGATACCAGCACTATTTGCTGTTAAAAATAAAAGAGAAGGGCCCGGAGAGATAGCACAGTGGCGTTTGCCTTGCAAGCAGCCGATCCAGGACCAAAGGTGGTTGGTTCGAATCCCGGTGTCCCATATGGTCCCCCGTGCCTGCCAGGAGCTATTTCTGAGCAGACAGCCAGGAGTAATCCCTGAGCACCGCCGGGTGTGACCCAAAAACCAAAATAAATAAATAAATAAATAAATAAATAAATAAATAAATAAATAAATAAATAATAAAAAAATAAAAGAGAAAACTTTTTTTATAAACTGTTTCTGCTCCCTTACCACTAAGTTATCTATATTTGCTTGTGTTTATTTACTGGGAATCTCAATTTTCATTTTTTGAAGTATGATACTGCTTGAGTATTATATAGTATATTCTTATAGTATAAATTTGGATATGTGATGCCTCCACTTGATCCTTCTTGGGATTTCTAGGCTCTTTAGACCTCAATGGTTCCATATCCATTTTAGATTATTCTCTTTACTTCTATAAAATGTTATTCAGATTGCATTGAATCTATAGGTGGGTTTGGATATTGTAGACATTTTGATGATATTAATTTTTTCAAATGAATATGGACGCATTTCTATTTATTGGTGTCTATTTTCTTTTTTTAATTGAAGGGGATGGAAAGAGCATACTTAGCAGTGTACAAGGAATCCAGGAATAATTCTAGCAGTGATACGGAGGCAGGGTCATTTCACACAGACCTACATGAGTGGGGGTCATCAATACAATATTTGGTAATATCATCAGTAGTAAAGCCTCTACTGGTGGTGTTCATAGGGTGTAGAGCCAATCAGAGTCACACATAGAGAAGTGATTACTACTAAGGCCATTTCCAGTATGATACTGGCAAAAAGCACACAAAAATAAATGAAAATTTGAGACTTTCAAAAAATAAACACAAGCATATATAGATAACTTAGTGGTAAGGGACAGGAACAGTTTAAAAATAAAATGACTTTTCCCACAAATAGTACTGGTATCAATGGTGTAGAGTTGAGGTATATGTGCATACATTTAAACCACAGAGTCAGCAACACCAAACTATAATAACAAAACTTAAAAATATGCTCCTCTAGAAGGCAGACTCAGGGTAGAAAGAAAAACTGGGGATATTGGTGAAAGGAAGTTGATACAGGTGGTAGGATTGGTATTGGAAGATTGTCTATCTGAAACAACTCTACTATGAACAACTTTGTAAATCAAAGTGTCTTTTAAAAAAAATGACAAAAGGAACAATTCTATAATCACTCCTGTGGCATCAACACAAAGAATGCAGAAAAAAATCAAAGTTATGTAAGTATTTATCTTGAACACCGCCATCTCACACTCAAACCCTGGCACCAGTATTCTCGAAGCACTACCCTTATCACAGAGCCAGGAAAAGACCTTGAACATAACTCTGTGTGGTCCCCAAACAAACAAAAATATCACAACAGAACAAACTGAACAGAACACAATAGTTTCCCACATGCTATGGAGCTAACAAAATTTACTAGAGGAAACATCATAACCTCAGTGAAACCTAATCTGGGGAAGGCAGAACTATGAACAGCAATGCTAAGGAGTGAGTGAATGAAGGGAAGAAACCATGTCTGAAGAGAAAAGGGTACATAAGTCCAGCAAGCTGGTATTAGATAAAGGACACCACTTCAAATAAGAGGAATATGAGCACAAATGATTTATAGAACATGAATTTTGCTATGTCAAAAAGAGACTGGGTTATCGAAGCACATGTGGGCAGCTACTACCTATCTATGGATGCTGATAGTTAGCCTCCTGATGTGAGCCACCTCACATTCCTCCTGTGAGCCATCTAGTATCATTGTAGTCTAGACTCCACCCAAAATTATTTACCTCTGGAGCTGACACAGCTCTGTCCCAATGCCCTTTGGTAGATTCCTGTTAAGTTAAGCTGGTAGTTTTTTTTTTTTATTTTTGTATTCATCTCTGAACTTCTTAAAGCCAACAGAGGGTAGTAGAACCACTCTTGATCCTAGCTGCAAATGCCGTTCACACCAGCGAAGATGGGTCCATTCCAACATGTCCTTACCAACATGTACAAAGGCGTTGAATTCTGCTCCAAAAGACCCTGTCCTTCAGATTGCAGCAGACTGACAATTCAAGCTTGTAGTTATTGCTAGCTCGAAATCAATGGAATCTCCTCCAAAGTGGGCACACTGGACTTAATTTCTAACCTAAGCTGGAGAACACTTAGTACAAGGAAATCAAAAGAGTTTTGTTTGTGCCTGTTGTAATCCACAGTATCAGAAAAAGACTAGTGTCTGGCAATATACATTATAGACAGGGCTCATTTGTTTACAGTCAGCTAGAAGTAATCATTTACAAGAAAACAACTGGGTGCTGACACCCCAGAAATACAATGATTAGCAGCCATCCTAAAAGTGAGCCTTGACCATCAAGCCATGGTTTGAAAGAGTCATTTAAAAACTGCCATGGGAAAATTAAAAAATTCCCATTATGGATTGAAATATTTCCCAATGATGATCAGCTTCTAAATAAGTGAACAGGTACATGCGATCATAATCGCCAATCATTGTCCAAGTCAGTTAGACTGTGATGCCACATCCACTGCCAGAAACCAGAAACTGTGAACCTTGGGCTCAAGTCCAGGTGAGCTAGACATTGATGCTATAGTAGCAATTAGGTACTGTGTCACAAATCACTTGTTGCCATTTAGGTGAAAAATAAGGTTCCTCGGCTGATAATTTCAAATAGGAGCCCAAGACTGCTGTTTAGCACACTCAGAATTCAAAATTTCACTGTTAGTTTAATGAAACACTAGGGAAAAATGAAAGTATTCAACGTAACTAGACAGAAGTTCAAGGAAGTCCTCAATTGTGTCAGAACTTTTGAGATAGCTAAGCAAGACTTCAGAGCAGCAATACAATGTTCACTGAACTGAGAAAAAAATAGAAGAAATAGTTAATATACTTGAGAAATACTAATAGAAAAACAGAAATAACTCATTCAAAATTAGATTAACATCCCCAATGAATATCAATGAAATATCCCTAATAAATACCAATAAGAACATCCTCAGAACAATCTTAGCAAAACAAGATTTAATAAATACAAAAGGAACAAACACCATGATCAAGTAAATCAGAGTAAACTAATCAGTAAGAGGAAAAACTTAAAGCACATGACCATATAAACAGAGGTAGATACATCTTTGAGCAAGATTCAATTTCTGTCTCTAGAGCAATAGTACAGAGGGTAGGGTGCTTGCCTGGCATGCAGTTAACCTGGCTTCATTTCCTAGCACCACATATGATTCCTGGAGCCCACCGGGAGTGATCCCCCAAATCAACAACCTCTGGCGGTGTTTATTTTACAATATTTGTCTATTATGTAGTTAAATTTATAGAGTGATGCATGTCAATTATATCTCACTGAAGCTGTGAGGTAGGAGAGCCCAACCTTGACAAAAATGAGGCAATCACTGGGAGCAATGACCCTTTTAGGGAATCTATGCCCAGTTCTGAACTCTTATTGGAGGCCTTGGGGGTTTATCTGCTTTGCAAATAACAACCACATAAATTCTGGTGAGTTTAGAGAGCACATGGACCAGGCTGAGGGCAAGGCACTGGACTCAACAGAATCTCTGAGATTTTTGCCTCACTATGGGGAAAGACAGGCAACCTCATTCAATTCTTTGGTTAATCCTTTTTATCCTGTTTTCTATCAGTGACTCTGATTCTGCAGAACCGTAAGTCTCCCCTAGTTTCTTTTTTAAGAATAAATTCTTCCAGTTTCTTTCTTATATTTTTAAGTTTGTCATTCCTAGTAAATGCTAGCTTATATTATAAATGCTTAAGTCTTTTCTTTCTTTTGTCATACATTTGAAATGATTTTTCCCATAGGGTGAGCATCATAAATATAATGAGTAGAACCAACTTGTGGTACTTAGGGTTTGCTCTGAGCACCTCTTATTAAAGAAAACATGGATTGTTAAGACATTAGTCTCCTCAGACTTTACCTTCACAGACTCATTTTTAAAATGATAGCATTTCTCTCAAGATTCCCCCTTTGCTTCATTTACAATTTATATCCACCTCCCATTATATTCTACGCAGGGATATTGGACTGTGTGGGGCTTTCCTGTATTTAGTACAGTATGCAAATAATTTAATAGGGTAAAGAACTTAGTCATCTGCATTTTCATTCAATTTCATCCATTTCATTCAGACACAACACAGAACTATTCTGTCCCCTGGAAACCATTATTTTATATTATGTTTACTTAAAAAACATTCCTCATAACTATATGGTCAAAAGACAAAAGAGGTATTTTCTTCACCTTATTCAGAAAGCCTTACCTTCTTACTCTATCATTAGTACTTGTGTAAATATATGATAATTATTACTCAAGAGACACAATAATTGTTTACTCCTGAGGCAGATTCGGAGAGATAAAAGCTATGGTAGAACATGATCAGAAAGAGAAAATTAAAATTCATCAGTTTAATATTTGCTGATGTAATCACTCACCAAAGGTAAATGTTTAAAATGCAAATGTCTATGATTGAGCAATGTATCAAAATATTTTAGTTGCTCACTACAGACTACAGACGAAATCTTGGGCAACTTATTTAGCACTGATGAGTACCAATTTCATTATTTATTAAATAAATAGCAAATCTTGGAGCCAGTGAGGTGGCGCTAGAGGTAAGGTGTCTGCCTTGCAAGCGCTATCCAAGGAAGAACTGCGGTTCGATCCCCAGCGTCCCATATGGTCTGCCCAAGCCAGAGGGCAATTTCTGAGCTCTTAGCCAGGAATAACCCCTGAGCATCAAACGGGTGTGACCCCCCCCAAAAAAAAACCCAAATAAATAGCAAATCTTTGTGAACTAGCAGATATATCAAACATTTTTAATTGGTTTTATTTAATTAAAGTAACAGGATTTACAAAGTTATTTATAGTTGAATTTTAGACATAACATTTTTTAGGACCAATCACCCAAAGGGGTTAACTACCAGTGTCCCCAGATTCCCTTCCACATTCTCAGCCTGCCTCCTTGGCAGACACATTGTAAAGTTTGGTTGGTATATGTATAACTATGGTGGAGAGAAGTGTTCAGCTAAGAGAAGGTGCTGAAAGGTGGTAAGGTGTTATGCATGAAAACTATCAGTAATATAAACAACAATGCAAAAAAAATCCTTAAAAATATATGCACCTCTTATAGAAACAGAAGATGACTGAAGGTATTTGCCTTGCACATGAAAAATTTTCATTTGATTTCTGCCAACATGTATGGCCCTTTGAGCAACCCCATAAATAGTTACTAACCACAAATCCAGTAGTAATCTCTTGCGCCAGTCTGGTATAGCAAAAAAAAAAAATTTTTACACATTCACGAAGAGACACATATCACTACATCACATTAAAGAACCAAAGTAAATAAAATTCTCACTCTTTACTAATTTGTGATAGAACTTCTATTTTTCTCAGTGCATTAGTTCCTGATATAGAACTGATTGTTGCAATATACATTGTTATAGAAAATACATTTGGGGCCCGGAGAGATAGCACAGCGGTGTTTGCCTTGCAAGCAGCCGATCCAGGACCTAAGGTGGTTGGTTCAAATCCCGGTGTCCCATATGGTCCCCCGTGCCTGCCAGGAGCTATTTCTGAGCAGACAGCCAGGAGTAATCCCTGAGCACCGCCAGGTGTGACCCAAAAAACCAAAAAAAAAAAAAAAAAAAAAAGAAAATACATTTGGGTTTGAAAATGCTGACTGTCCTCTATTTTTCATATTGAGTTTTTTATTCCGCTTCTCAGCAAATACATGGTGCTGGTGCCCTCCCTGCTCCAACTAGGAGAGGGCCCCAGCAGAGCTGCCTCCTGCTGAAATTCTTGAATAAGTCAGTGACTGTAAGTGCTTCCCTGGAGTCTCTCACAGGAAACCAAAGTCTCTTCACAGACCTAGTGGCTGACAAGGACATATTCCAATGTGTTCACTTCCCTGTGAGTACTAGTTGTCCACCCCTGTTTGATACTTGACATTGAGTAAGGATGGAAATGTAAGTGGAACACCAAAAACTACTTAGTGAGTCCTTCAGAAAGGAATAATGAGAGTGAATTTCCAACTAGCTACTAAAAAACAAATTTTGGATTTTCCATATGAAGAAAAGAAAAATTTAAAAAACAAATTTTGAATTTTCCATATGAAGAAAAGAGAAATTTAAGCTTGTTAAAAAAATTTTATTGTTCATCAAAATAGAATCCTGTAGCTTTCGACACGTAATTTCTTTTTAAGAGCAAGGTTGAAAAAGACCTAAAAACAATACAAAAATTATAATGTTGCAGAATTTTCCTCTTGTACTGGATTTTCGGTGCTTTCTTCATCTGAATGTGTGAAATGATACAAGAAACTACAAATAAACATCCTCTACCTCTGTAAGCTTTCCAAACTTGAGATACTCATATTATCCCACATTTTTTCCAGAAATGTTTCTATTTTTCTATTTAATCCTTCAGAAAAAGTTCAAAGGGGTATAATTGAATAATTCGTTTCTGGTAAGCCATATTTGAATTCCCTCAATAGCTTTTGTTTTTGTTTTTTGTTTTTGGGCCACACCTGGTGACGCTCAGGGGTTACTCCTGGCTGTGCCCTCAGAAATCGCTCCTGGCTTGGGGTACCATATGGGACGCTGGGGGGATCAAACCTCGAATGAACCGATGTCAGTCCTAGATCAGCTGTGTGCAAGGCAAACACCCTTCCGCTGCGCTACTGCTCTGGCCCCATCTATCTGTAGCTATTTTTACTGGTACATTTCTCCTACATTTAAAATTACCATATTCATATTTATATCTAGAGTAGTATTCATATTTACCAACCCAGATCTCATGAAGATGAGAGAGAGAAAGAGAGAGAGAGAGTGAGAGAGAGAGAGAGAGAGAGAGAGAAATGGAGAGAGAGGGAGGGTGGGAGAGAGAGAGAGAGAGAGAGAGAGAGAGAGAGAGAGAGAGAGAGAGAGAGAGAGAGAGAGAGAGAGAGAGAGATTGGCAGTAGATGAGGACTCGAGGTCAATAATGTGTTCCTCAGCAATGCAATGCCTTTTATTTTTTAGGTCCCAAGTATCTCATCCTCTTCAGAGGTGGTGTTTCTTACTGTTCAGATAAAAGGATCAACACAATACTTGAGGAAGAAGAAAGCAATACTGGTAAAGAAGGCTCAAAGTCTGGTCTTTATTCAGACAGACAAAGCCATCTATAAACCAGGGCAGACAGGTATGTAGAAAAATCCCACTGGTTGGAGCAGGATTAAGAAGGGCTGCGTACTCAAAATCACTGTCACCTCCTCTGCCTATTAGCCTACAATCAAATTACCTTCTCTATCTTGCCTGATTCTTATGAGAGAGGATTTTTTTTTTTCAGTACAATTTTGCACTGTCTCTGTGGATGAAAATTTTTGCCCCTTAAGTGAACTGGTAAATATCTCAAAAACTGATTTGGGTGGAGGATGGAATGGAGGTGAATGAAGTGGAAAGGGCAAGGAAAGACAAGATAAAGGGGGTGAGTCTTCTTTACATGACTGAAACCCAAGTACAATTATATATGTAATCAAGGTGTTTAAATAAAGATATTAATTTAAAAAATAAAAAAGACATTTCTTTTAGAAACTGGTCCCACATCTCTACAGATCCAGTTTTATACAAGACATAATTGTAGGGAAGAAAATGAGAAAGCATTTTGTCTTAGCATAGCAATTAGTCAGTTTTTACCTGAACACACTAAATTAAACATAATGCAATAGTACAATAAAACAGGTGCTGAGAAAAAGTGTAGTTCAGTGGTAGAATACATGTGTGAAGTTTGATTCAATCCCTGGCACTGTGGGATGAAAAATCTAGGAGCTATTTATATCCATATTTTCAATAGTTTATGTTTTGAAAACACCAAAGTGCACTGAAACCCAATCTTAAACAACTTTGTAATTGTGTATCTCAGGGTGATTCAATTAAAGAATTTATTTTAAAAAAGAAAATAAATAAATTTTGGATGGGTTCAATTAAAAAATTTAAAGCAAACACAATGAAGTGTTAATATGTAATTTTACAAATGCATGTATAATATCTTGATAAGAATGTTCTGTTCAGATTTAAAATTCTGTAAAAAATTTTATAATTTTATATTTATTACCATCCAGTATGATTGGGTTATAAAATCATAGTTGATTTAAGGAAATGATCAACACTGGTTTGATCCCCAGAAACTCATATGGTCCCCAGAACAACTGCCAGTAGTGATCCCTGAATATAGAGCCAGGAGCAAGTCTTAGCGCTGCTGAATGTGGCTCAAAACCAAATCAAAATTTTAAGATTAGATTAGTTTATACATATTTAATCAATAAACAATGATCTCCGAAAGATACACAGCAAAGCAGCAACAAAAGGCCAAAGGCAACGTAATAGAAATATGGATTCACACAATTGAGTTGGGGAGGGAGATTGAAAGGAGGAGGATTTGAGTCTTGATGAGAGAGATGGGTACATGGTGATGGATATGATGTTGAAATTATATGATGGAATTATATAGCAATATTGTAACTCACAAAACTTCTATTATTAAAAAATATTGATAACTAAAAAAACCACCAAAGCATTTCACTACTTCTCAATATAGATACTTATAACAGTATATATTATAAAATCATAATATACACTTATATATTATAAATGTACTTATATAATACATTATACAAGGTTTACAATAATGGTATTTTTACAAATAAACTTTTATATTATAGATATACAACTATACTTTATAACATAGATGGTATGTGTTTATAACATCATATATTATGTGTATAGTGTGCTGTAAATAAATATTTTAAGCACGTAACATATGTTATATAAAATACGTTGTGATATATGTTAAATATAAAAATTCATTTTATGTTAATTTTTTCTTTGTCTATCCTCCAGTATTAAGGCAAAAGAACCAAAGTTACTATTAAATGGATATTTTAAAATAAAAACAAATCATGTGTTTAACTTTTAACCAAATATTTCTGGGAAGTCTCATTCTATTGGATCTAAATAATTATTAATTTTTTAATATTTAAGTAAACATCATAGTCATATTCTTTGCTAGTGAATTTTAGAAACTAATGTTGGTGAGTAAAAATAACTTAATGTTAATATAAAATATTCATCAATGATATTTTTTAGGAAAATGGCAATACAATCACTATTGAAGTACAACTTACAGGTTTTCCTAAGGAATTCCATTTATTTGATGTTTCAAGTTAAATGTTAGTATATATCCATTAGGACCAGTAAAATTATTCTAATCATATCTCTTTCTTTTTTTATTTAAATAGATTCCACTAGTATACCTTGAGGTTAGCATCATATAGATTATCTTATAAGTCAATCACTACATTAAGAGTACTAAGTTTTGATATTATCCCACACAGATAAACTGCTACTTAAAATTCTTTCAGAGTTTTCTACTTTCAGTGCTAAATTGATAAAATTTATCTTTGTTCTGCATTTGTCTTTCTGAATTTCACTTACTCCCTTTTAGAGTTATTTATTTTGTCCTTATAATATCATTGACAATAAATTATTCTTCATGTTATTTATATACCTCCAGAATCCAAAGAAAAATAGAATTGGACAATGGCAGAGTCTCAAAATGGAGAATTGCCTCCAACACCTAGCCTTTCCTCTCTCATTAAAGCCCATTCAGAGCTCTTACAATTTGGTGGTACAGAAGGAAGATGGCCAAAGAGCATTCTTTCACTGTGAAGGAATTTGGTATGACTTATGAAAGATGAAAAGAACAAATTTGGGGCCAATATTATGAACTCATTTAGATTCTTAGGATTCAGACATATTGAACTTGGATAAGTGCTGCAGAGTGTGACCAAAAACCAAAAAAAAAAAAAAAATCCAGAGCCAAGTAATATCAAAATAAAATATTTGGGATATTTTATTTGGAATTTGGAACATCAAATAAAGCAGCTGTCTATGCATGTCAACTTCCCCTGGCAATATCTGACCCAAACTCCAGACCTTCTTATACTTGCGTACCATTGTCTAAATCTCTCTTCCTTGACTGCATCTACCCTTTTCTCCAAAATATTTTGATCTGATTATTAATATAAACATCTTGAGGTTGGAGAGATAGTACAGCAGGCAAAGTACTTTCTTTGCAAAAAGCCATCCAAATTTTAATCCCCAGCATCTTATATGATCTACTGAGCAACACCAAAAGTGATCCCTAAGCAGAGAACTTAGAATAAGCACTGACCACAGCTGGGTGTGATCCACCCCTACCACAAAAAATGGCATAGATCTGAATCTAATATTATCTAATGTTTTTCTTTTCTTATTTCTCTTTTTAAATCAATATCTTTATTTAAGCACCAGGATTACAAACATGTTTGTAATTGGGTTTCAGTTATAAAAAAGAGCAACCCTCTTAACCAGTGCAATATTTTCACCACTGATGCCCCTCATTTCCCTCTCCAACTTATTGCCTGTCTTTGAGACAGGCATTCTTTTTTCTTTTCTTTTTTGTTTTTTTGGGCCACACCCGTTTGATGCTCAGGGCTTACTTCTGGCTAAGCACTCAGAAATTGCCCCTGGCATGGGGGGACTATGTGGGATGCAGGGGGATCAAACCATGGTCCTTCCTTGGCTTGCGCTTGCAAGGCAGACACCTTACCTCTAGCGCCAGCGCCACCTTGCCGGTCCCGAGACAGGCATTCTATTTCTCTCAGTCAATACCATTGTAATGATAGTTGTTAGTGTAGTTATTTCTCTAACTGACCCACCACTCCTTGTGGTAAGCTTCATACTATGGGCTGGTCCTTCCAGCCCTTATTTCTATTGTCTCTGTGTATTATTAATATACTATCTTTTATTTTTCTTAAATTCCATAGATGAGTGAGACTATTCTGTGTCTTTCTCTCTCCTTCTGACATATTTTACTCAGCATAATTGTTACCCCCCACTTAGGGGGGCACGCACCAGACATGGCTTTTTGCCTTCCTGGTACAGTGTCTAATTTTTCCTCCCAAGAATTATTTGCCAAAAGGCCCGTTCAGAAAAGTCAACTATTGACCATTTACATGGATTATTGGCTATAATTCTGTGACATTACATTCTCTTTATTTGAATTTTGTTCCTTTTCTTGTACAGAAATTTGGCTTTAGCTTCTCTTCACTCACAAAGGAATTTCAGTACCAAAGCCCGCCAAAAGTTCCCTGCTGGCTAGTTTATTTGTGACTCATATTTCTAGTATAACCTGGTGCCAGTAGCCTGTTTTTCTGAGTCTTGCTCTTGGTGGTAAACAATTATTTCTCTCCCCCCAAAAATCTATTTTCTGGCAACTAGATAAACATCATAAATATTTCTATCTCTCTCCTCCTGTTTCCTTGTCAAACCTGTTTTTCTGCTTACCTAAAAACAATTCCATCACCAACCTCCAACAGGGGTCTTTCTCACCTATAGGACAGTCATTTGAAATGTAGATTCTAGGCCTGTTTCCCCATTGTACTGCTCTCTTACTCTTTGTTCTCCCTGACAACACCCTGCATACCAGAGCTTGTGCTTAAAATATCATCAGCTGAAAAATAAATTTGTCTCTCGTCCCTTGGATGTGGGTCCCCATACAATTCATTGTGTGTGGTCTCATTTATTTCATTTTCATATTTCATATTTGTCTGCCTTGTGTACCTGCTTATTCCTAGTGAGATTTATCTAACCCACTAAGTTTTTGCTTAAGGATGCTAACACGTCTGCAGCATATAATAGTTTCCATGATCATCCATATATAGAAAAATTTCATGACTTCATTTTTCCTGATGGCTGCATAATATTCCATTGTGTAGATGTACCACAGTTTCTTTAGCCACTCTTCTATTATTGAACATCTGAGTTGTTTCTAGATTCTGGATATTGTAAGTAGTGCTGCAATGAATATAAGTGCACAGAAGTTATTTTTGTATTTTGTTATGGCCCTAGGGTATATCCCTAGGAGTTGTATGGCTGGATCATATGGGAGCTCATTTTACATTTTTTGAGGAATCTCTGTATTGTTTTCCATAAAGGTTGGATAAGACAACATTCCCACCAGCAATGAATGAGAGTTTCTTCTCCCCACATACCAGCTAGCACTAATTGTTCTTATTCTCTGTGATGTGTGCCTGTCTCTGTGCATGAAATGTTACGTCATAGTTGTTTTGATTTGCATCCCTCTGATGATTAGTGATGTAGAACTTTTTTTTGTTTGTTTTTTCGGGTCACACCCATTTGATGCTCAGGGGTTACTCCTGGCTAAGCACTCAGAAATTGCCACTGGCTTGGGAGGACCACATAGGATGCCGGGGGATCAAACCGCAGTCACAATCTTTCTTGGCTAATGCTTGCAAGGCAGACACCTTACCTCTTGCGCCACCTCACCGGCTAGAACATTTTTTATGTGTCTTTAGGCCATTTGTATTTCTTCTTCAAGGAATTGTCTATTCATTTTATTTCCCCATGTTTTGATGAGATTATGTTTTTTTTTTTTCTTGTTAAGTTCTGTCAGTACCTTTATATCTTAGATATTAGCCCTTAATCTAATGGGTATTGGGTGAATATTTTCTCCAATTCTGTGGGTGTCCTCTATATTTTAGTCACTATTTCCTTTGAGGTGCAGAAGCTTCTCGGCTTAATATAGTCTCACCTGTTTTTCTCCACTTCTCCTTGTTTGGGCAGTGCTGTTTCCTCCTGGAAGATGCCTTTAGTCTCAGTATCATGTAGTGTTTTTACCTACGTTTTCTTCCAGATACTGTATGGTTAAGAATCTGATATAGAGGTCTTTAATTCATTTGGATTTTTTCTTTGTGCATGGAGTTAGATGGAGGTCTGAATTCACTTTTTTGCATGTGGCTGACCAGTTTTCGCAAAACCACCTGTTGGAGAGGCTTTCCTTGCTACATTTTGTGTTTCATGCCCCCTTTATCAAAGATTAATTGATTGTATGTCTGGGGAACTTTCTCTGAAAATTCAAGTCTTTTCCACTGATTTGAGTGTCTGTCTTTATTTTAATATTGAGTTATTTTAATGACTATTGCTTTGTAGTGGAATTTAAAGTTGGGAAAAGTGATGCCTCCCATAAACCTTTCCACAGAGATTGTTCTAGCTATTTGTAGGTGTTTTCTAAATATAGTAATATGTTATCTACAAACAGTAGATGAATATTAAATAAATAATATAAATAAATAATAATATAATATATTATATATAATAATATAAATAATAATAAATTCCTATCTAGATGCCCTTGATATCTTTTTCTTTCCTGTTATGGCAATTACTTCTAGTACTTTATTGAATAGGAGTGATGAGAGGGGCAGCCTTGTCTTGTACCAGATTTCAGAGCAAAGACTTTTAGTTTATCCCCAGTGAGAATAATATTTGCTATTGAATTGTGGTGGATGGCCTTGACTATATTGAGAAAAGCTCCTTCCATTTCCATCGTGTTGAGAGTTTTTATCATGATTGGGTATTGGACCTTACTGAATGCTTTCTCTGCAATCATTGATATGACTTTATGGATTTTATTTTTCTGTTTGTTGATATGGTGTATTATGTTGATTTATTACATATGTTAAACCATCCAACCATGGAATAAAGCCTACTTGGTCATGTTGTATGACCTTCTTGATAAGGCGTTTGATCCTATTTGCAGGATTTTGTTAAAGATCTTTGCTTCCGTGTTCATCAGGAAACTAGGTCTGTTGTTCTGTTTTTGCAGCATCTCTCTGATTTTGGTGATGTTAGCTTCAGACAAACTATTGGGGAATGTTTCTGTTTCTTCATTTTCCTGAAAAAGCCTGAGAAGGATTGGTAGTAGTTTCTCTTGAAAGGTTTGAAAGAATTTATTAGTGAATCCTTCTTACCTGGGCTTTGGGGAAGACTTTTGATTACCATTTTAATTTCCTCAATAGTATTTTTTTTGTATTACCAATTAATTTATTTCTGCTTTAAGCCTTGTTATTTCCTTCTGCCTATCTATTTTTGGTTCCTTTTATTGATCACTTTTATTTTTTTGGTTTTTGGTTTTTAGGTCACACCATGTGACACTCAGGAGTTACTTCTGGCTATATGCTAAAAAATAGCTCCTGGCTCCTGGGACTACATGGGACACCAGAAATTGAACCCAGGTCCGTTCTAGGCCAGCTTTGTGTAAGGCAAACACTCTACTATTGTGCTATTGCTCTGGCCCCCTTTGTTGATCAATTTCTAAATTTATTTTATTGGCTGTGTTATTAAGCTTTTTAAGTAAGCCCATTCTTCCTTCCTGATGTGTGCCTGCATAGCTATAAATTTTCCTCTTAGTACTGCTTTTGCTGTGTCTCACAAAGTCTGATCATTTGTGTCTTCATTTGCATTTGTTTCCAGGAATGTTTTTATTTCCTCTTTTATTTCATCTCTGATGCACAGGTTGATCAGTAGTGAGCTTTTTAATTACCATATTTTAAAGTTTTTCTTCTGTGTCCTTTTGTAGTTCACTTCAATTTTAGTGCCTTGTGATTTGAGAAGATAGTTTGTACAATTTCTCTCCTCTTGATTTTATGGAGGTATATTTTATTGGCCAGCATGTGGTCTATCCTGGAGAATGACCCATGTGCTTTGGAGAAGAATATGTATCTAGTTTTCTGAGGCTGGAGTGCCCTCTGTATAACTACAAACTCCAAAAACCAATAAATAAATAAATAAATAAATAAATAAATAAATAAATAAATAAATAAATAAATAAATAAATAAGAATAGGGGCCAGAGAGATAGCACAACAGAATTTGCCTTGCAAGCAGCCGATCCAGGACCTAAGGTGATTGGTTCAAATCCCGGCATCCCATCGTGGTCCCTCATGCCGGGCAGGAGCTATTTCTGAGCAGATAGCCAGGAGTAACCCCTGAGCACCCAAAAACCAAAAATAATAAAATAAAATAAAATAAAAATATATATCTACAAAGTGACTCCCATTTCTCCTTTTAGGGTTAGTATATTCTTTTTCTTTTTTAGGGTTAGTATATTTTTGTTAGGTTTCATAATGGCTGACCTATCAAGGTATGATAGAGCAGTGTTGAGGTCTCCCCTATTTTTGTGTTGTCATCAATGTCTTTTTTTACATTTGTCAATAATATTTTAAAATATTTTTCTGGTCTCTCATTGGGTGCATATATATTTAGGAGTGTGAATTCTTCTTGTTGTATTTATCCCCTGATTATTACAAAATGTCCATCTTTGTCCCTTATAACTTTTAGAAGTCTAATGTTTGTGTCATCTGATATTAATATGGCCACTCCAGCTTTTTAAAAGAGTTGTTTGCTTAGATGATGTCCTAAAATTTTGATTTTGAGTTTGTATTTGTTCTGATTATTTAGATGTGTTTCCTGTAGGTAGCAGAATGTCAGATTCAGCTTTTGGGTCCAATTTGCCTTTCTGTCTCTTTTAACTGGTACATTTAGTCTATTGACATTGAGAGAGATAATTGTCATGGAATTTAGTATTTGTAGAAGTTTGGTATGTCTTTTGGTCTGTCTTGTCTTAAAGTAGACCTTTCTTTTGTCATTTTACTAACTTTTTTTTATTTTGGGGACCACATCCGGTGACACTCAGGGCTTACACCTGGCTATGCACTCAGAAATCTCCCCTTGCCAGGCTACAAAATTAACACACAAAAATCAATGGCCTTTCTATACACCAATAGTAATGAGGAAGAAATGGACATTAAGAAAACAACCCCATTCACAATAGTGCCACACAAACTCAAATATCTTGGAATCAACTTGACTAAAAATGTGAAGGACCTATACAAAGAAAACTATAAAACTCTGCTCCAAGAAATAAGAGAGGACACGCGGAAATGGAAACACATACTCTGCTCGTGGATTGGCAGGATTAACATCATCAAAATGGCAATACTCCCCAAGGCATTATACAGATTTAATGCCATCCCTCTAAAGATACCCATGACATTCTTCAAAGAAGTGGATCAGGCACTTTTGAAATTCATTTGGAACAATAAACACCCTTGAATAGCTAAAGCAATCATTGGGAAAAAGAATATGGGAGGAATTACTTTCCCCAACTTTAAACTGTACTACAAAGCAATAGTTATCAAAACAGCATGGTATTGAAATAAGGACAGGCCCTCAGATCAGTGGAACAGGCTTGAATACTCAGAAAATGTTCCTCAGACATACAATCACCTAATTTTTGATAAAGGAGCAGGAAACCCTAAATGGAGCAGGGAAAGCCTCTTCAACAAGTGGTGTTGGCACAATTGGATAGCCGCTTGCAAAAAATTGAACTTAGACCCCAGCTAACATCATGTACGAAGGTAAAATCCAAATGGATTAAAGACCTCGATATCAGCCCCCAAACCATAAGATATATAGAACAGCACATAGGTAAGACACTCCAGGACATTACAGGCATCTTCAAGGAGGAAACTGCACTCTCCAAGCAAGTGAAAGCAGAGATTAACAGATGGGAATATATTAACCTGAGAAGCTTCTGCACCTCAAAGGAAATAGTGCCCAGGATACAAGAGCCACCCACTGAGTGGGAGAAACTATTCACCCAATACCCATCAGATAAGGGGCTAATCTCCAAAATATACAAGGCACTGACAGAACTTTACAAGAAAGAAACATCTAATCCCATCAAAAAATGGGGAGAAGAAATGAACAAACACTTTGACAAAGAAGAAATACAAATGGCCAAAAGACACATGAAAAAGTGCTCCACATCACTAATCATCAGAGAGATGCAAATCAAAACAACGATGAGATACCACCTCACACCACAGAGAATGGCACACATCACAAAGAATGAGAATAAACAGTGTTGGCGGGGATGTGGAGAGAAAGGAACTCTTATCCACTGCTGGTGGGAATGCCGTCTAGTTCAACCTTTATAGAAAGCGATATGGAGATTCCTCCAAAAACTTGAAATCGAGCTCCCATATGATCCAGCTATACCACTCCTAGGAATATACCCTAGGAACACAAAAATACAATACAAAAACCCCTTCCTTACACCTATATTCATTGCAGCACTATTTACCATAGCAAGACTCTGGAAACAACCAAGATGCCCTTCAACAGACGAATGGCTAAAGAAACTGTGGTACATATACACAATGGAATATTATGCAGCTGTCAGGAGAGATGAAGTCATGAAATTTTCCTATACATGGATGTACACGGAATCTATTATGCTGAGTGAAATAAGTCAGAGAGAGAGAGAGAGAGAGAGAAACGCAGAATGGTCTCACTCATCTATGGGTTTTAAGAAAAATGAAAGACATTCTTGCAATAATAATTTTCAGACACAAAAGAGAAAAGAGCTGGAAGTTCCAGCTCACCTCAGGAAGCTCACCACAAAGAGTGATGAGTTTAGTTAGAGAAATAACTACGTTTTGAACTATCCTAATAATGAGAATGTATGAGGGAAATAGAGAGCCTGTTTAGAGTACAGGCGGGGGTCGGGTAGGGAGGAGGGAGACTTGGGACATTGGTGATGGGAATGTTGCACTGGTGATGGGTGGTGTTCTTTACATGACTGAAACCCAAACACAATCATGTATGTAATCAAGGTGTTTAAATAAAAAAAAGAAAGAAAGAAAGAAAGAAAAAGAAAGAAAGAAAGAAAGAAAAAAAAGAAATCGCCCCTTGCTTGGGGGAACCATATGGGATGCTGAGGATAAAACTGCTGTTCATCCTGAGTCAGTCACATGTTTCTTTTCTCTTTTTAGGCTGTTTTTGAGTCTGTAAAGTTTCTGAGCTGCTGAAGCTATGTATACTTCCTTCAAACCTGAAAGTGAATCTGACTGGGTGTAATATTTTAGGTAAAGCATTCATTTCATTGAGTTTTGTCACTATATCCCACCACTGCCTTCTGGCCTTTAGGGTTTCCTGTGACAGGTCTGCTATAAATCTCAAGGATGCTCCCTTTTTGATCTTGCTGCTTTCAGTAATTTATCTCTTTCTGTGGGATTAGTCATTGTGATTAGGATATGTTTTGGGGTGGTTTTCCTTGGGTCTCCTTTAGCTGGTACTCTTCGGGCATGCAGGATTTTTCTCTGTATTGATTTCGTTGACTGTTGATTCTTCCTGGGAATTTCTTCCTGGGTCTCTGGGACTCCAATGATTCTTATGTTGTTTCTGTTGAGTTTATCAATGACCTCTGTTTTCATCTGTTCCCATTCTTTAAGGATTTTTTCCATTGTCTAATTATTTGTTTTAAGGTTCTCTTTTCCATCCTCTTTTGTTGTATGGAGTTGTTATGCACCTCATCTTACAATTCACTGATTTGGTCCTCAGCTGCTTTTACTCTATTAGAGAGGCTTTCCAATGAGGTTTTCATTTTTTTCTACCACATTTTTCAGTCTTGTTATTTAAGTTTGGAGTTTTCTGATTTCTATTTTCTTTTCTTTTCTTTCTTTTTTTTTTTTTTTTTTTGCTGTTGTTTTGTTTTGTTTGTTTGGGGGCCATATCTGGTGATGCTCAGGAATTACTCCTGGTTATGCATTCAGATATGGCTCCTGGTTGGGGGACCTTATTGGATGTTGGGGGATCTACTGCAGTCTGTCCTAGGTTATTACATGCAGGCCAATGCCCTATCACTTGTGCCACCACTCTGGCCCCTGATTTCTATTATCTTTCTTTTAATTATCTTTATTTAAACACCGTGATTACAAATATAATTGTAGTTTATGATTACAGTCATGTAAAGAACACCCCCTTCACCAGTGCAGGATTCCCACCACCAATTTCCCAGATCTACCTACTCCCCACCCCACCCACACCTGTACTCGAGACAGGCTTCTTTTTCCCTCATTCATTCACATTGTTATGATAGTTTTCAGTGTAGTTATTTCTCTAACTGTACTTATCACTTTATGTCAATGGTCCTCAAACTACGGCCCGCGGGCCACATATTGTATTTATTCCAATTTTGTTTCTTCACTTCTAAATAAGATATATGCAGTATGCATAGAAATTTGTTTATAATTTTTGTTTTTATTATAATCTGGCCCTCCAACTGTCTGAAGGACAGTGAACTGGCCCCATGTTTAAAAAGTTTGAGGACCCCTGCTCTATGTGGTGAGCTTCATGTCATTAGCTGCACCTACAAAAGAAGATGGGGGGAAGTAAGGGTTGGGACTGAGGCAGTAAAATATTAGAAATGAGCTTTGTAGGGCAGTATCAAGGTCACAATACAAGATGGATATTATGGATATATAGAATATATGCATACAATACTATCAATATGAAAACAAGGAGAAAAATTTTCACTGACTGTCCCAACATAAACCAGTGCTGGACTGGCCAGCCCTCCTCCCAGAGCGCATTCCCACTAGTGTAGGGAGAGATAGGGAGAAAGCCTGTTAAACCTTATAGAGTCCACCTACACCAGCGCCCAGGGAAAGACTGAAGTCCAGGAGAGGAAAACCCTATACCTGGCAAGAGCTGGTCCCCAAAATCAAGGAGGAAACCGGAAGACAGATGCCTGCCCTCCCTCCTCCCCAGTCACCTCCCCCCTTGAACACGGAGGAAGGGGGGAAGCCTGAGGACCACTAAGAGTCCACCTGAACCCACTTCTGGCCATCTGAGCTGGCACTCAGGGAAGGCCTGGAGTCAGGGGGAAAAGACAAGGACAGCTGGGGGTCTGCCAAGCCTCCCAGAACTCCTCAGGCTAGGGATAAGGGCCCCGGTATGGGGCCTCCCCAAACCCTATACCTGGCAAGAGCTAGCTGTTTCCTAATTTTTAGATTATTAGAGGAGCCATCTTTATTTCTGTAAATATGGAGGTGTACTGCAAAATTACTCCATTGGTAAGGCTGTAGATTGCTTCTTACAATGTGCAGAAATGGAATTCAGGGGTTATAAGATAAGCTTTCCAGGTGTGGGTCCTAGAGAGAATACAGTCCTTGGTGTCTGTAGGCTGGCTCAGCTGAAAAGAGGCAGAGAGCATGGCCGCTGTTCTTTATAAGTCTCTGGGTTTCCAATCACATGGCAGGAATTGGCCCCATCTTCGTTGGGTGGGGACATCTTACTGGGTGTGGATCCTGGAGAGATTACAGTCCTTGGTGTCTGTAGGCTGGCTCAGCAGAAAAGAGCCTGATTTCTATTTTCATATTCTCTTGATTAATATTTGTAGTCCATTCAGCTCGATCTATGCTTTTAGTTCTATGAACATCTCCATATTTTTTCTCTAAACACCTTATTTAAGAGATTAAATAGGTGGTTGGCACTTTTTGGGTCATCAGAGCTTCTATCTTTATTTTCTATGCATGGTATTGGCTTGCATTGTTTTTCCATTGTCATGCCTGTAGTGTGATGTTGTGGGTTGTGCTAGGGTTCACTGACCAGTAGCTGTGCATGGCTGAGTTCCTCTGGCTCCACCCTTCTTGGGCAGTTCCAGCTCTCCTCCAATCACATTGCTTCCACAGATGCTTCTGTGTTGGGGGGGGGGTACCACGTCATGCAGCATAGACACCTTCATTTTAGGGGGAGCACACCTCCAGAAGTATCTATTATGATTTTCCTGGAACAGTGAGCTGATACTCCCTTGAAAAATATTTTTAGCCAGCAGGCCCATTGGTGGACGTTAATCATACCCCTTATGTGAATGACTGGCAATATTTCTGATATCCATGGCATGGTGGTGACATTAAATATCTCTTTTTCATATCATTTGGCTTTTTCTCCCTTGCAAAAAATACAGGCCAAAAATCGGCCTCAGTCAATGTATGCTCAGGGAAATTTCAGTATCTAAAGCTGCTAAAGTTCCCCTCTGGCAAAGTAAATTTGCAACTCAAAGACAAGTCTAGCTTCCTGCAACCTGCTTCAGCTACCAGGTGGTAAACAGTTTTCTAGCTTACTTGCTTTAGCTATTCTGGCCAGCTGCAAAGTTGTAGCAAAAACAAGTTTCTTATCTTTTGTCATAAGAACCTCCTTTCTAAACTAGAACTTCCTTTTAGCTTGGGATTCTTTTCACCTGATTGGCTAGTTTTTTTATATGTATATTTTAGGGCCTGCCTTTTGTCAGTGCAGAAATGCCTTTCATATCAGAGACTTGTATATATTTATCAAAATGAAGGAGTAAAGTTGTCTCACGTCTATTGAAGACACGGGTCCCCATACAACTTATTTTGTGTGGTTTCATTATTTCATATTTTGCCACCTGTGCAACCACTCTCCTAAAGTGGATTCATCAAAATCCTACTAATGGCTGTTGGACAAAAGACGCCTTTAGCAGGGGGGTTAATCTCACAAAGCCACAGCTGATGATCAGGCAGCTGCCACTTGCAATAACTTTCCGTTACAATCAGGCTCCACTCTCCTTATGCAATGCCAGCTCACCTCCAGTCACGTAGCTTCTGCAGATGTTTCTGGGCGGTATTGATCCCAAAAGCCACAGCCAGTGGTGTCAGGCAGCAGCTGCTTGCAATGGTGTTCAGCAGCAATCAGGCTCCACCCTCAAATATTATCTATTTATATGTTTGACTCCACTTGCAGTGGCTTGATCAGCAGAAAAATAAAAAAACTTATATTCTTAGCATAAATCTTTAGTGTTATTAAATCACAAAATCTAGCTTCCCACCAGTTCCTAATCTACAGCTGCAGTTCAGGACAATACAAGTTCTCAAAGATCTAACACAGGACTTATGGGTTGTTCCTTTCTTAGACTGGCCCTAGTTTAATTCTAAGCCTCATATACCACATGATCCCCTAGAACACTGCTATGAGTGGCTCCTGTTAAAGAGCTTGGAGTAGCTCTCAAGCATCACTAGATGTGGCTTCAAAACATAAAATGCAGAGAGTGGGTACACTGCAACACAAATGGATGTCAAACATTTCCTAGAAGAGAAAGTTTGTTATGGTAATCTCATCATATGTAAAGACATGTAAAAGTCTCAAACTAGGAAATATAATATTGCTAAATTTAATGATAACATCTCATATATGTGACATTTAATATGTTGCAGATGATGTTCCGATTAATACACTCTTCATGTATTAATCCCACTGAATCTTTGCATTTGCAACAGACAAGATATAAATAAAGTGTATAGGTTATAAAGTTCATGACTTGGATAGAATTGCATCCAGATAGAATTATCTGAAAAGTGGCTCCTATTCATTACATTTTATTGCTATGAAATGTCATCCTTTGATTGAAGTTGTTCACTTCCAAAGGTACAGAGATATCTGTGCAGTTAATCTGGAAGCTTCCACCAAATGTGGTCAAAGAATCTGCCAGAGCTTCTTTCTCAGTTTTGGGTGAGTCATTTCACATTTATGAAACTTAGGACAAAATTTGTATTCTAGTATCAACTTATTTATAGAATCTACTTCTAGTATGATCCTGGAATACCCTCCATTTCCACAGCAAATAATTCCTACCTAAATGACTGGTTCTAAAAATGAACAATCTTTGACTTGAACAGTAACAGCTATTTTTGTGTATAAATTTTTCTGATATCTAATCTTTCACATTGTCCAGGTGACATACTTGGTTCTTCTATGCAAAATACACAGAATCTCCTTGGCTGTAGGGAACAAAATATGGTTCGATTTGCTCCAAACATATATATCTTGAATTATTTGAATGAAACACAGCAATTGACTCTAGAAATACAATCTAAGGCCATTGGCTATCTCACCAATGGTAAGTAAGATAAAGACTTTTTCTTTGTTACTCTTAGAGTTTTCACAATTAGGTTTAAATTATATGCCCACATATGGTGACAATTTTTGTGGAAGAATCCATTTATCACCAGCTAATATGATATTGAACTTTAATATATCCATAATATACAAACAGCTATGATAGATTTGACATACAAGACTTTATAAAGTCATTCAATCATGGATGCATCAGTCTCCACATAGGGGTAGCTTAGAATACTTCTTAGCATAAATACAGTTGAGCATTTTATTCCAGGGTACCAGAGACAGTTGAACTACAAACACCAAGATGGTTCCTACAGCACATTTGGAGAGCAGTATAACAGGAATCCAGGCAACACTTGGTAAGGTCTGTTCTGAATTTCAACTGTGAATGCAAAGTATATATTAATATTAGCCTGCTTTATTTTTATAACAATTATATGAGGTACAGAGAAAAAAATGATATTCAGTATAAAAAAGTAGATATGGGTAGAAGAATAGTAAAGGTAAGAGAGACAGTCCAAGGGATATGGTGTTTGCCTTAAGACATGTACAACATGGAGTTGGAGAGAGAGCATGAAGGTAGGGCATTTACCTTGCATGTAGAAGGATAGTGATTTGAATCCTGGCATCCCATATGGTCCCCCTCCCCCACCCCTGAGTCAACCAGGTACTATTTCTGTGCATTGAGCCAGAAGTAACACTTGAGCGCTGCTGGGTGTGACCCAAAAAATAAAAAACAAACGAAATCTACACCGGCACAGTGGGGCCCGACTGTGAGAACTGTGAGTGCTGACTGTGTGTGCTTGTCTCCTGTCCTGTCTCCTAAACCTCTTGGGAGTGGGCCAAAAAGGCCTCAGAAAATTTGCTCTCCCAGAGGCTTCAGAAGAGCACTTAGCTCCGCTTCTCTACGTGGCCCTGCACTCTTTTTAAGGAAAGAATGCCACTGCAACAAGAAGAAAAATATCACACTAAGTACTGAGCTGGATCACAGAAGCCCAGCATTTCTCCCCGGACTGTCTTCTCTGCTGCGTGCACGGGCCTAAGATTTGATCCTGTGTGAGGCTTCATCCACAGAGGGCTCCCCTTCCTTGAAGGCAAGTCGACCCACCCAGAAATGGTGGAGCCAGAGGAGTGTGGCTGCATACATCATTTAGCCAATGAATACCACCACAACACATAGAAAAACCCACAATACAAGTGTGACAATGAGGAAACAACACAGGCCAGCATCAGACATAGAGAATGAAGATGACAATTCTGATGACCAGAAAAAGGCCAACCAACTAATCAATCTCTCAGATAAGGAGTTTAGACAAGCAATATGGAAGATGCTCAAAGAACTCAAAGAAACCATGGATCGAGATGAACAGAACTCTAACAAGAACCAAGAAAATATGAAGACAGAAATCACAAAACTCCAAACTGAAATAACAGGTCAAATAAAAGTCCTGAAAAACTCAGTAAATGAATTGAATGACAAAACGTTAATGCTCATCAATAGGCTAACAGAAGCTGAGAATAGAATTGGTGCTGTGGAATATGAGATAAATAACAACTCCATACAGAGAAAGAAATTGGAAAAAAACTTAAAGCAAATGAACAGACAATGGAAAAATTAGACAAAGAATGGGAACAGATGAAAATAGATGTCTATGATAAGCTCAACAGAAACAACTTAAGTCCCAGAGACCCAGGAAGAAAATTTCCAAGAAGAATCAATGGTCAAGAACATCATTAGAGAGAAACTTCCAGAGTTAAAAAATATACTCGATCAAATCCTTCATGCCCAAAGAGTACCAACCGAAAAAAAAAAAAAAAAAAAAAAAACCAGAAAATATACCCCAAGACACATTCTAGTCACAATGACAAATGCCACAGATAGAGACAGAATTCTGAAAGCAGCAAGATCAAAAATGGAAATTACATTCAAGGGAATATCCTTGAGATTTACAGCAGATCTGTCACCAGAAACACTCAAGGCCAGAAAGCAGTGGTGGGACATAGTGACAAAACTCAATGAAATAAATGCTTTGCCAAGAATACTGTACCCAGCAAAACTCATATTCAGGTTTGACAAAAAAATACATAGTTTCACAGACAAACAACAGCTCAGAAACTTTACAGACTCAAAACCAGTCTTAAGAGAAAAACGGAAAGACCTAATTTAAGACAAGACTGACCAAAAAATACACCAAATTTTGATAAAAAGATGTCATTAAATCCCAGGACAATTCTTTCTCTCAATGGAATAAATGCACCAGTTAACAGACACAGAGTGGCTAAATGGATCAAAAAACTCAATCCAACATTCTGCTGCCTACAAGAAACACACCTGAATAGTCAGAACAAATATAGACTCAAAATAAAAGGCTGGAGGAAAATTATCCAAGCAAACAACACCCATAAAAAGGCTGGATTAGCCATACTAATATCAGATAATGCAACATAATACACAACATCAACAACAAGAAAAATAAAAATCACATGATCATATCAATAGATTCAGAGAAAGCATTTGATAAGGTCCAACACCCATTCTTGATCAAAACTCTCAGCAAGATGGGATTGTAAGGAACCTTTCTCAGTATAGTTAAGGCCATCTACCACAAGCCAGTGGCAAACATTATCTTCAATGGATAAAAACTAAGAGCCTTCCTTCTAAATGCTTGCACAAGACAAGGCTGTCCTCTCTCACCACTCCTATTCAACATAGCACTGGAAGTACTTGCTATAGTGATTAGGCAAGAAAAATATATCAAGGGAATCCAGGTAGGAAAGGAAAAAGTCAAGCTCTAGCTGTTTGCCGATGACATGATACTCTACCGAGAAAACCCTAAAGACTCTAACAAAAAGCTTTTAGAAACAATAGACTCATATAGCAAGGTGGCAGGCTACAAAATTAACACACAAAAATCAATGGCCTTTCTATACACCAATAGTAATAAGAAAGAAATGAACATTAAGAAAACAACCCCATTCACAGTAGTGCCACACAGACTCCAATATCTTAGAATCAACTTGACTAAAAATGTGAAGGACCTATACAAAGAAAACTATAAAACTCTGCTCCAAGAAATAAGAGAAGACACACAGAAATGGAAACACATAAACTGCTCAGAAATTGGCAGGATTAACATCGTCAAAATGGCAATAGTCCCCCAAAGCATAGTACAGATTTAATACAATCCCTCTAAAGATACCCGTGACATTCTTCAAAGAAGTGGATTAGCCACTTTTGAAATTCATTTGGCATAATAAACACCCTAGAATAGCTAAAGCAATCATTGGGAAAAAGAATATGGAAAAATTGCTTTCCCCAACTTTAAACTTTACTACAAAGCAATAGTTATCAAAACAGCATGGTATTGGAATAAAGACAGGCCCTCAGATCAGTGGAATAGACTTGAATACTCAGAGAATGTTCCCCAGACATACAATCACCTAATTTTTGATAAAGGAGCAAGAAATCCTAAATGGAGCAAAGAAAGCCTCTTCAACAAGTGGTATTGGCACAACTGGCCACTTGCAAAAAATTGAACTTAGACCCCCAGTTTACATCATGTACAAAGGTAAAATCCAAATGGATTAAAGACCTAGATATCAAACCTGATACCATAAGGTATATAAAACAACACGTAGGCAAATCACTCCAGGACATTGAGACTACAAGCATATTCAATGAGGAAACTGCACTCTCCAAGCAAGTGAAAGCAGAGATTAACAGATGGGAATATATTAAGCTGAGAAGCTTCTGCACCTCAAAGGAAATAGTGCCCAGGATACAAGAGCCACCCACTGAGTGGGAGAAACTATTTACCCAATAACCATCAGATAAGGGGCTAATCTCCAAAATATAAAAGGCACTGACATAATTTTACAAGAAAAAAATCATCTAATCCTATCAAAAAATGGGGAAAAGAAATGGACAGACACTTTGACAAAGAAGAAATACAAATGCCAAAAGACACATGAAAAAATGTTCCACATTAATAGTCATCAAGGAGATGCAAATCAAAACAACTATGAGGTACCACCCCACACCACAGAGATTGGCACACATCACAAAGAATGAGAACAAACAGTGTTGGCGGGGATGTGGAGAGAAAGGAACTCTTATTCACTGCTGGTGGGAATGCTGTCTAGTTCAACCTTTATGGAAAGCAATATGGAGATTCCTCCAAAAACTGGAATTCAAGCTTCCATACGATCCAGTTATACCACTCCTAGGAATATACCCTAGGAACACAAAAATACAATACAAAAATCCCTTCCTTACACCTATATTCTTTGGAGCACTATTTACCATAGCATGACTCTGGAAACAACCAAGATGCCCTTCAACAGACAAATGGCTAAAGAAACGTGTTACATATACACAATGGAATATTATACAGTTGTCAGGAGAGATGAAGTCATGAAATTTCCCTACACATGGATGTACATGGAATCTATTATGCTGAGTGAAATAAGTCAGGAGAGAAAGAAAAACGCTGAATGGCCTCACTCATCTATGGGTTTTTTAGAAAAATGAAAGACATTCTTGCAATAATAACTTTCAGACACAAAAGAGAGAAGGGCTGGAGGTTATAGCTCACCTCATGAATCTCACCATGACCAGGGTTGAGTTTAGTTAGAGAAATAACTACATTTTGAATTATCCTAATAATGAGAATGTATGAGGGAAATAGAAAGCCTGTCTAGAGTACAGGCGTGGGTTGGGTGGGGAGGAGGGAGATTTGGGACATTGGTGATGGGAATGTTGCACTGGTGATGGGTGGTGTTCTTTTCATGCCTGAAACCCAAACACAATCATGTATGTAATCAAGGTGTTTAAATAATGTGTCCATTATGGACAAATAATCTATTCATTATCTATCTAACTGCCAATTTGCTATTATCTATTATCTATCACTCTATCCATATCTAACTACACAGAAAAACAAAAAAAATCATTGGTGGATGGGAAAATTTATAATATATAAATATATATGATTTATTTATAAAATATATCAAATAAAATATTTATGCTAAGAACATTTATAAAAGAGTACATTATAATATTTTATGTAGAAAATAATTTAAGAAATCTGTAAAAGAGGCTCGGCTGGGCATAGAACACTCCACATGCCAGGATTTCGTGTGCCTTTGACTGGTATGATGGGGGCTCTGGGCAGGACAGCTAGCAATAGGACCCCTGGACTGACCACTTAGTCCAGGCAAACAAGATTCCCCCCACACCAGGCGGGTCTTCAGGGCCACACCTGGTTAATCGGGCCCTGGGGGCCCCCGCGCGTACTTCATGTATTCAGAATATTCCTTATTCTTATGTTATGTTTTGCGTATACAGAATGTTCATTTTGTGTTCTGCCCTTTCCCACACCCCTACAAAGCTCTTTTTTACTCCTTAACTCTCTAACCCCCTCTCAAACATCACTAACCTACATTACTCTTTTTAACTTCAGTAGTGTACAATCCTAATCACAGTCCAAAGCTGTGCATTGTGTGTGACAACCCCAAACTGTTTCAAGATACATAAAATTGACACGTATTTCTTTAGAATATTTTGTGTTTTTTCTCTGACAGCTATAATTCTTACTAAATGTTGTTTTATACAGTGATGATTCTAACCACTTTTTACCTTCTGTTTTTGAGCTGTTTAACAAGGAATTTTGGTGGAAGAGTCCCCCAGTTTAATGCTTATGATTGAACCATGTCATGGTAATCATTGGAATTGTTCTTATGGCCCCCATATGCGCCAATAACACCACATGGCATTGCTTCTTATTTGCATAGTCACATTAAAATGAGAAAATACTATACATACAAATAAGATCCTATCTAATAGAGATTGGAACACACAAATCTTGTAGTGCAAAGGGACCTTACACCCTGAACATTGACATAGCGACCTGGCACAGACCTCAGAAGAAAGGGCATAATCCATTCTCCCCTGAACCAGGGAAGCCATCCACAAAACATCCAGGCTGGTCTATAACATCACCTGGAAACAATCCTCTACCACGAAAGACCTACACTGCTCAGACTTCAACCTGCTCAAAAGAGACTTCCCTTAACACTGAGAAGACTTAACAACAACAACGACCTGCTTACAGGACAGGGCTCCCTGCATTGCCCTTTGATTGTGAGGTGAAAGGAGAGGATGCTCCATATCCTGACTTCAATGTAAGATATGCAGATTCCAGGATCTTTAATACAGAAACATGATACCAACAACAGAGACTGTGTGAAAAATAAAAGTGTGTTGGCACTACAGACAATGTATTGGATTGGACGATCTAGCTTGCCTGGAGCCTAGACTTGGTCTTGTGCCAGGAAACTTCAGGGGTCTGGTCTCTTTGTACTTAGGCCAAGGTTATTTCTTTCCATGTCCCTCATATTTTGGTGGGCCTATGCAAACAACAATTGCCACTCTAACACCATTTTTACTGTGCTCCTTTGACTCTAATCCTTAAAAAGAACTCACTTAAAATTTGAGGTTAACTTAAGCTAATATGCATGTATATGGAAATGTACGAAAATACTATGCCTGTAATGTTTAAGGAGTTACATAAGTTTTGTGGCTTTAGATTGCCTTGTGTACTGTTAAGAAATATTATAATGTGTTACAATCTGGGGACTTGAGGGTCAAAGTAATTTTACATGGATTCTGTCTTATTTATCTTAATGTTCTTTGGCTGAAATTTCAAAGTTAAGATATCAGCAAGGGGACTTCTGAGAATTATGTTATGGGTGATTGTCCTTCCACTGTAACTTTACCTTGTCCTCTTTCTTTGCACCCTTGTTCTCATAATTAAAAATAAAAAAAAGAAAATATACAAATAAAAAAAAAGAAATCTGTAAAAAGAAATAAATATAGGGCACAGAGGTAGAACATGACCTTGCATGAGACCAATCCAGGTTAAATTCCCAAGTTCCAAAAGTAATGATCCCTGGGCAAAGAGCTAAGAATAAGTTCTGAGTAAAACTGCACGTGGTACCAAAATAATAAAAGAAAATATAAGTAGATAAACAAATATAGAAAATTCAGAAGGTTAGCAAAAATATCTATTTAACAACCAAGGCAACTAGACTCCCTAAATGATGCAGAAATGCCCTACAAATCAAGGACCAGTTTGAAATGCATTAAATATATACAAGCGGAAATAGTTTTAAAACTATTAAAAATTTCAGGTTAACAGAGAAAGTTTCCAAGCTTATCCACATTCCAATGGCTTGTCCACTCTTGTATGAATGCATTAGGAAGAAAAAGAATCAATGTGTTCATAACAGTGACCCAAGGAGTTGCTGGAAACAAATTACCCAGCACCCCCTTTTTCTCAACAGGCTCACAGCTTTTGTGCTGAAGACTTTTGCCCAAGCTCGAACTCACATCTTCATTGATGAAGCACACATTAACCAAGACCTCACTTGGCTCTCCCAGATGCAGAAAGATAACGGCTGTTTTTAAGAGTTCTGGATCGTTGCTCAACAATGCCATCAAGGTTAGCTGTTCTGAGTCTCTCTCTTAGCTTCATTAAACATCAAGGTTTGAAGGAGGAATAAAATAAAAAAGAAATTTCAAAGATTAAGTCATAGACATTGTGAGAGGGTATCAGAGAATACATCAAACTCTGGAGGTGGAATTAATCGTTATCTCTCATTTATAGGGAGGAGTAGATGATGAAGTGACCCTCTCTGCATATATTACAATTGCTCTTCTGGAGATTCCTCTCTCTTCCTCTGTAAGATTCCCTTAAATCCCAAATATCCCTACCATGAAAACTATAGACTCTCTGGCTGAGATGACACCCTACTAACGACAAGTCTCCACTTTCCTTTTGCCCCATGATGCCGTATTTCTCATAAGCTCTTTGATAATGATGTATAACGTAATATTATTAATCATTATTAATTAAACAATAATATTAATAATAATTAATACTGAATCATTATTAATGATGTATATAAAGTTCGGAGCTAGCCATAGCATCTAGTTTGCGTCTTGTTCCTCCTATCCTACCTTATCTTACCTGTATCTACCTAGTTTAATACCAATCTCTCTTCATCTTTACTAGCATCATGTTGTCCGCAATGCCCTGTTTTGTTTGGAGTCAGCCTGGAACGCAGCTAAAGAGGGGACCCATCGGAGTCACATCTACACCAAGGCACTGTTGGCCTATGCTTTTGCCCTAGTGGGAAATCAAAATAAGAGGAAATACTCAACTCTCTTAACAAGGAAGCTAGGAAAGAAGGTGAGAAAAATGGTTTAAAAAAAAAAAGGTAAGTCCTGCCTTGATTGGCTCAGGCCTCTAACTGCAGTCTCTTGCAAACATAGATGTCCTGTTTCTTCCCTTCCTTCCCACCTCCCCTAATAGTGAGACCTTTGGAGTGAGTTCTGGATCCATTATTCTAGCAATCCAGATGGAACACTAAGGCAAGAACAGACTGTCCTTTAAAATCAAACAACATAGTTTCTATTTGATAAGGATCAAGCGTTACCAGTATTCTAGTTTCATGTATAATTGAATTAAATATATTCTGTGGTTGAAAAAATAAAAAATAGGACCTGGAGAGATAGCACAGCGGCGTTTGCCTTGCAAGCAGCCAATCCAGGACCAAAGGTGGTTGGTTCAAATCCCGGTGTCCCATATGGTCCCCCGTGCCTGCCAGGAGCTATTTCTGAGCAGACAGCCAGGAGTAACCCCTGAGCACCACCGGGTGTGGCCCCCCCAAAAAAAAACTGATACTGGATTATAAAAATTATATTAAAATATTTTATTGATGAAACTGATAAGCTTTATATTAATTTTTCAGTAAATCATATATGATCAGAAAACCTCTTGGGAAAATGTATTATCTGAGATTTCATATGCTGCATAAATCATAACACATTAGCATAATGATAGAGTAAATTTAGAAACATCTCAAAGTTCTCTTATCTATTTTTGCAGAGATTATCCCAAATGTTCTCTGAGATCAAAAAGTTGATTTTATATTCAAATGATAATACAATCCTCATGAAAAGCAACAAACTTTATAAGTACTCTCTCTCACTTTGTGTCTCTACCAATATAACTGAAATAACATGAAAAATAAATAATGGGAGAAATGTATATGGAGGTTTTATGCTTCTTCCTTCAAAAATATTCTTCATCTTATCCCCTCCCATACTCACAAAATGAAATCAAGTTCAACATGGAGCTATAAATCAGTGAGTTTAGGAAACTTTTGAGAGAAAGAAGATTGTTTCATCTCCTAAATTATCTTCAGCTCAATAAAATGTATATTTACGTATTATTTACCAATGATTATCATTCTCTCCTTTTTTTTCTGCACCTATAAGACAATTCAATACACTGGAAGTGACCTGAGAAACCCAATTTACCAATGGACCAATTTTACCAACCCAAAGCTCCTTTAGCTGAGGTGGAGATGACTTCCTATGTGCTCTTGGCTTACCTCACAGCCCAGCCCAGCCCAACCCCGAAGACCTGACATCAACGAGTCACATTGTGAAGTGGATCATAAAGCAACAAAATTTTCAAGGAGGCTTCTCCTCTACTCAGGTCTGTGGTTTCCAATCTGCCCAATGGAAAATCTGACCAAAAAATATATGCAAGAAAAAGAGAACAAGATATTACTATATTACAAAAGATTCTTTTAGGGATTATTAAAATAGAATAGAAAGAAAAATATTCAAGACAATCCAAAAAACAATTTTAGTAATCCCAACCAATATGGTTCTTACCACAAGTATCACTCATTTCTTAAGTTTAATTATGTCATTATTACTCATTGGTGGTTGACTTCACTTTAGTGTTTCTCTTTTAGAACTGTTGACAATATGATCCAGTTAATCATCACTAAGTGGACTATCTTGGCCATTTTAAGAAGAGCTATCAAATTTCTGACTTCTTTCCCACTGATCCTAGTAACATCCTATTCCTAGTTGAAACCAGATTAGTTCATGGTTATAAATGAGTTTTCTAGACCACAGACTCACTAGAATTCTATAAGAAACACTCTCACATGAATCAGAAAATTCTTTGATTAAAAAAAAGCTACCAACTACAACATGGGTGATCGAAGAGTTCTACTTAACTCTTCCAGGTCCATTAGACTCCCTACTTAATTCTCTCTGTCCTGAGATCCCTTATGACTTGCCTTTAAAATTGATTTTTAAAACTGAACCTTTAAATATTTCTATTTATTCATGTCACTAGTTTGGAACTATTTTCTTGAGGTTATAAGTGATTGTGCAATAAACATGCAAAGAATTTAGGTTTTCCTTATTACACATCTATTTTAAATATTTAGAACATATATAATGCAACTTTTATCTTTTCAAATAATTTGTAAGATAAAAAGAAGCTATATCATGAGGAAAGAAATAAGAAATGTCAACTTAAGTTCTGCCAAGTTTTGGTTACACCTAATTTGTTCCCCTTGTCCATCAAAATGTTCTTATGTGAGCATCAGTTCTTTTCGTTCTTTTCTCTTAACTTCTCAATTTTTATCTACTCTTTAGTAGAGCTAGTCAAGAGGAATGTTGGTGGGAAAGATCAGATCATAATTATTGGGTTTAGAGATAATCTCATTTTACAATACTGACTGCCAATGCACCAATAATATATTTCTTTTGGAGTAACTAAAGCATGACTGATTGTGCTCAAGAGGCAGAATTAAAGAAAAGGCAATTAGTAAAGGTATATTTTAGGGGAATAAAATCATAGTCCTTGCAGTAGCTAATACCTTATGGGTGGAATTCCAGCAGCCAAAAATTTATTTTTTGGTGGTGTCATGTCTCTTCCCTTCCAGGAAACTGTAGTGGCCCTCCAGGCGCTGTCCAAACATGGAGCAGCAACTTATACTAGAACTGCGAGGGCTGCAAGTGACCATCCAGAATTTTCAGACAAATTTTCAACAAATTTCCAAGTGGACCACAACCACCTTCTTCTACTACAGCAGGTCCAATTGACAGAGCTACCTGAAGAATATGCCATAACAGTGACTGGGGAAAGATGTGTGCATCTGCAGGTGAGGCTGGTGTTATAAAGAGTCAAATTCAATGACTTCTCTTAAAAGGAAATCTTATTTCTGTGCAAATTAAATAATGCAATAAAGTCAGGAGTCCCAAGAAAAGAGAGGAACTGATGTGTGTTTGGTGTTCCACAGACATCCTTAAAGTACAATATTCTTCCAGAGAAAGATTATTTCACATTTGCTTTGGAGGTATACAGTCAGCCCCAAACTTGTGATGGACCAAAGGTACATACCAGCTTCCAAATATCACTGAACATCAGGTAATACCTCTAACTACATCAGATTGATCCTGAATCTAAAACTTACCTTGAACTTTAATATCATTAAAACTATGCTGCTAGATGATCATACTTTAAAATATAAAGACCTACATGATGAAGTTATCAACCTTTGAGAAGTAAGCTTTTTATGTAGAAATTTTAAGTTTTCTATAATGCTTTAAAAGTAAAGTTTGGTCTTAATTCCACCACCAACCCACCAAATATATTGATTTCCAAAAAAGGAAATAGCTCAGTGCTAGAACTTCTTTCCTTGAATGTGTGAAGTCCTGGGTTTGACCTCCAGAATAACATATACACACAGGTACCATTAAAATATAATGAGGGGAACACCAGGCGGGGAAAATCCTCGAAAGTACACCGGCCCAGTGGGGCCCAACTGTGAAAAACTGTGAGTGTGACCTGTCTATGTCTGTCTACTGTCCTCTTGCGTGAAACTCTTGCGAGTGGGGCAAAAAGAGGCTCCAGCGGAGCACGGCCACTCTGCTTCACTACGCGGCCGTGCACTCTTTCTAAGGAAAGAACTTAATTGCAACAAGAAGGAAAAATCACACTAAGAACGGCGCTATATCACAGAAGCAAACATTTCTCTCCGGACTGTCTTCTCTGTTGCATGCTCGGGCCTAAGATTTGACCCAGTGTGAGGCTTCATCCACGGAGGACTCCCCTACCTTAGAGGCAAGTCAGCCCATCCAGAAAGGGAGGAGCCAGAGGAGTGTGCTGCCTGCATCATATAGACAATGAATACCACCACAACACGTAGAAAAAACCCACAATATAAGTGTGACAATGGGGAAACAACGAAGGCCAGCATCAGACATAGAGAATGAAGATGACAATTCTGAGGACCAGATAATGACCAACCAACTAATCAACCTCTCAGATAAGGACTTTAGACTAGCAATATGGGAGATGCTCAATGGACTCCAAGAAACCATGGATTGAGTTGAACAGAACACTAATAAGAACCAAGAAAATATGAAGACAGAAATCACAAAACTCCAAACTGAAATAGCATGTCAACTAACAGGACTGAAAAAGTCAGTAAACGAAGTGAATGACAAAATGGATAAGCTCTGGGACAGGGTATCAGAAGCTGAGAATAGACTTGGTGCTGTGGAAGATGAGATACATAACAATTCCATACAGCAGGAGAGATTGGACAAAAAACTTAAAGCAAATGACCAGACAATGGAAAAATTAGTCAAAGAATGGGAACAGATGAAAATAGAAGTCTATGATAAGATCAACAGAAACAACTTAAGAATCATTGGAGTCCCAGAGACTCAGGAAGAAAATTTCCAGGAAGAATCAACGGTCAAAAACATCATTAAAGAGAAACTTCCAGAGCTAAAAAATATATGTGATCAAATCCTGCATGCCCGAAGAGTACCAACCAAAAGAGACCCCAGAAAAACCACCCCAAGACACATCCTAGTCACAATGACAAATCCCACAGATAGAGACAGAATTCTGAAAACAGCAAGATCAAAAGGGGAAATCACGTTCAAGCAAGCTTCCCTGAGATTTACAGCAGACCTGTCACCAGAAACACTCAATGCCAGAAAGCAGTGGTGGGATATTGTGACAAGACTGAATGAAATGAATGCTTCACCCAGAATACTATACCCAGCAAAACTCACTTTCCGGTTTTACGGAAGAATACATGGCTTCACAGACAAAAAACAGCTCAGAAACTTCACAGACACAAAACCAGTCTTAAGAGAAAAACTGAAAGACCTAATCTAAGACAAGACTACCCAAAAGACACACCAAATTTTGAAATAAAGATGGCGTTAAATCCCAGGACAATTCTTTCTATCAATGTCAATGGACTAAATGCACCAGTTAAGAGACACAGAGTGGCTAAATGGATCCAAAAACTCAATCCAACCCTCTGCTGCCTACAAGAAACGCACCTGAATAGTCAGAACAAACATAGATTCAAAATAAAAGGCTGGAGAAGAATTATCCAAGCAAACAACACCCATAAAAAAGCTGGAGTGGCCATACTAATATCAGATAATGCAAACTTTTACTCAGGAAGGTTGTAAGGGACAAAGATGGACATTTTATATTAATCAAGGGGTACGTAGAGCAGGAAGAATTCACTCTCCTAAACATATATGCACCGAATGAGGGGCCAGCAAAATATTTAATACAACTGTTGACAAATCTGAAAAATAATATCAACAACAACACAATAATTGTGGGGGACCTTAACACGGCTTTGTCAACACTGGATAGGTCAACCAGACTGAAACCCAACAAGAATATACTAGACCTGAGGAGAGAAATGGAAGAAAGAGGCCTAGTGGATATATATAGGACACTCCATCCCCAGAAACCTGGATACACATTCTTCTCCAATGTACATGGGACATTCTCCAGGATAGACTACATGCTGGCACATAAAACATACCTTCATAAGATCAAGAGGATAGAAATTTTGCAGACTACCTTCGCTGACCACAAGGCTCTGAAATTATTTGTGAACTCCAAAGGGACTCAGAAGAAACACTTTAACACCTGGAAGTTAAACAGCCTCATGCTCAATAACCAGTGGGTCCGAGATGAAATCAAGGAGGAAATAAAAAGGTTCCTGGAAACAAATGACAATAAAGACACAAACTATCAGAACTTATGGGACACATAAGTACACATAAGAACTTATGGGACACATAACTTATGGGACACATAAAAGCAGTACTGAGAGGAAAATTTATAGCTTTGCAAGCACACATCAGGAAGGAAGAAGGAGCTTACCTGAGTAGCTTAATGACACAGCTAATAGAACTAGAAAATGCTCAACAAAAGGACCCAGGAATAGGAAGGCAGAAGGAAATAACAAAGCTGAGAGCAGAAATCAATGAAGTGGAAACTCAAAAAAAATCCGAAAGATCAACGAAAGCAGAAGTTGGTTCTTTGAAAAAATAAACAAGATTGATAGACCACTGGCAAACCTAACAAAGAAAGAGAGAGAAACTTGATAACTCGTATCAGAAATGAAAAAGGAGAGATCACTACTGATATGACAGAGATTCAAAGGGTAATCAGAAACTACTTTGAAAAACTCTACGCCACTAAAAATGAGAACCTGGAAGAAATGGATAAATTCTTGGACTCTTATAATCTTCCACGGTTGAAGGAAGAGGATGTAGCATATCTAAACACCCCCATCACCATTGATGAAATTAAAACAGTAATCAAATGTCTGCCGAAAAACAAAAGCCCAGGTCCAGGTGGATTCACTAATGAATTCTATCAAACTTTCCAAGAGGAACTACTGCCAATCTTGGCAAGACTCTTTCATGAAATTGGACAAACAGAAACACTTCCAAATAGCTTTTATGAAGCCAACATCACCTTGCTACCTAAACCAGACAGAGACGCTACCAAAAAAGAAAATTACAGACCAATATCACTGATGAATGCAGATTCAAAGATCCTCAACAAAATCCTGGCAAATAGGATTCAATGCCTCGTTAAAAAGATCATCCACTACGATCAAGTAGGTTTCATCCCAGGAATGCAAGGCTGGGTTAACATCCGTAAATCTATCAACATAATACACAACATCAATAACAAGAAAAATAAAAACCACATGATCATATCAATAGATGCAAAGAAAGCATTTGATAAGGTCCAACACCCATTCTTGATCAAAACTCTCAGCAAGATGGGAATGGAGGGAACCTTTCTCAATATAGTGAAGGCCATCTACCACAAGCCAGTGGCAAATATTATCCTCAATGGAGAAAAACTGAAAGCCTTCCCTCTAAATTCTGGCACAAGACAAGGCTGTCCTCTCTCACAACTCCTATTCAACATAGCACTGGAAGTACTTGCTATAGCGATTAGGCAAGAAAAGGATATCAAGGGAATCCAGATAGGAAAGGAAGAAGTCAAGCTCTCACTGTTTGCAGATGACATGATACTCTACTTAGAAAACCCTAAAGACTCTATCAAAAAGCTTCTAGAAACAATAGACTCATATAGCAAGGTGGCAGGCTACAAAATTAACACACAAAAATCAATGGCCTTCCTATACACCAATAGTAATAAGGATGAAATGGACATTAAGAAAACAACCCCATTCACAATAGTGCCACACAAACTCAAATATCTTGGAATCAACTTGACTAAATATGTGAAGGACCTATACAAAGAAAACTATAGAACTCTGCTCCAAGAAATAAGAGAGGACACACGGAAATGGAAACGCATACCCTGCTCATGGATTGGCAGGAATAACATCATCAAAGTGGCAATACTCCCCAAGGCATTATACAGATTTAATGCCATCCCTCTAAAGATTCCCATGACATTCTTCAAAGAAGTGGATCAGACACTTTTGAAATTCATTTGGAACAATAAACACCCTCGAACAGCTAAAGCAATCATTGGGAAAAAGAATATGGGAGGAATTACTTTCCCCAACTTTAAATGTACTACAAAGCAACAGTTATCAAAACAGCATGGTATTGGAATAAGGATAGGTCCTCAGATCAGTGGAATAGGCTTGAATACTCAGAAAATGTTCCCCAGACATACAACCACCTAATTTTTGATAAAGGAGCAGGAAATCCTAAATGGAGCAGGGAAAGCCTCTTCAACAAGTGGTGTTGGCACAATTGGATAGCCGCTTGCAAAAAATTGAACTTAGACCCCCTGCTAACATCATGTACGAAGGTAAAATCCAAATGGATTAAAGACCTCGATATCAGCCCCAAAACCATAAGATATATAGAACAGCACATAGGCAAAACACTCCAGGACATTACAGGCATCTTCAAGGAGGAAACTGCACTCTCCAAGCAAGTGAAAGCAGAGATTAACAGATGGGAATATATTAAGCTGAGAAGCTTCTGCACCTCAAAGGAAATAGTGCCCAGGATACAAGAGCCACCCACTGAGTGGGAGAAACTATTCACCCAATACCCATCAGATAAGGGGCTAATCTCCAAAATATACAAGTCACTGACAGAACTTTACAAGAAAAAAAATCTAACCCCATCAAAAAATGGGGAGAAGAAATAAACAGACACTTTGACAAAGAAGAAATACAAATGGCCAAAAGACACATGAAAAAATGTTCCACATCACTAATCATCAGGGAGATCCAAATCAAAACAACGATGAGATACCACCTTACACCCCAGAGAATGGCACACATCACAAAGAATGAGAATAAACAGTGTTGGCGGGGATGTGGAGAGAAAGGAACTCTTATCCACTGCTGGTGGGAATGCCGTCTAGTTCAACCTTTCTGGAAAGCGATATGGAGATTCCTCCAAAAACTGGAAATCGAGCTCCCATACGATCCAGCTATACCACTCCTAGGAATATACCCTAGGAACACAAAAATACAATACAAAAACCCCTTCCTTACACCTATATTCATTGCAGCACTATTTACCATAGCAAGACTCTGGAAACAACCAAGATGCCCTTCAACAGACGAATGGCTAAAGAAACTGTGGTACATATACACAATGGAATATTATGCACCTGTCAGGAGAGATGAAGTCATGAAATTTTCCTATACATGGATGTACACGGAATCTATTATGCTGAGTGAAATAAGTCAGAGAGAGAGAGAAAAACGCAGAATGGTCTCACTCATCTATGGGTTTTAAGAAAAATGAAAGACACCCTTGTAATAATAATTTTCAGACACAAAAGAGAAAAGAGCCGGAAGTTCCAGCTCACCTCAGGAAGCTCACCACAAAGAGTGATGAGTTTAGTTAGGGAAATAACTACATTTTGAACTGTCCTAATAATGAGAATGTATGAGGAAAATGGAGAGCCTGTCTAGAGTACAGGCGGGAGTCGGGTGGGGCGAAGGGAGACTTGGGACATTGGTGATGGGAATGTTGCACTGGTGATGGGTGGTGTTCTTTACATGACTGAAACCCAAACACAATCATGTATGTAATTAAGGTGTTTAAATAAATTTAAAAAAATAATGTAAAAAAAATAAAATAAAATATTTTGCTCCTCTGCCAAAAAAAAAAACAAAAAAAACAAATGTCGACTGAGAAATATGATTCTTCAAATAGATACTTTTCTCATAGTTTTCAAGTTTTTAAGTAGAAAAAGAAGAAAAACAACTTCTAATCTTTGCCCACGGGGCATATTATTTCATATTATATAGCCAGGCAAGAAATGATGGCTCTTAAAAGTATAGATAAAATTGTAGTGATATATACTGAAGTTGTAACAGATTTGTAAATGTCCTGAGAAATTTTTATTTGGAATATGTTTAAGTCTCTACTTGTGCAAAAGGTAGGTAAAAGAGATATTAAACATGAAATAAAAAGAGAGATACCAGGAAAGTAGATGGTGGATGGTGGATGGACCTATGATTTTCTTCTGTAAACCAACATTCTTTGACTTTCTAAAACTTGTCTACCATTATCTGTTTTGCATCATGAACTGACAGATTCAAGGAAGTTGACAAGTGATTTTCAACCTTTCTACTCATGCTGGCAGTCATCCATGGACCATTGGCTGAATCCCATTGCTATTGACTGAAAAATTAAACACACACCCTAATTTGTTTATACCTTTAAGAAGGAAAGAAGACCTGCAAGAGTTGGGTCATCTACTTCTTAAAGAGTAAATTGATTAATCTGGAAAAAAAATATATAATTAGGGTTCTAGAGATTGTACAGAAATTAACGTATATGTCTTGTATGCAGCCAACCTCAATTTAATCCCTACCACCAAGTTGTACTCTGTGCAGAATCAGATACAGCTTTAGAGGACCCCTAAGTATTTCCATGGGAGTCTGGGTAATCCTCAGCACTACCAAGCCATAATAGCACATCAAGAGGCCCTTCCACTGAATCTACTATGCAGGTAACAAAGCCAAATCAGAAGGGGTCCCAGGAATCCTCAGTACTGCTTGGAACTACTAGGCAAAATTATGTTCTAATTAATTTCTACTTTTCTCCCATATTAAATGTTAAGTTTAATACTTGGAAACAAAGAATTTTTTATCAAAACTGTATGCTTTAAGCTGAAGGAAGCAAATATTTTTTACCTCTTCTGAACATTATTTATTCTTCTTCTAACCAACCAGATTACAAAAACTTATATTCATTATAAGCATAAATGAAGTAAAAATACATAATTTGCCCTATTATAATTTATCAAAAAATTATAAGAGCCTTTAAGAAAACCTAGCAACAATGTCACTGCATGGAACTTATGCTAATACTATAAAAACACACCCCACTTTATATAACAAACATAATTATTATAAATTAATTTGTTCAAAGTATGAATCATAGGACAGTATGAATCATAAGACAGCTATCTAATATCACAATATCATGTAGCTTCTTTGGGGAGACATGTAACATTTATTCTAACTCAACCTATAAAAATACTACATACAAGTAACATAAATATATGAAGTCTCTAAAAATTAAATGTATGTGTGCTCAAAATGCCAATTATCAAATCCTACTAAAATTTCTAAGTTGATAGTTTTAGACTGAGACTTAAAAATCTATTGTTTTAGTAAACTATAGATTTTATATGTATTCAGGTTCTAAACATGAATATAAAACAATTTCAAAAAAATTAGCCATGAGCCGGAGACATAACATGGAGGTATGGCTTTTGCCTTGCATGCAGGACTGTAGTTCGAATCCTGGCATTCCATATGATCCCCTGGGCCTGCCAGGAGCGATTTTTGAGCTTAGAGCCAGGAGTAACCCCTGAGCACTACCGGGTGTGACCCAAAACCAAAAATAAACAAACAAACAAAAATTCCATGGGTAACAATGTTAGGGGAAGCTTAATAAGTATTTGCAGGATCATTGTGAATCTTAAAGACAGAAACTTACTTTACTTCACATTGTAAGCCCTAATTCTTTTTTTCTTTGACATTTCAGTTACAAAGGTAGTCACCCTGTCTCTAATATGGTGATTGCTGATATAAAAATGGTGTCTGGTTTTAGCCCCATGAAACCAACAGTAAAAATGGTAGTTATATTTTATGTCTAGTAGTTCTTACTAAAAAGTATGCTTTTTACCTTTATGCTGAAACCATATTAATAATACCTTCTATTAAATATACTTTTCCTAAGACCAGAAAACTTAATTTCTGGATTTAAATTCACTTTCTCTTAGTTAAATAACATGCATGATACCAGAGAAATAGTGTAGTATGAACCTTAGGCTACTTACAACCTAGCTATGGATGTTTGTTTGTTTGTTTGTTTGTTTTGGTTTTTGGGCCACACCCGGCAGTGCTCAGGGGTTACTCCTGGCTGTCTGCTCAGATATAGCTCCAGGCAGACACGGGGGACCATATGGGATACCGGGATTCAAACCAACCACCTTAGGTCCTAGATTGGCTGCTTGCAAGGCAGACACTGCTGTGCTATCTCTCTGGGCCCTAGCTATGGATTTTTAATTCTTGGCTGTGAAATAGTAAATAACATCCAAAGAAAGACCATGATTAAATATCCATAAATAATTTCTATGCATAAAAATGACAATGACAAAATCAGTGTTGCTAAACTCATTAAAAGTGTCAGAGGGTCCTAAAATGTTACTAGAATATAAAAGCAACACTCTTACTTGAAAACACTTGGTTTCCTATGACAGAAAATCAGTTTATTTTTTTCAGTCAAGAAATGACAATGTTGATCCTTATACACATCTTTTTAAATAGCTAATGTACCTGACTGTTTGATTGTGATGATTTATATGAACAGCCTTCCTATTATTTGTAGGAAAAAATGTGTTTTATTTGGTATGCTGTAGGTTTAATGGTCTGAAGTTGTTTATATTTAATCTTTGTTTCCTAACTTTGTGAGTTTTCTAATTTTTTTCAGCTTGAAACATCTAGTAAGATGAGCAGGACAGAGGTGAACTCCAATCATGTCCTCATTTATGTGGATCAGGTAAGCTCTGTAACTATTTGGCTGAAACTACATACACTGGTGATCTAAGTCAGTATCTGCACTAAAAAATAAGCAATGTGAGGAACGCAATGGCTAGTAGTACATCTCTGAGGATTCCTCTTTTCAGAAATATGCTGTTAAATACATGGATTGTTCTGCCTTCTTTTTAACTATATTAAATTTGAAATATGATTATTTCAATAAAATTTCAATGTCATGGTGTTAAGAAAGGACAGAACTAAATATACAAGCCATAGTCAACAATAATAAAAATTATGAGGTCCCAAACTTTAACAACCAAACTTTAAAATGGGCCATTTATGCTGGCAGGCTAGGGCAGGGGATATGGCATGGAATGCATTCTGGGAACATTAGTGGTGGGAGGTTGACACTGGTGGCGGAATTGGGCCTAAAACATTGTATATCTAAAACCCAATTATGAACAACTTTTTAAATCACAAAGGTTTAAATTAAAAAATCAAAAAAAATTTCAAGGCAAAATGTTAGTAAAGCAAATTTATATTTGTGTCTATTTTTTGTTTAAAAGCCCCTCAAAAATAAATATATGAGTGAATTATCAATACTATTGACATTCAAATATATTACTACATAGAGAATAAGAAAAATATAAATTATATTACTATCTTCAAATATAATTATAAAACAAAAGGTGTGTTTTATACAATCATATAGAAATAATTTTTTGATGTTCCAATAGTACAAGTTTTGGCATCTTAGGAAACATTCACAAAGGCACAGAACTAACCTATACAGAAGACTATAGAGAATATAGTTACAGTTCTTTAAGAGAATATCTAGGAAATTTTCTTCACTGTATATCATTCTTCACATTGCATTATAAAATCTAGCTTGATATTTTCAAATGCTTGCTCACCTAAAAGACAGGTGTATAAGAGTCAGAAGACAATAAACAGTAAGCTTTACTTGCAGAAAGAAGAGTCTTTCTAGTGTCTAATTATTCCTCTTTTCCTCGTAGGTGACAAATCAGACTCTAAACTTTTCCTTTATGGTTCAACAAGACATCCCAGTACAAGACCGAAAGCCAGCAGTTGTTAAAGTCTATGATTACTATGAAACAGGTAAGTGAGAGAGGACTAAGATGAATCATTCTAACCAAGAGTTAAAAAAATAGATCTTGTAACAATAGATCCCAGTTTAAGGTTAATTCAACTAATATCATATATATCGATTTCTTCCTTGTGGGATATAAAATATAAGACTACCTAGAGCATAAATAGGCAAGTTAATATTTGCTTAATCAGAACATAAGGGTAACATATGATCACTGATCTCAAATAACTCAGACACAAAGTATATAAAACACATGAGAAGACAGCAAGAAAAAATAATAATAAATAAGGATAAGTGGAAGTAGTGAATAAAAAATTGGGAAATGATGCAGTACTATTCTGTATATAAAGCATTAATATTTTACTATTGTAAATCATGATGCCTAAAATATAACATTTATAAATTAAATAAGGAGTTGGGAGTTGAAAGTCTAAGTTGAAAGACTTAGAAAGAGAAATAGAGGGAGTACAACCTGAGTTGGGAGTTGAAAGTCTAAGTTGAAAGACTTAGAAAGAGAAATAGAGGGAGTACAACCTGAGTTAGATCATAAAGGGCAAGTATTATTTTTAGATAAGTTGAAATAGGAGCTGTTTCAGGTTGAAAAATCTTTCAGGGGCCAGGAATACAGTATAGAGAATAAGGCACTTGTCTTGCATGCAGCCAACCTGGGTTCAATCCCTGGCATCCCATATCCCTGAGCACTACCAGAAGTTTTTCCTGAGTGCAGAGCCAGGAGTAATCCCTGAGCATTACCATGGGTGACCCCCAAAAGGAACAAAACAAAAATCTTTCTAAGGAACTGTAAGGTTGAACAAAGTAAAGGGAAGCAGTTTATGGACTAGTGACAATAGATAATTTCCTAATAATGCAAAATGTGAGCAGTTTTTATCTAAGTAGGCTTCAAAATTCCCCTACCTGGCCTCTGAGGAAAAATAATGTTTTGGTTTTCTAATTATCCTTTTTAACTCTTGTTTATTTACACTGAGACCTGACATTCCTGATGTGATTTACATTTCTCCAAAAGTCAAATTGCATCTGGATTTATTGATCTTTCATTGTTTTCCCTTCACCCAATGATTCAGATAAGTTTGCTGTTGCTGAATACACTACCCCTTGCAGTGCAGGTAAGAGTGGACATGCTAGGATCAACATCATACCCATTCACTACTCTCTAAAATCTCTTCTAAGTTAGACACATCCTGCAAGGTTTTTTTGTAAAGCAATTTTATGTAGCACTTTCTCAAACAAAGAGAAAAGTCTGGAGAAGAGCACTTAACTCTGTAGATAGATTCTCTAAGGTGAGATATACGCTTCATTATCAGAAAAAATACAAGCTTTTCTTGTGAAGATACCCATCACAAATAAATAGCTCTTTGGGTTTCCATTAGTCAGAACTAATAAATTACAATTCTATAGCCAAAGTGAGTCTAATACAGATAGGTATTAGGTATTGAGTTTTAATGGAAGAAAATAACCCTCATTCTACAACTTTTATTGTGTTTTTTTTTCCAATAAATTAAGGAGTTTGACATAAATAATAAGACTTTAAAAAAACTGAAATATTTGCCTATTAATGACTACTAACAGAAAATTATTTTCTGACTCTGACTTTGGCCCACACAATTGTCTAGACTCAATTAGTATTCCGGAGGAAAGCCAACAACCTTCTTGCTTTTTCATCTTCTCCACAGATGCAGAATATGGGAATGCTTGAGGACAATTTGAATGTTGCATATTTTTTTTTCTGAATTTGCTGTGCTATATTTCCACTTGGAATTCATGGGGTTGTTTGTTTATAAAAACAAATTAAAAAGTACTTTTGAATAAATGTATTTTCTGATCATTTGTTCTATCATCACTTATTAAACATTGATTATAATAGTCACTTAAAAAACTTGAACAGTAACTTCTACTTCAATTTTCTTACAAGATCTAAGAATGATAGCTCTTATCTCAAAGTATTGTTGTAAGAACAGTGTTATAGAAGAAAGAAAAAAAAACTTGATTAAATACTAAGTCTCATGGCACTCATTTGAGGTAGCATAACTTCTATTGACTTTCTATTGTTATTGTAAGTTCGATGACCCAGTTTGATTTCAGCAGTCAAGATAGGGACAGCTTCCTAATGTGACACATATTACAGTTTACTTGGTATTTGTGTTACATATTTCTGTATTTAATCCATCTATAAATAAATATTTTATAATTTTATCCTTTGGTGGCTGTTTGTTTACAATGTCTCTTAAGAAGATTTATGTGTTTCAAGTGCTGCCAACAGTTTTCCATAGAGATTGTACCAAGTTGGTCAGTCTCCAGTGGTTATAACAATTTATGCTTTCCCAAATCTTAGTCAATACTTAATATAATGTTGTACATTAAAATTTAGCCATTCTTAATGAGCCTAGTGGCATTTCATTAAAAATTACATTTCGGGGCCGAGAGATAGCATGGAGATAAGGCAGTTTGCCTTGCGTGCAGAAGGTCAGTGGTTCGAATCCTAGCATCCCATGTGGTGCCCTGAGCCTGCCAAGAGCGATTTCTGAGTCAGAAGTAACCCTTGAGCACTGCCGGGTGTGACCCAAAAAAACAAAAATAAAATTATATTTTACAGTAAATTAAATATGGAGCAATTTCTTATAAATTTAATATAGCCTTTAACATTTTTGTTATGAAGAGTCTGCTAACATTGTATGCGTTCATTTATATTATCTACTATGCTGAATTTATAATTTTGTAGGTTTTTTTTTATAAACTTTTATTGCAACCAAAGTGCATTACAAAACTTTCACAGAATTATTTATGATACATAGTGACAATGAATGAGGGCTTTCCCACTACCAGTGTTGTCCTCCCTCCACCCCCGTTCCCAGCATGCATACCCTATCTCCCTCCTTTCCCCCCCAGAATACTAGTGTAAGTGGTCTCCATTTTACGGCTTGTTGTAGAGTGTCTATTCTGTTGTCGTTTGAGATAAAAAGGATAAGAAAAAAAGGAAAAAAAATTGGTAGCAATTACCAAAAAAAGAAAGAGAAAAAAAATGCACCCGGCTAATAAGAAAAAAAAAAATCACCAAATAATAACCACAGGAGTGAAAAAGAAAGAGAAAAGTAGAAGAAAAAAGAGAAGAAAAATAAAGTCAAAAGCTAAAAAATCAAAACAAAACAAGAAAAAGAAGGGGTGCTGGAGTGGCAGGATTTGGCATTCCCTCCTTTTTTTTTTTTTTTTTTTTTTCTGCATAGGCACAGTAAGCATTTGGGGAGAATGGAAATTCCCATGGCCTAAGAGAGGGGGTAGAAGAGACACAGGAGTGGAGGAGACGCAATACATGATAGGGGCTATATACAATATATAGATGAACTGTTTATAGTTTAGGCTTGGATTGAGTATAGAAAGTCATGTCCACATAAAGATTAGACATTAAAGGTCTATTTGAGTGTTGTCATCCAAATCTTGGGCATTCTGTTTCCATTCCTAGGAACAGTCAAGGATAAGGAACGTTTCTGGATAATAATTAAGAAGTATATTTGTCACGTGCACCCTCGCAGTATTGAAAATGAGTATTAGTAAGAAAAGGACATTGTTAGAGAGTAGATACTCTGTTGGATGGTGTGGTAGTGAAATGCCAATAACTGTTCATGTAACCACAGTGCCTAAAATCAAATTTAAAAAGTTAAATTAAATAGTTGTTGGTACTGAACTTCAGAAAGGTTCAAGACAAAAGGCTGGGGTGGAGTTATGGGAGGAAACTTGAGAATATGAGTGAAGGGAAATTGACACTGGTTGTGGGATTGGTGTTGGATGTTTAAGATTCAACTATGAATAACTTTGTAAATCATGGTTCTGTGATAAAACAAAAATTTAAAAGAATGACTCTAAAGGGGCCGGAGAGATACCATGGAGGTAGTGCGTTTGCCTTGCATGCAGAAGGACTGTGGTTCTAATCCCCGCATCCCATATGGTTCCCTGAGCCTGCCAGGAGCGATTCCTGAGCATAGAGCCAGGAGTAACTCCTGAGCACTGCCAGGTGTGACTCAGAAACCAAAAAAAAAAAAAAAAAAAGAATGCAGAAAAATACAAAATTAAAATTTAAAGGGAGGTGGAGGTACTAGAGGTTATGGAGCTATAGAAGTTATGGTGGTTGACTTACACAAGGTTGACCAAGTTTGATCCCACCAAACTCCTGAATGCAGAACCAAAAATAAATCCTAAGATCTATTAGGTCTGGTGCCCAAAACCTTAATTAATTAATTAATTAAAATAAAAAGAATCGGGGCTGGAGAGATAGCACAGCGGTGTTTGCCTTGCAAGCAGCTGATCCAGGACCAAAGTTGGTTGGTTCGAATCCCGGTATCCCATATGGTCCCCAGTGCCTGCCAGGAGCTATTTTCTGATACCTAAAGAGAAAGAGGCTTTCCCCTTCCTTTTTTTCTTATAGCATTTACTTTAGAACATAAATGGTAAATTTCTATCACTTTGAAATGATGCAAATCTCCCTAAAAACTAAATAAGCCTTTATAGATTATATAAAGACCTTGGAACATCTGTTTTATACAAAGAAGATAATCTCTCTTTGAGTGTGTCTGGCTTCTAACTGACTGCCTCTTTATCATGGTAATGCAAGAAGGTATTTTTATTTTCTTTTGGATTAAGGGGATTAGCCAACATTTACATTTGACTAGCAGTTTTAAAATAGTTTAACTAAATACTTGTGCCTGCTGGTTGGTGGTTGGAGGGAGGCCTGCCCAGTAGTGCTGATGGCTACCAAGGTTACATCCAGGGGTGCTCAGAAGATCATGCAGTGCCATTGATTGAATTTGGTGTTCTGTGCATTCTAGCCATATCCTCAAGCCCTTTCAGCTGGATGCTTAACACAATTCTTCCATGAGAATTGTAAAGATGCATCGAGAATAGTTTTTCCCACTTAGACTGTGTTCTCTTTGGTGCTCTTATGTGGCTGAACACTATTTGTGACTTTATACCCAGAAGATAGCTCCAAAAGCAACAAAAGTCACTGGTGAGACTGGATCTGAGACCCATCTCTGGTCAGTGACAGCAGTTAGACCTCAGGACATAGGACTGAGGAGCAGAACATCCACAGTTCCAGTCCTGTATATTGTGTTGTTTCGAGTTTGGATCAAACACAAACAGTGGTACTCAAACTATGGCCCGCGGGCCACATATTGTATTTGTATCTGTTTTGTTTCTTCATTGCAAAATAAGATATATGCAGTGTGCATAAGAATTCGTTCATAAGATTTGTTTTTACTATAGTCAGACCCTCCAATGGTCTGAGGGACAGTGAACTGGCCCCCTGTTTAAAAAGTTTGAGGACCCCCCAAACTAGGCAATCACTTGCAATCACAGCCCAGAGCAGAGGTAAGAGTGCTTTGAATAAGATTTCTGGCAAAACAGCATACTAAGGGGATTAAGGGAAGAAAAGCAAAAGAATGGAGTTTCTGTATTGGCTGCTACATGACAATACTATGAGGTACAGGAGGGACACAATTCAGGACATGGGGGTGGCTTGTTGCTGGGAATATTTAGGGTAGATACATTCTGTTACTAGTACTATTAATTGAATCTGTGTTCCCATACCCCTCCTCAGTAACCAGATGAACCTGGCTTTTCTGTTCTCTTTTAATTATAATCATGATCCATGACCTATTCATTTCTGCCACGTTCCCAGAAGAGAACCTATGCTCAGTTGCCTAACAATACATTAAGTTAAGCAGAGCAAAACAATCACTGCAATCTAATCTTTGTATATCATAAATTTAATATCAATACTAAGTATTATATAACAATATTAAGGAGCTACAACATTGACCAGAAGAGCAAAGCTCTTGAAGCACAACCAGAGAGCTCCACAGTAACAGGAATTCTCAGCCATCTCTCAGGACTGAAGTAGCAAAGGTTGAAGATATCCACAGCAATTCCCGGCACTGCTGGGTTCTTCCAGTCCCCCTGCTTTCAAATCCCTCCAAAAATATTTTTCTGTGGCAGGCTGTTCTGTACTGGGAGTGAGATAATGCAAATAAAATTCTTCCTATGCTTCTTAGGAAGCCAGTTTTGGTTTTTGAATTCCATAGGTTTTTTTTTATTGGAGCATTTTCTGTTCTCATTTAATCCTGGTGCTTAACACAGAAATCCTTAATCCTTTGGAATCTTGTGGGTCTTGGGTCTTTTGATAAAAGTAGGCATTTTTTTTTCTATTTCTCAGCAAAAGTTCAGGATTGGCAGCTGGTATGAGAAGAGCAATCTTTGAGAGAACTATTCCTGTGCAGAAATATTGGTATCCACCTCTGAACCTCCATGTTAGAGGTTGCTCAGACACTTTGTTTTATCTTTGCATATATATAATTTATCATTCAATTGTATTGCTTTGCTACCAACTTAAAAATCTCCAGCATCTCAGTGAAAACTTTGACTCAGTTTTATCCTATTTGTAGATTTATTCTTCTCATTTCATCTTCTTTTAAATGGGTAATTTGTAAGAGGAGAAAAGAGAATTTGTACAATTGATTTAGAAACCCAAATATGTTTCAGTTTCAGCTGCTGTCTTCTTGGTCAGAAAATTCTCAACACAATATTTTGTGAAATAATTTTTCCTATCACTTTTCGCTTTAGTTTGAGGAACTTCATTTTTATGGGAGAGGAAGCTGGTAAGAAAACTTACTACTGACATGATTTTATATTCGCATAATTTTTTTTACTTCACAGAGACTTTAAAAAATAGCTCACATTACTAAACTCTTCCAGAGGAAAATGCTAGGTGCAATGTAAAAAAACTTCTCCTTGGACCTCTTGTAGAGCAGAATCAAAGGCACAGTGTTTTACAATGGAAAAACTTAGAAGAAATCCTTAAAGATTATCTCAAAGATCTGAATTAGAATGTGAGAAAGAATTTTGTTTTGGTTTTGATTGGAAGGTTTCTCAATCACAGGGATTAGATCAACACAACAGGAAGGAGAAAAGAAGAAAAGGTCAGCCAGAAGTCTAAGAAATTTCTAAACTATACAACATTTGGATTTCAAAGAGACAATAAACTATGTACTGTTCTTCTTCCTCAAACTATACAGGCAGTACTGTTGATTACTGCATTCTTTTTTTCTTAGTTCTTCTATATTTTACAATTTTTATTGAGATCATTAAGAATTACGATGTCCTTCATAGTTGTATTTCAGGAATATAGTGACAATGATTTAGGGCCATTTCCACCATTCTTTATCCCTTTCGCATGAGGTCAAGTATTGCTCTTCCACATTTACATAAGAGATGAAATAAATAGGAAAGAGTAAGAAATACATACATATATATATATATATTACCATATTACTGTTTCCAGATAAAGTAAAGTTTCTTAATACTTGTCATCTCTTTGGGACCCCTGGAATAAAATTTCTAATGTCCAAAAACATATTTTTGCTTGCAGAGTAAGAATAGGGGAATAAGGCAGTGGTTAATACTTAGGACTAATGAAATTTGTGGGAAATGGACAGTTATAAACACTATTGTATAAGAAAATTATAGCTTGCAAGCATAGCATTCAGTCTGGATGTTGTGTTCACAAATGTGAAATTATGCTATATATATGGGAAGTAAGAATTTCCAAAGTCATTATTTCTGCTCTTCTTCCCTTCCTTTTTTCCCTTTTATTAAGAAAAAGGTAAATAAATTGCTTCAACTGAAACTGTATTTTTTCATATTTTCTTTTCAAAATGAGCAAAAGATGACTCAGTTTTCCCAGCTTTCTTTCCTAATATGGAAGGGTAACATTAAAATATTAACTGGTGTTTTGTTTTCACTATTGAAAAGAATTTGTAAGGAATGTGTTCTTTGCTGATTCTGATCCCTTGGCATTTCTACCTTCTCTAGTTCAGTGTATACTGGCCTTTGTGTTTGTTTGCCTTAAGAATTTCTAGATTAGAAGAGGACTTGTTTAAATATAACCATGAAAGCTCTTGCTCGTTGCTCCAGTAGATGAGGAAAAAGAAGTCCTTCACAGGAAGATGGAAATAGAAAACAAGTGGCAGGAAAAATCCAGAACTCAATGGTGGGAAGGTATTTGTGGGACCCAGAATTAGTGGACTTCCCTCTCCCATTGTGAAAGGATCTATGTATGAAGTAAATGGTTGTGCATGACTAACACTGAGCCATACTTATAGAAATATTAGTACCTGTGTCAACTATAACTTTAAGCTTCTTCCCATGAATTTCAAGGGTTATAAGTGGCTTTTATAATATTAGAGGTAAAGGCAACTAGGGGATCAGCAGAGGCGGCTAAAGAATTGTTGCTACCAAAATCTCCAATCCCAAAACTATTGGAGTGGCCAGGCATTACAAGAGGAAGTAATAGGAGTTAGGTGATGCAAGAGTTGGGCAATGTGTTCTCCCTTTTCAAAAATATAAACAGCTGGTACTGAAATGACAATTATTATTTTTCCAGAATGAGCAGAGTTTATCAAGTGATATGAATAGTGATTCATTTAAGAGTGAGACTGCTTCTTCCCAGGAGCAGGTCTACAGGGCAATTTCTGTGATTTCTGAGCACATAGCCAGGAGTAACCCCTAAGCGTCACCTGGTGTGCCCCCCCAAAAAGAAAATATTTTGAATAATTTATTCCTAAAACTTAATACACTATTTGAATTAACCTATTACTTGAGAGACATTTCTGCCAAAACATATAAAAAGAAGTAGGCATTAAGAGGTTTCTATTTCTTAAAAAATCAATAGTTTAAAACTTTCAGAGACCATCACTATTTCATTTCACCAAATACTTAAGGAAACAATGGTCAGAGCTTCCATCTTCATTCTCTATGAATACAAGAGGCCTGCATTTTTTTCCATTATCACGCCTGAAGTGTGTTGTTGAGCTAGAATTCCTTGACTAAGAGATGTACACAGCCACGAAGTGGAGGCTCCTTTGGCTCTGCCTTTTGGGGAGCCAGAAACAGCTCACCTCCATTGACATGGCTCCACAGGCCCTGCTCTTTGGGGGCCTATGTGGGTTCTGGCTCCGCTGGATGATGGCTTGTTCAGGATGGCACCAGCGTTGACATGTGCACATCTGGTGTGGAGCAGGCTCCACTTCATGTATCACTTTAATCAATCAAATTTAACCTAGCAAAATAGAAGAAATTTAAACATATATCACTCAAGATGCAAAGATCTTTTAGATATCTCTACTTAAAAGCTTTATAAATACATCAAACTCCACCATCCTTCTTACTTTTCTTTTCCTCTTATATGAACTATCTTGGTAATGACAAGCTCATAACTTAATCAGATAGCATTGGTCTCTCTACTTTCATTCTAAATCTTAATCTGAAGAACTATTATATACTACAGTTCCAAGAATCGCTTCTGATATCTTTGCTCCTTCTTGTTTTCATATCCATTGCTGACATAACTATCAATTTATTTTATTTTTCAGCTAATGCTACATCTTTGTATTTTACTTAAAACATTTTATTACTTAGTTAAAATTTAATCTTCAATATCCTTGCACAATGCAGACCTTCTAACTTCTTTAAATTTATCGCACTATCGTCCCTGTTCAATGTGTTCCATTAACAGTAACTTTACTCCATATCCTTAAATATTATTTAAAAAGATTTTTCTGCTGTCTTCAAAAAGTTTCAGAACGTCTTCTACTTCTGCCTGATAAATTCCTTCTCACTAATCTCTTGGTTAGAATACTTAGTAATCTATTAGTAAGAATACTCTTGCTTATTGAGGTCAGAGCAGTAGCACAGCAGTAGGGCTTTTGCCTTGCACTCGACTGACCCAGGACGGACCTGGAGTCCGTCGATCCCCAGAGTCCCATATGGTCCCCCAAATCAGGAGCAATTTATGAGTGCAGAGCCAGAAATAACCCCTGAGCATCACTGGGTGAGGCCCCAAAACAAAAACAAAACAAACAAACAAAGAATACTCTTGCTTGTATCTGACTCAAGTGTCACTTACTTTTCTGGCTACCTGTTGACCTGCCTTATACCTTATTGCCAAGATGCTTGAAGTACATTGATTATACCACTTCTTTATTGTAGTGCCTTTTAGAAAGGAAGTTAAGTTTAGGGTCTAGAGCCATGGCACCAGCAGTAGAGAGTCTGCCTTGTACACCCTAACCTAGGATGGACCGTGGTTTGATCCCCCATGTCCCATATGAGCCAGGAGAAATTTCTGAGCATACAGCCAGGAGTAACCCCTGAGCTTCACCAGGTGTGACCCAAAAAAGAAAGAAAAAAAAAAGGGAAAGTTAAGTTTTGCTCATTATATTGTAGACCCTATTTTTTCTGGTCCCAACACTTACTATTTTTATGCAACTGTTCTTAACTGTGCAATTTATCAGCTAGACCATGCCTTCTTTTTTTTAAATTTTAAAGCAGTTTATTTATTTATTTTTAATATAATTTTTATTTTAATCATAGTGGCTTACATATCGTTCACAGTAATATTTTAGGTACATATTAACATTGAATCAGGGGAATTCCCATCACCGAATTGTCCTCCCTCCACCTCCGTTTCCATCCTGCCTCCCATATCCTCCACCCTCACCCCAGGGGCTGCTAGAATGAGTGGTCCCCTCTGTGTCTAGCTTACTACTTAGTGATCTTATAACTGTTTGGTCTTGGTACCTCCATTATTTCCCCCTCTAATTGGGAGGTGGGACTAGATAGTTCAAGTTACGTGGTTTTGTTTGAGGAAGAGAAAAGTAATAAAATGGGGTAAAAATCAAATACATCGACATTGAGCGGAGTCCTTCTAAAGGCTCTCATCCTCGGTTTGAGAGACGAAGGGGAAAAAGAAGGTGAAACACCACAACAGTATAAAAAGAAGTATCAAATAAAATATCCAGTGAGCACTACAGCAATAAAGATAGGCACCACATACTTGCCATGGTCTTGAAATATAAAACATGACAGAGTGCAATAAGGAAGAAGAGAAAAGAAGCAAAAGTAAATATATAAATAATAATGGAGACAACAACTTCAATATCCACACCAAAACAAAGAAATCGACAAAAACTAGAAAAATAAATTAAAAAAATTATTTTGTGCTTTTTGTCTCTTTTTTTTTTTTCCCCTCCTGCATAGGCACAGTAAATATTGGGGCCATTCGAAAAGGACTTCCCTTGGCCTAAGAGATACAGGGTTTCTCCATCTTTGGAGTATATTGTCATGGGATTAACTATAGACTCCTTTCAAGTTCGTTTACTCTCCCCTTGGTGCTTTTGTGGTGTATAGAAGACTTCTGCTCTGTTCTGGGTGATAAAATCAGACCTCTGTATCTAGAGATCTAGTAGACTATGCCTTTTAACATCTGTGTGTGATGTTCTTATTTCCAGTCTACCACCTGAATAGTTCCTATAAATTCTCTTAGCCTCAGATTCATTGTATTATTTCAAGAACTTCCCTGTCAGATTTTAATATCTTTCCACTATATGTAGGCCTTTTAAGGTACTTGATACATAGTGGTATCATAGCTTATTTATCCATTTTACTATATTAAATTTTCTCAGGTAATTTTATATTCATGAATAAATTACCTCATACAGAATAAGTGGTAACAAATTATTATAAAATTGTTTACAAAAACAATATGGTGAATTTGCATGAATTCTTTTTATTTTATTGCAAGTTTATAAATAGTGCAGTTAAAAATATTTTGCAGATAATTTTAACAAAAATTTGAACCAAGTTTTCAAAAATAACAGCTTTGCTATCCTTAAAATTTTAAACATCATTTTATGAGTATAGTCACATGGCTCAAGTAATAGATGGTTTAAAAATATAGTGAGATATCATCTTCTCTCCCTTGTTCTTGTTTGCCCTGGTTTTACTCACCCCTCTTGCTTCTAAGTAATTTCCTTTCTCCATGTTATCTGTAACTTCCCAAATCTTACATATATCCAAATATTATTCATTCCATTTAGTTAAATCTCAAATGTGTTTTCACATCAGCCTGTATTTTCTTCTCCTGTGCTTCCACATCAGCACATATTTTCTTCTTCTCACCATAATATTATAACATATATTATAAGACATTCCCATGTAATGAAACAGCTACCTACTGAAGTAAATGTGCGCTCTTCCTTTGCTTTTATTATGACAAATAATATTGTAATGAATAACCTTGATCCTCTTTCACAAGAGTGCTAGTGTAATTGAGAATAACCTTGAACATCTTTCACAATAGTGTAACTGTAGACTGAATTCCTAGAAACGTCCTTGTTGAGTCAATTGATTTGCATGATTATAGTTTTCTTAATTGTAGTTTAATTATGTATTTACATGCTGACAAATATTATAAATAATAAATAATCATTTCATCTTTTTCTTTGATGCTTACTTTATCACTATTTTATTTTATTTTAAATAATATCTAAATCCTGTAGAATAAACTTGAACAGCAATAGAAACAGTCTTTTTCTGGACTCACTTATAAAATGGATTTGTCTTTCAAATATAGACAAACAAATATGTATTGTATTACATATAATACATATTATAACAAAATTACTCATTGGTTGTTCTTTTTTTCCTAAAGGGTAGATATTTAACTTTTTCTTTCATTTAAAAGAGTTCTTTTTTTGGGGGGGGGTTTGGCTTTTGGGCCACAACTAGGACACTCAGGGGTTACTCCTGACTATGTGCTCAGAAATCACTCCTGGCAAGGGGGACCATATGGGACATGGGGATTGAACCATGTCCATCCTGGATCTGCTACATGCAAGGCAAATGCCCTATAGCTGTGCTATTGCTCCAGCCCACAATTTTAACAGATTTTTAAATTTATTTAAGCACCATGGTTTTACAAAGTATTTGTAATATGGTTATTTCAGTCATGCAATATTCCAACATTAATCTCACCACCAGTGTGACATTCTTTTATCTTTTATAAGTGTCTATTTACATTTATAGCAGTGCAGTGTTGTCAACTTGACCATTAAAATGGTAAAACATCAACAATTTTCAAAACTAGCTTTCCCTTTGGAACTAGCATTCAAAAATGAGATTGGTCTAGTTTCTGTGTTATCTTTGCCATTTTATACATCAATACTGTGCTTAGTTACTACAAAAGAAAATTTGTTGGGGGTCTCAAGATTTTTATTCAAAAACAAATTTGATTTTGTTCATTCTAATCATTCCTTTACTGTGAGAAATTTATATATCAGTGTTATATTGTCCCACTTATTACTCATTAATTATTATTCATTACCTATTACTGTGAAGATCCAGACTGTGAGTTTTCTGTTTATGCTAAAATTCTACACCCATATGAGTGCACCAAAAAATAAATAAATAAAGAGCTTTGTTATTTTAAGAAAGAAAGATTTACCTTCAACTGAGAGTATGCTCAGTTGTTTCAAAGAGATAGATGGAAAAGGCAGGGATAAATCACTTGTTACATATTACAGGAGGAAGCAATTGTCTAACATAATTGGCAGAGAATCTAAAGCAATCATGTTGTTTTAGAAGGCCAGAAATGAAACTTGCATAATAGTGAATTTATAACTTAATTCATAATCAAATTGCTACACTTAAACTGCTAATTAACCAATGCCTTCATTATAGATTGGAACATAATCTTTTACAGGACTTAAAACTTCAAGCCTTTACTTCTTTGTGTTCTGTCAATGACTAAATACACAGAAAAGAGTGCTTATTACTTTAAAATAACAGTGCTGGGAAAGCAACTTTGTGGACATTGGAGCCTCATTTGGGAAACTGAAGATAAAGATCAACAGCTTCCAATTAACTCCTGTTTTATTTATTCAGCTCTCATTAATTATTGAGCATCTAAATGAAACCTGGCCATTATTTTTGGCATGAATATGCACATCTACCGTATGTTTTATATGATATAGTATTGTATTATATTATATTATATTTTTGGTAATAAAGTTATTTGGGTTTTATCAATTATTAAGCATCTAAATGAAAAATTGGGTACTATTCTTGGCACAAATATGCACATATACTATACATTTTATATAATATAATATTTATTTACATGTATGTATTAAGCAGTCCATATTTTATTTGATTTGCTTCTCAGTTGTTGACATCTAAATAAAAAACTGGTTACTATTCTTGTCATTAATATATACATGTTGTATATATTGTATATGTCATAGATATGTTATATACCGTATTTTCTGGCATATAAGATGACTGGGTATATAGACAACCCCCTACTTTTCCTGTTAAAATGTAGGGTTTGAGCACCAGAAAGCCACATTCCAGCGATGACACCCAGAGGCTGGATGGGATCTGTGCTTGGTAACTTAGCTCCTCTGTGTGGCCTGAAAGATTAATCAGAGCAAGCAGAGGACCGAGTGATGATTCCTGGCAGCTGCATGGGATGCGGCGGTAAGAGGGGGCGGATCACCTGTCCCTCCAGGGGTCCTCAAACTTTTTAAACAGGGGGCCAGTTCACTGTCCCTTAGACCATTGGAGGGTCTGACTATAGTAAAAACAAAACTTATGAACTAATTCTTATGCGCACTGCATATATCTTATTTTGCAATGAAGAAACAAAACAGATACAAATACAATATGTGGCCGACGGGCCATAGTTTGAGGACCACTGCTAGGCTGTAGTAAGTTTCAGCATGCCGTATATCAGAATATAAGAAGAACTCCGACTTTTAAGAAGTTTTTCATGGGTTAAAAAGTCGTCTTATACACCGGAAAATGTGGTAATAATTTATGTGTAATGTGATTTTCCTCTCATCACGTATGAGCATCTAAGTGAAAGACTGGGTACTATTCTTAATATTAATACCCCCATATACTATATATATTATATGGATGTAATATAGATATGAATTCATGCTATATAGCAATATAGGTTTATATGTAATGTAAAATTGTATATAGTCTTTTTCTATGAAGACTAGAACATCAGGTAAAGAAATAGAAGTCATTGTGGTAAGGACTGCTATTTTGGATAGATTAGTCAGGAAAGAATGTAGGCAGGTACTAGGACAGAGAAATTAATGAGGAGGAAATGTGAGTGCCCAGGAAGTTAAAAAAAAAGTCGAAAGGTCCTGAGGCAACAGATAATTTGTGTATTCTAGGAACAGAAAAAAGACCAGGTGACTTTAGCAGTTGAGTGGAACCAAAGTAGTAAAAAATTATGCTAAGACCTTGGTAGAGAATAGGGTTGCTTCAGGGGGAGTGGCTGGGTTTTATAAGCTTTAAAGAACATTTAGAATTTTATTCTAATAGAGTTATTACAAGGGTTTCCCAGGTATAACATAATGACATATTTATTTAAATACTAAATTTATTTAGTATGGCTTTTATGAGAAAATAAATTATGAGAGAGCAATGATAAAAACAGAAACCAAGCTAGGAAGTTCTTGCACTAATTCATGCAGAGGGTTTAATAGCAATTGCAACTAAAATGACAGTACATGAAAAAAAAGCAGGGAGCAGAAAAAATCAATATATTTTCCTTGTTGCCAAACTTCAGGTTCTATATGATAGAAAAGTAAAAAACAAAGATATTTTCATATACTTTGGGCCTGAGCCAAAACTGATTGAATAGAGAAGCTTATTCCAAGAGGGAAAATAGTGGGAAAAGAACAGAAAACAGTTCGATCTTGGATATGTTGAATTTGAAACTTAAGCAGAGTCTTATCTCAGAGTAAGCAGTTATGAACACAATTCTGAATTTAAAGGAAACTAAATATTTTCCAGTACAGAACTATTAGGAAACTGGCTGCCAATTTTCATTAGCAAGACAATATTTTGTGCCTTTGAACAAGGAATGATCTTTCCCTTGGAAGACTATATTACCTGAGAAAATACTAAGTTAAACCTCGATGTTTTACTATCAAAAGACAAATAGTCAAGGATTCTAAAGAATACAGACTTAAAGTAATAGGAGATATTATTGTACAAAAAAGAAAACATTTTTGTTAAGTAGGAGCAGAGTGAGCAACTACACCAGTTTCAATTGAAATTGAATAAAAGGAGAACAGAGGATTAAAATTAGCAGCATGAAGATCATGTGACTTTACCAAAATGGTTGAGTTTAATAATAAAGATAAAACCTGATGGGATTGATAAGGGCCAGAGTTATAGCTCATTGGGTATTAGCTCATTGGGTATTAGCATAGCACATGACCAACCTGAGTTCAGTCCTCCAAATTCCCATAAGGTCCCATTTGCACCACCAGAAGCAATTCCTGAGTGCAGAACCAGGAGTATGCCCTGAGCATTTTCAGGTGTGGCCCCAAAACAACAAAAAACTGATGATTGGGTTGTGAAAAAAAGAAAACAGAAGAAAAAGCGGAAAATAGAGTAAAAATTATGATAGATGGCACAGGGAAGTTTAATGAAGTGAAATATATATAGAAAAGCATAGTCAATATTTTGCTTTCATGCATATAAAATACTTATATGCTGATAAAATAAAGAGGACAATCAGAGAAATTTTCAAAGATAAGTAAATTGTTCTAGTAAAGAAACAGATTACCGTATTTGCTGGCGTATAAGACGATAGGGCGTTTAAGACGATCCCCTAATTTTGCAGTTAAAACATAGGTTTAGGCCTATATTCGCTGTATCAGACAGAACCATCCTGTGCTGCATGTGCTGCATGTGTTCCTGTGCTCATATACTACAGTGAGCCAATCACAACAAGCAAAGGTCCAAAGGTTATACTGTAATAGACTTCCTCTCTGACTCTGGCCAATCTGAGCAGGCTTTTTACAGTGTAGATTCGGGTCCAGAACATTGTCTAATTTGCATGCATAAAAAGCCTGCTTGGATTGGCTGAGTTAGAGAGGCGGTCCGAGCAGCCTGGCAGTGATTGGTGCAGAATCGAGTTGGAAAATTCGTTTGGTGGCAATATTCAGACAATTTTCGTTTAGCGGCATATTGAAACATTTTTCGGGATATACTCAGCGAAGAAGAGGACCCCCGATTTTCGGTTGACTTTTTTTTGTTTCAAAAGTCGTCTTATACGCCGGAATGTAAAAATGAATACGTTTTTGGTTAAAGTGAACATAGTTTGGGTTTAGATGCACATCTAGAATTTACACAAGACAGAGAAATTTCATAAGCGCATATGCATAGGGACTGCTCACTCTGCTTCTGGAAGATGGTCAGAGTTTTACTTCTATTTATTTATATTCTCTAAGTAAAAAAGAAGTAATATTGTAAATTGAAGGGGAAAAAAAGAAAAAGACTTGTAATATTGAAAATGGAACAAAGGTATAAAGCAAGACCTTAGGAGAGTGAAAAGACAGTTCCTGAGCAATGTAGTACTCTCCGTGAGGCCCTAAAGTGTATAGAGATGAATGTAAAGTGAGACCATTCAGTATATTTAGATTATTTTAACCATGAATATTTTAAAATTTTGATTCCAGTGAAGTGAATACCATTTCTCTAATGATAAGATATATGAGTTTTAGTAACCCCAGAATGGTGCTTGATACAAAGAAAAGATTAAAAATATCTGAACTAAGTAAATAATAGTCATCTTCTCATTTAACAGCTTTGTTTGCCATAATATTCCAAGTATCTATCACCAAACAGTTCATAGTGACTGAATATTGACTGAAAGATGACCCACTTAATGCACTTAATCTGATGGGACTCTTTTCCCACATAATTTAAAATCTTATATTCTACTTCATAGCTTCACTGGAATCTCAAGAGTGCCTCAAGTTCAATAAACCTAAGACGTCTACTTCATCCTTCCTTACAGCTATTATCAGTGTAATGATCCAGACATTTGCCCTAATGAGAAGCCTAGTCCTCCTCTTTCATTTCCATCTATATAATAGAAAAGTCCATAATACTCATAAAATTGTTATTCCCGTTAAGTAAAATGATCAAAATATTTTTGCAAAATGCCTGGAACAAAGTATCAACATTAACTATTAACATCTCTCAATAGTTCTTAAACACACATTATTTTTATTTTATTTTATATTTTGGATTTTGGGGCCGCACCCAATGATGCTCTGGGGTTACTTCTGGATATGCATTTAGAACTCGCTCCTGGCAAGGGGGACCATATGGGATGCTGGGGGCTGAAGCCAAGGTCCATCCTGGGCAGCCTGTGCAAGGCAAATGCCCTACTGCTGTGCTATCACAATCTTTTAATATTTTTAATTCAAGTTGTTTTATAATGAGTGCATAATAATTTAATTATATGGATTTTTCTTTAATAGCATATTAGATAATAATGTCTTTTAAATCAAAGTTGTCTTAAAGTAAATAATGCAATAACAATTTCTCTTCATTATGCTCATCTACACTGTTAGTAATTACATGTCATGTTAGATATATTTTAAATCCTTATTTTTTTCTCTTTCCTCACTGTTACAATCTACTTCAGACCTCATTTTCTGCCTCCTAAACACTGAAATAGTATCTTCTCAATGGTCTCCTTGCCACCTATTTAGCCCTTATGTATATGTAATATAATTCTATTAGAATGTTCTTGTTTCTCCTATGCCTAACTCATGTCATTGCTTTCACAAGTACTACAGAATGAAAGCCCAATTTTTTTTTACTGGTGTATCAGGTTCTACTATCCTCTAATCTCACACCATAAGTTCCAGTCAAAGTGAAATAATTTCTGTAAATAGGCATCACCTGACACATTATGATGTTACTAGCCTCATGGCTCAGTCACTCTAGACTCCCTGTTAAGATAAATTTGCATCTATCTGTTTAGCAGTGAGGAATACCTCTGGCAATAAATAACAGAAAAGCAACTAGCCATTGCTTAAACAAATAAGAAAGTCCATAGGTGAACATTCTAATGTTGATGCAATAGCCCAGTAATGCTGGCAGAGACCAAATCTCTTCCTCTTTCTTTTGGATTTGCCTGGCATGCAAACTTTCACCTCACCCCCATAGCATTATCATCTCAAGATTACCACAGAAACATGAAGGATAACATTAATTTACCATACCAGAAGAATGAAAGACACTTAGTGGTATAGCTACTAAAATTTTTCTAAATGCAAAAGTACTTTTCATAAGGTCCCCAACAGAATTGTTCCAAATAGATATTTCTAGATCATATAATGACTTTTAGTTTAAAGATGGACACAAAGATGCATGTGTTGTGTCAGTAGTAGTGTCTATGAACAAAATCTGCAATAACATGCTTGGAAAATACTCTTTATATTTGGCACAAGATTACATTATAGAGATGTGCTATGCACATATGTATAACAGATATATATAATAGATAGATATATAAATATGTAGGATAAATAATATAATGTTATATTTTTATTTTGTCAATATGTATTAAACATCTAGAACAAAACACTAATCTTTGAGGCACTGAGAATACAGAAATAAATAGTAAAATCACTTCTTTTGTGAAACTTCTGGATACTTTACTCTCTGTTTAAATATTCTACCCAAATTCATTTCATTTACAGATTGACTGTTCTTTAAGGACAGAGATACTTCTTGAGAATAACAAAAATGACTAAAACTCCTAATTGAAAATCAAAATGGTACTTATTAATTATAATTAATTCATGTAAATTGACTAAGAAAAACTTCTCAATGCATATGAGAAATTATTTTTAATACAGTTCTTAATAAAGTACCCCAGAGCCCAATGGGTAGTACAGGTGAGCCATATACCTAATTTAAAATGTATAATCTAATTTAAATGTAATTGAATTTAATCTAATTTTAAATGTATAACTAATCTCAAGGGATGTTGAATAACACTGTGGTTTCACTCTGAAAATGGATGAACTTGGAAAAATCAAATCATAACATAAAGCAAAAGTAATCAGAATAGTGTATACTAATATACGATAGAAAAATAGATTAACGAAAGCAAATTAAAAAAATCTAGAAGCAACCCCTAATATATACAATAAAAATATCTTTAACATCCAATATCTTTAACATGCCAAAACAATAAAACATGCCAAACAATAAAAATATCTTTAACATGCCAAAACCACTCACAGACAAAAGAAGAGGCCTTCAATATAATGTTGGAAAAACTGGATATTTTTCACATGGAAAGAACATTTATATTCTTTACTATGATTATTATAGGTTAAATATGAATGTAAGACTGAAATTTATAGAACTCATGGAAGAAAGCATAAAATAAAATCTTCATAACATTGAACATAGCAATGATTTTTTTTAAATAGCTACCAAAAGCACAGCTAACAAAATTTAAATAATCAGGACTACAGTAAGTCTCTTGATACTTTTCTGTATCAAAGACATAACTAACAGATAGAAAAGATTAATTAACCTACAATATGGAAACAACCTCAATGACAGATGAATCGGTAAAAATATTATGGCATAGACAAACAGTGGAATTTAAAAAAATAACTATTATAAAGATACAATTTTACAGTTTGCTGAAATTTGGCTAGAATTGAGGATATTGTTTTAAGTGAAGGAACAAAAAAAATGGACAAAAATCAACTGGATATTCCACTCCTCTGTGGAATATTGAGAAATAAAAAAGAAAAATCAGTATGGAATGATGACAAAGTCTTGGCATTTTATAATGAGACCCAGATTACCAAGGTGGTGGAAGTAAGAGGCAAACTATAAGTGACATAAAAACATTATAGAGGGTCTTTGGCCCTTTGGTGGTGAGGTGTGTGATAAACACAGTAAAAAATATCATGAATGCTAATAATAGTGTAGTCATAAAATCTAAACAAGTAATCATTGCCTAATAAATAAAATTGATTACATTAAAAAGACAATCTTGGAAATAGAGAAAATACAAACATGTATCTGATATAATCTATAATAAATAATTACAACACAAAAAAATCAAATAATCTTTTGAGTGAAGGATTAAACAAACACTCCTCCAAAGATGATATACAAATGGCTTATAAAATATGCTAATGTGTTTATTGGCCATTTATCAATTAGTATTAATTAGCTAATCACAAGGGAAATGCAGAACAAAACTATAATTATATATCGCCTCTAACCAATTAGATTTTTGGTTAAAATAATAGGATATGGATACATAGAACTTTGTGTGAAACTGGAGGGATTGTAAAACAGTACAACTTCTGTAGGAAACAATATGGTAATTTTTCAAAAATTTAAAATAATAGCTACCATGTTATCTATCAGCCTCACCTCTGGGTAGATATCTGAAAGAATTGAAACAATTGCTCCTCATCCCCAAAATAGCTGCATACCATGTTATGCTTAGAGCAGCACTCATCAAAAGAATCAAAAGGTAGACTCAATCTAAATATCTACTGACAGGTAAAAACAAGCCAAATGTTGCAGACATCAAATAAAAGCAATTCCAATTTAAGAAAACAACAAGCAAACCTGTACTATGTTTCAACAGATAAACTATGAGGATACTTATGCTAAATGAAATAAGATAGCCACCAAAACACTGATCTACTTAGAGGTAGAAACTAAAAAATCTCTATAAATTCAGGGGTTGGGAGAGATACTCTCAGTTCTGTAAATCCTCAAGTACAACAGGTCCACAGCATCACCAGCAAGGGCCAGGTAATCCCAGCACTACAGGACCCGTGCAGCACTGAATTACTGCATTCTTAGGTACTTAACAGTATACCAAAGATATAAATTTAGCAAAGATCACCTTTGGAACCCCTGGACCTCTTGAGCAGCACCTAGTGGGTCCTACTTCACAAAATAAATAAACGAACAAATAAATCAATAAAAGTTTCATATGCATAGAATCTGGCTCAGACAATGCACAGTCTAGATCCGTGACACAAAAGAAGTATTTGTGGCAGAGAGATAGTCCAGTCAGTAGGGCACTTGCCTTGCATGTGGTCAACCTGGGTTGGATCCCCTGAACCCATATGGTCCTCTGAGCACTGCTAGGAGTGATCCCTGAATAAGAACCAGGAGTAATCCCTGATCACAGATGTGTCCTTAAAACAAAATTCAAAAGTGTACTTGTACTTTGCCCAAAAGTACTAGAAATATTGAATATGTAAGGTCTTGTGGGTTCTAGTAAAAATGATTATCAGGAGGCTAGAACTATTGTATAGTAGATAGAGTATTTTGCCTCGCATGAGGCCTGACAGAGTTTGATCACCAGCATCCCATATGATCCCCGACACTGTCAGGAATAATTTCTTTTTTGGGGGGGGGGGCACACCCGGCGTTGCTCAGGGGTTACTCCTGGTTGTCTGCTCAGAAATAGCTCCTGGCAGGCACGGGGACCATATGGGACACCGGGATTCGAACCAACCACCTTAGGTCCTGGATCGGCTGCTTGCAAGGCAAACGCCGCTGTGCTATCTCTCTGGGCCCAGGAATAATTTCTGATGCAGATCCAGAAGTAACCCCTGAGCACTAACTATGTCAGCCATTCCCCAAATTGATTGTTTGTAAATATCAGCACTTTTTAGCAATTTGAATTAAGTTGATTTTAGTTTAAAAGAAAAGATTGACTTTTTAAATTGACATTGGTGGTGGGACATGTGCAGGGTGAAGGGATGGTTATCTGATACTGTATGACTTAAATCAATCACAAACAACTTTGTAATTATATCTCAGGGTGATTCTGTTTTTAATAAAAATAAACCATCTGAGGATTTATTAAGCTATTGTCTTATACTTTCAAATGTATACATAAACACAGTGTTTCTCCCTGAAAACAGAAAGGGATTAATGCCATTAACAAATGGCATTAACTCTGACCCTGAGAACATCTCTGAACACACACTGACTATCAAGCTCCAAGTTTCCTCAAAAATCCTTGTCCAAAGGCATAGCACCCACCACCTAAGGAATGAATATGGATCGCCCTTTCTGGTTTTTAAGTTGTTAATGTGTAACCGGCTGAAATGTCTTTCAGTGTAGTTTCTAGCAAGCACTACACATAAAGCACTGTTCTGTCAGGTTAAAAAAAAAAAAACATGGTAACAACTGGTGCCTTTCAGAAACACTACATTCTGTCCCTGACACTCTGTACAAGCAAGAAAAGTACTTCCCTATTTTTTAAATTATTTATTTTTGGTTTTTGGGTCACACCCTGCAGCACTCAAGGGTCACTCCTAGCTCTATGCTCAGAAATCGCCCATGCAGGCTCGGGGGGACCATATGAGATGCGGGATTCGAACCACCATCCTTCTGCATGAAAGGCAAATGCCCTACCTCCATGCTATCCCTACTTCTCTATTTTTATGAAACTTTATGGACCTCTAAATCCTACTTATAAATTTCCAGATATTTCTCCTCTGTTCTTAATGGCATACATTCTCCAATTTTTCTTTCCTTCCTTTCCTCCTCATATATCTTTCTTTTCTCTCAAAGTTTCTTTTCTCTTACCCTTTACTAAAAGTAAAACTTTTTCTACAGACTTCAAATGTGTGCAGAACTTGTCCAAGTTGTGTGCTGTTTGTTATCTAAAAGTTGTTCCTGGGTAATCAAACATCATACCTCTATCAAAGCCCAGAACGGTTATGAAATTCATCCCTTCTTTATCACTGAGATACAAAATAGAAATTTTTAGGAGTTTTACCATTTCAGAGAGCTACACAATATATTGCATAAAACTATTCCCTGTTTGAACACTGGCAAGGAGGCTCAGCATTTTCATGGGTGAATGAGAACAAGGACTCACTTACCCCATTTATCCTGACAAGTGATCCAGCCAATTTATTCTTTTTCTTTCCAGCTCAATTTCCTTCTGTCAAAGAAAACTCTATGGTGCCAGTTAAGAATATATCTGAGATCCAATTTCCTCTTTAACTATGATGACACTGTCATGGCTTTCTCAAGAACTATTCCCACTTCTATTCCCATAGTTCTTTCAAGAACTATTCTCATTGTCCTTTGCCCATCCTTTGTTCTTCCTCTCTCTTGGAGCTATTGTCCTCACCCTGAAACATTGGGCCTCTCATCTCACATTCTCACCTCACACTCTGTTTCTACAAAAGCAATAGTTCACCTCAAATGTGTCCAAGTCTCACGAAGAATTCTTCCTCCCAATTCAATATCTCTGCCAGTACTGTCTGCCATTTTGTTTCTAGGAAATGGACTGAAATTCCTACATTGCCCACTTCTTTCACAAGCTACCACCAGCCTTCTGTGCTACAAACACTAAAGTAACTGAATTCCAATATTCTTCTTAGTCCTAAATCCAGTAATGATGGTAGTGTGGTGAATACAATTGATTTCACAATGATATTTGATGTAAATAGCCAAGGCTAGAGCATCAGCATTCCTTACAGACCATTTAACTTATAATGAATTATCAAATCAATACTATTAGCACTCATCTCTTCCACTTAAAGTGATTCATCTTACAAATAAATATTCAGTTTTTAATTGTTCCTTTAAAACAAATTGAGAATTAAGAGCCAGAGAGATAGTACAGAGGGCAGAATATTTGATTTTACCCTGTAGACCCAGGTTCAGTCCCTGGCATCGAATATGGTCCCTTGAGTCCACCAGAAGTGATCCTTGAGCACAGAGAAAGGAACTCATCTTGGTATGACCAAAAAAAGTGAAAGCAATTGAATTTCTGTTTTATTTTGGACCGCCATATTCTAAAATACACAAGTATCACAAACAAATATCAGGAATTATTTTTTATATTAATATAAATGCCTTAGATGTCTGGACCCCTGCTCTAAACATTCATATTACCATCTATTAACATGTTTTTATGTTATCAAATTCTGCTCATCTCAATGAATCCTTGTAAAATAGAGAAATAGAGGGGCCAGAACGATAGCACAGTGGTAGGGCATTTGCCTAGTACTGAGATTTCCACTTTCCTCATGAAAGTTTTTTCTTTTGCTAAAAATGCTTAAAACTGCTCTTTAGCTTCTGTATACTCCCTTTGTTAGTTTGTTAGGTTGTGGGAATGTGGCCTTCAGATAAGAGTTGGTGACAAAGGGCGACAAAGGAGACCAGCTGGCTGGGATGTTTTCCTGTGGGTGTAAGGAGAGATAGGAAAAGGGGACACTTACATCATTATCTGTTACTATGGAAGCAGGTTGTCTGAATTGTAACATTAAGTGGGACCCAATGGAATGTAAGATGTATTCTTTGAAGTGTAGCAGGTGCCAATAGGCAAGGAACTGGTGGGTCTAGATTGATGCTGTACATCTATATAACCAGAGTGGAAAAGTAACTTGGGGTCCTTGCCTGGAATGTCTGGAAGCCTTCCCAGGAGGAAGTCTTGGACCCTTAGCTAGCTAAGCAAATAAAACTCCTGTTTGTGACTTGCATTGCCTGCCGAGTGGTCTCTTTTTCCTATTACTGGGTTGTTAGCTCGAACCCAACAGTACACAGCTGACCTAGGACGGACACAGGTTCGATCCCTGGCATCCCATATATTGTCCCCCTAGCCAGGACTAATTTCTGAGCACAAAGCCAGGAGTAACTCCTGAGAGTCACCATGTGTGGCCCCAAAACCAAAATAAAATAAAATAAAATTAAAAAAAAATAGAGAAATAGAACCAGAGAACTGGCTCAATTCACTGGAATGCATGTTCAGCATTTAGAAGGCTTAGGTTCAATCCTTGGCACCAAGGGAGGCACCCAGAGAAATCCCACAATTATCACCAGGAGTGATACAAGAGAGTGAGTTTAGAAGTAGCTCCTGAACACTACAGGATGTGTCCCTCAACACAAAGCAAAAAAAAAAAAAAGCAACATGGAAGATGAAAAATAATATGTGGGTCGATGAATGCATGAAAATTGTTTATATGATTTAAAACTCTCTAAAAAAGGAACAACATATTTAGAAGGCAGTAGTGAAACTTGTATAGCAGGTGGGAAAGGCAGATGGGATCTGTTAGGCACTGTAGGTCAAAACTTGTGTTTGATATTCTGCTATTTACCCTCTCATATTTTCCCTTTCTTCCAAACCCAAAATATATCCTTTTTGTCAAGCTTCTATATTCTGGCTATTCATTAGCAATGCATTCATAACTGTGCTTACTAGTTTATTCTGATTTTAGTTGCATAGAGGGCTATTGAACTCAGAAGCTGCTTCAACATTTAAGGTAGGTCTATCAAAAGGAAGATTTGCAGGCACACTGCCTTGTAGTGAAATCTCTATTTTGAGTCTGGTCAGAGTTGCTTAACTCGTAACCTCCCTTCCCTGCCAACTATTCATGCAAGAGATGTGAGGAGTGCCATAAAAGGCCCTGTAAGGAAGTGGAGGGAGGGGGGAGAAAGGGAGGGAGAGGGAGAAGGGGCTGAAAGTCGATCAGCTGCATTACAGTAAAACTCAGAGAAACAGCCCTTACAGGTTTCATCCATCCAGGAATTCTGTTAAGCCCACCAGGAATTAACCTTGGCTGTAATTAGTTTATGAGAGCAATGACCCTTTCAGGGCATGTCCAGAGCTTTCTCTGTTTAGACACCTTGTGTGGGTGGAACTTCCTGTTTACACAGAAAGCAGCATAAAACCTAGTGGCTCTGAGGCTTGTCTGGGACAAGAGCAATTACAGGGACTAGGGCACAATCTGTCTGGGCTCCTTGCAGCATGGGGAAGAAGAAACTCCTTCATCCTAGTTTTATTTTCTTCCTTCTGGTTCTCCTGCCTCAAGATGCCCTGGTCTCTGGAATACCGTGAGTTTTTTTTTAATTAAATAGCAACTAATTAATTGCACAACCTCCTTTCTGCTACCCCCTAAACTGCACCTTTTGGGGGCCTTTAAAAGCTTTTCTAGAAAAGAAAGTTTATATGCTTGTTCTATTCATTCTTTGCTTGTTCTGAACCATTTTTCTTTTATTTTTCTTCTACTCTATACCATTTATGTGGGATCTCCTCAAGAGACCCCATACTATCTATTCTTTATTTTTCTTGCTCCTTCTTCTTTTGGGGGAAGAATTATGGAGAGGGATTATAGATATTGCTCCTAACAATGATTGAGGCATGAAGGTGCATGTCTGATGGTTCCATGCTCAGGGCTCAGTGATGTCATCATGCTGCTCAGACCTGGAGGTTTGGGAACCATCAAATCTACTACGCAGTGTTGTGAATTCATTAGGGTCACACCATTCATTAGGGTCACATCACAGATCAATCTTAGGGCCTTGTGCACTAGCTCCATCCATCTGCTCACATCTTCCTTACTTCCTTTGACCATTTTCTACTTTATAGAGAAAGCCTAATTTTTCCCTCAATCAGAGGTTACTCTGTGGTATTAGTTTAGTATATAAAAATCTCTATAGTGCCAGCTAAAAGTGGGTGAAATGCTGGTGTTGATATGGAGAAAGGAAGGAAGGAAGTGGGAATAGGAGTTGGGGAGAGAATTGTGTTTTGCAAATTATGTGGCGACAAATATTTTGTTTCAATGAAATTGAAGGAGGATTAAAAGGAAATACCAGCTGAACTGGAAGCAAGTCTTGAGAATAGAGAGTGGGTAGAGTTTTTTTGGGCAGATAATTCACGAAGAGTTGAAAGAACTGGTAACTGTTGATATTCTAAATCACTTCTTTAGTTTGATATTAATAACTAGAGATACATACATCTACACAAACCAACAATAGTGCCACCCTGTTGGGACCTTTTGTTTAATACTTGCAATAAGGAATATTTAGCCATGTATGCATTTAAAACAGTCTGCCTTTCTCTCTATAGAAGTATTTCAAAAGTATTTTTATTTTATAGCTAATATTTATGAATCTGAATTTAAAACTTACTCATTTTTATTTTGTTTGATCAGTTTCCTACAAGAGAGACATGAGATTAACCCAATACAGAGGATATACTTAAAATGTGACTGACCCAATTTCAACCACTAACACTTCCAGGTCTTCAGAGCACTATAGGAGGGATTCCTAAGCACAGAGGCAGGAATAGCCCTGAGCATTGCTGTGTGTTATCAAAAAAATGTTTTAAGATTTAACATTTATACTTTCATATATATATTTTTGAACTTAAATAAAGACTTAAAGAAACTTTTCTATTTTCATATATACATATATATTCAAATATGTTTGCTAATAATAAGCAAGAGTAGCATAAAAACATTTTGGAGTATTAAGTAATTTAGTGTCATTAAAGTCCAGGGAAGAAATAGGGAAAGAAGTCAATTTACTGTACTGATATATTTTTAATAGAGCATATTAGGTCACTTATTCTGAAGTTTAAGAGTTTATAGGAATAAATAATATTAGCCTTAACTTCATAAACATCATATATAATATCTACTTTCTAAACTTGTGTCAAAAAAAATCACTTTAGAAATCCTGTGATCAGAAGTGTCTGAAAACTACCAGGCTCATAAAACTGTGTATGAAATGCATGGACCATTTCTATCTTTTTCAAGAGTTACCAATGCCACAAAATCAATACCTGTGAGAAATTTTTGGATGAAGATATTGTCTAACCATGAGCTGTAAGGCAAATATTTAAAATGCAAACATCAGGATTAGGTAATACTGAGATTTCATTAGTTGTTTCCCATAGTTGAGACTTTCATCCTCTTACTTTGAGACTAATGATCCCCTTTTTAGAGGCCACACATTCTGTATCTGTAAGTGGAAGCAAGCATTTCCCAGACCATTTTCTCATAGTCAAAATATAATGAAAATTGATTGTGATATTATCTCATCTGAGAATTTTCTTGGATTTTACAGCAATTTAAAAGTAAAATAGATTTTTACAACATGTATAAACACAAAATAAAATAGTTTTACTTTGTTCTTGGACTTGGACTCTTGAAACCAAGACAGGGGTGCATACCTTAATCTATTTAAGGCTCATTACAAAAAATCATCACTGTCACGGCACATGGTAGAAAGAATAACTTTCATATGTACCCCTTAACAATAGATGTTTCATTCTTTCAATGAAATCATGGTCTTGGAATAGAACTAATTTACTACTAATAATTGTGCTGCAGGGCAATGTTGATGATACCAAATATCTCTCCTCCTACATTCCCCTCTACTTGATTTCTTGTTTCCAGACAGTATATGGTGCTTGTCCCTTCCCTGCTTCACACTGGGACTCCTGAGAAAGGCTGCGTTATGCTAAGTCACTTGAATGAGACAGTGACTGTGAGTGCCATCTTGGAGTCTCAAAGGGAAAACAAGAGTCTCTTCACCGACCTGGTAGTGGAGAAAGACACCTTCCACTGTGTCTCCTTCATTGTGAGTATGACTGACTGAATTTGCTTAGCTCTGTTATAAGGAATCATGGAATCCAGTATGCATTGGAAGCAAGGCTTTGAGAGGTTGACAAGAACTTAAGGAACTAATCTGGGTACATATTACAAGGCTTATCTCTTGAATCCAGTTAACTCTAATTCTTTCCACAGCAGTACATAGAGTCCCTGAAGCACGGCCCAAGGTCATTCATGAAACTTGGAAAAGTACCTATGTACCTCCAGAAGTATCCCAATTCCCTCCCCCATAGAAATTAATCTATATGTTACAATTAAGTTAGAGATCAAGAAAAAATAAAATTTCCAACTATGAGGAGCAATTCCTGAGTGAAGATCCATGAGTAATTCCTGAGTATTACTGAGTGTGTTAAAAAAAAATGAAAACAAAAAATAAGGTTCAATTTAATAAACAAAAAATTATTTTAACTAGAAGAGTAAGGAAGTAGGGGCCGGGCGGTGGCGCAAGAGGTAAGGTGCCTGCCTTGCCTGCGCTAGCCTAGGATGGACCGCGGTTCGATCCCCCGGCGTCCCATATGGTCCCCCAAGCCAGGAGCGACTTCTGAGTGCATAGCCAGGAGTAACACCTGAGCGTCACCGGGTGTGGCCCAAAAAAAAACAAAAAAACAAAACAAAACAAAAAAAAGAGTAAGGAAGTAGTGTGCACTAGACAAAGAGAAAAATGTGACTTAATCTTAACATTAAAATATAATAGCATTCTTTTTATTTATTTATTTAAACACCTTGATTACATACATGATTGTGTTTGGGTTTCAGTCATGTAAAGAACACTACCCATCACCAGTGCAACATTCCCATCACCAATGTCCCAAATCTCCCTCCTCCCCACCCGACCCCTGCCTGTACTCTAAACAGGCTCTCCATTTCCTTAATACCTTCTCATTATTAGGACAGTTCAAAATGTAGTTATTTCTCTAACTAAACTCCTCACTCTTTGTGGTGAGCTTCCTGAGGTGAGCTGGAACTTCTAGCTCTTTTCTCTTTTGTGTCTGAAAATTATTATTGCAAGAATGTCTTTCATTTAAAATCGACTAGACAAATAGTCAATATAAGTTTCCAGGGTGACTGACTAGAACACAGACCAACATAATCTTTCTAAAAGTGAAAGCAATAGAAATATCTCTGAGCAATGTCTTCATTATCCCTTGAGACATGACCATAAGTAATATGCTTACAAAATATTAGACTATTTACAGCTAATCAAATGTAGTTTTCTTTCTTATTGTCTTAAGATGTTTTAATCATGGTCTTTTTGCATGTAACAACTTTGAATTAAATTTTAGATATAATTATATAAAAGCTATAAGCACATAGTGTCATTGAATCTAGACTACTGGCTGACCACTGAGAAAATACAAGTCTCATTTATGAATTCTCTTACTGTTGTCACTCCTACTTCTTCTTCTGTCTCCTCCTTTGTAAAAATGACAGTATTTCCTGCTTAGCCAACTTTTGCTGATGAGAATGAAAGTGAAGTTAATATAGATCTATCTGATTCCAGTAGGAATCTGTCTCTAGGAAGAAGTGATTGGAGGAGGAAATTTGAGTCTAAATGGTTTCATTTTATAAAACATTTTTTATTTAAACACTGATTACAAACATAATTATAGTTGGCTTTCAGTCATAACAAGAACACCCCCCTTTACCTTGCAACTTTCCCATCACCAATGCCTCCAGAGTCTGGCTATTGTAAAAAGTACTGCAATGAATATAGGTATGAGGAAGGAATTTTTGTATTGCATTTTTGTGTTCCTAGAATATATCCCTAGGAGTGGTATAGCTGGATAATATGGGAGCTCAATTTCCAATTTTTTGAGGAAATCTCATTGTTTTTCATAAGGACTGGACTAGATGGCATTCCCATCAGCAATGATGAAAGTTCCTTTCTCCCCACATCCCCACCAGCACTAATTGTTCTTGTTCTTTGTTCTTGTTCTTTGTGATGTGTGCCAGTCTCTGTGGTGTGAGATGGTACCTCATTGTTGTTTTGATTTGCATCTCCCTGATGATTAGTAATGTGGAGCATTTTTCATGTGCCTTTTGGCCATTTGCATTTCTTCTTTGAGAAATTGTTCACTTCATCTCTCCATTTTATGATGGGATTAGATTTTTTTTTTCTTGTTAAGTTTCTTCAGTACCTTGTATAGCTTAGATTTTAGCCCCTTATCTAATGGGTATTGGGTGAATAGCTTCTCCCATTTTGTGGGTGGCTTTTGTATTTTAGGCATTATTTCCTTTGAGATGAGTCTAAATGGTTTCTAAGAATATCTCCTATATTTCAGCTCCCAGTTTCTTCCTCCAATGAGGAGGTAATGTTCATCAGTGTCCAAGTGAAAGGACCAACCCAAGAATTCAAGAAGCGGACCACAGTGTTGATTAAAAACCATGAGAGTCTGGTCTTTGTCCAGACAGACAAACCCATCTACAAACCAGGGCAGGATGGTAAGTCAAAGCTAAGTCAGGTAAACTTCAGAAAGAAAGATCATTGCATCCCCACAAGTTTCCTATTCAAAGGCTTTACAACATTTGTTCGTCAATATTTTGTATCATCAGTGACTAGATAGATAGACATGGTTTAAACAAAGTTTCTGGGATTCATGAAAAATATTTCTATTTCAGTGAAGTTTCGTGTGGTTGTATTGGATGAAAATTTTCACCCCTTGAATGAGTTGGTAAGTTTTATACTGTCTGTGCCAGGTCATTGTTTATTTGTGTACTTGTAGAGATAGACTGACATCTGTTTTAGTATTGGAGAGGAGGAAGAGGAAGTATCTAGTATTCAGAACAGTGATTTTTGGCATTGCAATAGTGCAAGATCCTCATTTAAAATATAATCCTGAGGGGTTGAGGATGTGACTCAAAATAAAAAAGTCAAAAATTAGCCATGCTGAAGCTGGAGAGATAGCACGGAGGTAAGGTGTTTGTCTTTCATTCAGAGAGTCAGTGGTTTGAAACCCGGCATCTTATATGGTCCCCCAAGCCTGCCAGGAGCGATTTCTGAGCATAGAGCCAGGAGTAACCCCTGAGCACTGCCAAGTGTGACCCAAAAAAAAACAAAAACAAAACAAAATTAGCCATGCTTTATCTTTTTCTTGCCACTTATTACCTCAGTACCTGATATCTAAATGCATATATAGATATATATACATATCAATACATAGGCATATATGTGTAAAACCCTTATGTGTCCACTCCTATTATAAATTAAGCTTTATAAACACACATATATTACTCTCATATGCATTGCTTTATTTCAAGCACATAGAATTATAGCATTGAAAAGCATGTAATAAATCTAAAATTATAAAAATTAATATTTACCTTAGAACTGAATCTTTTCTATGAAAAAGTATTTTCCTGTAACTACACAAGAATTCTGTGACCCATCTTAAGATTTATATATTAGCATATATGCTTTTTATTTCACTAGTGTTTATTTTTCAATCTGAAAAAGTTCAGAATGCTCTTCAGTGAGATGCTATAACACATAAGATTTAAGCAATGTTAATTAAACTTATTTCCAATGAATAGAAATTTACATATGTTTGTTTCAGAAGTCTCAGTTAATTCTCAACATTATTTATTAATTTCTTTCATTGAATTAAAGTTCTATCAAATTTAACTTAGGGGCCGAAGAGAGCACAGCGGTAAGGCATTTGCCTTAGGCGCAGAAGGATGGTGATTCAAATCCCGGCATCCCATATGGTCCCCCTAGCCTGCCAGGAGTGATTTCTGAGCATAGAACTAAGAGTAACCCCTGAACACTGCCAGGTGTGACCAAAAATGAAATTTAATTTAAATTTTCTCTTTTACTATATATAACTATTATACATAAAACCTATTTATGAATCAGAACTGAGAACAATCTAAATTCCCTTCTTTCTCCTTTGTCTTACAGATTCCACTAATCTATATTGAGGTAAGTAAAAAGAGATATTCCACAATTAGTTATAAAATGATCAATTTAAAGAAAATATTCGTATTTGAAATAAAGCTCCCAGAACCCTGTCGTTAAATGAGAGATCTAGCCCCCTCCCCAATCTCATGTTGTCTTTTTTGTGGACTTCATGCTGTCTTCTTTATGTATAATAACAGTTTTTAAACATCTGCTTTATTGTCCACAATATCGTGAGATCTATTGTAAATTCTAATACATGTATCCATAGGATCCCAAAAGAAATCGCATCATGCAATGGCAGAATCTCAAGTTAGAAAGTGGACTCAAGCAATTGACCTTTCCTCTCTCATCAGAGCCCTTTCAGGGTTCCTACAAAGTAGTGGTACAGAAGCAGTCGGGTGGAAGCATAAAGCACCCTTTTACTGTGGAGGAATTTGGTATGGATTATGTAAAGTCATGTAACATATTTCTTTATGTTTAGACAGCTAGAATTGGTAGTTTAAATTTATTTGGAACCCATCCATTTCTCATGGGTGAGATTAGGTTTGAAGCAGAACCAATGACATCTAACTCTAATTAGGACAATCAATGGTTTGTGAATAGAAGTCAATACAGCTTTGTCATTTTAAAAGAAAATGTGAATCCAAATATAAAAACTTATTTTAGTGGCATCTTTCGTGCTTTGTTAAGGTAACTATGATCTGTCATCATACTTGAAACATTATCTTCATTTGAAACTCAAATGAATATATTGGAAATTGGAGCTACTTTATAAGAACTTGAAAACATTATCTAGAGATAACATAGACAGTGATGGAGAACACTGGACACTTTGGTGGTAGCAATATTGCACATTAAAGCCACAAATGTTAACACAACTGTGATGGTATTACTTAAACTATAATTAATAATAGCTAACTACAGTTATATTATTATTTAAAAAGTTGTTTATTTGCCTCCTTTTTTCATTTTATTAAGGCATCATGATTTATTAAGTTACTAACAGTTTAGTTTTAGACATACAATGTTCCAGCATCAATTATTTGGGAATTGTTATAGAGAACCTAAAGATACAATTCCCCTAAAGTTGAAAACCAGTCACCAATTTCCTTTATCTTCAATAAATAGTGCTCCCCAAGTTTGAAGTGCAAGTCAAAGTTCCAAAGATAATCACTATCTTGGAAGAAGAAATGAACGTCTCAGTATGTGCCGTGTAAGTTCATATTTTTTAAAAAATAAAATAAAAAATTTATTAAATAAGAACTAAAATCTGGAATATTTTGACTAGTTTTGTCTATGAACAGAACTAGAGCAAATAGTTTTAATACCTTGTAAGTTTCCACATATAGTCATTTTTCCTCTTGTTACTTTTCGATTTTTTCACAGTTCCTTTCATGTTCATACTAACATCATTATAATTATTACTAGATATAGGATTGATTCTGAAAGCAACAAGGGCACACACACACACATACACACACACATATATATATAATGGTGTTGAACACAGTATAGTGACTTTCTCTTTCATAGGTTATAAAGAAAATTTAATCATCTCTAAATAATTTATTGACTTTTTTAACATCCTGTGAAAGTAGCTTAAGTACAGAATTCTTAGAGATAGTTATAGTACTAACATCTTATCAACAACTCATTGGTCTACCAATAATATAAAATATTTGTCAACAGTTGTTTCCATTGTCTTTATTACTAATGAACATAGATGTAATCTCTTAGTATGGTCCTTTTCAACTTTAAAAACTCATGTCTCCATCTCCAGACCTGCAGACAGAGTAATAGGCAAAGTGAATAAACCAGAGTTGTATAAAGACAATATAAGTCATGCAACCACTATCCTACAAGGTTCCCGCCTCAGTGCAGTTTCAGAGTAATAGCCACCAAGATTCGGTGCCACATAACTGATAGCCAGTACTCCAGAAAATAGAATTATGAAGCATATTTTAAATATATAATAATTCAAATATCCTAGAAAACATGGTAATGGCATATTTATAGCAGAATCTTATTTTGTAAAAGATAAACAAATAAAAGTTCATGTAAAGAGATCTGGATACATGTGGAAGATAGAACACATTTAGTGTTTTAGTACTCAAACATAGTTTGAGTTTGTCTTTTTTTTTTTTTTTTTTTTTGGTTTTTTTTTGGGCCACACCCGGTAACGCTCAGGGGTTACTCCTGGCTATGCGCTCAGAAGTTGCTCCTGGCTTGGGGGACCATATGGGACACCGGGGGATCGAACCGAGGTCCGTCCAAGGCTAGCGCAGGCAAGGCAGGCACCTTACCTTTAGCGCCACCGCCCGGCCCCGAGTTTGTCTTTCTTTTGTTGTGTGATAATGCATTTTCTCTGAAGAAAACTTTGGTAAGAACTTTGATCCTGAGAAATATTTTGGGAAGAGTACTAGGGAATGAACTTGGGTCCTAATCTGTGAAAAAACATGTGCTGTACAATGGAACAACTTCCCCAGGGAGAATGATATTTGTTAAAATACTATGTTGAATTAGAAATTAAAGAGAAAATAAGACAATATTATATTGAATTTCAGCATGCTTCACTGAAGTTCTCCTAAATAGAATACTTAGTTTACTTGCCCTCAGCACTGTGAGTCTTGCGAAGATTAGAGGGAGGGACAGGAAGTAAATATAGTGCAGGTAAGGATAAATAGAAATAGGTAGAAGGGGGAGGTATTCATTGTCTGCTTTGATTCATCTGAAATGTTCCTCTGACAGGTACACATATGGAAAGCCTGTCCCGGGACATGTGACTATGAGCGTGTGCAGAAAGTATAGTAACCCTTCAAACTGCTTTGGTGGAGAGTCACAGGCTGTCTGTGAGAGATTTAGTCACCAGGTAGGTGGAAGACAATTCCATTCAGAGACTAACAATAGGATCATTGTTTAGAAGCAGTGAGATACAACATGGAGATAACAACAGAACATGAGCAACCTGTCACAATGCTAGTTATTGTATTATGTGAACACTCTGTATCTTTGGTCAGTGGGGGTTATTTGTTGTACTTGTTCATTTTCCATTGGGGGTGTGATAGATACATTCCAAGTGATGGAAACTGAGCCACACTCACAGCCTTAACTCCTATGAAGGAGGGAAGAAAAAAAAAAAAAAACAGATCCCTTCACCAGCCATCTTGACTAGGAAGGATATCTATTTTGAACTATTTTATTGTCACAAGCTCCACATATCAGTGATTACGGGTGAAGAAAGCCTCCATTTTACCCTGAATGAAAAGATGGACATAGTTGAAGGGTCAGTTGTCTGCTACAGTAAGATCACCCCTGGCTATTATCTTTATTCTATGGCATACTAAAGAACATACTTCTCAGTTATAAACCTAATGTTTCTGTGAAAGGCAATAGACATTAATTTGTAAAAATTACCATGTTTTACTCATAGAAAATAACAAGGTTATGTGCATCCCACAAAACATCCTATTCATTTTGTTGACCACTGATTTGTGAAAGTACTGTTTTTCTAGATTTTATCTTATTCCTTTCTAGCTAAATAGCCAAGGTTGCTTCTCTCAGCAAATAAAAACCAAGATTTTCCAAATGAAACGACAAGGGTATGAGATGAGACTTGAAGTGGAGGCCAAGATACAAGAAGAAGGAACAGGTTTGTGAATAACAAGAATATGGAAGGGGGAAAAGCTCAGTGAATATTAATTTAAATCCTTAAATAAATAATTTCAAGAAAAGATTCAGAATAAGAAATGTATTTCTAATCAACATGTATATTTCTTCTTTCAGAGGTGGAATTCACTGGAAAAGCGTCTACTGAAATAACAAGGACTTCAAGCACACTTTCATTTGTGAAAGTGGACCCCTACTTTAGACAAGGGATCCCCTTCTTTGCACAGGTGGAGTATTTTTTAAATTCACACAATCAAACTGTGTTTTAATTCAAAAGTTGCTTAAACACAGAAATAGTCCATTAAAGCATATGTGGTTGTCATTATTTGTTACCTAATATAAACAAAGGTATAAAACCACATAAAATAAATATATTCCTTAAACATGTATATGAACTCTACAAATAATTTTAAAGAACTATCAGAATTGGTGGGCCTGAGTAATAGCATAGTGGTGAGTAGTAGGATGTTTGGCTTGCACACGGCTGACCAGGACTGACCCTAGGACAATCTAGTTTCTATCTCTGACACCCCAGATGGGTCCCTGAGACTGCCAGGAGCTATTTCTGAGCACCGAATCAGGAGTAATCCTGAGTGGCTACTGGGTGTGCCCCAAAAAACCCAGGGGAAAAAAACTATCAAAATTAGAATATTTTGACACAGATGTGCTGCCTGGGCACATGGCACCTAAGCACATGTAGCCTATACCTCCTCTCTTGAGATATGGACTTTGTTACTGTTATGCTGGGTGTATACCAGGGGCTCTCATGGGCCTACTCTCTCTTAAGCATGTTTCTCATTATTTCCCCCCTCTTTTTCTCTCTACCTCTCTGTTTCCTCTCTCTCTCTTTCTCTCTTTTATCCTCCCCCTCCTTTCCTCAATACCTCCAAATAAAACCTGTTTTTTAATCTCAAAAATGTATGTTTTCTTTTCAATTTTGGAGCAGTATTATGTGTAGCCCTCATTCTTTTTTTTTGCATATTTTAGTAGGTAGCCTCATATTTTGTATCTTCTCACAGAAATATCCTGATCTTGATAGTACAGATTATTATTCTTTTAAAATTAATTTTATATTGGATTAAATAGATTACTTCATGTTTTATTTGAAAGTATAAAAAATCTAAAAGGAGTATAGAAGACTTACATTATTTTATGGTAGTAAATATAGTTTAAAATCTATAACTACGGGGCCGGGCGGTGGCGCTGGAGGTAAGGTGCCTGCCTCGCCTGCGCTAGCCTAGGACGGACCGCGGTTCGATCCCCCGGCGTCCCATATGGTCCCCCAAGAAGCCAGGAGCAACTTCTGAGTGCGATAGGCCAGGAGTAACCCCTGAGCGTCACAGGGTGTGGCCCAAAAACAAACAAAAAAAAAATCTATAACTATAGAGACCAGAACAATTGCACAAATATAGGGCATATGTCTTGAATGATGTCTATCCTGATTGGATTCCCAGAAGCCCATATGGTTACCTGAGCCTCCTAAGAGTGATTTATGAGTGCAGAGTCAGAGTTATTCCTGTGCATATGCAAGTATGGCCCCAAAACCAAAAGAAATAAACTACATCTTTAAAACAGTATTGTTATTATAGTGACCACATTTTAAAAATATAAAATTTTTCACTGATCTAAATAAAACAACCTCCTCTGTCTTAAGCAGATATTCAAATAGAACCTACTCCATATAGCTGAGAAAATAGTTAAATGTAGAACAATGTCTAATTACTGGTAAGCACATTGTAAACTGTTTTAGTAGTTTTGAAAATAAGCAGAATCTATTGTCACATATAAAGTCCAATTAAAACTTAATAATTAAAAACTTAAAATTGAAATTTAAAATCCTTTTTAAAATATATTCTACATTGTATTTTTTGATATTTTGTTCCTACTTAATTATAGTTTCATGATTTACAAGATTCTGACCCAAAGGAAAAAAATCAGAATAATTTTCCTTTCCTTTTCTTGCTTTTTGTCTTTATACATGTCAGCATATATTTCAGTTGATTTTATTAATTAATTAAAATACTGATTTCAGTCATTACTTGTGTTGTTCTCTTACTAAAATCTGTTTATCCTGAAAAATAAGCACTATCTGTTTGATTTTAACTGCTAAATTGAGATAGTAAATAGTAAATTTGACTTTAGTTTGTGTGTGTGTGTGTGTGTGTGTGTGTGTGTTGTGTGTGTGTGTGTGTGTGTGTGTTTTGGGTCACACCCGGCAGTGCTCAGGGTTTTTTTCCTGGCTCCTTGCTCAGAAATTGCTCCTGGCATGCATGGGGGAACATATGGGACGCCGGGATTCGAACCGATGACCTTCTGCCTTTCACGTGTTGAAAATCTGGTTGAAAAGCAAATATTATTTATAGAACAACTAGAAAATTATCAGGTCAATGCATTAACAGTTCCTTGCATAGTTACTTTAGAAGACTTACCCAAGAAAAAAAATAGTCTGCAAAAAATATCTTTAGAACTCAATTACATTTGGATATTGAATTAAAAATATTTTATTATTATGTAGATTTATGATATTCTGGACTTTTCGTGAGGGCATTATATATTACCTAGCTATTGTCAAAATAATCACATTCCTTTTTAAGTCATATCTTTACAATCATTGTTCATCTCTCCTTTTATTTTTCTGCTTTAGTTTTTCTCCTGTGTTGATGTATATATATAATATGTATAGTATGTATTAGTAAATATATATATAAATATATATAGATATATATATATAATATTTATCTCTTTTACTAAGTTGCAAGCTTGGTCAGGGGGCAGGAGGACTTTGCTTTGCTCACTGCCTATGAGTAGTTTCAATGTCTGGAATCATGTCCAACAAACTCTATAAATTTGATAGAAATGAATGTGTTTGTGATATTAGTCATAAAACTGATCAACAGCCTTTAATCTTTAGGTTGCGCCTAGTGGATGAGAAAGGTGATCCCATGCCAAATAAGCTCGTCTTTATCACAGCCAGATGAAGCTAAACATAACCTCCAATGCAACCACTGATGAACATGGCCTGGTGCAGTTCTCAATCAACACCCACCAAAGTTGTAGGATCTGTTCCTTAACATTCGGGTAAGTTTTCAATAAGTCTTTATAGCGCCTGTGTTTTTGCATATATCGAGTGACCAAACAAATGCCAAGTAGTGGCTAAAGAGATGGCTCAGGTTAAGATGCTTGCCTTGCATGCAGTTAATCCCTATTCAATCCCTGTCTTCATTTATAGTCCACAGAGCACTGCTAAGGGTGACCCCAACTACAGAGCCAGGAACAAGCCTTGAGCACAATTGGGTGTGCCCCCAAACCGTCACCACCACCACCAAAAGTGAACTAATCAAGTAAACTAATCAGAAATGTTAGAAAGCAAAAAATGTTTCCTTTCTGCTATTCAAAAAATGTCATCCAAGGAGATTCGGCAGTGTAAGGGCACAATCTATGCCTACAAAACAGATAAACTAAAGCAATGTTCTTTCCAACAATTTTGCTGTGGGTAAAAATTTTTAGTATTAGTTATGGAAGACAGTTAATCTATTTATGTATCATTGATTCTTTATATTTTATTGCCTATAGAATAATGTTTCTTCTAATCCATTAGGTAAAACATAAGGATCACAGTGGCTGTTATGGCTATCATTGGCTATCAGAAGAAAATGAAGAAGCTTTCCACACAGCTAATCATGTATTTTCTATAAGCAAGAGCTTTGTCCACCTTGAGCCAGTAGCTGGTGAATTACCCTGTGGCCAAACTCAGACAGTTCAAGCACATTATATTCTGAATGAAAAGGCCTTGCAGGATGAGAAAGATCTTACGTTCTACTATTTGGTAAGAAGGAAGTGCTCTACAGATCAGGAGGCAAAATCTGGGAGCAAGAAATTATAAAACTCCTTAGACATCACTAAGGACTTTGATTTACTATACTGCTAATAATAGGGTTTGGGGGCCAAAGAAGGTACAGAGGACAGGGTATTTTCCTTGTCCATAGCCTTACTGGGTTCAATCCCTGGAATCCTAGATGATTCCCCTAGCACAGTCAGTAGTAATTCCTGAGCATAGAGTCAGGAGTAATCCTTGAGCATCACCAGGTATGGCTCAAAAATTAAAAACATAATAATAATAACAATAGTGTTTCGTGCATAATTCCAGCATCATATACTCCACCAATGTCCCCAACTCAACTCCATCTCATTTATGTTCCTATTAAAAGTTTAGTTTCTCTCAGAGCTGAACATTGCCATGCAAGCGCTGAATAAAATAGGCATATCACATAGAGGAAAGACTTAGGGTAAGCTCTATTAGACACATTAAATTCCTTTTCATTTTCTTATTTTGCAGATAATGGCAAAGGGAGGCATTGTCAAAACTGGGACTCATGTATTACCTGTGGAGCAGGGAGAGAGTGAGTATTTCCATAGTTCTAATTTAGCACTGTATTCCAATACAGTCAGCCTTGCATTGTGGAAGTAACATAAATAGTTTCAAATAGAAAGAACCTAACTTGTAGTCCCAATAAATAAGTTTGGGTAAAGTGAATACCTTTTATTTAGTTCATTTATTGTTAACTATTTATTTTCCTTCAGCACATTCTATTCTGATTGTTTATATTACTTATGCCATTATTTCATTATGTGTTTATTCCAACATTTTAAACTACAAATATTCCTGGTTCTTCTAATCAAAATAATAATATAATACTATTTTTGACAAGTAAAAGGAAGGTAAAATTTTGAAATACCTTTTATTTACTAGGTTTTATGTTGTCATGTATCTTTAGATCATATTTTTCTTTTCATGTTTAAAGAGTTCAATTGGGTATTTGAATTAAATTAAATTGAATTGCTTAATGAACAGATGTAGATTATTATAAATCTTTAAAAGTTTTTCCTATTCTAAGGAATCTTAATTATCACTTTTTAGAAAATTATCAGTTAATTTCTCTTTTGTTACCTTTCAGACAACATAAAAGCATCATAATAGACAATATAAGCTTATTACAGATTCTAAAAATTCTATACAGTTGTCACAAAATACCTCCTAAAAGAGCATAGTGAACAGTTTATAAAAATAATTGTTGGTGCATAGGTTAAAAACAATATCAATTTCAGTCCTGGAGGATATTTACCCCATGTCACTTACAAATTCTCTCTGTGTGCAGTGACAGGCCATTTTCCTGTATCATTCTCTGTGGACCCAGATATTGCTCCAATAGCTCGCTTACTCATATACTCCGTTTTACCTGATGGCGAAGTGATTGGAGATTCCGCAAAATATGAGGTTGAAAAATGTCTGTCCAACAAGGTGGGTATTTTATATCGTGCAATTTTCAGCATTACAACTATAAGTTGCTATTGATAGTTTTTTTCTAGAAGTATTAGAGCCAAAAGAAATAAATAAAATTACCCAGTAATTTTTCAGCAAAGTAATGGGCAATATCACACTAAGAGACCATATCCCTTGACTTTTATTAAAAAATTCTTGTGCATATCTCAAGTTCTAGGTATTATTAAGAGCCAAGAATTATCTAGAACCTTTGCAAGCATAATTAATGAGTCTCACACCATGTTTCAACAGTCAAAACAGTGATTTAAATTTAATTCCTTATAAGAATAATGAAATGGGGCCGGCGAGGTGGCACTAGAGGTAAGGTGTCTGCCTTGCAAGCGCTAGCCAAGAAAGGACCGCGGTTCTATCCCTCGGTGTCCCATATGGTCCCCCAAGCCAGGGGCAATTTCTGAGCGCTTAGCCAGGAGTAACCCCTGAGCATCAAACGGGTGTGGCTCGAAAAACCAAAATAAAAAAAGAATAATGAAATCTATTGATTGAGTTGATTCTTGAGATTGAGAGTGATGGGACAGGAACAGAATGCCTTCCATAATTCATGATGTCAATCTCACAATGTCAAACAAAGCAATTATGAGTTGAAAGTGAGGTCTACTCAGAGAGCATGGTAAACTAGAGAGTTTATTTTTTCATCTTCCTCTCCATTTCTCACAGATAAACTTGAGCTTTCGCCCGTCACAAAGTCTCCCAGCTTCCCAGGCCCACCTTCAGGTCTCAGCTTCTCCTCAGTCCCTCTGTGCCCTGCATGCTGTAGACCAGAGTGTCCTGCTTCTGAAACCCGAGGCAGAGCTTTCCCCAAACTCGGTGAGTCCCACCAACCTCTGAAGCCAGACCAGAGGCGCTCAAAGCAGGAGAAGGTCTCTAAGAGTAAATACTTTTGAGCTCTTTCATGTGTATTTGGGGGTAATAAATATTTTACATAGGTATGGGTGCCCCCCACTTTTCGAAAGCTTTCATTATACAACTTTACTTTTGTGAAAGATCTACATAGTACTTGTTAAGGACAAGTCAATGAAACAGAAGAAGTGTTTCTCTTTACAGCAATTTGTGAAAAGAAAAAAATAGAAAGAAAAACAAACAAAAAAAGAGCATTCAGCAATTTCTTGGTAGTAACCTTTTAGGAGGCAGTGGGACTGTGAGCAGAGACAGTGGCACAGCCAGGTTTCTTCCCCAGGGAATACTTATAAGCTGTGTATTTTCACTTTTGCGTGATATTTGGTTAGTTCATTTTAGGAATCTGAATGTTCAAAACACTTTTCTTACAAATTAATATGAATTACTTTTTAACTCCTATCATTTTGCATGAATGTTTTATAGGAACATCTTATTTTTAAATAGCATAACAGAGGGCATGTGTATATATGAAATAATTATGCATTAGCCAAAGTTCTAGAAATCCTGGAGTCTATGAAACCAATACTAGGGGTTTTCAAAGTAGCTTAATGTCTTAAGAAAAATAAAGGGAGGGGCAGGAGAGATGATAGTATAGTTGCCTTGCACGCAACCAACATAGGACAGACCCCGGTTCTATTCCAGGCATCCCATATGGTCCCCAGAGCCTGCCAGAGGTGATTTCTGAGTGTAGAGCCAGGAGTAACCCCTGAGAGCCCCCGGGTGTGACCCCAAAATCAAAAACTAATTAAAAAAAAAGAAAAGAAAAATAATTTATAGATACTTAGAGTGTACAGAATAGAATTAGAGCTCTAGCTCAAAAGGCTAGTGCATGTGCTTTGCATCTAGGAGGCTTAGGTATCATCTCAAGTAACACATGGTCCTCAAGTATCACTACAGTAACCTATGTTATAACTATGTTAGGACTACTAGTGAGAAGCACTAGAGATGGCCCTCAAAATAACTGTAAAGACTAAGCAAAACAGTGATGAAAAATGTTGTCACTTTGATTGTGGGTGCAGAGCGTGATTGCAAATATTGTATCCCTAAACTTTAGTTATTTAATTGTAAGTATTGAAAAAAATTGGAAGCATTTTGTCCTGTGAATAATTCTAAGGAAATATTACATCTTAAAATTATTTTTTCTCTGAAATTCTATAAAACAAAGGCGCTAAGAGGAAGAGGCTAATGATTATTTTTTTCTTTGTAGTTAAGAAAATAGACCATAAGTAAGTATGACCTTTTGTTCTTTACATTTGTCAGGTTTATAAGCTATTACCAGTAAAAGACCTGGATGGCTTCCCTTATAGTATAAATCAGCAGGAAGAAGACAATGAAGACTGCATTGATCCCCATAATGTCTTTATTAATGGCATCATGTATTCTCCAGTATCAAATACAAATGAAAAAGATATGTATGACTTCCTACAGGTAAATCCTTACTGTTGTAGGTGGTAGTTCTTAAAGTCCACAAAATATCCTATATGAAAAAATGATTTATTTTAATGTTTTTATAGCACATAAGAATAATAGGTGACAGAAAAATAAAGTGATTTCATTATAGTTGCAAAACTTCTAATAGCAACAGAGCCAAGAGTGGAACTTTTGGAGGCACTAATGAACTTTTCTTCATTTTACCAAAATTTCTTGCTACGTAATATGATATGACATTAATAAAATCATTATTTTGTGGTTTTACTTTAACAAGTATGCCAATATCTCCCTACTATATGAGCATTAGAAGTTTAATATTAAGGAGTAAGTGCAGGTGGTAAGGTGCTTACCTCACACGAGTTTGATCCCTTGCACAGCATTTGGTCTCCTGAGCAATACCAGAGGTCACTCCTGAACAGGCAGCCAGAAATAGCTACTGAGAAATGCAAGCTGTGGCTAAGAAAGGAACAAAAAAATTTTTAAATTTTAAGATAAATGATTTGTTTATTAACTTCAATGAAAGAAATATGTGACAATATTTATTTTATAACAGTTATGTACGAATCAGATCTGTTAAGGATGCTCCTTTGAATGGAATTGTCCTTTTTAATCTTGCTGCTTTGAGCAGTGATGTACTAATTAATTAAAATTTTTTTTCACAGGATATGGGTTTGAAAGTATTCACCAACTCAAAGATTCGTAAACCCCAAGTATGTGCACAAATTCAGCCTCAGTACTATCATGGTCAGGAACCTGCAAGAATGTATGCTTCTCCAGGTAAAATTCATCATCATCTAGTTAATCACTTTGCACTAGTTAAAAGAAAATTTTACTCTCTTTATTTACATACCATGCTTACAAAATTGCTCATTGTTGGTTTCAACGTCTCCCTTTTCCCTCCCACTCCCCATCCCTGCCTTGCTCTAGGGCAGGCAAATTACTTCTCTCTCTCTCTTTCTATATTCTCTCTGTCTCTTTCTTGGTCTTTCCTTTTTGACACTCTGGTTTTCATGCACTATTGTTAATGGAGGGGTGCCTTGCCTATTAGTTTTTTCCACTTTGAGTGCAGAGTACTTGTCTAGAGAAATCAGTTCCAACTATCTTTGTGTCTTTGTGTGAGTAGACCCTTCTCTACTCTAGCTACACTCACCGCTCTTTGTGGTGAGCTTTCTATCTGGGGCTGGACCTCCTGATCTTTGTCTCTATGTCTCTGGGTGTTATTATCATACTATTTCTTGTTTTTTTTTTTTCTATCCCACAAATAAGTGAGATTAGCCTATGTCTCTGCATTTCCCTCTGGCTCATTTCACTCAGCATAATAGTCTCCATGTCCATCCATGTATAAGAAATTTCATGACTTCCTAAATGATTTTATAAAAAAAATTCATTTTTTCTTATGGCTGCATAGTATTCCATTGTATACGTGTATTACATTTTCTTTAGCAACTCATCTGTTGTCAAGTACCTTGGTTGTTTCCAGATTCTGGCTAATATAAATAGTGTTGCACTGAGCATAGGAGTGCAGAGTCATTTTTGTAATGTGTTTTTGTTTTTCTGGGGTATATCCCTAGAAGTAGTATTGCTGGTCATAGGAAAGTTCAATTTCTAGCTACTAAAAGAATATTTTAAAGATAAAATGTGATTAAAAAAAAGAAAAAATACCTGAGTTTCAGGTATATAAATATCTTCCTCTAGGAGACATAGTAATACAAAAGATCCCAACTGTGCCAAACCGAAGATCCCAATTGTGTCGACTCCTATAACAACAAAGCAGGGGGAAAAAACAAGGTAGATGGGGTGAAGTGTTAGAAGATATATATGAAGATATATATATACATATATGTATATATATAAATCTATGCAGAAAATGAGATAATTCATTCATAAAGAAGCTTTTTCTAGTGAAGAAGATATTACTAGTTGAAGAGACAGTAGTATTTGTAAAGAAAATTTTGGTGTACTTAATCAATGTAACAGAAATGACAATGGTCAAAGTCATGCAAACAATCTCACAAATTAAGTAAAGAAGTTATTTAACTTCCCAAGAACATCAGCCAATGATCAAGTTGAAATCAAATATATCCATAGATGGGCCATTTCATTTTTAAAATTAATTTATTTATTCTGGTTTTGAAGCCAACCCTGGTTATGCTCAGGCAATACTCCTGTGCTCAGGGATCACTAGGCCATGCTCAGAGGACTGTATGAGGTGTCAAGAACTGAACCCAGATAGGCCACTTCCAAGGCAAATAAATGCTCTAGCTGTTGTAGTATCTCTCTGACCCTATTGGAGGCTTTTGTTTTGTTTTGTTTTGTTTCTGGGCTACACCCGGTGACTCTCAGGGGTTACTCCTGGCTATGTGCTCAGAAATCGCTCCTGGCTTGGGGGACCATATGGGATGCAGGGGGATCAAATTGCAATCCGTCCTAGGCTAGCAAGGGCAAGGCAGACACCTTACCGCTTGCACCACCGCTCGAGCCCCATTAGAGGTTATTTCTTTGTGAATCAGTTGAATGAATATATGTCAAAACAAGAATGAATATATGTGAACCCGATAGTAAACAAGCATTTAGTTCAAGCCTGATACTGTCAAAACAAGAAAGAATATATGTAATAAAATATCTGTGAACAACTAAGAAAAATATTCAGTGAGAATCAACTGGTTATATGGAATTTACTTATTATATTTGTATTGTTATTTATAAATTATGTTCCATAATCTCTATTAATAGATTCATAGTAAATGGACATATGAAGAATTATATACATGCACATTTTTTTCAAAGAGCTAATTGCTAAATATTTACTAGTACACAATGGGCAAAGGACATTTAGAGTTAGAGACCCTAACTCTGCTCTTAATGTCTGCTTCATAATGTCTGAACAAGTTTTTTTAGTTTCCTCATTGGAACACACTAAATGGAATTTTGATTCCTGCCTTCCCCACAGCCCCATGATAGAGCCCTCTCCACTGAGAATTATGCACAGAAACTGCGGAATTCTCTTATCTGCCTCCCTCCCCTTCTGCCTCTGAACTCAGTGTCCTCTGCTTCTGAGTCTTCCTCCAGATCATTCAAAGTTTATTTAATTCTTCATACTTAACCTAAAATATCAACTCCAAAGAAATAAGAGTCCTCCTAATATATCCAAGAGTCTTCTCCTGAGTTCTATGTTATATTCTGGCTATTCATTTTGTATCACATATTATAGTTGCTATAAGCTTTATCTTTGTTTCTGCCTCCACCCTTACCCACTGAAGTGACTGCTGAACTTCGGAGAGGCCATGCTGTCATGAATCTTGAAAATGATTCAGAGCCTCCCAAGGAGACAATACGAAAGTATTTTCCTGAGACGATGATCTGGGACTTGGTGATGGTAGAGTAAGTACTTCCCTTATACATAAAAATCAACATGTTTTTTTCTGTAGTTTTAATTCTTATATAATTTTTCAGTATCTAAGTGTTTCTTTTAGACACAATGCTGCATTCAGGGGGACTTTAACATAAAAAACTTAAGTTATGAAGTCAATATTCTAATTGCATCATGACTAAAAATAATTTTCAAAATATAATGATAATATTTTCAGAAAATGGGCCTAAGAACTAAATATAATCAAATAATGCACAGACCAATACTTATAAAAATGATTCATCACTTCATGAGTAAATAACAAATAAAGTAAAGCCAACTATATACAGTATTAAAACTGAAAACTGTGCTCTGTCCTCAAAGAAGCACCGAGAGGAAGTTGTTACAACCATTTTCAATCATTTATATGGGTTATAACTATATAGGTAATAATTACATTGTATGTATAAGAGATGCAATATAAACTAGAATTGAGGAGAGAGTTAAAAGCAAGGGACATATTTTTTCATCTCATGCCTTTATACTCTTTCTGCACATGCACTCAATTCATAAGGACAGAATGTTGAGCCCACTGACACTAGTGCTGCAGATCTTGAATTGAGCTGTTAACTATGCCACATTTAAGTATGAATCACCAGTGGCACACGTTAGCATCAAAATATTGAGGCTTTCCGTACCTGGAAGAATTTATTTACTTGATTACTGTTTGTTTTTTATATTGCTTCTTTCCCTAGCTCATCAGGAGTAGCTGAAGTAGGACTAACAGTGCCTGACACCATCACTGAGTGGAAGGCAGGTGCCCTCTGCCTTTCCCAGGATACTGGACTTGGTATCTCCCTCCCAGCCACTATGAAAGCCTTCCAACCCTTCTTTGTGGAACTCACAATGCCTTACTCAGTGGTCCGTGGTGAGGCCTTCACTCTCAAGGCCACTGTCCTAAACTACCTTCCCAATTGCATCAGGGTAAGAATCTCAATTTCCTAAATTAAGTATAAATGAATAAAGCAAAATTTGTATTCCTAGGAATATAAATTCTTGATGTATAAGATACACTGTTAAAGATGCTAATATGTTATATAAGCTTTTGTCGATGTTATTTCCATATACCAGATCGCAATTTAAAACAAGTTTCTGGGGGCTGTAGCCATAGCACAGTGGATAAGGCATTTGACTTGCATGCAGCCAACCTGGATTCAATCCGTGATATCCCAGTCCCCTGAGTTTGCCAGGAGTAACTTCTGAGTGCAGAGCTAGGAATAACCCCTGAGCACTACCAGGTGTGGCTTCACAAACAAAAACAAAAAATAAGATAAAACAAATTGCTGACACATTCTTCCCTTAAAGGTTAGGAAGCTTGTGTTGTGTGAAAAGTTTCTAAAATAAATCAAAAGTCAATACACCTTATTCTCACATGTAGTGTCTTCAACATTTTCATATATTTAACTTTTCATTGATCACTGATTATAAAAAGCCTTATTTAGGTTATTATATTCTCCACTGAAACCATACCAATAGATAACATGTAAATCAGCTTTTATGGCACTCATAGAAGTCGTGAGCCCAAACTTGATCAGTTTTTGCTTATACCACCTTCAATATCCAGCAACCTGTAATCTAATCAATCCTCCATTGTACTTTATTTCAATCCACTCTTCTCTTGGACCCTTCCCCCTGATCTCTCTGCCCTATGCCTGGTTTTAGGTCAGCGTGCAACTACAGGATTCCCCTGCATTCCTCGCCGTTCTGAATGAGAAGGAGCAAGAGTCTGACTGCATCTGTGCAAATGGCCGGCAAACCGTGTCCTGGGCGGTAACCCCAAAATTATTAGGTGGGGCACATACTCTTGGGAACAGTTCTCAATTTAAATATTCTCTATGTCTGTGGGACCCTTATGAACAGTGCCACTTCCTTAGGCCAAGATCCCCTCAGATGGCAAGATTTTTGTTTCAGAAATTCCAGAAGGTTATGCCTTCATTCATTCCCTTCTTTTCCATCTTAGATATTCAGTTGCATTAGCTTCTAGTTTAAACTGCCCCATAACTAATCCCATACATTTTTCAAGAACGAGAAATACAAGCTACAGAACATGGATCATCTATAAATGTTGGGATCCCCGTGGCAGAGAGGAAAGAGGAATGGTGCTCATCTCTTGGGTCTTTTTTTTTTTTTTTTTTTTTCAGGAAGTGTGAATTTCACTGTGAGTGCAGAGGCCATAAAGTCTGAACAACCATGTGGGACTGAAGAGGCTGTAGTCCCCGAATATGGGCATAAAGATACAATTGTCAAGCCCCTGCTGGTTGAGGTAAGCAATCTATGCATTTGATAGATTGAAGTAAGTAAACAAACAAACAAACAAACAAACAAAAAAGACAAAACAAAAAATACCCTGATAGATCCAGACAAGTTATTGATAGGAAAGTTAAATAATATGATGAACAAATGTTTCACAATATCAATCCCTGTCACTATCTTTCTCTCTCTTTTTAATTGTCCCCTCACTTTCTCATTTTCCACCTTTGTCTTACTGCTTGATCCATAGAATCTTTACTCAATACACTGGGAAATCAGTTCCAATTCTCTCAACTATTAGAAGTGTGTGGTTACCCTGTCAGTCTTCATGTGTTAGAAGTCAGTCCATTCTCCTTCTAACCACATTTTTTTCTTTCCATCTAAGCCTGAAGGTCTAGAGAGAGAAACAACATTTAACTCCCTGCTCTGTACATCAGGTAAGTGATTACCTAAATTAACACAGAACTAAATTTTGTTCAAACGTTTGAAGCTCAAACTTTTTTTTTCTGTTTGTTTGTTTTTGGTTTTTGGTTTTGGGCCACACCCAGTAATGCTCAGGGATTACTCCTGGCTATGGGCTCAGAAATTGCTCCTGGTTGAAGGAAGCATATGGGACTCCTGATGACTGAACCCAGGTTCGTCCTGTATCAGCTGCCTGCATGGCAAATGCCTTACCGCTGTGCTATTGCTCTGGCCCCTCAAACTGATTTTTTTATTTAATCCTATACTTTCCCTGTAAGACAAATTCCTAAGAACCCAAAATTTATTTGATTTTCTTAAGCCTATGCTTTAAAAATATGGAGCATTAAGAGGGACACATTTTTAGAAAAGCTTTAGATTCAATGTTAGTTATGACTTCTGGGTCTTTGATATCCTCAGAAAGATATCGAGAAATAACATTTTGTATAAGCATTTGTGTCTTCTTCTAGGTGCCGAAGTGTCTGAAAAATTAGCTCTAAAGTTGCCTCAAAATGTGGTAGAAGACTCTGCTAGAGCCTCTTTTTCAGTTTTGGGTGAGTGTCCTGTCCTAGTTCAACATTCTACTCTATTGACAGTTTATAGTATATTTATGTTCCATGAACACTCAGAATAGTAACTGATTTCAATTTTTTTCTCTTTATTTGGTTATTGGTTCCAAACATATGTCTATTCCTGGAAAACTTACCCTTCTCCAATATTCTCAATTCTTTACTTCAGCTGATTATTCATTTCTTCTTAATAATTTGAATAAGACCAGTTTTTCTGACTTCCCATCTCTCTGTTCTCTAGGGGATATCCTGGGCTCTGCCATGCAGAACACACAAAATCTCCTCAAAATGCCCTTTGGCTGTGGAGAACAGAATATGGTCCTCTTTGCTCCTAACATCTATGTTCTAAATTATCTAAATGAAACACAGCAGCTGACTCCAGAGGTCAAGTCCAAGGCCATTGGCTACCTCAACACTGGTGAGTGACAGAAAACTTAAATGTTATTTTAAGAACAGATCAGGTTTCGAAGGGGACTTGAATTAACTCTCAATTCTATGATACATTAGCTTATCCTGCCATGATAGTTACTATGATGAGGACATTGTGACAGTTATTTCAATGGAAATTGTTCAGTCTCTAACCTTCAATAAATCATGTAAGACTTAGTTCATTTAATAGTCTAACATAAGGCAACATAGATTAGGAAATACCACAAGAAACAACAAGATAATGTAGGCATCTATCTCTCTGGCAGTCTCAAAAATACTTTGCCATGCTGTTTCATGAACTTTGAATTCCAGGTTACCAGAGACAACTAAACTACAAGCATTTTGATGGTTCCTACAGCACCTTTGGACTCCAACACACCAGAAGTGTGGGAAACACCTGGTAAGGGAAGGGCACTTTGGGGAGCTCCTATTCTTTTTTGCCAGCTTTTTTGATATATAGTTAGCGTTCCAGAAACTCTAACACATAAGCATTACTAAACCGGGTTGAGATAATCAAGATAACAAGCAGAAAAAAATTGAGATTCTAACACACATAAGTTAGTTTTAGCCCCAAAAGTTTTCCTAGAATTATATACCCAGGCACTTTTTCTAAAATATTTACCTTTTTCTAAGTGTCTTCTGAACCATGTCTTTTTTAATGAGATGACCTGTGGACATATATAATGCCTAGAGAAACCATAAAAGTGGGTTTTAGATCAGTTATCTTTAACCACCAGTCCAGGGATAAAGGCTTGTACACAGGTGAAGAAAGGTTGAAAGCAAATGGTCTACCACAGTAACTGCTGCTCTGTGATCCAGTATGTTGACAGGTTCCAGTCCACAAATACGCAAAGGTTGACCAAAACTACTTTAGATGATGTTCATTTGGGCAAAAAATAAATTCAGTGATAGAAGTAAAGAAATAAGAGCAGTTTATTAAAAAATGTCTTGAAGAGACTAGAGAGATAGTTCAGTGGACAAAGTACTTGTTGCATCAGATTCAATCTGCAGCTTCTTTTATGATCATCTGAGCCTGCTAGGAGTGATTTCTGACCGCAGAGCTAGGAGTTAGCTCTGATTATCTCTGATTGTGGCCCCCAAAACAATAAAAATAACAAAACCCTTATAAAATAGAATGCTTTAAATCGCCAAAAAAAGCTCCTTTAGAACATTATTTTATGTAAATATATTTTTTAAAAAATCTCTTGTTCAGAAGAAAATTACTAAAGAAAAGTTTGCACTGGTGAAGGGGGGTGTACTTTTATGTACTTTTTATGACTGAAACCCAACTATGAACACGTTTGTAATCAAGGTGTTTAAATAAAGAAATTATAAAAAAAATCAAAATGGTAATACTCCCTAAAGCATTGTATAGACTTAATGTAATCCCTACAAGGATACTTATGATATTATCAAAGAAAGATCAAACATTTAAAAAAAAGTTTGAAATCTTACTCAAATAAAAAATTTGAAGTAAGTTTAGAGTGCTTAAAAATCTCTATGGCAAATATAAAATGAGTCAGAAAAGAAATGCTATATCTAGCAGACTCCTCACATATCCTAAAGAAGATTGGAGTGCTAATTAACATACAGGAACACCTGTTGGATAACTCACACTGATTTAAGAAATGCCACATAAAACTTATTGCTAGAAAGGAGTCCTAAAACCATTGTAGGGATATAAATATCATCACTTTCTCCCCTGCTCAGGCTCACAGCCTTTGTGTTGAAGACTTTTGCCCAAGCTCGAACTTACATTTTCATCGATGAAGTACACATTAACCAAGCACTTACCTGGCTCTCCCAGAAGCAGAAAGACAATGGCTGTTTCAGAAGTTCTGGATCACTGCTCAACAATGCCATTAAGGTAAAATGCTCTTGGGAGTTAGTTTTGAATTGTTCATTGCATTATCTGCAAGAAAATAGAGAAATTGATTGATCTAACATCAGATAAAATTGTGTGGTAAACGCTTAAGGTATTTTTAAATGTGGTATTCATATAATCCAACATTTCCAAAGTACCTGTTCAAAAGTCACAAAAACACTAGATTTAAAAGAAAATATATACACTCATATTCACTAAGGCACTTTTCACAGTAATCAAGCCAAGTACCAAATAATAAGTGAGCAGATAAAGAAAATGTAGTGTATATATGCATAATAGATTTAAACAACCATCAGAATAAAATTAAATTACTCATTTGTGACAACATATGACTGGAGAGGGTCATGTTAAGTAAAGTAAGTCTGAATGAGAAAGAAAGTATTAGATGATCTCACTCATAATGACGGCTATAGAGAAACAAAACATCAATGTGAACAGACAATAAAAAGGAAATAAAAATGTGGACTCAAACCTGGAGTTATGGTTACTAGAGTAAAAGAGATATTTTGTGACTATGGGAGAGAACTTACTGGCAGCTTAGTGGTGGATGCAGTGTGATGATCTATTTTAAGAGGCATGACATTTATGTAATATATGCATTTGATATCAAATAACTAAAGCTCTCTAAATTTTTATAAGTGATAATTGTACCTGATAGTATCAGAAGAAAATAAAATTTGGATAGTAGTAAGGAAGGGAGCATGAATCTTAGGTTGGTTATGATACTTTGTCACATGGGATGAATATGAATAAGGATAAATCCTGTGATAGCAGAATTCAGAATGGAATGGTTCCAGAAACTACAAAGCTTCTCTTTCTCTGTTTCTACTCTTCCTCTCTTGCTCTCTCCCTCTCTCTCAACTGCCCCTCAATCTCACCTTCTTTTCCTCTCCCCTCTGCTTTCTTACAGGGAGGAGTAGATGATGAAGTGACACTTTCTGCTTATATTGCCATCGCCCTCCTGGAGATTCCTCTTCCAGTCACTGTAAGTATCATCTCAGTCCCTTATGGAGATACAACTCTGTTCGCAGTGACTCTGCTGCCTTTTGTTTGAAATAATCCACAGTAAGACCCAGATAAGGTCAGCTTTTGTTGCCAGGGTGAGAGCTCCCAAGCAGTTCTTAGAACTCATCCTGGTGATTCTTGGCCAAGCAATGCTATGATGCAATGCCAGGGCCCAGGGTGTGTATAGCTCAGAAACTGTGTTAGAGGGTTACCAGATAGGGACTCAAGGGCTTTCAGAGCTATACCAAGTAACATTCATTTTCCAGAAACCATATGGAATTGAGCAGCAACTGGTTTGGGCATATGCATATCAAGTGCTTAGACTCCTGTACTTTAGGTCGCACCCTGCTTTTACCCAAAACAAAATCATTCCCCTAGCTTCCTCTTCCTTTTCACCAAGCCCTTTGACTTTTAAAAAGAATCTAGATCTCACTTGACCCTCCCCCTCCTGATTGGCTAATAAAGAGGTTTCAGTTTGGCTTGGTGGGCAGAGTGGGACCCTGAGGCAAAAAGCCAACCAACTCCATGATTCTCTCCTGACTGGCTTGGTTTGTTAATTCTTTATGGCTACCCTGATTTAGACCCATTCCCAGGATTTGGATATATGGCACATGAGGGTGATTTCACACTGTACTATCTATCTGGCCTTCAGCCATCCTTCTGTATAAAATCAATACTTTGCATATAAATAGAGATTTTTTTTTGTAAATCTATTAAGGAAAATTTTTGTTTCCTCAGTAGTATGCCTAGGTTATTTATTCATAACACACATAACTATACACACAATATTACAGATAATAGCATCAAATAACATTACTATTTTCATATACAATTGAGCATAGTTGGATGAATGGATTTGCAAAACTTTTTTACCTACTGTGTTATGGGATTTGTGCTGCCTTTGGATGTCAGTTTCAACTGTTCCCAAAACTCAGTCCCTTTTTTACACTCCCTTCACAGCACCCTGTTGTTCGTAATGCCCTGTTCTGTCTGGATTCAGCCTGGAAATCAACAAAGGAAGGGTCCCATGGAAGTCATGTCTACACCAAGGCACTACTGGCCTATGCATTTGCCCTGGCAGGTAACCAGGACAAGAAGAAAGAAGTTCTCACATCACTTGAATCAGAAGCTGTGAAGGCAGGTGAGAGCATACTCAAGATATCCTAAAAGTGCCTGTAGGGATAATAATAGTATCTACCTGATAGTAAATAATATCTAATTCCCAGTAGATAAATAAAGTGGGTCAAACAATGCAATGGGTAGAGTGTACAGATTGCACATAACCAATCTGAATTTGATCCCCACCTCTCCAAATGGTCCCCAAAACCCTATCAGTAGTGATCCATGAAAAAAGAGCCAGGATTAGAGCCTGATCACTTCCAGGTGTGGTTCAAAAGCCAAAATAATTTTAAAAAATTCTTTTCATTATTCAATAATTTTTATTTTTATATTATACTATAAACACTAGCTAGTGTGATTAAGATAACAATTCTTAATATATATCTAATATTTATCTGGTATATTATCATATAATCAGAAAGGTAAAAGAAAACTAAAGAAAATAATTATGTGAATAAATTCTGATATTTTATGTCTTATTTTTATGAGACTGATAATATTCACCTTCCTCTTCTTTTTGCCTATATTTTTATAAAATAAATTCTTTAATTGAATCATCACGAGATGCACAGTTACAAAATTGTTCATTATTGACTTTTAACCATACAATGTCCACAACCCATCCCTGATCTGCCTTTTCTTATTCACACACTTATTCCACATATCCAAGAGTTACAGGCCTAGAAAAAAAATACAAATGGTAATAATATGTCCACTAAGGCATTTTCTGTCTTCTAACTTGGCAGTATCTTCTGTTATTTATCCTCAATATGTACTGGGAAATAAATATATTAATATTCAAAAAATGAATTAACAATCAATTTATACCTCTCATGGATGCATGAAAATAGCATTAATGCAAAAAAATTCCTTTGTATCACTCCTATCACCCCAAAATAATCATTATCCTTAATTTATCACAAATATGGCCAAGAATTTGAATTCTTTGTATTTTAACTGCATATGTATCCCTAAAGAATACTCTAATGCATATTTTCATCTTTAGATAAACAATATAATACTTTGATAATTTCTCCATCTTGATTTGAATTACCTACATAGGTGCCAAGAGTTTCAGTTGAGAACTGTTCACTGCATTTTATAATATATAAATATGTTTTCCTTTATGTGATGTCTTTCTTTGTGGATCTTTTGGATGTTTTGCTATTGCAAACCAACTTTGGTGAATAGTAATATCTGCATCCCCATGGCATGTGAATGTGCAAGTGTGTCTAAGTTATACACTTGGAGAAGTATAATTGCTGATGAGATATTACCAAATTCCTCTCCACTAAGCAGTTTTCTACCCACAACACTGTCAAATCACTTTCCATCATTTCATACCATTGCAAGTTTTTGAAATTTTAAGGATGATTCTGTTTTTCATATATAATGAAAATAAACCCATGATCTCACTCTTCTGTATTCTTCTCAAGAAATCTCTAAGAGAAAATTCTTCAGATACTTTCACAGACCCTAGATAAAGTCTGGATAACATCAAATATAACAGATTCCCACAAGCCATCAGAGAATTTGCTGTGTTGTTTCTCCTTCCCCATTATTCAACTACAGTAGTCATTTGAAAAGTCATCTTCTAAATCCAGAAACATTATCTGCCTTAGCCTGACAGAAACAAACCAAATAATAACAAGACAATATCATTGAGGTCTAGATAAATATTACAGGAGGAAAATACCTCAAGTATGTGCTTCAGACACTACTTCAAGTCCCCAGTACCAAGTAGGACCTTCAAGTAATGCCAGGGGTCAGCCTGAACACAGGAATCATCTTGGGTTACATCGTGTGGAAAAATGTTAATATATATTATATATATATTTGTAATCTATATTTCACTGCTGACTTTAGTATTTTCACTTAAAATTGAACATAAATATATTATCATGTATAAATCTTTTCTGATCTGTAGACAACTCTATCCACTGGGAACGACCTGAGAAACCCAAGGTACAAATGGATCAGTTTTACCAACCCCAGGCTCCTTCAGCTGAGGTGGAGATGACTTCCTATGTGCTCCAGGCTTACCTCACAGCCCAACCTGCCCCCACCCCAGAAGAGCTGACAACTGCAAGCCACATCGTGAATTGGATCACAAAGCAACAGAATTCCCAAGGGGGCTTCTCCTCTACTCAGGTTGGTGGATTGCCAGAACGTTTAGCTGACAAAAATGTTTGAACAAGACATCTAAAACATGTACATGAAAAAGATGAAAATAACTTGAACTGAGGGAAAGTATTAGCAGCAGACAGAGAGGGTTTGAAATTAGGAAGGTGCGGGGTCCTGCAAGCCCCCCGGAGGGGCCCGGCCAGCGGGAATCAGCTGAGAGGCTCACGGACAACCGCACCTTTATTTAGCAGGGCTAGAAGAACAACCACACCTGTAAAAAATCTAAGAGAGGTTAATAATAATGACCTTAGGCGATCAGACCGGTCTAAGGTGTCTTTATTGGGGTCCAGCATCTCTTATATAGAGGAGGAAAAAGGGGCAGGCAAAAGTTGGTGTCAATCATACACTTTGGCGCGAAAGCCATGAGACAAAGGCAGTAAATCATCTTCCAGAGGGGAGGGAGAAGCAGTGACAATTCTTACAATCATTCCAAGTCAGCAGCTTTCAAGGAATTGCCTATGACCTAAAGTAGGGTCTGTAGCTCACTTTCCGGAACTCTCAGCAGTTTGATGGTGGGGCAAGCTTATGTTGCTTTTAGCTTTTAACTCAGGAATGTAAGTTTAAGGGGGAGACTTGGCTCCATGGTATCAGGCAGTGTCTTCCTCCCTAGGCTGAGAAGTTACTTATTACTTGAAGGTTGCCTTTTTACTGTTTGGTATATGGGCTTATAGCAAACAGCACTTAGCACTGAAAAAATGGCAGGGAGTTTTTGCAAAAGTAACCACTGAGTCAGTCACGGTAGCCAACAGGAAGGGAGATTGCTAAAAGAATTAAAGCATATGCTTTGTGTGCACAGGATCCTTGGAGTGATCCCTAATGCCTCATGCCTTCCCTACCATTCTGGCTGACTAGAGCCCACTTGAAGTGGCCCCTCGGTCCTCAATCCTTCTTGGAGAGTTTCACAAAAATATGAAGGAAAATTAAAATCTAAAACAACCAAAAATAAATAAATAAATAAATGTGACTTACATTTAATCCCTGTGACAATTCTACCACACACACTCCAGGCATGGACACAAAAGAAATTCATTGCCCTCAACAGAATGAACTTTGACATCTGCTGTTCTTCTGGAAATTCTGAAGTTCCTTTTAGACTGTTCCTAAAAGCACTACACAAATTTTAAGTTCTTGAGTCCCCTTCATCTGATTTCTTTTAAAATTAATATTATTTCCTTTCTCCGCTTTTTCAAACAAAAGCATTTATTCATTTGGAATAGAAGGAACTTTCTTAATTCACCCCATCTCCAGATCCTAACTCAATTATCTGAAATCTAACAGTTTGCTAATCTGTGTACAGCAGGAAGATTCATTGTCCAAATTTTAGAAATTAGCATATACACTCGAAGAGAAGATAAAACGAGAGCAAAATGACATCCTGTCCTTTTTCTATTGTATGAATCTCATCATTTCCATATAAATAGAAAACATAATTTTGATCAGGTATTTAGTATTTATTGTTTTAGAGATCTAATTTTAAGAGATTTTTATCTGGATTCAGTGTTGGTGAAATTTGTGGCTATGCCTTGTATCAGGGGAAATCCAGACTTCCAATGTAAAGGGGAGGGCTAAATACAAAAGATATTATATTTTTGGCCTAATTTCCTCAGGAGATATTGAAGCATTGGTAAAAGGAGGACTCTTGAATTTCTGATTTTAGCAGAAAAGAACTTAGCTTTTAGAGCGCCAGATAAAATTTAGGTAGGGTGGTGGCAGATACAAGCACAGTTTGTCAAGGTAAAACATCTTAAGCAAGAAACTAATGCTAATAAATGATCCCTATTGATAAATATTTCCATATTTACTGCCATTTCAACATATATTGAGAGAGAAGTACTGCTTTTCTGATCATAGATGCTATACACTTATAGAACTTCGTTATTTTAAGTATTGAGGGACCAGTGCCCATTTGTGGCAGTTAACGTAAGTCTTGTGAGACTTATTATACCTAACAGTTTCTCTCACTTGCTTACTTCAGGACACAGTGGTTGCTCTTCAGGCTCTGTCCAAATATGGCACTGCCACTTTCACCAGGACAGGGAAGGTCTGCACAAGTGACTATTCAATCTTCAAAGGCATTTTCTCACAAAGTTCCAAGTGGACAACGACAACCGCTTATTACTACAGCAGATTTCATTGCCAAAAGTGCCTGAAGAATACAGCATGACTGTCACAGGAGAAAGATGTGTCTATCTTAAGGTGAGACTGCCAAAACTAGAGGGGGTCAGAGTTTCTATGTGTAACCATTCTCACTGAAAAAACCTCCATGTCTCAAACAAGCAAATCTTAAAAAGAACTGAAGTAAGAGAAACACAGATATCCTTATTATCCTTATTATCTTTGCTTTTCCACAGACATCCTTAAAATACAATACTCTCCCAGAGAAGGAAAATTTCCCATTTGATCTGGAGGTAAATACTCTGCCCAAAACTTGTGATGGATCCAAGGCCCATTCCAACTTCCAGATATCAGTGAATGTCAGGTAAGATCTCTGACTATATCAACTAATTTTAGTACAGAAACTAATCTTATTACAGGAAATTCTTACGTTGAGGAATGTAACAGTAATATTTGATTACACATTTAATGAGAAAGCAATGTGTTCTTATGTTGAAACAATTTATTAAAGTTGGGTCTTACATTGTACATTCTCTGCCTCTAGAATCCATTATTATCAAGTTTTATTATTTAAGTATTCTTCATCCCCCTTAATAATAATTGATAAAAATTACATTTACTCCCCAGTCTCTGGCCTAAATTTCTAATAAAATAATTAATCTTTATTTCATTCTGTTGTATTGAAATCCTGCATATCATTTTTTGCTCTGCCCAGAATAAAGATGAAGAATTATTGAAAAGTATGATGTAGGGGCCGGGCGGTGGCGCTACAGGTAAGGTGCCTGCCTTGCCTGCGCTAACCTTGGACGGACCGCGGTTCGATCCCCCGGTGTCCCATATGGTCCCCCAAGCCAGGAGCAACTTCTGAGCGCATAGCCAGGAGTAATCCCTGAGCATTACCGGGTGTGGCCCAAAAAACCAAAAAAAAAAAAAATAAAATAAAATAAAAAAAAAAGAAAAGTATGATGTAAAGGAAATAGTATCTCTCTAGTTAGAAGCCCAAAACCAATAAACAATCTCATAGTATATATAAAATAATTTTGGGAAACAAAACTTAATAGCTAAGAGCTTACCATTCCTGTACACAGGAATGTTATAACCTAGTTGGGGCTTCTAGTCAGGAATAAAGTTAAGAAAAAGTATGTGGGGGCCAGAGAGATAGCATGGAGGTAAGGCGTTTGCCTTTCATGCAGAAGGTCATTGGTTCAAATCCCAGCATCCTGTATGGTCTCCCGAGCCTGCCAGGAGATATTTCTGAGCATAGAGCCAGGAGTAACCCCTGAGCGTTGCCGGGTGTGACCCAAAAAACAAGCAAACAAAAAAAAAACAAAAAACAAAAAAGAAAAAATATGTGTAAAAGTAACTGATCGCATTTGAGGTTTCAAGTCCAGTTAAGTATTTATGCATAAAACTTTCTTAAAATATAGATCAGAGGAATTCTGTTTCATCTGATTACAGTTGACCTGGTCTCTCTGGATTTAATAAGCTCCCTAACAATACTAATGCTACTACTGGGTAGTATATATAGGAGGAGTATTGTGTACCTTTCAGAGCTGTTGAAAGTTTTCTGTGAACATGAATAAAGAGAGTAGTTAATAATAATAAAAAAATTTATTTCTTTTCTTGATCTTCAGTTACACAGGGAGCCGTCCTGCCTCCAATATGGCAATCGCTGATGTGAAGATGGTCTCTGGCTTTATTCCACTAAAGCCAACAGTAAAAATGGTAAGTTTCAGCCAAAGACACACTGTTTTATTCAATGGCCTATGAATCTCCAGATGGAAATAACATCTATATTATAATCAATCTCTACCGAAGATCTATTATAGCCTCCTTTATTTATAATAGGGTTGCATCTAACAAATCCAACATAAGATGAAAAGACTAAAAATTCACTTAATACACCAACTTGCTTAATTTTACAGTTTCATTAACCTACAGTCTGGTAAAACCACCAAGCACAAACGTAATTTATTATGAAGTATTGGTATATTATTTGCTTATCCTGTAGTGAAGGCAAAGTACAGGCCAATTGTTTTCTCTTGTGATTATGTGGCTTACTGGGCTCTGAGGTTAGTTGCTAGCACCCATTCTTACAAGAGTGCCTTTTTCTCTATATTACTATCCCAGAAAAAGTTTGAAAACCTAATTCAGAAGTATTTTTCCTCAATGTGTCCACCTTTCACACCATATACAGTCAAAAAGACTCATAAACTAAATTACCATATAGTCTAAGAATATCTGTACATTCTCCAGACTCAACTTTTTCCTCCTTCTCATTAAACTTTGTCACAAAAGGTCTTAAAGTTCTTTGACATAAAAACCAAAAAAAAAAAAAAATACTAGAGATGGGGCCCGAGTGATAGCACAGCAGTAGGGCATTTGCCTTGCACACAACTGATCCAGGAAGGACCTGGTTCGATCCTCGGCGTCCCATATGGTTCCCCAATCCAGGAGCAATTTCTGAGCACATAGTCAGGAGTATCCCCTGAGTGTCACCAGATGTGGCCCCCAAACAAAACAAACAAAAAATACTAGAGATGCTTATCACACGCTGAGATCAAGGTTACCATATGAAACCACAGACCCGAAGATATGGCTCAGATATGACCCATAGATATGACTCAAGTAGTGAGTATCTATATGGCATATTCCAGTCCTTGTGTCAAGTAACAGAAAGATAGTATTGACTGAGGTACTTGCATTGCACATTGTCAGCCCAGGATTCAATCTCAGGCACTCCATATGGTCCTTCAAGTTTTACCAGAAGTGGTCCATGGGTCTCTGAGTGCAGAGTATAAAGGAATCCTTGACCATCACTGTGGGTGGCCTCAGAAAATACACACAAAACATACTCATTATAAAAATCAGAGATTACTGTAGTTAAAGCATTTGCCTTACACATGGCTGCCTCTGTTTCAATTCCTGGATCACATATGGTCTCTTGAATACTACAAGTTGTGATCCCTGAGCACTTCTGGGTATGGCCAAAAACAAAACCAAAAACTCAAACCTATTATAAGAGCTAATCGCTACATCCAAAAGTGAGTGGTCTACAAAACGTCTTTCTTTTCAAAAAGTTTTATGATTGTTACCTTTCTCATTCTTAGTACTAAACTTAGATGTCTGATTGAGATCTACAGTTCTGAAATGGTTCTTCCACTACTTTTTAATACTGGAGAGCAGGTCTGGAGGATAATAGTCATTTAGCTTTTCGAGCTTTATAAACTGACTACTGGCCACTCCAGCAACTCCAGCAGCCTTTTGTTTCCTGTGCTAGATAACCAACCTTCCTTTAGGATATTGTCCTACCAGAGAAAGGCATCAACAGTTCTTATGGTCATGGATCTTTTAGACTCGAGATAAAAATGAGAGAGGACAGGGGCCAGAGTGATAGTACAGCGGTAGGGCACTTGCCTTGCATGTGATCACCCCTGGATGGACCCCGGTTTGATTCCTGTTATTTCATATGGTCCCTAGCCTGCCAGGAGCAATTTCTGAGCACACAGCCAGGAGTAACCCTGAGTGCTGAAAGGTGTGACCCAACCCCCCCAAAATTAGATCACAAAAGACATGAAAATGACTGTTTTTTAGACAATAGATATTAAAGTTCTAAAAAAAAATGAACTTATTGTAAAAACAAGCAAAACAGAAAAGGTTAGAATGAAAACCTACTTTAATTATGAAGGAATTGAATGTGAGCTCAAGATGAAAATATGGCAGTTCCAAGTTTAAGAATTAACTTCCTTCTTTTTTTTTCTAAAAAAATTATTTTATCGAAACCATTATGATTTACAAAGTTCTTCGTGATTGGTGTTTAGATATACAATGAATCAGAGCAATCCCACCATTAGTGTCGACCTCCTTCCACCAATGTTCCCAGAGTACATTTCATACCATTATCCCTTACCCCTTAGCCTGCCAGTACAGCAGGCCCATTTTAAGTTTAGATGGTTAATGCTTGGGTCTCTTGATTTCATTGTTGTTGATTTTGGCTTGGATATTTAATTCTGTCTCTTTTTACTCCACCAATGCACCTGAGTCTTTTCCAATGAAAATCAATTTATACATAAGATCCCATGTCACCGAGTATTAAACTCTGCATCCTACTTGTCTTTCCATTTTTATTTACCACATTATTGTCTTATTTTCAAGAAGCATCTGAAAAAAAGTTAATCTCAGGCTTTATTTGGTAATAGCATTCAAATTTATCTTAAAATAAAATAAAGATTTTTTTCTCTGGTTTCTATAAGGGAGTTAATCTGTTAATTAATGTTTGTGATGTCTTCATTTTCTTCAGCTTGAAAGATCTAGTCACGTGAGCCGAACAGAAATCAGCAACAATCATGTTCTAATTTACCTTGATAAGGTAAGAACTTGTCACTGGAGCTTTCATAAGTCAAGTTTATTATTTAAGATAACTGTGTTGAAAATTAATGAAAGCATTTTAGTGATATGACCATGCTTGGAAAATGAAAATTTCAATTTTATGTTAGTAAATGTTCTTTTTCCCTTTATTTCATCTGGAACTAAGGAAAGAGCTTATTGAAATACTGAAATAGTAGTATTTCTAGAAACCCCTTCCCCAATGGAATATTTCTTCTCAAAAAGTATGTACGAAGTCCACAAGCTATTTTGAGAGTATCGAATAATATATGGAAGTGAGCAATAACACTAGTCTATTGTTCTGTCAAAATCATACCCACAATCTACAAACATCTCAAAAAGGATTTTGACCATACAATAGAAAATCATCCCACTAATATTTTATTCACTTACACATTATGGGTGTTATTGTTTATAAACTTTACAAAACAAACAGGATACAGGATGTGATGATCAATCGTTTATGTTGCTATCTAAGTAAACACAAATTTACTCGGCAGCAGAGAAATAAGACTTCATCACATTTCCAGATACACATATTTATGAAGAACCCATACCTGTCATGTTTAATTGAATCACTGAGTTAAATCACTAGCATCATATGGCCACCAGCACCATAACCTTGGTACTAAACTAGTGGCATGAGTACTTCCAATATAAATATTATATTTATAAAATATAAATATAACATACAAATTTATAAAGTATAAATTTTATATTTAAAATATTATACATTTGAAATTTATTATAAATCAGAATAAAAAAGAGATCTAGTTGCTCATTAACTCCAAAAAGTTTATATACCAAACATACCTCATAAAAAGACCATGTACTGGCCTTTATAAGAAAAGTCTGTGAACTGTTTTAGTTTATTTAATATTTGGGGGCATTTCCATCCATTCTGAGATCTTTCTAAATAAATTAGAACCCTTGTAGTTGATCTTATGAAAATTAAAAAAAGAATAAAACCTAACAGCATGAATTCTTGGATTTAATTAAAGAAAGACAAAAGACAGAAATTGACTCTGGAGGGTCATTTTATTTGCCTTTATTATTCAGGTAACTAATCAGACGCTAAGCTTTTCCTTCACCGTTGTGCAAGACATTCCAGTCAGAGATCTGAAACCAGCCATCGTGAAAGTTTATGATTACTATGAGACAGGTGAGTGTGAGCAACTTCACCAAAAAAATAAAATTCGTACCTGCAGAAATTTAGAGAATGTTCAGGGGCTATTTGTCTAACTATTGTTTTTACTTCATTTTGTCTCCTTCTGAATCTGTTCTATGTTTCATACACTCAATATAGAAGCCACCTATAGTTTGTATAAATGTATCAAGTACTAATCAAAAGCACTCATAGAATCTTTAGCTCCCTTGTCTTCATATAGTCAACTGTACAACAGTGGAATGTAATTAAGCATAACATCTGAAATGTATTTCAAATATTTAAGATACATTTTATGAACTAGAAAAGATAATATAAGCAAGAAACACACAAAGTGAGTGATGCTGATGTGTCTAATACAATTCTTCCTATAATATTATTTCACTGACCTATATCCCAAAGATGTTTCTTTCCTAATGAAAACGTTCTGATTTTTTATGCAGATGAGTTTGCAGTTGCCGAGTACAGTGTTCCTTGCAGCAAAGGTAAGCAATCTATACTTCTCCCAACTGCATTGATAATTCATTCATTAGAGCTGAATAGTATTCCATTGTGTATAGATACTACATTTTCTTTATCCACTCCATTATCTCTGGACACTTGAATTGTTTTCACATTTTGGCTATAGTAAACAGCACTAAAATTAATAAAAATTTTATTTTCTTTCCATTCCCACAGATGGAAATGCTTAAAGGCCATGGCGTACCTGGAGTCTTTGTGCCACAAATTCAGAACTTCACAGAAGAGATTTTTTGTATCTCTGAATTTTTCATGAATAAATCATTTTTGGCTAATCTCTATTACCATTTCTTCATTCAGTTAACAAAAAATGTTATATTTCCATATGTTTTTCAATGGTTTACATAAAATTTATCACAATCAATAGATAATAGAATTTAGAAATGAAAAATATCTTAGTTATATTAATCTGAGTAAGTGTCCTGTGATTTTCAGGAGAAAGAAATAATTATATTATGTGCTAGGAGACTGTAATATGTTTTGTTATGGGAAAGCTCCAAGGAAAAAATGAGTGAAATATATGTCAAAATTAAAACCTGACTTGACTATAAAAGACTTTCCACATTAAAGGGAAAACTCACAGTTGAATAGGTTACACTGGGGGATCACATAATTAATTAGTACTTGTCCTGAAATGTGTCCTCAGAACCAAATCTATCACTGACTGAACAGAACACTTGATTAATTAACCAAGGTTCAATAAAGGCTGATAAACTGAATATGTAAGAGAATGGGTAATAATGTACAGTTCTCATGAAGAAATTAAACACTGAAACAAAATGTTAGATTGGAACATCTATTTTTTTCTACAACTCTGCACCAAAGTCAAAGGATAAAACATAAGCGATAGGAAACAGTCAACTACAGAACTTAGAGTTTTTATACTATCTTGAAATTATCTGTTGAATAGAGAGAGTGATAGTACCTTCAGAAATATATCAAGACAGTCTATAGACTATTTTAAAAGTCTCAATGTTCATTGAGTTTATCTGGCAACAGCCAGCATGATAAAAGTAAAGAATGCAAAAGGACTTTGAAACTATGGTACATATATACACATTGGAATACTGTAAGAAAAGATAAAATCATGTAATTTTCAGCTAATGGATGAATCTGGAGAGTATCATGCTGAGTGAAGTTAGTCAAAAAAAGAAGTACAGGCACAAAATGATCTCTCGCATAAACAGAATGTAAAGAAACATAGTTGGGATACAAATGCCCAGATGGAACTGAGAATTGGTCCTCAGATGGAAGCTTACACGGCACAGGTGCTAGGACAATGGTTGAGGGAAGTGGAGCTGACACATTGGTGTAAGGTATACTGAAATATTCTATGTATGAAATCTTACCATTAATGGTTTAACATTAATTTAACATTATGAAGCCACAATGTCTAACATTTTTTTAAATTTTAACTGTTTCTTGTACATATAATATACAATACACAATATATAATCTATGAAAATCTATAACTAAATGCATGTACCAGCTTTAATTTCAACAGCCTAAATACCTAACAAATGAATGAATGAAAACTGTAGCATATTGATATAAAAAAACAATGTCAATAAAAAGGAGCAAATTGTTGGTACACACAATAACATAGATGAATTTCAAAATTACTAAACTGAATCAAAGGAGGAGGTAAAGTTCAAGCTAAGTGACAATAAAACTTTTAAACATTTTGCCCATTTATTTATTTTGGTTTAGGGAACATACCTGGTGGTGGTCAGGGCCTACTTCTGTTCTGTGCTCAGGGACTACTCCTGGCAGGCTTCAGAGATCAAATATGGTGCTGGGAATTAAACCCAGATATACTGGGTAAAGGCAAGTATCCCTACCTGCTGTACTATCTCTTTAGCTTCAAAGATGATAACACTTCTAAGAGACAGAAAATGAATTGGAAAGTATATGAGGATTAGGGAATAGGTACAGTCAAGAGAGGAAGAATGGAATGGCAAAAGACATCAAATTTCCTTAATGGAAATTTAATATACTATGGTTATGGTGAGAATTCACAAGTAGATACATTTGTCAAAACTTAATAAATTCTGTTCGTAGGGCCGGAGAGATAGCACAGTGGTAAGGCATTTGCCTTGCATGCAGCTGAATCAGGACGGCGGGAGAAAACCAAACACTAAATGATCTCATACATCTGTCATACCTGGAGAAATAAAATAAGGGAATAAACAGTCACAAGTGATGTGACAAATATGTGGTCAGGAAATCACAAAATATTATGGAAGAGTTGAGGAAAGAGAGGAAAAGATAGATGAGAAGTGACTTGAGGATAGCAGTACTGGTCAGGAGCACTTTGTTGGTAAGTAAATTTTACATTATACACCAAGAAAGCTAACACTACTGTAACCATGTTGCCCTAAGCTACAGGTTTATAAACTATGGTATTTTAAAAATGATGACAAAGAAGATGATTTGAACTTGTTGGTCAACATTTCTCCCCATCTCAGCTCAGCCAAGCTGAATGCCACTAAGTAATCCCAGTCAGTCACAAAATGAATGACTGTTGATCCTAGCGGCTTGGACCTAGCCTGAATCTCTAACTCTCCAATTTTAACATGTATAAAACAATGGTTTGAAAAATAAATGTATTTATACCACTAGATGTCACCCTTGTGCCATCCAACTTCCATCTTCTCAAGGGGACACTGACTCCCTCAAAGACTTGTGGAAATTGGGAGGCCTGTATGCCAGATTCCTACAAGAAGGATGCTTGTGGATAAAGAGTTAATAGGGAAGTGTTTCTCTTCCGAATGTAAACACAAAAGTTCTGATTGAAAGTGTCTCTCAAATTTTGAAGGTGTAATAGAAGTTTCTGGAAAGGTTTAAAAAGTTGGTGTTGACTTGCACCTCCAAATATTCTTTATGCATCATATTAGTATGTTCCTGGGGCGTTGTGGGGTCTGAAAGATTCTCAAGTGATTTTAAGATAGAGTCAGATTATAATTAAAAACTATAGATACAGGCTATTATTGTTAACTCACATAGTGTGTGTAAAAGAAATTTTATCAACTGAATCATAATTGAAATGTAATATGGAGTTTGCATTTATGAGCAAAATAGAGTTAAATGAGTCATTGGAATAAAAATAAAAATTGACCTATTCCATACATGACCCCATGTTTGATTTCAATTTAAAAAATAACCACTGAGTGCTCTGACTGTACCATTATGGTCTGTGACTCTGAAGAGCTTGAGGAAAGTAAATTATTATATAAATTCCATCTGCTATCTATATACCTGTCAGTTCTGAGAGACAGTGAGATAGCAGATAAGAACTATCAAAAAACAACCAAGAGGAGCTGGGAGAATGGTACAGCAGGTAGGGAGTTTGCTTGCATGCAGATTTAATTCCTGCATCCCATCGAGTCCCCAGAGCCTGATATGAATAATTCCTGACTGCAGAGCCAGGAGTTATCTCTGAGCATTGACAAGTGTACCCACTACCACCACACACACACACACACACACACACACACACACACACACACACACAAAATACCAACAAAGACGAGAAATGGAAGATGTAAAGAAGAGATAATTGGGTATATAATGGGGTTTTTAGTTTTGGGATGTTGGATCATATATTCTCTTTTCCTATGCTTTGCACATGTTTTCTTTTGCATCTTGCTATATAAAGTTGGTGACCTAAAGTTAATATTCCAATGCGGATTGTTAAAAACATAGACTTTTTAAAGGATTTTTTTAATTTAATTTATACATACTCAAGTATTCAAGTTGGCAGGAAAGGAAAACTTGAATACAAAAGCTGAAATGAAAGTCATAAAATTTAATCAGGTTTCAATGAATGCCTTCTCCTTTCTTAAGGATACTTCTCAATCTTTCAATAATCTTCTCCATGTATAATAGTCTGAAAATGAAACTCCCTAGTTTGATTTATTCCACCCTAGTTCTAAGGCTGAATGTAATGAAAGTAGGCCGTGTCTATATTGCTACATTAAAATATGGTACTGGAATCTCCAAACTTATCACACTATTTTTCATTGTGGCTCTGGAATTTCTTGATAAGCTTGACCAAAACCTATTTCATTAGACTTTACAGTGAATTTTAAAATTAGTTGTGGTTAATTCATCCCTCTTGCAAAGTTTAATTATTTGAAATACAAATTCTGAAAGATATATAAACTGTTTTATCACTCACTTTTATTATCCTTAAAGTTCAAACACTTTGTATTTATATATTTGTGACTTTCTTTCACTCACTAAAATATAAACTTCAAAAGAACAAAGATGGAGAGTTGTGTAAAAGTTACCAGTATTTGGGGAACAGTAGTACAGTGGGTAGCACATTTGCCTTGCACTAGGCCCACCTGGGTTCTATTTCTAACATTCCATATGTTTCCTGAGCCTGCTATAAGTAATTTCTGAGCACAGAGCCAGGAGTGACTTCTGAGAACCGCCCAATGTGCCCCCCAAACAAAATGTTAATAGTTGGTAAATCATGCTAAAAGGTACTTGAAGAGTTTTTGTACTTTTTTGTTTTAGGGACATACCTGTCTGCAACCAAGGGATACTCCAAGTTATGTATTCAGAAATTACTCCTTGCAGGCTCTGGGGACCATATGGAATGCTGGGAATTTAACCTGGGTGTGTAAGGCAAACATTCTACCCACAGCCCCTTTTATACTATTTTATACAAATAAAAATCACTGGGAAATTAAAAAAAATAGTAAGCAATAGCTAACTTGAACTTCAGAGATTAGTAAAACCTAACTCCTTTTATGTTACTATTTTTCCATTAATTTTCAGTATTTATGCAATAATTTTATTGGCATGCTTTAAACATTCGCTTTATTTTATTTCTATACCAGGAAGGAAGATTACCAAGATGCCATAAATTTAGACCCTCTTTAAGTTACTATTAATCAATATAGCATAGATCAAGATAATTTCAATAGAACCTATTAATGTTTATAAAAGAAATTTGGAAAAAGCAGGAATAAGAAAATAAATAATATACAACAGGACATGGCAGTGAAACAGAAATCAATATAGTCACTTCTCAGAGTTGGGTCTGAAAGGACTCTAATTTGACCTCTAAGTGGAGTTTATATTAACAGTTTATATGCTTCCAATCATGGAAAAGTTTGAGTCTTTTTAAAAGGAAATAGATCCAGTTGGAAAGGCTAAGACTGGGGCTAATATCCAGCATTGCTATTAGTCGTGAGGAATGAGGTAAAGCTGTGGCAAAGTCTAGGTCATAAGAGTTCTTTGTTGTAATTCCAGGGAATTTGGGCTTCATTATTTTAGACAAGTCAAAGTTTTCACTTGGGGAGTGTCAAAATACATCTGTATTTTATGGCCACTTTTGCTTAGGCAGGATAATTTGGCTATGGGTGATAGATTGGAATGGAAGGATTTAGGCCAGGCTAGTTAAGGATTATGTCAAAAACATCTCAGTGAGGAAGGATGACTTTCTTACCAGGATTCAGTGTGCTGGACCAGTAGCTGTTAGATTCAAGAGATATTTCTGGCCCGATAGTACTAAGCCTAGACAATTAGTTGGGTGCTGGAAATTAAAGGAAAAGCAGTATTAACACTAATGTAAAATTTTTTAGTTTAGGAGTCTTATGAGTCATTAAACGGGGTATTTTCAAGTAGGAATTTTATGTTTTAGTGAAATGCAAAGTAAGAACTTTCTCTAATGGTTTTTGTTATCTTCTGAAGCATAGCCCTTTAATCACAAGCCATTTTGAGGCTCTCTAGTGCTTTGGAAATGATGAGGATAATGATCATTATTATATTAATTTTAGTATTATACAAATAGCTCTTTCCCTGGCAGTAAAATGAAGCATTTTTCTGCAATTCACTATCAATCCATATTAGCTTCCAGCCCTCTCCTACCTCATATTTCTCATAGTTTTACTTTAATGGCATTGATTTTTCTGCCCTGGAACTTTTTAATATTTTTTTTAAAACTATATGCAGGTACGTTCTCATTTGTTAATTTATTGTATCGTTAATTTATGCATCTAATAGTATTTTCAGGTTTCCTTCCAAACTGTGTTTGTAAAAAGTAATACAGATTCTGTCAACTACAGAATTCTGTCTCTATAGGGAGACCAATATATAAACAATGATGTATAATTTAAGAAGTAAAGAGAAGAGTTTTTATGGAGACAGAAAAATAGTTTATTCTACTAGGAAAGGACAAAGAATTTCATATAGAAGGATGAGCAACAGATGTAGATACCAGCACAGCAGACTGGGAGGGAAGTATTCTGGGAAGGAGTATCACTAACAAAGTCACAGAAATATAAAGGGTTTGAAAAGATGACTGTGTGAGGGAATAGGATAAACAAATTTTGGGGGGCTTCACAGCATACTCAAATAGTTGACAGCCTTACCCACGAAAAACAGATACCCAGGTAAGCTCTCCACAGAGCCATAGTCATTAAATACCTCAAGAATGACAAAGTGGCTAGAGAAAGAATCATTTGAGGGTGGATTCAGATTGGAACACTGAGTAAGCTGTCCCCTACCAGCTCTTGGTCTCCTTTTTTAAATCAGATTATTTCCAGCAATAGCTCTCTTAGAAATTAGGTAATAATTTAATCAACATAGTTATAGTTTTAGATATGATATCAAGGTCTTTAATTCTTTTGATTTGACCTTTGTGCATCATGTTAGATACAGATCTGAGTTTGCTTTTTTGCATATGACTGACTAGTTGCCCCAACATCACTTGTTGAAGAGGTTTTCCTTGCTTCATTTTGTGTTTCTTGCCCCTTTTATCAAATATTAATTGATTGTATGTCTGAAGGTCATTCTCTGCATCCTCAAGTATATTCAATTGATTTAAGAGTATATCTTGATTCCAATATCATGCTGTTTTTATGACTATTGCTTTGTAGTAAAATTTAAAGTTGGGAGAAGTGGTGCCTCCCATCTTCTTTTTCCAAATGATTGCTTCAGTTATTTGGGCACTTACTGTTCCAAATAAATTTCAGGAGTCTTTGATCCACTTCTTTGAAGAATGTCATGAGTATCTTTAGAGGGATTGCATTAACTCTGTAAAGTGCTTTGGGAATTATTGCAACTTTAATTATGTTAATCCTCCCAATTCCTTAACAGGGTATATGTCTTCATTTCCTTGTGTCCTCTTTTATTTCTTTTTTTTTTTGTGAATTTTGGGTCACACCTGGCAGTGCTCAGGGGTTATTTCTGGCTACAGGCTCAGAAATTGCTCCTGGCAGGCACAGGGGACCATATGGGGTGCCGGGATTTGAACTGATGACCTCCTGCATGAAAGGCAAACGCCTTACCTCCATGCTATCTCTCTGGCCCCCTCTTTTATTTCTTAAAGCAGTATTTTGAGGGTATTTTTTGTATATGATTCTTTACCTCTTTAGTTAAGTTGACTCCAAGGTATTTGAGTTTCTGTGGTACAATTATGAATAGAATTGAATTTTTATTTTATTTTATTTTTTTTTTAATTTTTTTTTATTTAAACACCTTGATTACATACATGATTGTGTTTGGGTTTCAGTCATAAAAGGAACACCACCCATCAACAGTGCAACATTCCCATCACCCAAGTCCCAAATCTCCCTCCTCCCCACCCAACCCCCGCCTGTACCCTAAACAGGCTCTACATTTCCCTCATACATTCTCAATATTAGGACAGTTCAAAATGTAGTTATTTCTCTAACTAAACTCATCACTCTTTGTGGTGAGCTTCCTGAGGTGAGCTGGAACTTCCAGCTCTTTTCTCTTTTGTGTCTGAAAATTATTATTACAAGGGTGTCTTTCATTTTTCTTAAAACCCATAGATGAGTGAGACCATTCTGCGTTTTTCTCTCTCTCTCTGACTTATTTCACTCAGCATAATAGATTCCATGTACATCCATGTATAGGAAAATTTCATGACTTCATCTCTCCTGACAGCTGCATAATATTCCATTGTGTATATGTACCACAGTTTCTTTAGCCATTCGTCTGTTGAAGGGCATCTTGGTTGTTTCCAGAGTCTTGCTATGGTAAATAGAGCTGCAATGAATATAGGTGTAAGGAAGGGGTTTTTGTATTGTATTTTTATGTTCCTAGGGTATATTCCTAGGAGTGGTATAGCTGGATCGTATGGGAGCTCGATTTCCAGTTTTTGGAGGAATCTCCATATCGCTTTCCATAAAGGTTGAACTAGACGGCATTCCCACCAGCAGTGGATAAGAGTTCCTTTCTCTCCACATTCCCGCCAACACTGTTTATTCTCATTCTTTGTGATGTGTGCCATTCTCTGGGGTGTGAGGTGGTATCTCATCGTTGTTTTGATTTGCATCTCCCTGATGATTAGTGATGTGGAACATTTTTTCATGTGTCTTTTGGCCATGCGTATTTCTTCTTTGTCAAAGTGTCTGTTCATTTCTTCTCCCCATTTTTTGATGGGGTTAGATGTTTTTTTCTTGTAAAGTTCTGTCAGTGTCTTGTATATTTTGGAGATTAGCCCCTTATCTGATGGGTATTGGGTGAATAGTTTCTCCCACTCAGTGGGTGGCTCTTGTATCCTGGGCACTATTTCCTTTGAGGTGCAGAAGCTTCTCAGCTTAATATATTCCCATCTGTTAATCTCTGCTTTCACTTGCTTGGAGAGTGCAGTTTCCTCCTTGAAGATGCCTGTAATGTCCTGTAGTGTTTTGCCTATGTGCTGTTCTATATATCTTATGGTTTTGGGGCTGATATCGAGGTCTTTAATCCATTTGGATTTTACCTTTGTACATGATGTTAGCTGGGGGTCTAAGTTTAATTTTTTGCAAGTGGCTATCCAATTGTGCCAACACCACTTGTTGAAGAGGCTTTCCCTGCTCCATTTAGGATTTCCTGCTCCTTTATCAAAAATTAGATGGTTGTATCTTTGGGGAACATTTTCTGAGTATTCAAGCCTATTCCACTGATCTGAGGACCTATCCTTATTCCAATAACATGCTGTTTTGATAACTGTTGCTTTGTAGTACAGTTTAAAGTTGGGAAAAGTAATTCCTCCCATATTCTTTTTCCCAATGATTGCTTTAGCTATTCGAGGGTGTTTATTGTTCCAAATGAATTTCAAAAGTGTCTGATCCACTTCTTTGAAGAATGTCATGGGTATCTTTAGAGGGATGGCATTAAATCTGTATAATGCCTTGGGGAGTATTGACATTTTGATGATGTTAATCCTGCCAATCCATGAGCAGGGTATGTGTTTCCATTTCCGTGTGTCCTCTCTTATTTCTTGGAGCAGAGTTTTATAGTTTTCTTTGTATAGGTCCTTCACATATTTAGTCAAGTTGATTCCAAGATATTTGAGTTTGTGTGGTGCTATTGTGAATGGGGTTGTTTTCTTAATGTCCATTTCATCCTTATTACTATTGGTATATAGAAAGGCCATTGATTTTTGTGTGTTAATTTTGTAGCCTGCCACCTTGCTATATGAGTCTATTGTTTCTAGAAGCTTTTTGATAGAGTCTTTAGGGTTTTCTAAGTAGAGTATCATGTCATCTGCAAACAGTGAGAGCTTGACTTCTTCCTTTCCTATCTGGATTCCCTTGATATCCTTTTCTTGCCTAATCGCTATAGCAAGTACTTCCAGTGCTATGTTGAATAGGAGTGGTGAGAGAGGACAGCCTTGTCTTGTGCCAGAATTTAGAGGGAAGGCTTTTAGTTTTTCTCCATTGAGGATAATATTTGCCACTGGCTTGTGGTAGATGGCCTTCACTATATTGAGAAAGGTTCCCTCCATTCCCATCTTGCTGAGAGTTTTGATCAAGAATGGGTGTTGGACCTTATCAAATGCTTTCTCTGCATCTATTGATATGATCATGTGGTTTTTATTTTTCTTGTTATTGATGTTGTGCATTATGTTGATAGATTTACGGATGTTAAACCAGCCTTGCATTCCTGGGATGAAACCTACTTGATCATAGTGGATGATCTTCTTAACGAGGCATTGAATCCTATTTGCCAGGATTTTGTTGAGGATCTTTGCATCTGCATTCATCAGTGATATTGGTCTGTAATTTTCTTTTTTGGTAGCGTTCTGTCTGGTTTAGGTATCAAGGTGATGTTGGCTTCATAAAAGCTATTTGGAAGTGTTTCTGTTTGTTCAATTTCATGAAAGAGTCTTGCCAAGATTGGCAGTAGTTCCTCTTGGAAAGTTTGATAGAATTCATTAGTGAATCCATCTGGACCTGGGCTTTTGTTTTTCGGCAGACATTTGATTACTGTTTTAATTTCATCAATGGTGATGGGGGTGTTTAGATATGCTACATCCTCTTCCTTCAACCGTGGAAGATTATAAGAGTCCAAGAATTTATCCATTTCTTCCACGTTCTCATTTTTAGTGGCGTAGAGTTTTTCAAAGTAGTTTCTGATTACCCTTTGAATCTCTGTCATATCAGTAGTGATCTCTCCTTTTTCATTCCTGATACGAGTTATCAAGTTTCTCTCTCTCTCTTTCTTTGTTAGGTTTGCCAGTGGTCTATCAATCTTGTTTATTTTTTCAAAGAACCAACTTCTGCTTTCGTTGATCTTTCGGATTGTTTTTTGAGTTTCCACTTCATTGATTTCTGCTCTCAGCTTTGTTATTTCCTTCTGTCTTCCTATTCTTGGGTCCTTTTGTTGAGCATTTTCTAGTTCTATTAGCTGTGTCATTAAGCTACTCAGGTAAGCTCCTTCTTCCTTCCTGATGTGTGCTTGCAAAGCTACAAATTTTCTTCTCAGTACTGCTTTTGCTGTGTCCCATAAGTTCTGAGAGTTTGTGTCTTTATTGTCATTTGTTTCCAGGAACCTTTTTATTTCCTCCTTGATTTCATCTCGGACCCACTGGTAATTGAGCATGAGGCTGTTTAACTTCCAGGTGTTAAAGTGTTTCTTCTGAGTCCCTTTGGAGTTCACAAATAATTTCAGAGCCTTGTGGTCAGCGAAGGTAGTCTGCAAAATTTCTATCCTCTTGATCTTATGGAGGTATGTTTTATGTGCCAGCATGTAGTCTATCCTGGAGAATGTCCCATGTACATTGGAGAAGAATGTGTATCCAGGTTTCTGGGGATGGAGTGTCCTATATATATCCACTAGGCCTCTTTCTTCCATTTCTCTCCTCAGGTCTAGTATATTCTTGTTGGGTTTCAGTCTGGTTGACCTGTCCAGTGTTGACAAAGCCGTGTTAAGATCCCGCACAATTATTGTGTTGTTGTTGATATTATTTTTCAGATTTGTCAACAGTTGTATTAAATATTTTGCTGGCCCCTCATTCGGTGCATATATGTTTAGGAGAGTGAATTCTTCCTGCTCTACGTACCCCTTGATTAATATAAAATGTCCGTCTTTGTCCCTTACAACCTTCCTGAGTATAAAGTTTGCATTATCTGATATTAGTATGGCCACTCCAGCTTTTTTATGGGTGTTGTTTGCTTGGATAACTTTTCTCCAGCCTTTTATTTTGAGTCTATGTTTGTTCTGACTATTCAGGTGCGTTTCTTGTAGGCAGCAGAAGGTTGGATTGAGTTTTTTGATCCATTTAGCCACTCTGTGTCTCTTAACTGGTGCATTTAGTCCATTGACGTTGAGAGAAAGAATTGTCCTGGGATTTAACGCCATCTTTATTTCAAAATTTGGTGTGTCTTTTGGGTAGTCTTGTCTTAGATTAGGTCTTTCAGTTTTTCTCTTAAGACTGGTTTTGTGTCTGTGAAGTTTCTGAGCTGTTTTTTGTCTGTGAAACCATGTATTCTTCCATCAAACCGGAAAGTGAGTTTTGCTGGGTATAGTATTCTGGGTGAAGCATTCATTTCATTCAGTCTTGTCACAATATCCCACCACTGCTTTCTGGCATTGAGCGTTTCTGGTGACAGGTCTGCTGTAAATCTCAGGGAAGCTTGCTTGAACATGATTTCCCCTTTTGATCTTGCTGTTTTCAGAATTCTGTCTCTATCTGTGGGATTTGTCATTGTGACTAGGATGTGTCTTGGGGTGGTTTTTCTGTGGTCTCTTTTGGTTGGTACTCTTCGGGCATGCAGGATTTGATCACATATATTCTTTAGCTCTGGAAGTTTCTCTTTAATGATGTTCTTGACCATTGATTCTTCCTGGAAATTTTCTTCCTGGGTCTCTGGGACTCCAATGATTCTTAAGTTGTTTCTGTTGATCTTATCATAGACTTCTATTTTCGTCTGTTCCCATTCTTTGACTAATTTTTCCATTGTCTGCTCATTTGCTTTAAGTTTTTTGTCCAATCTCTCCTGCTGTATGGAATTGTTATGTATCTCATCTTCCACAGCACCAAGTCTATTCTCAGCTTCTGATACCCTGTCCCAGAGCTTATCCATTTTGTCATTCACTTCGTTTACTGACTTTTTCAGTCCTGTTAGTTGACATGTTATTTCAGTTTGGAGTTTTGTCATTTCTGCCTTCATATTTTCTTGGTTCTTATTAGTGTTCTGTTCAACTCGATCCATGGTTTCTTGGAGTCTGTTGAGCACCTTCCATATTGCTAGTCTAAAGTCCTTATCTGAGAGGTTGATTAGTTGTTCAGTCATTATCTGGTCCTCAGAATTGTCATCTTCATTCTCTATGTCTGATGCTGGCCTGCGTTGTTTCCCCATTGTCACACTTGTATTGTGGGTTTTTCTACGTGTTGTAGTGGTATTCATTGTCTATATGATGTAGGCAGCACACTCCTCTGGCTCCTCCCTTTCTGGATGGGCTGACTTGCCTCTAAGGGAGGGGAGTCCTCTGTGGATGAAGCCTCACACTGGGTCAAATCTTAGGCCCGAGCACGCAGTAGAGAAGACAGTCTGGAGAGAAATGTTTGCTTCTGTGATATAGCGCCGTTCTTAGTGTGATTTTTCCTTCTTGTTGCAATGGAGTTCTTTCCTTAGAAAGAGTGCACGGCCGCGTAGCGAAGTGGAGCCGCCGTGCTCCTCTGAGCCTCTTTTTGCCCCACTCGCAAGAGTTTCACGCAAGAGGACAGTAGACAGACATAGACAGGTCACACTCACAGTCTTTCACAGCTGAGCCCCACTGGGCCGGTGTACTTTCGCGGATTTTCCCCGCCTGGTGTCACACACAGGGAGCCAGCTTTTGCAAAGGTTAGCCGGTTTTTATGCTCTGAAGTCCCTCCCTGAAAAATCAGAATTGAATTTTTAATGTCTACTTCTTCTGTATCATCATTTGTGTATAAGAAGGCCATTGATATTTGCATGTTAATTTTGTAGCCTGTCACTTTGCTATACAAATCTATTGTTTCTAGAAGCTTTTTGATAAAGTCTTTAGAATTTTCTAAATATGATATGTCATCTGCAAACAGTGAGAACTTGACTTCTTCCTTTCTTATCTGGATGCCCTTGAAATATTTTTCTTGCCTAGCTGCTAAGGCATATAGAAGAAAACATAAACAAAACTCTCCATGACATTAAGATGAAAGGCATCTTTTTTTTGGGGGGGGGCACACCCGGCAATGCTCAGGGGTTACTCCTGGCTGTCTGCTCAGAAATAGCTCCTGGCAGGCACGGGGGACCATATGGGACACTGGGATTCGAACCAACCACCTTAGGTCCTGGATCTGCTGCTTGCAAGACAAACACAGCTGTGCTATCTCTCCGGGCCCAAAAGGCATCTTTAAGGAGAAAACATCATTGTACAAACAAGTGCAAACATAGATAAACAAATGGGACTACATTAAGTTTAGAAGCTTCTGTGCCTCAAAAACAACAATAACTAGAATACAAAGGCCACTCATGGAATGGAAAAAACTATTCACCCAATACCCATAAGATAAAGGGCTAATATCTAAGATATACAGTTACTGAAAGAACTTAACAAAAAAAAATCATCTAACCCCATCAAAAAATTGGGAGAAGAAATGAACAGAAATTTCCTCAAAGGAGAAATACAAATGGCAAAAAATAATGCTCCACATCATTAGTCATAAGGGAGATACAAATCAAAACAATGAGGTATCATCTCATGGCACAGAGACTGGCACACATACAAAGAATAAGAGCAACCAATTCTGGCATGGATGCAGGGAGAAAGGAACTCTCTCATTCACTGCTGGATAGAATGCCATCTAGTCCAGTCTTTCTGAAAAACAATATGAATATTTCTCAAAAAAACTGGAAATTGACTTCCTATATGATCCAGCATTACCACTCCTAAAGATACACCCTAGTAACACAAAAACACAATACAAAAGTGCCCTCTGCATACCTATGTTCAACGCAGTGCTATTTACAATAGCCAAAATATGGAAACAACTCAGGTGCTCAACAACAAGTGATGCAGCTGTTAGGAAAAATGAAGCCATGACATTTCCCTACACATGGATGATCATGGAAATGAATCAGAGGGAGGGAAAAAGACACAAAATAGTCTGTCTCATCAGTGGTATTTAATAAAAATAAAAGATAATATGATAATAATAGCCAAAGACAATAGACATAACAGGCCAGAAGGATCAGCCCATGATATATAGCTTACTACAAGGATCAGTGAACACAGTTATAGAAAGAGCTGCACTAAAATCTACTTAACATTAATAGTGAGAGGCAGAAATAGATGCCTTAACTAAAGAGAGACAAGGAGGGAGGATGTAAATGGAGAACATTGATGGCAGAAAAGTTGCACTGTGAGGGTGGTGTGCATTCAGTGATTGAAACACAACTATGAGCATTTTTGTAGCCACGATGCTTAAATAAAGAAATTATTTTAAAAACATTCAAATCAACCCTCTTCAGAAACTTAAGTGATATCTCTGCAACATCTCTCTGAATTTTAATTGTGGGCAGGAAAGAAGATATGACTGAAGTCAGATCAATTCCAAAATTTGACTTTATGAAGAAAAAGAAAGAAGTTGCCTTTCTGAACTGGTATTCAAATACAAGTTATCTCTCTTTCTCTAATGCTGTCTGTCTGTCTCTAGCACATATACATGAATATACATGAACAGACACACTCAATTTAGAGTTTGTTTTTCTAATGTCTATCATTTCTGGTAAACTCTCCCATAGACCTGTTTTGAACTCTAGCTTGTCTTTTAAAACTGTACTATTGTTATACCAAAATGAACCCCATCAAAATAGAGGACAAAAATTTCTTTCATTGCTGTTAATGCCCTACTTCCCTTTTGTTCATGCTGCCCGCCTGATGTCATCTTTCCTTCCCACACTGGTTACTTACTCATTTATAATAGGTGCAATTTTCAATAGACATTGGTACCCACTAATTATGAGTCTCTAAGACAATAAGATACAACTTGAATCATCTTGTTCTGCCTCATGAATTGAGGGGGAAAATAAAAATGAATGGTACCAGGACTAAAAAGCCATATGAACATTGAGGGAAAATAAAAAAAAAATGATCAGACTTAAATACCAAACCCAAAGTCAACAACAACAGAATCTATATCCTATCTACAACAAGCTATACACAGAAGGGAACAGTTACACTAGCACTCCGGGGGTGGGAGGGAGGCAAAGGAGGGAGATATGGGACACATGCTGGGAAAAGGGGTGAAGGGAGGATAAGCCAGGTGGTGGGAATGGCCCTGGTTCATTGTCACTATGTAGCTTAAATATTACTGTGAAAGATTTGTTATTCACTTTTGGTCACAATAAATATTATTTATAAAAAATTTAAAAATGTTTAAAATTTTAAAAAATATGAAACTTTGTTAGATCACACCCTGATTTTACCCAAAACAAAGGTGGTTCCCCTAACTTCTTTTTTTGTCACCAAGTCTTTTAACTTGTAGAAGTCCATCTGGATCTCACTCAACCCTCCCACCTCCTGGTTGGGAAATAAAGGGGTTTCAGTTTGGCTTGGTGTGCACTGAGAGAGACCACATGGTGAGAAGCCGACCTTACTCCATGATTTTTTTCCTGACTGGCTTTTTTTTATTATTATTAATTCTTCATGGCTACCCTGCTTCAGACCCTTTCCCCTGGGGTTGGAAATACAGTGTGTGGGGTGATTTCACAACTGGAGCCTGAACAGTAACCCAAGGACTGAGATCCCAATGATAGTGAGTGACTTAACTTTCTGGTGGATAATCACCATTATGCCCTCTCTCCTGAGCTAGACTGAATATCAGTGTACATGGTCACCCTTATGAATGGTTTCATGTTGCTCTTGTCCACATATCTGCATTTCTCACTCTGAATGTTATACATGCCCTAAGAGGGGAAGAGTACTTTCCCGGTGGTAACAAGTCCTACATCTAAAGGCCGATACCCACCATCTTTCTTCTACCAAAGGTGCTTTGTGTGACTATCTCTGCCCCCCAACTTGTAACACTGAAAAGCTAGAAACCAAAGAGACAGGCCCATTGGAGGGGGACCAACAACAAGGAGAACAGGTCTCTCCACCAGATTATGGCCCAGGTACCAAAGGCCTTTCTATCCCAGGTGACCTCAATAGCCTACTTACGAAGGTGAAAATGATTAATTCAAGCCTAGCCAAAGCCCAACTAAGGAAAAGCTACCTTCAGAACATCCTGAACCACCAAAAAATTAACTTTCTTCTAGGTTAATCTCTTGACCCTATTTGCATCAGTCACTATATTGCTGGTTAAACTTTGTATTCTACCTTATAGATCTTAATAAGTATTCTTTTTACTATGCCCCACTACAAACATAATTTTGTATCCAACTCTAGCTGTTTAATATTAGTTTGTATAGTTCTGAGGAAATGCATAATGTTGTTAGATTTTTAATGGTTTTCAGCTATCCTAGTAAATGTTTCACAATTGCTGTGATGCTTCATTATAAGTATTATTTAGCAACTTATTCCCAAATTATGTCTGAAAATATTTTCTAATGTCTTTGTCCACAGAAGTCTATGGAAAAGGAACTTGGATACTATAGACACATTACAGTGCTCATTATAAGAATGTTCTAGCAAACTTATTTTCAAATTGTTTAGATATTTGCAGAGATGTTCTTTTAATTTTGTTTAGAGAAGTTTATGTAAAAGGAACTTATATGCTCTAGACTTGTCTTTTTTTTTTGGTGTTTGGGCCACACCCGGCGTTGCTCAGGGGTTACTCCTGGCTGTCTGCTCGGAAATAGCTCCTGGCAGGCACAAGGGACCATATGGGACACCGGGATTCGAACCAACCACCTTTGGTCCTGGATCGGCTGCTTGCAAGGCAAACACCGCTGTTCTATCTCTCCGGGCCCCTCTAGACTTGTCTTACAGTGCTCTGTATAAGACTGTTTAAGAACTTGTTTTCAAATTAAGTATATCTGCAGATAGGTTCTAATGTTTATGTTCAGAGAAGTCTATGAAAAAATTGTAATAGGTAATAGGTATAAGACAAGAATATGAAAAAAGCTGATTGTCTTGAGAATGATGTATACAATCTAACTATGACATTTTATACAACCAAGTCTATTCTTAGCAGTGATTTCTAGGAATTAGAAAATTTCCTTATCACTTTATTTACTGATTGTTTTCTTTTCATTTCCCCAACTTTCACTGTGCCTATGCAAATTAAAAGCCACTCTGGGAATTTATTTTATATCTGGTGGCATTAGAATAAAACTTATGTATCTTGTGTCAAAAATATTTTTTGAACAGAAAAGGGTGAATTGTTAGGCCACACCCTGTTTCTTCTCAAAACAAAGGTGGTTCCCCAATTTTCTTTTCACCAAGTCCTTGCTCGTAAAACTTCACCTTGATCTCATTTGACCCTCCTCCTTTTGGTTGGGAAATAAAAAGGTTTGGGTTTGGGTTGGCTGAGAGACCATGAGGTGAGAAGCCAACTCAACTCCATGATTCTCTTCTGACTGGCTTGGCTTATTAATTCTTTGTGGCTACAATGCTTCAGACCCATTCACTTGCAGTTGGAAATTTAGCACATGGGTGATTTCACAGAAATTCTTGCACTTTCAGCTAAAAATTATATTCTTTGAAGACTGATATTCAGAAGAAAAAAGTGTAGAAGAGAGTACACTATTGTTTAATGAGTACCAAATGTAAATTTTTGTTATGCTGGGCAGCATAATCAGGTCTTTTAGTCATCAGACAAGTTTCCAAAGACACGAGGTATTATAAATTCAACAAATTCATGTGTCCTTTAATTAGCTTGAAATAAGACATAGTTTATTTTGGTAATTAATGGCTTAGATCTTCATTCAGTGTATCAAGTCACAACTGCTTCCCATTCTAGGGCCATTTTTCCTAAGAAGGCCCAACTGTCCTATGCTCCCTATGCTTTAGTGCTAGAAAGAGGAGATCCAGATCTAGATGCTATAAGGTGGCCAGAATCTGATCACTTCAGGAAATGTTAGTGGCAAGGATATAAAACATTCTCACTGTGCTCAGGACAGCTCAGTATGAGAGACATTCTAGAAATGACAAAAGGAGCCAAAGGAATAGCACAGTGGGCAAGGCACTTTCTTTGCCTGCAGTTGACCCAAGATCAATACCAGGCATCCTATATGGTCCCCATAGCCCACCAGGAATGTTTTTGAGGGCAGAGCCATGAGTAACCCCTGAGAAGTGCCAGGTGTGGCCCAAAAACAAACAAACAAAAATTTTACAAGGGCTGGAGCAATAGCAAAGTGGGTAGGGCATTTGCTTTGCACATGGCTGACCTGGGTTCAATCCCCAACACCCCATATGATACTCCAAGTCTGCTAGGATAAATTTCTAAGCTCAAAGCTAGGAGAAAGTCCTAAGTGCTGTCAGGTGTGACCCCAAAAAAAAGGGGAAGGAAGGAGGGAAGGAAGGAAGGAAGGAAGGAAGGAAGGAAGGAAGGAAGGAAGGAAGGAAGGAAGGAAGGAAGGAAGGAAGGAAGGAAGGAAGGAAGGAAGGAAGGAAGGAAGGAAGGAAGGAAGGAAGGAAGGAAGGAAGGAAGGAAGGAAGGAAGGAAGGAGGGAGGGAGGGAGGGAGGGAGGGAGGGAGGGAGGGAGGGTAGAAGGGAGGGAGGGAGGGAGGGAGAGAGGTAGGGAGGGAGGAATATAATCTTTAATCTTTAGGATATAGTTTTAGTCAAAACCATTTTGTGGCTTCTTACTTCTCTCAGGGAAAAAGCTTAGTCCTGATAATGACCTGCAAGATCCACAGGATTGACTATACTCAACTCTGATATGACCCTACTTGCTTCTCTGTCTCCACAACTCCCAAATTCCCCCCAATACATGTGTTTTTAACACATGGAACACACACAAAATAAACATACATTATCTGCTTTCTTCACTCAATCCTCTGGCCTCTTCCTGTTCTTCAAACACAAGACAAAGCATGCTCCCTCCTTGAGCACTGATTTGTCTAGAAGACCCTTCCCATACAATATAATTATCACCATACAGCTTCCAAATTCTTATGTAATATACACTTTCAAAATATAGCTAAACTCACAAAGGTTAATATTTAAAAAGGCTAATACTGAAATATTTAACTCTTGAAGCAAGCTAGTGAATGGTCAATTGCTTTCTTCATCGAATGAACAATTGCTATCCAATCTCTTTCCTCAGTTCCTCAAAAACTGGCCTTTGTTTTCCTTTTCTAACCAGGCTGTAGGTTTAATCAAAGCATGAAACAGGTTGAGCAGATTAGATTCACTATTGTTTCTCCCTCCAACAACCCAGTCCTTCTTGCCCTTCTCCTTACTCCCACCAGTACATTAGTCCTTGAAGTTTTTATTTTCTGATTATGAGTAAATGAGCAAACCCCTCTCTAAAACATTCCTCTCCTATAGCCCTGGTGAAGTCCAATCAGCCATTAACAGTATTTGTCCTTTAGTTTTTGTTCTAGGGTTTTTCCCTTCATGAGTAAGCTGCTTTCAAAGCAGGTTTTCTGCTGTACAAACTGCCAAAAAAAGCGTTCCACTTGCTCACTGGTTCATCCTAGCAAGAAATTATTAAATATTACATAACCTCTTCAAATATTTGCAGCCAGTTCATGACATAAAGTGGTTTAATATTCAACAATTTAGCTGACTTTAGGAGATTCATTTTGATTTGCTGTGGACCACAGTAGTGGAAAGATTATTGACCTTGATTATTATCACAAAGATGTACCATAGAAAAGTCTGTTTTGAGAGTTCTCTATAACACAATAGAAACAACAGAGAAAAATAGAAAGATGTCTTCATCTTTGTTTTACTTCTAAGACCTAAAACATGTTCCAGAAAAGGATTTTGCTATGGGTCAAGCAGTCCTGGATTGAGTATTTTCCCCCATAAAGTAATGTTGCAAAGCTGCCTTTATTAATATTTTTATTAAATAGTATATTAAATACTAGAAACAAAACATGAAATTTTTATGTCTACCATGATGTTTACAAACATACACACGATGAATTATTTTGCTATTTTGGTTAGCACTTATACATACTTTTCTTTTTAGTTCCCACATTTTCTCTATTTTCAGATGGAAATGAATTTAAAATACTCTTAGTATTTTTTTAACTCTTAAAAGACAAAACCTCATAATTGATGGCTTTTTGCACTCTATATTGATTTGTTTCTAATAATTATAAATGAACTGTGCTAAATTGAGTACTAAAAACAAGATAATATAGGATGTTTATTAAGACTAGATCTGTAAATTAAACATGAGAGCATAGACTATTTATGAATCGATAATCTAAGTATGTTTTATTTGCAATACACTAGGATGTCATTTGATGCTTAATTTAAGAAAAATTTTATTGTCTAACATCACTATTTACCATATATTTTGCTCTAAAAGACATATCTGACCATAAAACACACATAGTTTTAGATGCTCTCCTCCTCTGCACTCAGGCTTTAGCCCCAGGCCGCATTTGCTTCATAAGATCCACTTTGGGGTGGGGGTGCATTTTATGGTACAAAAAATGTAGAAGTTAGAAGTTGCAGCTAAAAACTTTTACCAACTATTTGTTCCAGAATACATTAGAAAATCAAAGAACAATATTTGAAGAGTATTTTGGAACATTAAAGGTGAGAAATAGACTCCTACTAAATATGGGCTATAGTGATAGCAAACTTTACTGGATAAAATACAGAAACACATCTCAAGAGACAATTGTATACAATAGTAAAAATGAAATTATTTTAACCATATTAAAATGATATTGGATTTTTTTAAATGGGCTTTAGTAATAGAAATGTTTTACTTTGGTTCTTTTTACTATGAAATAATACACAGCTACAAAACATACATGCATCAACAAATTATTGTTGAAGGGTAAACACACTATTGAATGTTATCTAATCAAGGAATAGTGCTTTACCACTATCGCAATAGCTTCTCCATTTGTTCCCCTAACTTTAAACTGCTTTAAGTCCTCCAACGAACACACCATAAAATTGGTCATAATAATCACTCTTAGATTTTCTGTAGTTATGTATGCATTCCTAAGTATTCCTAAATATTCCATTGTATTTATTCCTAAAATAAAATTCTAATTATTTTGGTTTTTTTTAAATTTTTGTGTCTTACTTATATTCTAATCAAAAGACTCCATTTCTGTGCTCTTCCTTTATGCCCTGAGCCAGGAATTTATTGATTTAGTGATCACTAAATTTAATTTTTTGCCTTTAGTTTTAACATTGTGACTATGCTATAGCTAAGTGTGGATTTCTTGATTTATTCTTGACACTCTTGAATCTGAAAATTAATGTTTTTCCATAAAATATGAGATACTTTGCCACTATGTTTTGAAATGTATCTTCTTCATCCCCTCCTTTATTCTCTTTCTCTCTGGGATTACTCTTATGCATATGTTGGCATATACAGTGTCCCATAAATATTGGAGATTCTATTTATGTCTTTTCATTATTTTTAGTTTAGTCATAATAATAAATCACCTGTTTATCTTTAACTTTACTGTTTCTTTTAACTACTGTTAAACCTCTAATATTTAAGACGTATTTTTCAGCTCCAGATTTTTTATTTGTTTTCATTAAAACTTGCAATTTATATTTTGTATTCATCATCTTTATTATAACATGGTTTTTAGTTATTTAAACAGTTTCCTTTAGGTTTTTTTTACTATATTTATAACAGGTATTTTTAAAAACTTAATAATTTTGACTTCTAGGCCAGTCAAAACTATCTACTGTTCTATTTAAATAGGTTGTCCTCTCCTGTTTTATTTTAGGTCTTGTAATTTTTATTTTGAAACTAGATATTATAAATATATATAATGGTAACTTTGAATCCTCATTATGTGTAATGTATATGTATTTTGATGCCCTATATGTATTATTACTGCTTCAGGCTTTTTGTTTCTTAGTCTGCATGCTTGTATAGTGCATTTCCTTGAGCTAGTCTGCAGTATTTGTCTTCCATGAAGTACACAGCTGCTAGATGTGTCAATTTGTTTGATTTTTTTTCTTATCTTATTTCATTTTTTTTTTTTGGTTTTTGGGCCACACCCTGTGACGCTCAGGGGTTACTCCTGGCTATGCGCTCAGAAGTTGCTCCTGGCTTCTTGGGGGACCATATGGGGCACCGGGGGATCGAACCGCGGTCCGTCCTAGGCTAGCGCAGGCAAGGCAGGCACCTTACCTCCAGCACCACCGCCCGGCCCCATCTTATTTCATTTTTAAGCCTGAACTCCTAAGAGCCACAACTGCATCTGAGTATCTAAATACTCTATTATGGATTTAAGTGTGCCTTCAAAAGACATTTTGAAGCTCAACCCTTCTAAAGTTCTAACTTCCTTTAGTACTTTAAACCTTGATCATACTTGGAAACAGAATTATTTGAGATCAAGACAAGTAGTGTCTCTATAAGAAGAGAAAACTTTGGTAAAAGACACAGACTCAGGGGAAGACAATCATGTGACAGCAGAAATAGATAGTGGAGTTATGGTGTCACTGGCCAGGGAATGAGTGTCTGAGACCACCAGGAGTAAAAAGATAAAAGAAAAATATGCCCCTATGACATTTTTGGGTATGTATGGCCTTGCCATAACCTGAATTTCAGACTTCATTCCTCCAGAAGCAACACTCTAAATTTCTGTTATTTGAGGGCTGGAGGAATAGAACAAGCTGTAGGATGATTACCTTGAATGCAGTCAGCCCATCTTCAATCTCTGGCATCCCAAATGGCCATCTGGACCCTGCCAGGACTAATTTTTGAGCATAGGTCTAAGAGTAAACTTTGATCACAGAGACAGGAATAAGTCCTGAACCCTTCTAGATGTGGAACCAAATTCACTACTAGAACCAGCTCTCAAAATAATGTTACTTGAATTTAACCTAGTTTGTGGTGGTACTAGCCTTAGTCTGAAATGTGGTCAGAGATTGCACTTAAAAGCCCCAAGAAAAGCCTTCATCCCTGTCTACGGGATCTGCATGGGGTTCAGATCAACATTTCAAGTTCACATTCAGATACTTAACAGGATATCCATTGTCTTTTGCATTTCTTTTTTTTTAAATATAATTTTATTTTAACCATAGTGGCTTACATATCGTTGACAATAATATTTTAGGTACATATTAATATAAAATCAGGGGAATGCCCATCACCGAATTGTCCTCCCTCCACCTCCGTTCCCGTCCTTCTTCCCATATCCTCTTCCCTCACCCCCAGGGCTGCTAGAATAACTGGTCCCCTCTGTGCCTAGCTTACTACTTAGTGGTCTTAAAAGTATTTGGTCTTGGTACCTCCCTTATCCCTTCCCCCAATTGGGAGGCGGGACTAGATAGTTCAAGTTATGCGGTTTTGTTTGAAGAAGAGAAAAGTAATAAGCTGGAGAAAAAAAGAAAAAAAAAGAATCAGATACTCCGGAAATGGGCGGAGTCCTTCTAGAGGCTTTTATCCTTGGTTTGAGAGACGAAAGGGAAAAAGAAGGTGAAACACCACAACAGTACAGTACATAAAGAACTGTCAAATAAAATATCCAGTGATCATTCCAAAAAAAAAAAAAACAAACGAAACAAAACAAAACAAAAGGGTAAGAACCATATAAAAGCCATGGCTTTGAGATAAAAAATGTGGCAGAGCACATAAGAAAAGAAAAGAAGAAAATAAATAAATAAATATAAATGAAGACATCCACTTCAATAGCCAAACTACAACAATGCAATCAACAAAAAATAGATAAGTAAATAATAATAAAAAAAATTGTTTTGTGCTTTTTTCCCCCCTCCTGCAGATGCACAGTAAATGTTGGGGTCATTTGAAAAGGAATTCCCTTGGCCTAAGAGATACAGGGTTTCTCCACCCTTGAAGTATATTGTCATGGGATTAACTACAGACTCCTTTCAGGTTCATTTACTCTCCCCTTGGTGCTTTTGTGGTGTATGGAAGACTTCTGCTCCATCCTGGGTGATAACATCAGACCTCTATATCTTTTTATTCTTTTTTTAAAAATCTTGTTCCCCAGTCTTGAGGGAAGTCTGAGACACTGCTCTAGAAAAAAATTCTTTTTTCAAAATTGATCCATTTTTACTTAAACATAGATTAGAGGGGGGGGGAAAGACATCGTGTTATGATCACTTATTAAGTATTTTCAAAGTTGGTTTCAGAGTTTATGAGAGCTGGTATTTTCTTTATTCTCCTGTAACTTGGAGTGTAAACACAGCGATTCCTTGGATGGTAACCATGCTTACTTCTCTACATTTGTAAAAAACAAGTCCCTTTACTTTATCCCATTATTGCTATGTTTATAGGGAAATTTCTCAGTTATTCCTCACTTTAGCTATCACATTTATTTTTTTAATATTATTTTGTTTGTAACACCTTGGTTACAAACATGATTGTGGTTGGGTTTCAGTCATGTAAGATGACACCTCCAATCACCAGAGAAACATTCGCATCACCAATGTCCCAAATATCCCTCCTCCCCTCCCTGCCCCCACCTGTACTCTAGACAGGCTTTCTATTTCCCTCATATATTCTCATTGTTAGGATAGTTCACAATGTAGTTATTTCTCTAACTAAACTCATCACTCTTTGTGGTGAGGTTCATGAGGTGGGCTGTAATGTCCAGCCCTCCTCTCTTTTGTTTCTGAAAATTGTTGAGAAATGTCTTTCATTTTTCTTAAAACCCATAGATGAGTGAGACCATCCTGCGTGTTTCTCTCTCTCTCTGACTAATTTCACTCAGCATAATAGATTCCATGTACATCCATGTATAGGAAAATTTCATGACTTCATCTCTCCTGATGGTTGCAATATTCCACTGTGTATATGTAAAACAGTTTCTTTAGCCATTCATCTGTTGAAGGGCATATTGGATGTTTTCAGAGTCTTGCTATGGTATATAGTGCTGCAACAAATATAGGTGTAAGGAAGGGGTTTTTGTATTGTATATTTGTTTTCCTAGGGTATATTCCTAGGAGTAGTATAGCTGGATCATATGGGAGCTCAATTTCCAGGTTTTGAAGGAATCTCCATATAGCTCTCCAGAAAGGTTGAATGAGTAGGCATTCCCACCAGCAGTGGATAAGAGTTCCTTTCTCACTGCATCCCCGCCAACACTGCTTGTTATCATTCTTTGTGATGTAAGCCAATCTCTGTGGTGTGAGATGGTACCTCATAGTTGTTTTGATTTGCATATCTCTGATGATTATTGATGTGGAGCATTTTTCATGTGCCTTTTGGCCATTTGTATTTCTTCTTTATCAAAGTGTCTGTCCATTTCTTCTCCCCATCTTTTGATGGGGTTAGATGATTTTTATTGTAGAGTTCTGTCATTACTGTGTATATTTTGAATATTAGCCCCTTATCTGATGGGTATTGGGTGAATAGTTTCTCTCAATCAGTGGGTGGCTCTTGTATCCTGGGCACTATTTCCTTCGAGGTGCAAAAGCTTCTCAGCTTAATATATTCTCATCTGTTAATCTCTGCTTTTACTTGCTTGGAGAGTGCAGTTTCCTCCCTGAAGATGCCTTTAGTCTCAATGTCATGGAGTGTTCTACCTATGTGTTGTTCTATATACCTTATGGTTTCAGGTCTGATATTGAGGTCTTTAATCCATTTGGATTTTACCTTCATACATGATGCTAGCTGGGGGTCTAATTTCGCTTTTTTGCAAGTGGCTAGTCAGTTGTGCCAACACCACTTGTTGAAGAGGCTTTCTTTGCTACATTTAGGGCTTCTTGCTCCTTTAACAAAGATTAGATGATTGTATGTCTGGGGAACATTCTCTGAGTATTCAAGTCTATTCCACTAATCTGAGGGTCTGTCTTTATTCCAATGCCATGGGGAAAGTAATGCCTACCATAATCTTTTTCCCAATAATTGCTTTGGCTACTCGAGGGTGTTTATTGTTCCAAATGAATTTCAGAAGTGCCTGATCCACTTCTTTGAAGAATGTCATGGGTAACTTTAGAGCGATCGCATTAAATTTGCACAATGCTTCTGGAGTATTGCCATTTTAATGATGTTAATCCTGCCAATTCATGAGCAGGGTATGTGTTTCCATTTCTGGGTGTCCTCTCTTATTTCTTGGAGAGAGTTTTATAGTTTTCTTTGTTTAGGTTCTTCACATCTTTATTCAAGCTGACTCCAAGTTATTTGAGTTTGTGTGGCACTAATGTGAATGGGGTTGTTTCATGAATGTCCCTATTATTATTGGTGTATAGAAAGGCCATAGATTTTTGTGTGTTAATTTTGTAGCCTCGCACCTTGTTATATAAGTCTATTGTTTTTAGAACTTTTTTGTTAGAGTCTTTAGGGTTTTCTAAGTAGAGTATCATGTCATCTGCAAACAGTGAGAGCTTGACTTTTTGCTTTCCTATCTGGATTCCCTTGATATCTTTTTCTTGCCTGATCACTATAACAAGGACTTCCAGTGCTAACATGAATAGGAGTGGTGAGAGAGGACAGTCTTGCCTTGTGCCAGAATTAAGAGGGAAGGCTTTATTTTTTTCTCCATTGAGAATAATATTTGCTACTGGCTTGTGGTATGTGGCCTTAACTATATTGAGAAAGGTTCCTTTTATTTCCATCTTGCTGAGAGTTTTGATCAAGAATGAGTGTTGGACCTTATCAAATGCTTTCTCTGCATCTATTGATATGATCATGTGATTTTTATTTTTCATGTTGTTGATGTTTTGTATTATGTTGATAGAATTATGGATGTAAAACCAACCTTGCATTCCTGGGATGAAACCTACTTGATCATAATGAATGATCTTCTTGATGAGGCATTGAATCCTATTTGCCAGGATTTTGTTGAGGATCCTTGCATCTGTGTTTATCAGGGATATTGGTCTGTAATTTTCTTTTTTGGTAGCATCTCTGTCTGGTTTAGGTACCAAGGTGATGTTGGCTTCATAAAAGCTATTTGGAAGTGTTCCCGTTTTTTTGATTTCATGAAAGAGTCTTACCAGGATTGGTAGTAGTTACTATTGGAAAGTTTGAAAGAATTCATTAGTGAATCCATCTTGGCCTGTGTTTTTGTTTTTGGGCAGACATTTGATTACCATTTTAATTTCATCAGTAGTGATGGGGGTGTTCAGATATACTATGTTCTCTTTATTCAACCGTGGAAGGTTATAAGAGTCCAATAATTTATCCATTTCTTCCAGGTTGTCATTTTTAGTGGCATAGAGTTTTAGTTTCTGATTACCCTTTGAATCTCTGCCATATCGGTAGTGATCTCCCCTTTTTCATTTCTAATACGAGTTATCAAGATTTTCTCTCTCTCTTTCGTTGTTAGTTTTGCTAATAGTCTATCAAACTTGATTTTTTTTTAAAGAAGAAGAAGAACCAACTTCTGCTTTCGTTGATCTTTCGGATTGTTTTTTGGGATTCCACTTCGTTGATTTCTGCTCTCAGCTATGTCATGTCTTTCTGTCTCCCTATTTTTGGGTCCTTTTAATGAGCACTTTCAAATTCTATGAGCTGCATCATTAAACTATTCAGGTAGGCCCTTTCTTCCTTCCTGATGTGTGCTTGCAAAGCTATACATTTTCTTCTCAGAGCTGCTTTTGCTGTGTCCCATAAGTTCTGATAGTTTGTGTCTTTATTATCATTTGTTTCCAGAAAAGTTTTGATTTTCTCTCAGACCCAATGGTTATTCAGTATGAGGCTGTTTAACTTCCAGGTGTTAAAGTTTTTCTTCTGTGTCCCTTTGGAATTCACATATAATTTCAGAGCCTTGTAGTCAGCGAAGGTAGCCTGCAAAATTTCTATTCTCTTGATATTATGGAGGTATGTATTATGTGCCAGCATGTAGTCTATATTGGAGAATGTCCCATGTACATTGGAGAAAATGTGTATCCAAGTTTCTGGGGGTGGAGTGTCCTATATATATCTACTAGGCCTCTTTCTTCCATTTCTCTTCTCAAGTCTAGTATATTCTTGTTGGGTTTCAGTCTGGTTGACCTATCAAGTGTTGACACAGCCGTGTTGAGGTCTCCCACAATTATTGTGTTGTTATTGATACAATGGTCAACAATTGTATTAAATATTTTGCTGGCCCCTCATTCTGTGCATATATGTTTAGGAGAGTGATTTCTTCCTGCTGTACGTATCCCTTGATTAATACAAAATGTCCATCTTTGTTCCTTACAGCTATTCCGAGTATAAAGTTTGCATCATCTGATATTAGTAGGGACACTGCAGCTTTTTTATGGGTGTTGTTTTTTTGCTTGAATAATTTTCCTCCAGCCTTTTATTTTGTGCCTATGTTTGTTCTGAATATTCAGGTGCGTTTCTTGTAGGCAGGAGAAGGTTGGGTTGAGTTTTTTTGATCCATTTAGCCACTCTGTGTCTCTTAATTGGTGCATTTAGTCCATTGACATTGAGAGAAAGAATTGTCCTGGGATTTAGTGCCATCTTTATATCGAAGTTTGCTGTGTCTTTTGGTCAGTCTTGTCTTAAAGTAGCCCTTTCAGTTTTTTTCTTAAGACTGGTTTTGAGTCTGTAAAGTTTCTGAGCTGTTGTTTGTCTGTGAAACCATGTATTCTTCCTTCACACCTGAAAGAGAGTTTTGCTGGGTGCAGTATTCTAGGCAAAGCATTTATTTCATTGAGTTTTGTCACTATGTCCCACCACTGCTTTCTGGCCTTGAGTGTTTCTGGTGACAGGTCTGCTGTAAATCTCAATTATTTTCCCTTGAATGTATTTTCCCTTTTTGATCTTGCTGCTTTCAGAATTCAGTCTCTATCTGTGGAATTTGTCATTATGACTAGATGTGTCTTGGGATGTTTTTTTCTGGGATCTCTTTTAGTTGGTACTCTTCGGGCATGCAGGATTTGATCTCATATATTCTTTATCTCTGGTAATTTCTCTTTAATAATTTTCCTCCTGGCTTCTGGGACTCCAATGATTCTTAAGTTGTTTCTGTTGAGCTTATCATAGACTTCTATTTTCATCTGTTCACATTCTTTGACTAATTTTTCCATTGTCTGTTCATTTGCTTTAAGGTTTTTGTCCACTCTCTCCTGCTATATGGAGTTGTTATGTATCTCTTCTTCCAGAACACTCATTCTATCCCCAGCTTCTGTTACCCTGTTGGAGAGCTTATCCATTTTGTCATTCAAATCTTTTACTGAGTTTTTTCACACGTGTTATTTGACCTGTTATTTCAGTTTGAAGTTTTCTGATTTCTGTCTTCATATTTTCTTGATTCTTATTAGTGTTCTGTTCAACTCGATCCATGGTTTCTTTGATTTCTGTGAGCATCTTCCATATTTCTTCTCTAAACTCTTTATCTGAAAGACTGACTAGTTGTTTGTCAGTGTTCCAGTCATCAGAGTTGCCATCTTCATTCTCTATGCTTGATGCTGGCCTGCATTGTTTCCCTATTTTCACACTTGTATTGTGGGTTTTTCTACGTGTTGTGGTTGTAATCATTGGCTAAATGATGTGTGCGGCCACGCTCCCCTGGCTCCACCCTTTCTGGATAGGTGGACTAGCCTCCAAGTAAGGGGAGCCCTCCCTGGATAAAGCTGCACACAGGATCAAATCTTAGGCCCGAGCACGCAGCAGAGAAGACAGTCCGGAGAGAAATGCTGGGCTTCAGAGATCCAGCACAGTTCCTAGTGTGATATTTTGTTCTTGTTGCAGTGGTGTTCTTTTTCATTAGAAAGAGTACAGGACCGTGAAGCGGAGCAGCTGTGGTCTTCTGAAGCCTCTGGGAGAGCGATTTTTCTGGGCCCTTTTCAACCCATTCCCAAGAGGTTCCGGAGACAGGACAGTAGAAAAACACACACAGGCAACACTCACAGTTTCTCACAGTCGGGAACCACTGGGCAGGCATAGATTTTCTCAGCCTGACATCACAAACAGGGGACCTGCCTTTCTGCAAAATACTGCTGATAGCCAATTTTCACATTTGAAAGCAGTTTCTTGGTGTTCTGGAGCAGCCTGAATGAGCATCTGGGAGAACAATTTTTCTGGGCCCTTTTTGGCCCACTCCTGAGAGGTTCAGGGGACAGGACAGTAGAAAAACATGCACAGGCAACACTCACAGTTTCTTACCTTTGGGAACCACTCAGCTATCACATTTAAATCAATAAAAGCCTTTAAAGTAAAAGACATACCAGATATTGGCCTTATATATCTAGCCTCCTTTTCTTTCTTATGGTTTTGATTCAAGTAGTTTTTCTTTAATTTCACTTTGATATTTTATGAAAAATTTATAAATATTTCAAGCCAAATTTTTAATTATTGTAAAAATGATCAAGCAGTTAGTCTACCTCTCATTTTCTCATTGCTTTTTAATAATAGATAGCTGATATATAATATAAAATATTTATAATATATTATATATAATAATATATCATATGTAACTGATAACACTTTAAGGTATAGAGAATACTGATTCAATAAATGTGTATATCATATTGTGATTGCCACTATAGCATTAACTAATTTCTTATCACATCAAATAATGATTTAATTTTTGTAGTGAGTACACTAAGATTTAATCTCTTAGCAACTTTGATATAATCATCAACATTATTGACTATAATAAAAATGTGATGCATCAAATCTCTAAAATAATCCATTTTCCAATTACAAGGTGTGTTTTTTGACTGACATCTCTCCTCTCAGTGGTAATTATCTTTCTACTCTCTACTTTTAAGACTGTATCTTAAGAGTCTACATTTATTATGCATGATTTATCTTTCTCTGTTTGATTTGTTACTTAATGTAATGCCCTCAAACTCAGTGTCCTATGTTGCTATAAATGGAAAATTTTCTTTCTCATGGATGACTAATGTACTTTTGTTAGCATTCGTTCTTATCTCACCCCCCATTAATTCTTTGTGTAAGAAATTATATACCCAAATTGTTCAAGTTGATCACCCCTCCTCTAGATAAGGAAGTACTTAAATTAATTTCATGTTCTTTGAGAGCATGGACTGAGTTATTCACTATTATCGTTACCTAAAATGCCCAATAAAGTATATTTTAAATGCATTAAAAGTAAGAGGTTTGAATAATTCCAACAGATATAAAAAAAACACAAGTTCAAATCTTACTGATGGTGAACCAGGACCTTGGTTTGCTCAGTTTTCTAAAAAAGTCCATGTAAATTATAAATACATTTGAGTTGAAGCTAATGGTGTTGACAATAAAACACCGGTCTTGATTGTCAAAACTTCTGATTCTATCTCTGAAATTCCTGATCAACATCTGTTTTAATATGTAACTTTAGAAAATTTATTTTGTTTTTTATTTTATAAAGAAGTATGTTTTAATAATATTTTTATTAGTCAATGACTCTTGTTTATGTTTTATGGAGTTTTGGATTTTTGTTACTTGTTTTTTGGGCCATACCCAGTGGTGCTCAAGGGTTACTCCTGACTCTGCTCTCAAGGGTCATTTCTGGAGATGCTCAGAGGATCAATGTGTTATTATAATGACCTCCTCATTATTATGTTGCTGCTTTGCCCTCATTCTCTTCCCCTCTACATTCATTATAAGTAAATTGTTGCTCTTTAAGTTTATTTAGAGACAGGAATAGTGAGAAACTTCAAAAGGCTCAGGTATGAGAAATAACTGGAATAAGTTGAAGTAAGCTTTAAGATTAAATTTACTTTCAAAAATGTATTGTACTTGGATGATTTCTACCTTCTGGCATATGAATGGTGCACATTACTTCATATTTGGGTAACTTACCCTTGTCATTATTTCTAATCTGCCAGAGATTCTATTACAGTTCCATTAGAACATGCTTTAACTAATTACTTGAGTTCAGATGTGGGAGGTAAATACATTTTTGGAGACTTATTTCCTTTCCCCACATTTAGCTACTCCTGGCACATTTTACTTGCACCAGCAACTATACAATGAGAAAAATCCCCTCTATTGTCTCTAGGGGGTGCTCAGATTTCACTGATCTAAATGCAAGCATCTTCATAACTTCCAGAACACTAAAGAACCGGTGGAGAACTACGTAAAGAATGAGCAAAGAGAGCTACTCAAGAACAGAACACAGAGGGAAATCCTCATTCCCATGAGAAAATAATCAATGACCACTGATTTCCTAGGGTGGGTTTTATGACCTTAACCTAACAAGTAAATCTGGAGACAGAACTGTGCATTCTTCACTGGGAAACACCAAAGGACAGTAATTTATAGTAATAGAATAAATACAAATACCATTAAATGTGCATCATTTTGTTTATTACTTTATTGTATAAATTTTACCAATATACTATAGCTTATCCTCATGGCAACACAACAAGGTAAGTTTTTTTTTTTACATTCTTTTTAGGCTGTGAAAATTAAGTTCCAGGGAAGATATGAGGTATCTAAAGGAAAATTAGTCTGTATATTGAAACAAATTTCAAATTGATAACTTTTTCTATATACCTCCTACCTTGTTTCTTCTGCTCTCAGGATGCCCATAACCAAGTTAACTTATCATCTACATATAAATCAAAATGATTCATACTTTTAATAGCATGTGAATATTCATCAATAGATACTTTTTTTGCATTTTGTGCTGCACCTGGAAGTGCTCAGGACTTACTCCTAATTTTGTGATTAGGGATGACTGTTGGTGATATGCAGGGAACCATATGAAATACCGGAAATCAAGCCCAGGTAGTCCAAATGCCCTATCCTCTGTACTATTATTTCATAGCAATAGGAGATTTTTAAGTGTGAACTGTATTTTACTGACATTCAACCCCAACAGAATGAATATATCCTCAACACAGTGCTGTCTTCTCCAGCTTTTGCTTCAAATAAAAATAATTTCTTCATTTTCCAAAAGTCTTTCCACTAATGAACTACATTGTCAGAAAGACTGTCTTCATGTGATCCCAAGACTGTTTTTCTAAGTACCCTCAGTCCATCTTCTGCATGCATATATTTTATGACATTTTATATGGCATCTCATATATTACATGCCCATTAAACCAGGCATACCCCTAGAAATAAATAGATTATAACATTTTTCATAAAAAACACTAAATGTACTATTTTAAATAATCAGATAAAGTATATAGAGGTCTTAAAGTTGATGACTCAGGGCATCTCAGGAGTAGTGGGCAGAGCAAGTCCCTGACCTTGCTGAAGTCTTGGCAGCTACACACAGATCCCACAACCATCACATCAGTGACCCAATTTTACTACTTTTTCACTGATATCTGCAGAAATTTGTCACCAATATCTGCAAAAATGTTAGCTCCAAAGGTTTGGGGCCTGAGATTTCTGGGGCGTTTTTGGAGCCAGGGTAGGCAACCTCCCACCCACTTCCAACCCATGCCTCTGTACTTCCAGAAATCCTAGCAAACAAATCCATGACTCACAGCCATCATTATGTCAGCTCATGGGCCCAGCTCCACAGATCCTTGAAGTCCTAAAGTGAACAACGTCTTCATACTTTTTAATATTGGCATCTTAATATAAATGCACCAAATTAGATAAGAAATTATCACAGAAGCCAATTAAGCTCAACAAACAAAACCCACAACAAAATGCTCAACTAGCAATAAGCAGCTTAGTAAACCTTCAATGACTCAATGACCCCATTGTGATACATGACAATTCAGTAAATTATTCATATGTGCCAAGCGGTAGACTTGGGGGAAGGTGAGAAAGTGGTCCAGTGAATGTTACACTGGAGGTGGACTTGATGTTGCAACATTGAGTGCTGGAAATAACTATATGATGAACAACTTTGTAAACCACAGTAGTTAGATTATATTTTAATTGTAAATAATATATTGATAATCTAATAAAACTGTATACTAGATACTATTCTATTCAAAGGCATTCTACAACACAACCCACAGTATAATTTCATTGTCTTAAGTAGTTCTATATGTTCCAATGGACTACAATTGAGATAGACATTACCGGATTGTATTATATTTTTGAAGAGTTTATTATTAAGCCAATCTTCTCACCTGCACTGCGGTGTTAGAAGGTCCAGAGGCAATGCTTTAGATTTATTTCTAGCACAATTCAACTTGCTCTTTTCTTCCCATCATGCCAGGCAATTGATAGTTTTGTGAATCCTGATTCTATTATAAGATCCATTTGTTCCTCATATCAGCCCTGGCACCCCCCTCAGATTTGATTAAAAGATCATCATTGCTCATGTGAAACATTGATAAAATTGTTGAAACAGACGAGACCAAACCCAGAACTCCTTGCCAGAGACATTTTTCTAGATTGGCATTGATCTGTTAGCATTCTCAGAACACAGTCACTCCGTCTGGTTACATTCAGCAGTAGTACCATCAATATTTTCTTACAAAGATACAATGAGATCGTGATAACTTCCACATTAAAATCTACAGCCTACTCTCTATCTCTAGTAATTACCTCATCCATACATTTATAAACAGAGAATGTGAATTGGCAATGTTTGGTTCTTAGTAAATCATCTGATGTTCCTTTATTATCTGTTTTATTTTCCAAGTCCTTATGCACCATCCTCTTGGTATTCTTGTGTGAAAATTCACCCAGTTTTCCATCAAGTTTACTAACCATATGTTATGAATTTCATCTTCCTTCTTTATTAGAAATGGAAGAAATTTCATGTGATCCTTGTCACACTCAATATTTTCAACATTCCTAAAGCTGTTCAAACAAATTAAGTGCCTTGTGAAGTCACTCTTGTTAGAAAAATAAAATAGGTGAAGGTATAATCTGAGTGAATTATATACAGTGTCTATAATCATCTGTCCAACTACCTTAATGATCATCTCTAAATACACTATCTTTTAGCAACTCAGTCATTCCTCTCTCCTGTGCCCTTGTCTCTATCATGAATCTCAATCACCCAATAATTTGGAATTACATATTCCTAACAACAAGTCTAATAGTGTGAGGAATTCACCTTGATTTTGGAATCACCTTAATTTTGGAAAACAGTAATAAAAATATAGATGAATGAATGGAGATAGGAAGGGAGTAACTTCCAGGGACTACTTTATAATGGGTAAGGTAAGATGGTGACAAAAAAAATTGACCTGCAGGATGAGTGTGTGTGTGGGGAGAGAGAGAGAGAGAGAGAGAGAGAGAGAGAGAGAGAGAGAGAGAGAGAGAGAGAGAGAGAGGGAGGGAGGGAGGGAGAGAAGGAGAGAGAGAGAGAGAGAGAGAGGGAGGGAGGGAGGGAGAGAAGGAGAGAGAGAGAGAGAGAGAGAGAGAGAGAGAGAGAGAGACTTAGAGACTTTTAGCATCAGAATTAAGTGCAAAGTCTCTGGCGCAAGTAAAGGGAATTTGAAAAAACTCAGAAATAAGCAAACCCCTGTAAGTGAAAAACAAGAAGAAAAGTAAGAGGAGATAAAACCAGAGCAAGTGACTCAAGAGGCAAAATTCACCAGGCCTTTCAGGTATTTGTTTTGCTTTGTTTTATTTTGTTTTGTTTTGTGGCCAAATCTAGCAGCACTTGTGGGTTAGTCCTGGCTCTGTGCTCAGAAATTACTCCTGGCAGGCTCAGGGAACCATAAGGATGCCAGTGATCAAACTCAGGTCAACCACCTACCTGTTAAGCTATTGCTTAAACCCCGGTCTTATAGGTTCTTAGAAAGGAATTTTGTGCTCATCACTCTTCATCTTTCCATATGAGACTGCAACTGGAGTGCTCATTCCAGGCTGGTTCTCTACCCCTCACCCCGTGCTTCTTAGAAGGAGAAAAGACAGCAGGTGCAGCTGTGCCTTTAGAGCAGGGGTCTCAAACTCGCAGCCTGTGGCCCGTTTGCAGCCTTCCGTACAACATTTTGTGGCCCATGGCCGTCCTTCAAATATCGCAGTATTTGCAATTATTCGCTTACTGAATAATTGCAATAAAAATCGCATTGGTAAGGAAAAAATCGCATTAAACATTCGCGTACCCTGAGCAGTTTTGTTCGAAATATGCAAATGTTTAATGCAATATTTTGCGATATTGTTTCTTACTAATGTGATTTTTTATTGCAAATATTCGGTAAGCAAATAATCGTGAATACTTTGCACCTAGTGCAGACGTCATTTCCGCTGCTCCTGCCCGCTGTCCCTTGCATTATTGGAGGCCTAAGAGAGAGAAGGGAGATAAAGGAAAGAATTTTATTACAGAATTAGATTTTGTCATGCCTTCATCATGACTTCATCAATGCCTGCAGTGAAGAGAAAGATTGATGATGAGCACAGACAATTTTAGGAAAAGTGGGAGACGCAGTATTTCTTTCTTGAGCACAGGGGCATCCCCACATGTCTTATTTGCTCAGAGAAAGTTGCAGTGCACAAGGAATACAACTTGAAACACCATTATTCAACTAAACATGTTGAGGAATGTGCAAAATATTCAAGAAAATGAGAGAGCCACGCGGGTTGCCAGTCTTAAAGCATGTCTAATGAGGCAACAAGATTTCTTCAAGAAAGCAACCAAAGAGAATGTTGTATCAGTCGAAGCTAGTTACATGGCTAGTGAGATGATTGCTAAGGCAGGGAAACCATTCACAGAAGGAGAGTTTGTTGAAAAATGCATGTTACGGGGCCGGAGAGATAGCATGGAGGTAAGGCGTTTGCCTTTCATGCAAGAGGTCATTTGTTCGAATCCTGGCGCCCCATATGGTCCCCCCGTGCCTGCCAGGAACAATTTCTGAGCCTGGAGCCAGAAATAACCCCTGAGCACTGCTGGGTGTGACCCAAAAACCACAAAAAAGAAAGAAAGAAAGAAAGAAAGAAAGAAAGAAAGAAAGAAAGAAAGAAAGAAAGAAAGAAAGAAAGAAAGAAGGAAGGAAGGAAGGAAGGAAGGAAGGAAGGAAGGAAGGAAGGAAGGAAGGAAGGAAGGAAGGAAGGAAGGAAGGAAGGAAGGAAGGAAGGAAGGAAGGAAGGAAGGAAGGAAGGAAGGAAGGAAGGAAGGAAGGAAGGAAGGAAGGAAGGAAGGAAGGAAGAAAGAAAGAAAGAAAGAAAGAAAGAAAGAAAGAAAGAAAGAAAGAAAGAAAGAAAGAAAGAAAGAAAGAAAGAAAGAAAGAAAGAAAGAAAGAAAGAAAGAAGGAAGGAAAGAAAGAAGGAAAGAAGGAAAGAAAGAAGGAAAGAAAGAAGGAAAGAAAGAAGGAAAGAAAGAAGGAAAGAAAGAAGGAAAGAAAGAAGGAAAGAAAGAAGGAAAGAAAGAAGGAAAGAAAGAAGGAAAGAAAGAAGGAAAGAAAGAAGGAAAGAAAGAAGGAAAGAAAGAAGGAAAGAAAGAAGGAAAGAAAGAAGAAAGAAGAAGAAAGAAAGAAGAAGAAAGAAGAAAGAAAGAAAGAAGAAAGAAAGAAAGAAAGAAAGAAAGAAAGAAAGAAAGAAAGAAAGAAAGAAAGAAAGAAAGAAAGAAAGAAAGAAAGAAAGAAAGAAAGAAAGAAAGAAAGAAAGAAAGAAAGAAAGAAAGAAAGAAAGAAAGAAGAAAGAAAGAAAGAAAGAAAGAAAGAAAGAAAGAAAGAAAGAAAGAAAGAAAGAAAGAAAGAAAGAAAGAAAGAAAGAAAGAAAGAAAGAAAGAAAGAAAGAAAGAAAGAAAGAAAGAAAGAAAGAAAGAAAGAAAGATGCATGTTAGAGGCTGCAAGTATTATTTGTCCTGAAAAGAAAGGTCAGTTTAGCAAAATCAGCCTTTCTGCCAACACTGTGGCAGAGCGCATTTCTGACATGTCAAGTGAAATTTATCATCAACTGTGTGAGAAAGCCAAATGTTTTGATGCATACTCAGTTGCTCTTGACGAGGGCACAGATATAACAGACACTTGCAGTTCACAATTTATGTCCATAGTGTTGACTGCAATTTTGAATTGACAGAGGAGCTTCTCACAATAATTCCAATGCATGGCGAGACCACTGCTAATGAGATATTTTGGCATCTGTGTGATGCCATTGAGGATGCAGGTTTGCCATGGAAGAGGTTTGTTAGAATAATAACCGATGGAGTGCTATCGATGACAGGGAGGAAAAATGGACTGGTGGCACTTGTTCAAAAACACTTGAAGAGGAATGTGTAGAGAAGGCTATTGCTCTTCACTGCATTATCCATCAGCAGGCCCTTTGCAGTAAATGCCTGCCATGTGACAATGTGATGCCTGTTGTTGTGAAATGCATCAACCAAATCAGATCCAGGGGCTTAAAGCACAGGAGGTTCCGTGCTTTTTTAGAGGAAATGGAGTCAGCATATGGAGATGTGCTCTATTTCACAGAGGTACATTGGCTCAGCAGGGGAAATGTCCTGTAAAGATTTTTTTGAGTTGAGAGAAGAAGTGAAAGCCTTCATGGAGAAGTATGGGAATGCTGTTTCTGAGTTGAGTGATCACAAATGGCTCATGGACTTAGCTTTTCTTGTTGACATCACACATAAGCTGAATGTACTAAACAAGATGTTACAAGGCCCGGGGCAGCTTATCATTGCTGCCTATGACAACGTGAGAGCATTCTCCACAAAACTTGTGTTATGGAAATCCCAGCTCTCTCAGACAAACCTTAGCTATTTCCCAGCATGCAAGGAACTTGTGGACGCAGACATACCATTCAGTGGTGAGAAATATGTTGATGCTATTTTTAAGCTACAGAAGGAATTTAATCACAGATTTGCAGACTTAAAAAAGCACAGAGCCACTTTCCAAACTTTTGTGGACCCCTTTTTCTTTGATGTGAAAGATGCCCCTTCTGTGCTTCAAATGGAGCTCATTGACCTGCAATGCAACTCTGATCTCAAAGCAAAGTTCTGGGAGATTAGTGGAAAAGCAGACATGCATGGGCAATTTTTGAGAGAATTGCCCCTCAGCTTCCCTGAGTTTTCCCGAATTTCATGCACACCATGTGCCTTTTTGGGAGCACATATTTGTGTAAAAAGTTATTCTCCATATTGACCTTCAATAAGTCAAAGTACAGGTCTAGAATTAATGATGATCATCTTCAAGCCATACTGAACTGCTTCCTCTTTAAAGGCAAATGTGATTCAGATTTGTGAGAAGAAGCACTGTCAAGTCTCTGGCAGCAAGGAATAGGCAAAAGATGCCATGTTCAGAAGAACTGTTCATGATCTTCACTCAATGTTCTATTCATGTTCAGAAGAAATAATTAAAACTGTTAATAATGACGTTTGAGGACATTTTTTGTGTGTGTGAAATCCCTTATGAGGCCCTGCCTCACCCCGACTTTGCCTCCTGCAGCCCCCAAGTAAATTGAGTTTGAGACCCCTGCTTTAGAGCATGATCTTACCCCTCCACCTCTCTCCTCTTGTTAGCCTCCAGGGTACCTGCCACAGACAGATAATCTCTGCTCCTGCTAGTGACAGATGTTACCGGACAAGCACTCAAACAGGAAGCTTCAGGAAGTGCAGTTTTCCACTTCTACCTTGAAGCATGAAAACCAGATTAGTTCTTTGGATAATTATATTTGTCTGCTGTGACTGCCATAATAGAACCTACAAACAGAGTTGCTTAAACAACAGAAATTAATTTTCTCACAAATTTAAAGTTTGGAAGGCCCAAAGAAGGTTGCCATCAGGAGGTGTAATGATGAACCTAATGTTTCCAACTATCTTTTTATGGCCATTCCATAAGGTATAAATGGCCCTGGTGATCAAATCTTTTTGGTGACTCGATTCTTTGTGGTGAATCAATAATTTATTTTATTGGTGAGCATGTGTGTTCAGGCCGCACCCAATGATGTTCAAGGCTTATTCCTGACTCTGTGCTCAGATCTCTACTGGTGGATCATAGGGGAAAATGTGTGAGTCCTGATGGAATCAGGATCAGCTGTATGCAAGGCAAGTGCTTTACCTACCCCCACACTACCACTCAGGCCCTTCTTCTCATAGAAGATGCCAATTCCACGAAACTCAGTTCCATCATTTTAAATTACCTGTGTTTACCTTCATGAAAATCCTACCACTAAGTTGATTAGGAATATTTTATTGAAGATAGTATAGTGGATATGATGCTTACCTTTCACTCAGGTAACCATGATTCAATCCTTGGAGCCCCACATGGTCCTCTAAACACTGCCAGAAGTTATCCCTGACAGCAGAGCCAGGCATAAACCCTCAGCACCTTCGTGATGACCCAAAAACAAACAAACAAACAAACAAGGAATGTTTTATTTGTATGTAGAAAATCTGGGGAAAATACATTTAAACTCACTGTTTGGGTCAGAGAAATGGTATAATGAGTGGCAGGCTTGCCTTGCCTTGTACACGGCCTACTCAAATTTGATCTCCAGTGCCACATATGTTCTTTGAGCCTCACCCGGAGTATTTCAGGTGTGACCCAAGTCATTTTAATTAAGATATAAACTCATTAATAAACAGCCGCCTTAACTATCACTAAATTCTCTCCAGATGAAAATGGACACTTATAAGAAAGCTATTTTACCACAGGAAAAAAAAAAACAATTAAAACGTGGATCTGAGCAAGTTAGAAATAAAAATATATATTAAAAAATCATAAACAAGACTATCATTTATTTGCATCTCTTTGTAGAAACTACAATAAAGTTATAAGAAAGAGTCGGTGGTTCAAAATTCTAAAATATTTTTTAAAATAAAAACATTTTATTGCTAAAGCAGATATAATCAAAAGCTGAAGAACATATGATGGAAAGATTGATTCTTAAACATTCGGTACCTAGCACTGCTAGTAATAATTAAATTACAAGTGATAACTATGGCTTCAATAGATATGTATTGACAAAAAAGAAAACTTTTACCAAAGGACCCCATTGGTCTAAAACACATTCACAAATACACTGGTTTTTGAGAAGGAGTTCAGGACATAAGATGATTTGGGCATGGATTAAGCACTTGGAACAACTGAGCTCTTGAACGATTCCGCCAAGGCAAAGGGTTTCCATCAATTTAACATCAAGCTCCAAGAAACCAGTAAAGGAGTTCTTTTGTTTTGGTTTGGTTTGAAGCCACACCTGGTGACATTCAGGGATTACTTACTCCTGGCTATGTGCTCAGAAATCACTCCTGGCTTGGGGGACCATATGAGACACTGGGGGATCCAACCGTGGTCTGGGCATCCTAGGTCAGTTATGTGCAAAGCAGACACCCTACCTCTGCACCACTGCTCAGGCCCCAGGAGTTTATTTTACTGATAGAGTTTGGGAAAAGCAAAAAAAGAGGGCAGGCAGTTAAATTTTTTTTCTTTTAGTTCTTCAAAGAAAAAAACAAACATTTCCTGCTATTGAGAAAAAAGAAGTGGTTACTTATAAACTTTGTGCAAAAAGTTTTGTGGGCAATTAAAATTAATAAGGAGCAGCTTAGTATGTGGTTTCTTATTCTAAATTCCATTTCCATCTGATTTTTCTCAGTTTTCTCGTCTTTCATATATGCTCAGGGCTTGCTCCTTGTTCTATACTCAGAAATTATTCCTGATACCCTAGGTATCAATGTGGTGGTAGGGATTGTACTGAGGTCAGCAGCATGCAAAGCAAATGCCTTAACCACTGTACTAAATCTTCCAGGATTATGTTTCCCTTCTGATGTGCCACTTGCTAAGATTCCTAGTCCAGGTTTATGACTTGTCCTGATTTAACCTGCAGGGGGAACTATGTTGGAATTTTACTATTTGTGGGTGAAGCAGACAGAAGTGCCTTGGGGAAGAGCTCTGATCCTTGAGATTTGTGAATGGTCCAGTGTTTGCTCCAGGCACTTGGGTACTTGTGGGACTCAGCCTACACTTTGGGCTTGTCCACATACTGGCACTTTCTGACTTTGTCCAGTTACTAAAAGATCCAGCACAACCTTTGAATTTGCATAGAAAAAGTTTCTCACTGCTTAATTTGCCTTTTTCAAAAGCATTGGCTTGGCTAAGCCCCACATTTAGAGGTCTAGGCCAAGATACTTAACATTTAAAAAGAATATAAATTTGGAGGCTCCTGACTGTTTTTACAAGAAATGCTGAGCAAGCCATGAAACTGTCTTTTATTTTTTCTCTCCTTTATGTTTCCTCTTACAGAACATGGAATATGAACTTTACTATGTCTGTCTTCCAACTCTGTTTGTATGGCTCTGTGTTAAGTGCTTTAAATTGCTGCACTTCTCTGCATTGGCATTCCAGAAAAAGAAAAAAAGCAGATGTGCTATTTCATTTGTAGGTAAAAAGTTTATAAAAATTAGATAACCTTCCTAAAGTCAGACAAATTTTATATGTCAAAGCTCGAATTCATACTCACTCCATTGAACCCACTGTTAAAAGTAAAAAAAGCACAAAGAAACAAGTTTTTGTAGCTTTTCCAAAGCTTGCAAGGAAACTACCAACGAGGGGGAAGGAGAGCAGAGGCACAATAACTAGTGTGAAGAAGTCACACAGCAATTAAAGGCTAATGCTCTGAAATTCCTGGATGACTTTAACAAAATCTGGGCAAAGCACTTATGTTTTTCATAGGTGGTATGTTCCTCAGGCATTCTCTCTGAATAGATTTGTCTGCCTTTGAGTTTTACCTTGAGTTTTCTAATGTTGAAAAGTGATGTTATCATAGCAAAAGTGCATATGAGGAACACTACTATTTGCCCTCCTAATTAGGTCAATCCACAGTTACTACATAGCAGCACTGGATTAGGCCTTTACTCTGTTCTAGCTAATTAGATCCTCACAAATGTGCAGTCACTGTTAATAATCTCTTTATAGAACAATACAGAGTTGCATGTATTTCTCAAAGACATCAAGTTTGTATATTGGAGATCCAAACTTCAAATTAGAGTCTGGCTCTAGTCTTAGAGATTACTGAGAAGTTTGAACCCCAAATCAGCTATTATCTTCCCAAAAGAAATTTTTAAAAAAGAAAAAAATGAAAAAAGAAAAACAACCCCAAAGGTGTGGGAGATTCAGTAACTTTCCCAAATTGTCTACTCATAGAACTAATTGTGAAACTTAGAACAAGTCACTTCCCCTCTCTGGATCTCAGTTTCATCAGCTGTAAAATAGGTAAATAATATAGCTTACGTAGGTATCATTAGTGCAAAATTATCTTTATAGCAAGTGACTGTCAATGCTAGTTTGGACATTTTCTAAATCCGCATAAGCAACAACAGCATTCTCCTCTCACTCCTTGCCCTTTCTTTCTATGATGCATGACTGTGCTGCTAACTTCTTTACCTGTGGTGCTTGCAAAGGTTACATTTACTTCATTTCAGTTTCAGTATTTTCATGTGTGTTCACTGACATTTCTGAGTTGTGATACTTGAACACTGCCTGGAGGGCTACACTCCTGGCCATGGTACACACACCTTTCTTTTTCTTTCTTTCTCTTTCTTTCTTTCTTTCTTTCTTTGTTTATTCCTTTTTTTCTTTCTTTCTTTCTTTCTTATTTCTTTCTTTCTTTCTTTCTTTCTTTCTTTCTTTCTTTCTTTCTTTCTCTCTCTTTCTTCTTTCTTTCTTTCTTTCTTTCTTTCTTTCTTTCTTTCTTCTTTCTTTCTCTCTCTTTCTTTCTTTCTTCCTTTCTTTCTCTTTCTTTCTTCCTTCCATCCTTCTTTCTTCCTTCCTTTCTTCCATCCTACTTCCTTCCTTCCTTCCTTCTTCCTTCCTTCCTTCCTTCCTTCCTTCCTTCCTTCCTTCCTTCCTTCCTTCCTTCCTTCCTTCCTTCCTTCCTTCTTTCCTTCCTTCCTTTCTTTCTTTCTTTCTTTCTTTCTTTCTTTCTTTCTTTCTTTCTTTCTTTCTTTCTTTCTTTCTTTCTTTCTTTCTTTCTTTCTTTCTTTCTTTCTTTCTTTCTTTCTTTCTTTTATTCTTTTTTTTTGGGGGGGGCACACCCAGCGGTGCTCAGGGGTTACTCCTGGCTGTCTGCTCAGAAATAGCTCCTGGCAGGCACGGGGGACCATATGGGACACCGGGATTCGAACCAACCACCTTTGGTCCTGGATTGGCTGCTTGCAAGGCAAACGCCGCTGTGCTATCTCTCTGGGCCCTTTCTTTCTTTCTTTCTTTCTTTCTTTCTTTCTTTCTTTCTTTCTTTCTTTCTTTCTTTCTTTCTTTCTTTCTTTCTTTCTTTCTTTCTTTCTTTCTTTCTTTCTTTCCTTCCTTCCTTCCTTCCTTCCTTCCTTCCTTCTTCCTTCCTTCCTCCCTTCCTTCTTTCTCTCTCTCTCTCTCTCTCTCTTTCTTTCTCTCTCTTTCTTTCTTTCTTCTTTTTTTTTTTGAGTTGTACTCACAGGGCATCATTCTTAATTGGTGGAGATGCTCAAGCACCGCTGATTGCATTGAAACTAGAAATCACTGGTTGCACCAGAGAGCTTGGACAACTTAATTTGAGGCACAAATAGCAGAATTAACAAGTTTGTATGCGCATGTGGGTGGCACTGGAAATCTAACTCATGGTCTCACATTTTCAAGACAAGTATATTAGCCATCGATGAGCCATCTTGAAACAAAGCACCTAGCATTGCATTTTGATTGCTTACTTGTTTGTTTGGGAATCATAGCTGGCAATGACTGTAGTTTTGAAATTAATCTTCAATGTCATTTGTCTCAGCAGTGAGTCTTGAATATAGTTAATTGTGAAAATTACTCAACATCTTTTCTCCACACTTGGATTTTTATGTCTTTATTTCCTCCACCCAAGTTTAATTTCTACCCCTCTGACTCAATAGCATGCTTTTGTGGGTTTGAGAAAGAACTCAGCAGATTAGAACATATGCTTTATTTGAGGATTTAATTTGTTCAATTCAGTTTACAGTCATAGGTTCAATCCCTGCCACCGCACAATTCCCCCAAGAGCCACTGTGAGAGTCCTCAACACTGACAGGTGTGGGACTTTTTTTTTCTGATTGAAAAAAAGCAAACAAAACAAACAAAACACCTCTATTTTCCTGGCTGGGAAGATAAAAGTAAGAAGAACTTAGATCAACTTGGTTTCTAGTACCAAACCTAAAATGGATTTCCACAGACCAGGGCATTTCTTAGACTTCTTTCTCCTGGTCCTTTAAAGAAGATTTAGCCTGCCTGCTCTGGCAGCCACTCTGGATATAATCATGTGTCCTCCATATATCCTAGCTTTCAGGGGACCCACAAAACAGGCAATTTACTTAACAGACAATTCTCCTCACCTATCTACATTCTTCCTCACCAGAAGCATTTGTACTGCTGACCCAGGATTTAAGGGTTTTTCATACTGTCTGTGTACTTGTTATGGGGACATTCCCCAATGCATACAGAACTGTCCCTGTCCTTGCTACAGCCCTATTGTGAGCAATAACACCCATCTTCATCTCACACTGATAAGATGCTGAATGACTTAACCCACCAGTCACTCTGAGAAGAGTCCTTTGTCCTTCATAAATGACTGGTCGGGGGAGAGACAGAGGACTTAGAAGGGTTAAGGAGTCAGGGAAAACCATAGAAGAAGCAAAGGCACACTTCTCTGCTTACCCTGTCATCTGGTCTCCTTCATATAATTCTAACTGGGATGCCGTGACCTTCTGCCATCTGTTTTCTACCTTGGCAAAGTAAAGTGATAAAGCAGAAAAAAAGGTCATTTTATTTTCTTACTTAAAATTCATTGGCACCTCCCCCTTAGTTCCCTTAAGACAGTGCTTCTCAAATAGCGGGGTGCTCCCCCAGGCAGGGGCGAGGCTCCGTAGAGGGGGGCACGTTTGATCTCAGCAAACACTGTCATAACAAGCTAAGCCCTGTGTTTATGTCTCTGTATGGCTCTGGAGCTGAGAGTTGGCTGCGTCCTGCTTCAAACCCCGCTTCGAAAAGCTATGTATTGCAAAACGTGCTCATTGTAGCCATTAATCCAGACATCACGTCTGATGAAAAAATCAGCTCAAATTATTTTATATATTTTTGTTTTGCAGGTTAAAGTTTTTTTTTTTGTTTTGTTTTTTTGTCCCCCAATTCACAATACATACCCGGCAAGGGTCCTGTGTTGAGGTGTATATGGGGTGCCTTTACTGTACCTCCTCTTTCTATACAGCCAGTGTAAAGGACACAGCCTGTGGTAAGAATTGGGAGGCCTTATTTTATCTTTTATTTATTTTATTATTTTTTTTTTCTTCAGGGCAAACTAAAGTTGTTTTTTTTTTTTAAGTAAGAATTCATTTAAAGGACAAAATTGATTAACATAATGAGGTAAACTAATATAACATAATATAGTGACATAACATAACATATAATATAATTGATATAATAATAATACATGTAAGTCAAAGAAAGTTTCTGATTAAAAACACAATTTTTTTTTCCATAATGGCTTACATATCTTTCACTGTAGTATTTTGGGTACATATTCACATTGAATCAGGGGAATACCCATCACCTAATATGTCCTCTTCTCAATCAAAAATCAAATATACTGAAAATAGGCAGAGTCCTGTCTAGAGGCTTCCAACCTCAGTTTGAGAGAGGATGTGAAAAAAGTAATTAAAATACCACAACAATACACACACACAAAAAAAGTTTTTTTTAATAAAGATATTATTTACAGTCACAAAGGGGGTGCAAAAAATGTTTTCTTCTTCCTGAGCGGGGCATGACAGAAAATAATTGAGAAGCGCTGCCTTAAGATAAGAAGCAACATCTTTGTTTATATCTCTTCTGATTATGTTACATCATTGTTTTTTTTTTTTTGTTTGCTTGTTTATGGTACACACCTGGCTGGCTTGAGGCTTGGGAATTGCTCAAGGCATCAAGTAATGATAGAAATGGGATGTGGGGCTCCCAGGCTCTCTAACCTTTGAGCTACCACCTCAGCTTTCATTTGCTGTCTTTACTTGGCTTTGAACTACCATTACTACTACCACCAGTGATGCAACTACTACTATTGCTACTGCTACTGCTGCTGCTATTGCTTCTACTACCACCACTACCACTACTACTAGTACCATTACTACTGATACTTTGGCCTGAACCTAGTCAATTACCCTAATCTCTCCTCTGTGGTCTATGGTTCAAGTCTCTTGGACCTCATTTGACTCAGCCTTGCACTGTTTGTTTGAAATCTGAACTTAAAAATAGTTCCTTGCTTTCTTCCTCAACCCCTACCTTCTCACCCCTGGGAGAAAGTAAAGGCATGTTCTTATTTCTCAGTCTCATACTTCCTCCAAAAGTATATTCATTCCCAAGAAATTTAAATTAATTTCTGGGTTTCTATTACATCTTTTATTTCACCCCCAACTCTCAAGCTAATCTCAGATCTGATTAAAATGAGAATTCAAGCAACAGGGAGGTTTGGGCCATAAGCCCTGTGTCTGTTTGATTCCAGACACTGATTTCTCTCAGTTTCATTGTCTTGACTCCTCTCCAGGCTAAAAACAACAGCAGGTAAACGCGACCTGCAACCAGAAGGCAAGATTGTCTGTGGCTGAAATGAATTTAATAAATAGAAGAACAGGAAACATAGCCTCTGCCCTTGGGGTTGGCATGGTCAGGAATGAGTTTTGAGCTGGAGAGTGTTTCTGCTCTCAGAATCAGAGTAATTTCCGTGTCAACCTTTGTGTGGCCACAATCACAGGAGCTGTTTTATTAATGTCCTTTACAAAGCCCAGGAAAATGATCTGTCCATAGCAACAGAGGAGTTTCCAGGTCAGATCCAAGAAGCTAGAGGCAAAGAGGGCACTCACAGAACAGAAAGGAGATCATCCCTAGAGAGGCAGGGAGCCAAGAAACCAGAAGACCAGAAAGACCAAGAACTTTTATCAATTGAAGGAGATATAAGAGAGGGCCATGGGCTATTTGGGGTGTTTGTGTAGACAAAAACAAAAGAATGTCCATGCTCACAGATAGTGCTACATATAAGTAATAACTCTCAGGGAGAGCAGAGAAGGAGCAAAATCAAAATTTCCCACCATCTCTTCATTACAAACCAGCACTTGCCCTCCCACTCAGTTGAAAATTCTGTAGGGGATGACTGGTCCTAAATATCTGACAAACTCTACAGAGTTCCTGTGGTGGGAGTTTTTTCACATACCCTCCTCTATCCAGCTAAAGTTTCTTCATCTGTAACATAAACTAAAATGCTAAAAGCTTACTTGCAATTTTTATCCCAATCATTCCAGTACTTGGCACATAATACTTTTGTTGTGTTTGTTTTATCTAGGTTGCTAACTGCCCTCTACCCAAAAGGGAGGAATCATAGAAATGTGCAGGGTATCTCTGTAGGATGACCCACCTCATGTCCATTAATTTGTGATCTAAACCTCCACGTGATTTGCTGAAGGCTATCCTTAGTGGAAGGAACTCCAGCCTTTTTTCGGGCCTGTGTTTGATTGCACTTGCAATCACAGAGTGCCTCCTGGTCACACTGAAAGAGAGCAGAATGGACCATCTCTGTGTTGGCTCCAGCCCAGCAGGTAGCCCCGCTGTTTCCAGCATGGCTTCTCAGGTCAGGGTCCCACTGGAACTGTACCTGAATCCTTCCAACTTTTCAAGATCCTAGGCTAATCTTTGAGTTCCCAAACACAACATTTCCAGTTCTGAAATATGAAGGCTGAAAAGTCTACATGAAGATTGTCCTTTGGGGATTTTCTTGGGGAGTAGGGGATATTTCTACAAACACTTTCAAGGTTCATTGTCACTTCCTGTCTCTGGTGTACCTTCAATCAGATAGCCCACCCCTGAGTGTTTAAGGCTTTCTTCAGCATGAACGAAACACTTCATTGTCCCTATGAACTCACTCTTGAGGGATGGAGGCAAACATAGAAACAAAACACAGTATTGACCTAACTTCCTATCAGCTGGCTGGTTTCCTCTCTTTCTGCAGATTGCCACAGCAAAGTTTTCTCTCAAAACTTCTCTCAGCTGGATCCTTTGCCATCTGTAGGGGTCTTATGTAATGCATTTCCATGTAAAGTTATCCACAAAGTAAGGGGAATCATGGGTGTTTTAATAACAGCTACAACAAGCTTTTCTTAATTAATAATCAAGCTTCAAAAAGAACTTGTGCCCAGTGTGCGATAAGAGGTTTGTTGCCTGCTCTATCTTTAGACTGGTGCAGTATAACACCATGTAGTCTAAAACAAAATGTAGCTTTACCATTCTATAAGCCCTCGTTTAAAAAAAAGCTCATTTGGGCCCGGAGAGATAGCACAGCGGTGTTTGCCTTGCAAGCAGCCGATCCAGGACCAAAGTTGGTTGGTTCGAATCCCGGTGTTCCATATGGTCCCCCCTGCCTGCCAGGAGCTATTTCTGAGCAGACAGCAAGGAGTAAACCCCTGAGCACCACCGGGTTTGGCCCCCCCAAAACAAACAAACAAAAAAAAAAGCTCACTTTTTTTCTCTATAGCTTTTATTATCTTGGTAGTGTGTATTTATTATGGAAGAACTAGACCAACAGATAAACAATGACTCAAGCCCCGTCACTTGATCGATGTGACTCCTGTTCTGATCTGCTGTTATAGCAGAACACCAGGACTCCTGGCAGATGGTGAAGAACTTGAATAGAAGGGTCAGGTCTGCATTCAAGCACTAAAAGAAATCAAGGGTGTATCCCACAGCCCCCATTTTGGACTCAGATTAGATGTCCAGCTTTCTGGCTTACTGTTATGCAGAAATCTTTCTTGCCGAAGGCTGTAAGTGTGGGGACATTAACTGACTCACTTCCATGGCTCCTCAGGCTGATAATGATAAAGATTAAGGTAATGTAGTAGGCCAGACCTCAAATTCACATCCGACTATGTCAAAGCATGATGTTTTCTCCTGCAGAGGCTCTTCAAATGAATTAAAATATATGCAGAATCATGAAATAGTGCCCCTTGCCCTCTTTTTATTCAATTCTATGCTCATTTTTGTGCTTACTCTACCACTGCTAATTGACTCCCGCTTGAGACTAGAATGTAACTTTCATGTTTAGCTCGAACTAATCAGTTCCTTCCTTGCATCTAGGGTGTGGATACTGGAAAACAGCAGCAATTGTGTAGTCTTGGACTTCTGAACATCTATACTTGCATACATAATACATACTTTGTGGTGAAAAGTTTGAGATAATGAGTACAAAATGCCAAAACAGTATTTGAGACTTAGGGGGTTAAAAAGAAGGCAACCAATAACTAAAATACAAATTCTATTCTTTCCATACCCCTAGTCTTAGCACTTCTATAGAAATAAGAAATAAGAGGCATAGGGTGATTTGCCTGAAAGTACAAATTTAGTACATGGGGGATCAGAATTTTATTACAAATACTTTTGCTTCAGTAAATACACTCATGATAATTAAATTTTCTTGTTTTTACATAATAATAGTGCTTACCTAAGATTTTGTGTAGTGATGAAATGATACTGCATATGTACAGAGCCTGGAATGATTTCTAAATAGTATGAGTAATTGTCACATGTATTGATGAAAAATTTATTTCTACATAGATCAAAATTTTTTAACTGTCTACCCATTCTGTGGGGAATTACCCTCTGAAAGTGAATATGCTTGATTTTATTTGTTATTTTCTTTGCCCAAGGAAAAAGTCCAGGTGCTTCCCTGAGTCTCTGCCTCTCATGCAATCCTTGCCACAGTGCTGGGAGACAAGTCTGCTCACTCAGCCCCCATGCTCCTCCATTTACTGTGTACCCTGTGGTGAAAGAGCCAACACTTCTCCCACCACACTTATTGGCAGACTCCTCTGGATGCATCACTCCTTTCTCTGCCTCAGAACCACTGTGCAGAGAGAGCATCAGTGCCACAATGACTCATTTTTTTTTACTTCCTCTATTTATATGTCTCTTTCTTCTTCTATCCTGGGATGGGACACTATGCCAACCATCCATCTTTTCAAAGACTGATACAGAGCTAGCACATGCACAAAGTCAGTGAATGTTTGTTGAATCAATCAGAAATCACCATTAGCATGAGAAAAGGGCCTATTAATATGTACCAGGTACCAACATATATGCTTTATGTGCTTTAATCTGGCTCTTGTTATAGAGAACAAATGGGCAATGAGTCTCAATGACCAAGAAATGGGGAATCATGAGGAAAGCAAAAGGACCATTCAACCATATTGGTGATTATAAAATACTTTATATAAATGCTATAATATATTTCAGTGTTCTTTATATGTACATTCTTTATTTACATTTTGAATGTTTACAAAATTCTCTTATTTTTAAAGTTTTGAAAAAGTTGAAGGCAAAAAATCTCAGTATAAGAGTCATAAAATTAAATGAGGTCTCTTGGTATTTAAAAATACTGAAAGACATAATTACATTGTAATATGTGTTTTAAATGTAGCTTGTAGTGCATAGTATATATTAATATAAAATTCAATGTCATCAAAGAATGTTTTCAAGTCATTAAAATGCATTTGGAAAGCCTGGCAGTGATGATGAGCATTAGAATACTCAAATCTTAACTCCGGAATTATTCCTTCTCTTACTTTTGGTTTGATGAGTTCTCACAGTTGAGTAATCCCAAGCATTGTGTATATATAGTTTTCTCTAAATTATGAGAAAACCCTGGGATAATAACCAATCCTGAATTGTTTTTGGTTTTGGGCAAAGAATTTAGTAACTATTAAATTGTTGAATCATTCAGAGAAATTCAGTTGTTACCTCTGTGATTGTTTCATACTGAACTCTTTCAGAATAAAACATGGGCAGAGATGGAAACATGTAGTAACAAAAATTAACTTTCAAAAGAGGCCACTCCCACTTGTATTTCTGTGGATTAGTTCTCTGCTGAACATACGGATTTTCAGTCAGGGTCAAGCAAGAGTTGCTATTGCTAGTCATTTGTGGCAGAGATGTGTGCACATCATCTATGAGATAAAGTCCTTGTATGGCTTCATAACATGTATGGTATTTACCTCAGCTCAATACTGTCAAAGTACTCAACACCTTCCCCCAAAATCCTCCTATGGCTTCTGATTCCCTTCATAATTTCTCATTCACCTTCCATATCCATTTAACTTTATGATCTCAGTTCTGTAATCCAGGGCTAAGATTTTGTTGTCATTTGTATTATGTGTTCCCTTGCTTTCTTTTCCTATATACCACAAGTTAATGAGGTTATCCTGTACTTTTCTTCATTTTCTTACTTATTTCACTTAACAAGAGACCCTCCAGTTCCATCCAAGTTGCTGTGCCAAGTTCCAGTCTGGACCTCTGAATCAACATCCATTTCACAGATGCCAGGTTCTATGATGCTGTACAATTTGTAGGTACTGATTAAAGTTGGCTGAATAGAGCCAAGATGCCACTTTCTTTCTCCTCTAACATCACATATCAGCTAGGACCTGTGAGTAAGCCAAGACCTTCTCTGTGCGAGTTCTCTAGGGACCAGCATGGTCTGTGTGATAAAAGATAGAATGATCCTATTCTCTGGTGCAGAATAGATGTATGATAGAATGTGCCTTGCAACCAGATCTGCTGGAATAATAAATCCAATAACTTACACTTATCAACACCTACAAAACTTCAAATTCTGAGATGTAATCATCAATCATCCTCTGTTTTAATAATAAAAATTGTGCCAGATAAATTGCAAAAAAAGTCAGAATCAGAGAAAAGCTTGACAAATATCTGAATTTAGGCATCTCTTGAGAAAGGGGAGATCCAGAACTGGTGAAGGATATTCTCTGACCTAGCATAGTTGCTAAGAAGTGAGACTGAACTAATCCTCATTTCATCTGGCTTCTAGCCCTATCTCCTCTGTTAGATAGCTTCACCTGCTCAGAGAGATGTGTGCCCTCCTTTCACACTGGCAGGGTTTCTATGCTATGAAACACTGTGCTATGAAGGGGTTCCTGCTGCCTGCCTGTTATCAGAGAGACTTGCAGCTCTCAGCACAAACAACTCAGGCTTGGCAGGGGAGTTTCTTACAAGGAGCATTTCTGCAGCAATTGTTCCACTGAAGAGCTCTGACTCACCCCTTCCTCAGCCTTGGGGCTTATTTTAGCCCTGTATTTCTGGAGGAGGAAAGGAGAACATGATCTAGGATCTTGCGGGAAGAGCCTGGGGCCTTCCAGTTCTTATTGGGGGCCTCAGGCAGCAACACAGTCTCAGCTGATTTAGAATTCCATAGACAGCCTCCCCCACAAATCAGGGCAGTTACTTTGTCTGAGTTAAGGCTATGCCCCACATTAAGATTTCTTCCATGTAGAAATGAAAATTAAGGTAGAGAAACAAATTCAAATTTGATAACTGATCTAACAAAAATGATTCTCAATCTCCCACATTATTTTCTTTTACTGAATATGGAGTAGTAGAAATGGTTTCAATTTCCATCTATTTTATATAAATCTTGCACTCATACATGTTGTTACTGGAATCTCTCCTTAAATGACATGTGCCCAGAGATGTGGTTCAATTGCATATGTTAATACCCTATATTACTACTTAGAGCATAAGGAGACTCTTTCTAAAATGCTAACAGAAATACTGAGCATTGGTTTTCATATAGAAATATCGTATAAAGGGTAATAAGATAGCTAAAAGGAATTGAACACACATACCTTGCATCTGCAAGACTCTAAATTTGATTCCCAGTGCTGCCAGACTCCTCAAGCACAATGAGGCCCTGGAAACCTCTACCAGAGTTGAATATGACCAGCACTATATAGTAGGTTCAGGTATCAAATCTTAAGATCCACAATTTTGAAATGGGCACTACCAGAAATGGTCTTCGGAGCCAGGACTTAATGAAGGAGGCCTGCAGTGGACAAAATGTAGAAATGTAACAACTAATATTATGAAACCTTTTTATTAAACTAAGTAAATATAATATCTTTTTTAAAATTAAGATCTTTATGTACCATTATTACAAACATGCTTGTAATTGGGTTTAGTTATAACCCCACCCCCCTTCACCAGTCAACATTCCCACCACCAATGCCCTCCGTCCCCTTCCTCCCCCACACTTACCTGTATTTAAGACAGACATTCTATTTCTCTCACTAACATTGTCATGATAGTTCTCATTGTAGTTATTTCTCTAATTGAACTCACCACTCTTTGTGGTAAGCTTCATATTGTGGGCTGGTACTTTCAGCTCCCATCTCTATTGTCTCTATGTATTATTATAATGATGTCTTTTATTTTTCTTAAAACTCATAGATGAGTGAGATGATTCTGTGTCTATATCTCTCCATCTGACTCATTTCACTCAGCATAATAGTTTTCATGTCCATCCATGTTTAGGAAAATTTCATGACTTTATTTTTCCTCATGGCTGCATAGTATTCTATTGTATATATGTAATACCACAGTTTCCTTAGCCACCCAATAAGATTATTAATATCTATTCCCAAACACATAAAGTATAGATATAGTTTCTCTATCTCTATACTAGATGTTTCTAGAAAACTACATGGGAGGTCTGATAATTTAGGCATCTCAACCACACTTCTATCTTTAGTAGAACTGCTTAAGTCTAGGGTAGCACTATCCTGCCCTAATAACTCTGCAATGATGAAAAAATGTTCTATATTCATGCTGTCCAGCATGGTAACCACTAGCTGCAGTCATTACTAGTGGTTACTGGTATGACTGAGGAAGTTATTTTTCTATTTGAGATCTTTGTACGTTTATAATTAGCTATGATAATGTTAAGTGTGTAGGATAATGCATGATAATAATATAAGGCTGTGGGCTTGTTCTCCAGTGTTTTCTTCCCTATGTTCTAATACACTTTACCAATATCTCATTCATGGAGTTTCTTAGTTTGAAAACTGAGGTGGTTACCATAGGGAAAGTGGGAGGTGGTAAGAAGGTTGGAGGGCTCATTTTTATAGTGTGATGACAGAGAACTTGAAGGTGGGTGACATGAGTCTTATACACATAAAAGAGGTGTGAAACTCTACTCCCAAATGTTATGCTATTTTTTAAAAATTGATATCTCATTTAAACATCTTTAAACAAAACCCAAAGAGATTTGTCTTAAAATAGTTGTGTTGTAAAAATATTTGGTATCTACCCTTGGCTTCATTCAGAGCATTAAAGGGGAAGAAATCATTACAAAGAGGATGACATGATCTAATTTATCAATCTTTGCTTGGTTGACTCATCACTGTACTTCTTTTGCAATCTGTGCACTCTTGCCTTCACACCCTTTGTCTAATTATTCCGCTGTATTCCAAATCTTAACTGCTATTCTTATCCTAAATGTAGCCCTTATTCTTACTCTTACCCTAACCTTTGTCCTTGCCCTTGTCCTTATTCTTACCCTAACCCTAACTCTTACTCTTACCTTTATCTTAACACTAACCCAACCATCACACTTACCCTTAACCTTGCCAATTGTGAATTTTTCAAAGACAGCAACCAAGTTTGATTGAACAACTTCCATTGCCCAACATATCCCCCCAGACATATGTAACAAAAAAATATTAAAACCACTGGAAATGTGCCTGGCTTACCTCTCTTATTTAAAGTGACAACCCATTCCCCTTGCTCCATTCCTTACACAATTTATGTGTCTTCTTGGTTTCTACACTACTTAATCTAGGGGTCTCAAACTCAATTTACCTGGGGGCCGCAGGAGGCAAAGTCGGGGTGATCCTTGAGTGCAAAGTCAGTAGTAAGCCTTGAACATTGGGGGGTGTGACCCAAACAACTAAAACAAAACAAAAAAAGATTCTTCTAGGGCAGGGCCACAAAATGTTGTACGAAGGGTCGCAAATGGCCCGCGGGCCGCGAGTTTGAGACCCCTGTAATAATCCCATTTTACATAAGACATGAAAAGTTTATTTTGTTCTACTCTCAAAGGCTCTCTGAGAGACCTTGTTGAGGCCTTGGACATTAAACTGTCAAAAAGAAGGTTAGCAAGAGCAAGAGTAATAGACTTTGTGAGCATGCGCAGTGCACATACACAGTGGAGAAGCCCAGTGATGAGTAATTCAAAGGGGAGGTTGGCACTAGGTTTTACCCAGAATCTTAGCAAACAGTGAAAAAGTATTAGGAAGCAATAAGACCAGGAACAGACTTCTAGCTTTTAAGGCAGAAAATTGCTAAGTAAATATAGAGGAGAGCTAGTGGAGACAGGTTTATTTTTTCAGATTCATCTCCTTGTGGGCTGTTTGACTTCTCAGTATGGTAAATGCTCTGGTAGAAGAATTTCTGCGTGTCTCACTTCTTGGAAGTGGCTCCTTTTGATCAGATAAAGGAAGTGCAGAAGGACACTTCTGCATCTGTGAATATTTATGTTCAGTTCAAAAATAATCTGTACGGTTCCAGAAAGATAACACAATAAAAAGGCTGTTCACAGCCAAGCTAGGTTCAATCTCTGGCATCACATATGATCTCTAAGCACTGCCAGGTGTGATCCCTGCGCACACAGCAGAGTAAGCCCTGAGAACTGGTTGGTGTAGTACTAAAACCAAAGCAAATAATCAAAGTAAGTCTTATACTACAATGGCCTGTAGGGTGGGGGGAGGGCTCAAATTTGAATTCCTCACACACCCTTTTTTTCATATGGTCTCTCTTCCTCAAGAAATACATTTTTTGTAAAAGCATGTGCTCTGTACTTGATATATAAAAATGAAAATTCCTTTCCAAAGGTTTCAAGTCATCTTGTAATTGTAAACATATAATTCCATTTGCACTAGACACCAGTACCAAAAAATTTGGTGAACATCATATCATTTGACATATATAGCATCTTCCTAGGAGCATATAGGTGTATCCTCAGAAGGTATCATGGTATTTACCCATTATCTTAGATAAGAAACTGACCAACAGGATAAGTGTGCTCACTTTCCTCTTATCGGACAAGGACTCTTAATTCTTGAGTTAGCTATAACTGAGTTATAACTGAGATAATAAAGTACTCCTTATAGGAACCTCTGGAGTTCTGATGCCAAAAACAGAGAAAATGAGTTAATTCTCTAGTATTGAAACACCTTCAGAGACTATTAAGAGACCACTTTCCTTATTGATTGATATTTTTCTTGGGAAGACATATACTTAAACTTGAAATTCTCATCTATTGTTCCTTTCTTCAATACTTATTGTGTAATTTGCATGAAACTGTTGAATGTACACCTTGAGACTACTTAAAGAAACTGGTGAAGTACTTAACACTCCAAAGACATTTGCTGCTTTGTATTGAGAACTCCAGAAGACAGAAGAGAGTGTCTAAGAATTCTAGTATTCTTCTGGAAAAAGGATAAAAGTAGGATTTTTTTCTGAGTTTCTTCCAAATTCATTGACCTTTTATTGTCTTTTACTATTATATATTTTATTGCCCAAACCCTAAGCATGGAGAGTCCTTCTTCTGGTGCATCCAGGATCTATATCATCCACCCATGTCTCAAGATGCAAGTTTTTTGATTCCATATAAGAAGCATAAAAGTCCCAAGTTCTTGCCAAAATGAATTGCTCAGTGGCTCAGGGAAATTGCTTTGTAAGAATCTGGCCATGAGTTCAAGCCCTAAAGTCCACATGCATTAAAATTAACAGTTTACTTAGTGTCAAAGTCTGGCACCTCTGCTGATTGCAGTCCCTGATCCATCTATGTCTTGTTAATGCAATATTGGTGTGTAAATACCACCAAGATTGGGTTCTGGATAGCACCACAGCTAAAGAGATGCATTAGTAGCTTTTCCAGAAGTACATGTGCCAGCACCACAACTAAAGGAGTATAAACAACATGAACACTGCTTCCAAGTGCATGAGCACCTCAACCTGATCAGTGACCTCTGGAGATCAATGCAGCAAAAATAGTGTATCCTCACAGCCAGACATATGTGGACCCCTGATCATTGCAACAACAGTAATTAAGGGAAGGGAGTAGGAATATGAAAAAATAAACATAAACACTCTTTTTCCTTTTGGCAGCAAACTGTACGACTTTAGCACCACTCACCTCAAGAGAACTGATGTTTTTAATAGACTTCAAAGCTCCATATTTTTGTTTTGTTCTGTTTTAAGCTAACTTGACTTGGACTTCCTGATAATCACTAATGAATAAATTCTAATAAGATCTTCATTTGAACTCCAGTTTTCCATCTCTTATACATATTCTTTTCCTGAACCAAAACCCAACTTATCTAGATTCACTGACTAGGTCTCTACTGAACAGAACACAACAGATTCTCCCTGCTTTTCTCTTTTAGTAGTTCCCCTGTCTGCTCCTCACCACAGTGGTACAATTCTTAGTTTTCATTGTTCTAGTCCTACTGACCTAATTACTACATCTAGGACTGCCAGAGATCAAACCCTAATATGGAATTCAGCAGGACAAGCTAGTCTGTGTGGCCTGTATATGTAATCTAAGGTATTAGCTATTAACTAGTCCAAGAGCTCAATGAAATACCACAGTGTCCTATCAGTCGCACGTTCCAGGAAGCTTGAGACATCTTTGAAGCTTCACTAGCTTAGAGTAAGATGGTTCCTGTGTAAAGATAGCATGTAAAGATTACCCACAGGATGCTCCCTATAGAGATTGTCTGTAACGCAGGCTGTTCCATTTTGCCTTCGCTCCACCACCTGTAAAAACGTGCTTAAAAGGAGTCTTTTGCTATTCAATAAACGGAACCCTGACAAGCCTCGTGTTGCTTGGTTCCCTTCTTTCCTCCCATTCTCTTTTCAGGCTGGGACCCCTCTACACCCACGAATAACCTCTCCTGCAGGCCAGGACATAGGACCTTATTATATACAGTCCCCATTTTCATCTCTCATGCCATTTCATTGATTAAGTCCCCCAAATGAACTTCAGAATGGATCCTTTCCTTGCTAATCCTATTATAATTCCTTCATTCATTTTACCCTTGCTTTTGTGGCACTATTTTCTAATTTGCTTTTCCGCATTCTGGTCTTTCCTTTAGAAATATAGCCTACGATCATCTTACCAGAGATATTAGGTTGTCTGTCTGTCACCACTCTACTACTCAAAATTGTTAATGTCACCCAAATAATTATCAGAATATCTTAAACTTATATACCTGTGGAAAAAATAGTTTTTGAAAAATTTTAACTTTATAATCTTGTTGACTTGTCATTTTATTCAATTAAAAGAGATCCACTCTATTCATCTATATAAGTGTCAATATCTCCACAACAAAAATAAAAGAAATATAATTTTTAAGTTTTTTCTTAAGTTAGGATCACTTCATAAGCATTACAGTCATTTCTATTTATTCAACCTAATGTACACAGTCAGCATATTTTAGTTGGACTGTGTACACTATCCAAAGTATACTTGGTCTTTGATCCAATGTTCCCAGAAGCAATGTCCATTTTTTTATTTGCTCAGTAGTGCATATTGCTGAAAAATAAAAGTGACTCATAACCAATCAATAGAATACTATCCATGCTGTTCAGTATATTTGAAATTTTTGAAAACCAAAAGCAGGTCTGAACTCCACACCATATATAAGGAAGTTGGAGCCCATCATTTTTCAAACCCCCAAAGAAATATTTTACAGACTCTAAAGAGTCACAGAGCAAGTGTCATTATCCAAATGCTTTTCTACTTGTATTATATTTGCTATTATCTCATTGGTCAATGAAAAACACATGGCCTAGATGATAATCAAGATGTAAATTATTCCTGCCTCTCAGAGAGAGGAACTTCAAAGTCACCTTGAAAAGGGGTAAGAACAGAAATATGAGAAGTATGTATTCACATACATTTTTATTACTGAATAAGTAATAAGCAGCTATATCACATGTCTCAGAAATCTAGATATTGTATATTGGGAAGAGGTGTTTGGAGTCACAGTTGACATGTTTTCTGGTCTTAATAATCACTTTGGGGACCAAAAGTGGTACTCAGACTCAACTAAGATCAGTTTTGTGCAAGGTAAGTGCTTTAACCCCTCTACTGTCTCTCTGGTTCCAAGTGTTATGCCCATTTTACATGTAGAAAAACAAAAATCAGAACAATAGTGAGGTGAGGAAAGAGGGACTTGTTTCAAGAGGGACTACACATTTATTCTATCTAGATACAGATAATACAATTCTCACAGCTGCTGAGTGGGAGTAGGACCCTACGATTCTGTGGAAAGGGGGTCCCAGCTGGACTCCCACGCCTCTGAACTCACTGCCAGGAAGGTCCTGAATTAGTCATGAGCACTCTGGCATCAGATCCACTGAAAAGACTATTGAAAGCTATGGTACTCTGGGTGAGTTAAGGACTGAATAAAACTGCAGGACTAGGAATCTCAAGCACACCACAGGGAGGAACTAAGGATTGAAGCTTATTCTCCTGGCAACCTCAGTTCCTAGCATTGGGCCTGACATCTGTAAAGATGCTCCATGAATGTGTGTATGTACTGGGATTACTATTCTTCCTTTCACTCAGTTACTCTTTTATCATTAAATGAGCATCTTAATGTATCTCTTATATGTAAAGTAGTAATATATTAAGACATAGAACCTAGTGTCATGAGCTAAATTGTGTCCCAAGATATTTTTATCATAAATTCACTTTTGTGATTTTTTTGGTTTATTAGAACATTTGTATGAAGTGACATTTATTTCTTACAATTAAAATTTTTGCTTATAATTTTCAGAAAACTAGACTTTAAGATACAAATTAGCTATCCTCTATTGCCAAAGAGATGTACACGGATAGCATACAAGATGCATCTATAGAGTGTTAGTTTATTTTATTACCTATTGATTTCTCATAATGTAAAAACATAATGGTCCTTAGGGTAATTTTTTTTACTTAACTAGGCCACAGTCCAAAAAACTGAGACACAATGTTCAGACAGATATTTGATAAAACTTTTAATAAATGACAATTCCTTATTGTATATCAGTGACATTAAGGACAGTAGAATGCCATGAAAATTATTGTGTCTTAATTAATTTTTATTACTAAATACTTAGATGTCAAACAAACCAATAGTTCAGTAAGATAAAGGAGCTGGTAGGCCTTGGATTTCTAGGTATTAGATTTGTTGACACTATATCTCAAAATCCATAATTGTTGATGCTGGAGACTATTTGAATTTAGAATTCTTCTTTAGAATCTTTGGTTTTCTACTACACAAGTCTAAAAATGTTTCTAGTTTCCTGATTGTTCCCTGCATTGCTAGAATGTCTCTAATGCTCAACTCAACCCAAATCTAAATGAAACTGCATAAAGCACTGAGGCCCTGCATGAATTTCTAAAAAAAATTTCATGCACCTTGTGCAGTAAATCATAAAACAGTGAAAATTACTAGACAATTTTTTTTAAAAAATACTTTAATAAGCATGCATCACATAGTTGACATAGATGATCATAATACATTTGTTTATAACAAACAAGTGAGAGCAAAATTATTTTTAAGAAAAAGAAAAAGAAGGAAGAGAAGAGGAAAGCAAGAAATTTTTCTAATAATTTGTGAAAATGATCATATCTTCAATGTTGTAATTAAGTCATTGTCTAAGGTTTAGTAAGATCTTATTGCTAGTTGATCATACTGTTACTTCATTTCTGAACATTAAGTGACTTTAGCTACATATTAACATCCAAATTGGTTTGTACCATGGGGATGATAATATTAAACAAAAATGAAGTTGTCACATGATCACAAATGCAACCATGCAGACCAGGAATTCAAAGCACAGGCTTATAGTGTGGCTTTTTTTAGGGTATAGTTTTGGTTGCCCCATCTTCTGGAAGTAGGAGAAGGCAAGGATGAGGAAAGGATACCCACATTCACTCCAAAAACATCCTGGTGATCGCAGCCCAAATATCAGCATAATTGGAGTTTGGATCAGAATGGTTCTCTGTTAAAGTGAAGTTGCATCAAAATATAGGAAACTGCTTTGCTGTCCATATTGAAAGTATGAAACTTATACTAGAAATATTTAAACTGAAATGGCAGTATTCCTAATTTCAGTTTATGGTTTCATCTTAATATTATCTAGTAGATTTTTTTTAAACAGCAGATACCTTTATTTGTATCTTCTACCCTGTGGTAGAAATATTAAACCGTGAAAGCTTTTGCTACCAAATCTCAACCACCTTTAGAGCAGAATATTTGTTTTGGGAGATTTTGTGCTTCATCTGAGTTTAGAAGTAATGTTGGGAAATGTAAAGCATGTCCTTTTTAAGAAAATGTTTCCTAATTGTCTTATTACCATGGTAATTCAAGTGAACTAGAATTATTTAATGGCAATCTTGAATTAGAAAGTTGGGATGTATATCTATATATATATATCTAGATCTCAACTTGATGTAAAGTAAATGAGCAGTTACCTGACTGATATTTTTTCCAAAATAATTTAAATCCATAATCCCATAACTGTCTTAGCTTCACTTCAATATTTACTTTTTCCTTTGTCCATTCAACAATGCTCCATTGAGAAAATGATAGGAAATAGTTGACAGTTGTTTTAATTTTTTTTTATGTTTCTTGGGTCTTCGAATGCTGGATTTTTTTTTTTTTGTCTTACCCATTCATGGCAGCTAAAAATAATCACTCAAAATATCCAGGTTTACATGTTAGCTCTCTTTCATTGGGAGTTGTCATACCTCACAGTTCAAAGTATATTGTACAGATCAGTAACATTATACTGACATGTAATTGCAATTTACTATGCAGCAAAAATGATTCAAGAATAAAAACATCTTATAGTGTCTATTTAACTTTGTATAGGCAATTGCTTAAGTTACTCTGCTTTTAATAGTTGTATTTAGATACAATGCTTATGTATGTATAGGAATGTCACAGTACAAGATGCTGCTAGCCCAGGCACAAAGTATTAAATTATTTTGTGACGATTGGTGGTTGTATTAAAACTGTGTGCCATTATACCGCAAAAAAAAAAGTTGTAGAGGAGTTGGTGAAGCAGGGCCATAGGAAAAGAGAAGGTTATAAGTGATGGAAGCAAAAGGGTGACTTCAGCAAGGTAGGGAGTTGACCTACTCTTTTTCCTAAGATTTCCAGTTGCCAACTGTGTGGCTAGTGTATCCATAACTTTTCACGGCTTAGTTTATATCTCTTTTGAGTACAGAGTGAGTCTATGGAGCTGACCAGGTGCAGACACAGTACTGTAGTACTGTGCTTGTGGATGTGGCTTCCCCAAAGAGGTTTTTGGGTAGGTTTTGGGGATTTGGGGACACACCCGGTGATGTTCAGGGTTACTCCTGGCTTGGGGACCATATGGGATGCCAGGGGATCCAGCCGAAGTCCATCCTGGGCCAGCCATATGCAAGGCAAACGCCATAGGGCTTCACCATCTCTCTGGCACCAAGATATTTTTACATTGTGATTCTCACCCAACTTGTAAACATAACCTCATCAGAAAATGGGCTCTTTGAGGAGAACTGAACTATGAAAATGTCATATTAGAATAGGAGTATCCCTGAACAGTGACTGGTGTCCTTCTAAGAGGACCAGCTGAATAAGGTTTTCCACAGTCAATAGGCAGACTGGAAGAAGCAAGGAAGGAGATACGACCTTACTCTCATCTTGGTTTCTGACTTTGATTCTTTAGAACTGTGAGCAAAGAAATCAATATGATTTGGAGTCCATTTGTGGCACTTTTCTATGACAGAGTGTAATATACTTATTTCTACTCTAGTAGATTAGGCCGAGGTAAGACCTTGCAATAGGTCCCTGCAATACAATACATCCATTATACAGCAATAGAACTAACTGTCTGAAGCATTAGAAGAGTTCGGGAGAGGGTAAAACAACATCTTCTGGAAGGAATCAGGAAAGTCCTCAAAAGTAAAATGATACCAGTTGAATTTAGAATAAATGAGAGCTTATTAGGTAAAAAGTGCAGGTAAGGAAATTTTTAATGTATTTTCACATATCAAAACAGAAAAAAGGGTGTAAAGGGTGTAAAGGTGTAATTGTGTGGCCTTGAATGGAGTTTATAGTGAAATGGCAAATTTTTGAAAGACTGTCAGTTAGAGTGAGTAAGGAAGTCTGTCTCTAATGGGATTGTGAAGTGTCAGGAGGAGCTGAGTGGCAGGGGAGCTAAAGAGAGCAGCATCATAATCAGATCACAAATAAAAGAAAGTAAACTGGAGTGTGTTCCTGGATATAAGAACTGTTCCAGAATCTGGCACTTTCTATAAAATGTGTGCAGAGACAAAGACTGTCACCTATGTAAACAAAAGGGTGAATGCCTTTCATTGGCCTGGCCAAGAAGAGAAAAAGGAGCACATGAAAGGTAAATAGACTTTTCTCCATTCCTTTATTTCAGAAAAAAAGTTTATAATAATAGAAAGAGATGAGGGCAGAAGGAAAGTAGGAGAAGCATTTGGTTAGTTTGACTTATCTTGATAAGCAGAGGGATCTTGAAGTCATCTTGACATTTGGAAGGTGATGATTTCATATGTGGACTGAGGGCCTCTAGATAAGAAAGATACAGATCTTGAAATCATCAGGCTGTTCAACTGAATAGGGCTATTTGCTTCTTTCTTAAGCAGAATGTAAATGCCATCAGTTCTAATGTTTTTACTAAGTCTTTTCATTTTTGAAAGGCAAACAAAAAGCAATAACAGGAGAATAAATTTATTCACTCTTACTTCTTACAGAAGCTTGAAACATATTTAAAAACTGCTAGCTGACTTAAACTTGTAAAATCACTGAGTAAAAGAATTACTAACTTTTATTATAGCTGATTAGTATTTTATTGTGTATATGCATGTATATATAAACACACATATATACATACATGTATATATGTACATATATAAATATATAACTTCATAAATAAATTATATATAAATTTATATATGCATATATATATAACTTTTATTATAGCTGATTAGTATTTTATTGTGTATATGCATGTATATATAAACACACATATATACATACATGTATATATGTACATATATAAATATATAACTTCATAAATAAATTATATATAAATTTATATATGCATGCACACATATATATGTATATATGTAAATATATACATATTCACATATATACATATACATATATGTATATATGTATATATATATAAAGAGAGAAATCACAGTTTCTTTATCCAAAAATCTGTTCTTAGACACTTGGGTTAGTTTCTGATTTTGGCTATTGTGAATTGTACTGCAATAAAAAATAAGAGTGAAAAATTATTTTCAAACTATTATTTTTGTGTCTTTGGGATTAGAGGGGAAGATGGAATTGTTGAGTTGTATGGAAGCTCAATGCTTACTTTTTTTGGAAAATCTCCATGTTGTTTTCCAAAAAGGTTGAACCAGTAGACTTGCAACATTCTTAGAGGGAAGGAGGCACTCTGGTGGTGGGTATGTTATTAAAACAATATATACATAAAACAATGATTTCAGCATTATAGTATCTCCATAAAAATGGAGGGGTAAAGCCACTAACTTTTCTTTGAAGTAATATATCAATTCAAGACATTAGCCTTCTTTTGAAAAGAAAGAGAGGATGGATTAAAGCTTTAAGACTGCATTGAGAATAGGCGATGTGTAAATGAGGACTCTCAATCAGAATGATACAGAAGGACCATTCAGTGAAATAGTTCTCATAATGGCCTAACTTCACCTTCTCCCCATCTCTTCGTCTCATGTATTAAATAGATGTAATCAATCAGACAGTGATTTCCTTTTTTTTTCAGCCTTAGATGGACAAGGTTGTGTTCCTGATGCACTGATATAACTAGTTTTTTCTTTATGTTACAGTGCTAAAGAAAAAACTGTAAGCAAACCATGTCTATAGTGTATATAATCCCTCTTCTATATTATCCCTCCTTCCCCCCTCAGAAACTCTTCTATCCTCTCATCCCCCAATTCTGATTCGTTATCCCTCCTTATTTAACCCTCTTTATCCTCAGTTCTTAACTCATTAGGTACCGAGACTGAACTCCTGCCCCAATAAACTACCACCCAGCTTCCAAAGCAAAAGAAAGCTGTTTTTTTAATAATACTTTGCTCTGGGGATAAAACACAAATATAAATGGGTAAGAAAAACATTATCAAAGATACAACAGAGATTTGGAAAACCTTGAACCTCTAGAAGGTACCAGACAATTATAAAGTCATTGTAAATCCACAAATTCTCACAACGCATTTCCAAGGTTGACATTACCATATAATTTTATAAGGAGAACAAAGTTTCAGAAAGACTAAACGACTCCACACGAATGAGACAGATCTGAGATATTAATCTGTATCGATTAATTCTAAAGTCCTTCACCTTCATTTTCCTTCTACTTGGAAGTTTTCCAGACTAATGATGAGAGGTCTCAGCCATGAATTTTCTCAGCCATTTTGCTATATGGATTCCCATTGACCACAGATCAAATAGATGATAGATGTGAGACAAAAATATGAGGGTAGCTATGGAGTCCACTTGCCACTTAAAAAATGATAGAAGGAACTCTCAGCTTGGGAATGAAAGAACTTCAGCAATGTGCAGCATCGTCAAATATTTGAAGTCCTGTTTTTAGAAAGAGGAATTAAATTTATTCTGAATGGCTTTGGGGGTAGAAATAAAGGTGGTAGATGACAATTCAGGCAGTCAAATGTCAGCTTCATGAAAGAGATGGTGCCGCCATGCAGAATTAGAGAAGGGGCTGCCCTAAGAAGTGAAGATTCAGTTTAGACAAGGCTGTACCCAAATATGACTCTTTAGTAAAGATGTAGTGAAGGACTTGAGGATTATTGAGAAAGAAAATTCATTCTCCTCAAAACCTCAGATAGCCAAATATTCCAATTTGTTCCTTGCTTAAGAATCCACTGCCAAAATCCTAACTTAAAGTAGCTGCATGACTAGTAACTCTAACTCCATAGTTTTTATAATGTCCTATGATATCATTCATGATCAAGCCCTGCCTCTCCACTCCAGACCCTCTACCCACCTTGAAGAAATTGGAACAGGCTACATGTGTTCCTACCCTGTGAACTAGTTAGCAGCACTCAGGCTCATTCTTTTTTTTTTTTTATTTAAACACCTTGGTTACAAGGTTGTACATAATACAGGTGTTAATTTTTGATACAGATAAACGTGTTCATGACTGAATTAGTCACACAATGTATAACAACCTTCATCAGTGCACATTTACCACCACCAATGTCAACAGTTTCCCTCTCAATCTCCCTGATGCCCTCTTCATTCCCACCCACCCTCTCCCACCAGGCTCACTCTCCAACCAAAAACAGCCTCTTGGTTCTTTCCCTGACCTTATTCAAATGTTTTCTCAAAAGAGCTATCTGCAAGGAGAATCTAAGAATTATTTTAAATAGCTAGCTGCATCTACAATCCTCATAGTCTACCTGATTTTAATCATAGTATGTATCAAATTCTAATATCTTGAATAATTTGCCTATTTGTAGTGGCATATATTTCTTTTTTTCTTCGTTGGGATGTAAGGGCAGAACATTTGTTCAATTACTTCCTAAGTATCTCAATGATACCTAAACAAAGTAAGCACTCTAATTTTAAGTGAACGATTAAATGCAAACAAGTTTCTTTTATTCTTACTATTATTGGGAAGTTTGGTGGGTTTTTTTCTGGGGGGGGGCACACCTGGTGATGCTCAGGAGTTGCTCACAAATTGCTCCTGCCTAGGGGGACCATATGGGACGATGGGGATCAAACTCGGTCTGTTCTGGTTCAGCTGTGTTCAAGCTCAGCCCTACTGCTGTGCTATCACTCCCGAAGTTAAGAGAAAAAATTGCAAGTATGATAATATGTCCAACTCTAAATGATGGTCAATGTCTTGTTTGCTGTTCTTTCATAAATCCATTCTGCATGGATAAAAGACTGTCCCCTTAGCATGTCCACATATGAAAATTTGTTATTTTCTTAGAGTATTAGTGCATGGAACACTTGGAAAACCATACTCTATATGAAAATCATAGAGCTAAGTGAGAAAATAGATAGATAATGATTATAAAGAGTGAGAAATTTAGAGCTAGAGCAATAGTGCAGTGGATGGAATTTTTTCTTGCACCAGGCTATGCCCTATTAATCTACCACATTCCATATGATCCTACAAGCACTGCTAAGAGTAATTCCTGAGTGCAGATCCAGGCATAATTCATGAGCCCCACTGGGTATAACAAAGAAGAAACAGAAGGTGGAGGAAGAGGAGGACACAGATGAAGAGGAGGAGGAGAAAGTGGAGAAGAAGAAATCATCAAGCCAGTGAGATAGAGTCTAGTATTATTCCTATATTACAGATGTGATAAATGAGGCATGACAACTTAACTATGGAGCTCAAAATTATGCAGCTACTAAATTTTAAATGTTACATCACTTAGTAACTAGAGATTTCAAGCTAGATATCTAGTCTGATTCTGCACTCCTATTAAGCTTTAATGTTCAAAGCAAAGGAAAAAAAAAGATGAAGAAGATTGGAGCAATACAGACATTCCATGTTATATGAGGACCTAATCCAGGACCTCTAGTGGATGTCTGAAGCCATAATTAGTATAGAATTCTATGCATATTGTTTTTTTCTATAACATACATCCTTATAATAATGTTTAGTAAATAAGATAAAATAAAGGAGTAGCAGCAATAACTAAAATTAGAGCAATCTACTGAACTGAAATTATGTGTCATATCTATTTCTCTCACAAAATAACTTACTACATGTAGTTTTTCATGCCAAAGTATATGCATTTCAAACCAAGATATATGTGTATGTATGTATTTTCAGACTAAGGTAGACTAAGTGTCTGAAACTGTGGAAAGCAAAAATTCAGGAAAGAAGGGGATGACAGTTATCATTAAGTTCTGTATGTAACTATGATTGGTTAACATGACGAAGACATTGATTTGCTATTAGTTGTGCCTCTGTGCACTCTGGGCAACGTGGGCTCCCAGCCACTTTCTGATGCTATCCTGTTCTCTAGGACGGAGACTCTTAATGGTGTGGTATTCAGCCTGAGCCAGATTTCCCGTTGGCTCAGACAAGACAAAACAGTAACATTTGGGCAGTGTTTTAAAACTTATAAATAGAAATATTTTTATTTAATTTTCACAGAAAATATGTGGAATAGTTAAATAATTTCTTTGAAAAGGGAGAAAGTTATTCGACACAAATTTAACTATAATGTGCAAACTCTTATCACTAGCCATTTAGCACAAGGTTCAAAGGTCCTCTCTGTTTCAGTATACTGCTTTCATCATTCCAGTATTTCAAATTTCTGTTAGGGTGTTAAAAATTGGATATTAGATGCTCCCCTTGGGTCCCCAATCCCTATATATGCAGAAGTGTGTATGCCATTTTCTCTTTTTCCAGAAAAAAAATAGTTCACTTTATCCCAGTTTTCTTTGTTTTGTCTCCTCTTTGTTTTGAATAAATTCTTGCTGGGGCTAGAGAGATAATACAATGGGTAAGGCACTTTTCTTATATGTAGCAAACCCTGGGTCTCTTTCACCCCATACATTACTCACATTCACTGTTATGACTGATCTTTGAGCATATGCAAAGAGCAGCTCCTGAACAATACCTGGTCTGGTCTCAACTCCCATCCTCAATACAAACTTAAAAAATAAATGCTTAAAAATAAATATTGTCTCTGTATTGTTGATTTTAGAATGCAGAAGAGTTCAGTGATCAAGATTTAGTTCTTAATTTTCAGGGTCTAAGTGTGAAGTTGGTGCAAGATGTGGGTCTATTTAATCATGTCTAATTATGGTTGGTAGTATGTAATGTGTTAGGCAAGTTCTGTACAATATAATAGACATTGGTCATGCCTAATACTTAACATTTACTATATAACATAAAGTTATGTGAACATTAACTTAATTTTTGTATTACCTTAAATTTGTAATATAAAATGAAAAATAAAGCAAAATTGTTTTATATTAAACAAACTATTTGGTTTGAGCAAAAATGTACATCTCACTTTAGCTTTCGTGTTGCTGAAACTATACAATTGCATCCTAATACACTTGATATTTGGGTTCTTTCCACTGATAAGATACATAAGTGCTTCACTAATCTAATTGGTGCCACTAGGCTAATTCAGTTAGGATATATTTTAATTATTTTAAGGTGTACTACAAGTATAAACTACCACATATTTTGAATACTTTGTGTAAAATATAATTTATATGGTCTCATTGATTATTTTCTATGTGATCTGCATGTTGCAATCACAGTATGTTGAATATGTTATATTAAGTAAATTACATTTATAAAAAGGAGGGGTTACAAACACAGCCTCACTGGATAGTTGGTCCACATAACTTAGTTTACCTGATGTGAGCGGGTATAGGGGGAAGTAAAATAGTAGAAAAAAACCCAAACATTTAGATGTTAACGAATTCAAGAGAAGGTACAGATAGTAAACTGAAGGGCTCTAAACACAAGTTATCTGGGAATGCTGATGCCAGTCAGGGAATGCTCTCTGTGCAGGAGCCCTATATATAAACTCCTATCTGTCACCCTTTCCAGGAGGAAGACAACTTTCAAAGACTATGCCTAAAAATCTCCTCATTCCTCACCTTTCCCATATGAGATTGTCAACCCCCTTAGGTTTAGTTAGTACTGATTGAGAATCTGTTATCTACCCTTCTTTCTATGGCTGATTATTGCTGAACAATAAATATCCAATGGAAAGACAGTCAAGGATCTCTATCCAAGAGGCAATCAGCCCCCTCACCCCCCATGCTTTCTCTTTAATGTCTACAGTGATCCCTCATTGTTCGCAGTTAATGGGACCAGAACCTTCCGCAAAAGCTGAAGAACCACAAAGTAGGATTTGCACCTAGGAATTTTTGTGTATGCGGGTACAAGAATGTTTTAAATATGTAAACAGTATTTATACTTTGCACATTTAAGACAAAAATTACAACAGTATACATATTTACTTAAATGTGTCAGTTTAATAAGGTTATAATAAGGCTGATTACAACCAACCTTGTGATAAGGTTGATTATGTGTAATAAGGTTGATTACAAAACTTTATACAGTAATAAAAAAAAAACAAGGGATCACTGAAAATCCACTCGTACTCTCATTGGTTAATGTTACACCGGAACCCAATCATGCACCTTTATGAGAGCTTGTGGTATGTTCTCTGAGTCATCTCATCTCTTTGTTTGACATGCAGGGATCCTTCTCTCACGTGCATCAACATGAAATAATGCTCCTTTCCACAATGTGGCTGCCGACATGGTTGTATTTTTTTTTTCATTTTTATATTTTGATGAATATTTTGGAAAAACCCTCGAAGCACTGAAGTCGCAAAACATGAAGCATGACATGGCGAAGGAATACTGTATTTTGTTTTCTTAATCCTCACAGTGATTCTGCTTCAGACCCATTCACTTAAAGCTGGACACTCTCAAATAGTTTCTACAAAGCAAGCATCACCCATATACCAAAAGCATACAGAGGGATTTGTGGGAGGGATCTTTGGTCTTTGGTGGAAGAAATTGACACATTGGTGGTGGATGTGACGTTGGAATATGTACACATCAAACAATCATTAATGATATTATAAGTCACAGTACCACAATAAGGATGGGGAATGGAACATGAATAGGATCCAGAGAAAGAAATATGGCATATAAAGCTTGCTTCTGAAACATATTAACATGAATTAAAATCCTTGGGGTTTCTCATGTGCTGATTATGATTCTTGCAGTTTTATTCTCTAATATAGCCAGTTATATAAGCAATTTCTGACTGTAACGCAATTAGACACACACCAAAATGGATTGTAACTCTGGGAAGAATCACCTGACCATAAGCTTCATGAAACACATTCTGCCTTTCTTGTGACTTTATTCCTAGCATATATAATAGTTTTCCATATAGTAGGTTGTACTATGTCCCAATAATTAGCATATAAGATAAGGCATGATGCCTATAGGCAGCACATAGTATTACAACTTAACTCTATCAGTCTACATGTAAACTAGGTAGGACACTTAATGGACTCCACCATAATTAACTTTGTATGAATGGTGCTGATTTAACTGGTTTTTAAAAAAATAACACTGCAAATAAAAAAGTCAAGAGAGGATATTTATTTTGAAAATTATGAAGCCTCAATGCCGAGGTGGAGTGAAGAGGGTGTTTGCCTTGTACACAGTCAACCCTGATTCGATCCTTGGCATCCCACATGCTTCTCCAACCTAGCCAGGATTCCTGAGTGCAGAACCAAAAGTAATCCCTGAACACCAATGGGTGTGATGCCAAAACAAAAAAAAAAAAAATGAGGATGCCTGGTATAATGGAAGGATAAAGACTTTGTCCTGGGATTCAAGTCTCAGCTCATGCAAATAGCTGCTTTTTAACTGTTCAAAAATAACTCACATCTCTAAATTTCAATTTTCTCTTTCATAAAAAGGGGCTGTTAGATGTGGTTCAAGTGATAAAGAACATGCTTATTCATGAGACCCTGATTTTGACCCTGCCACTATGTATTCCCTGAGTACTTAGAAATCCCTATATTAAAAGGGGAAATTGGGAAAATAAAACCAATAGTGTTTTAGTACAGAAAATAATATATTTAAAGTTCATTACTCTAGAAAAGCAGTTATTTTCAACTGCCCATCTGCAAACCAGTGCCATTCTACAGAAATTTCCTGTTTTTTAAAAAAGTGATTACACTTCGCATATGGCATGCCTGGATCATGTAGCAGTCCTATGATAAACATTGACACATAAATATCATCATTATAATTAACTTTTTGTTTCTGTCTCAGGGGTCTGCAATTGTTTCTATTTTCACTGATCTGCAAACACAAAAAGGTTAAAAACCATTGCTATAAAGGATAGTTCGGATTAATTTCTGTATACAGCTGAAAGAGAAAAGAAATTGCAGTGAGTGGTTTGTAATAGGTCTGCCAACTATTCCTTCTTTGTTTTGTTCAAAGTGGAGCCTCCCAATCATTTTTATATTTGTAGTTTTTCAGAGAAGGTAGCTTCTTTGCTCATCTTAGTATTGTCAATATCCTGCCTATATTTGTTGAATGCCTCAGTAAATGTGTATATCCCTATACACAGAAATCTCCCTCAGCAGGAAAACAATTAATTAGGAAATTAATATCCATTGTCAATCATTTTCAAAGCTGGTTATCTTAAAATGAATAGTCATACCTTTTTTTTAGGTCTCTCTCCTCTTTTTGTTCAAGGGATTGACTGCAATCTATTAAGGCCCTAATTAAGAAAGATGATAGCAAATGAGTGCTTAGAGTAGCATCTGAACCACTGCAAAAGGCTTGGAACAGACTGACTTCCACACAGAGGAAGTATACAGGGAGAAAGTTGATATTGCCTTAATTGGTTGTGGTGTAGGGATTGTATTTCACTGTTCTGCTGGGAGTAATAAAACCTGGCATTACAATCAGTGTGGCAGCAAAGAAATAGAAACTGAGAATCTGAGCTGCTCTTCGAGCTGCTCTTCCACTACTAATATATACTATCTCAGCCAGTTGAAAATACAGGCCCTTTAAAAAAATACCCTCTTAATTCCCCAGACCTGCAAAGCTAAAATTGATAACTTGCATTCAGAACTATGCCATTTTTCTCCCAGATAAGTACCCCCCAAATGTTAATGATGCCACACATCTCTTCACTTCATCATATCTTACAGAGAGAACACCTTGACATTGTAACTGTAGTCATGTATACACACAAAACACAAATAATAATTTCGCCCACTATCGGTGACCTAAATGCACCAATTAAGAGACACAGGATAACAGGATAAATTAGAAATTTGGGTTCAACCTTCTTCTGCTTAAAAAAAACGTATTTGAAGAGTAAGAATAAATACAGACTCAAAATCAAAAGGCAGAAGACAATATTCAAATATATAAAGGCTGGAGTGATCACTCTGGTGTCACATCACATCAACTCTAGGATTTAAAAAGTCATAAAAGACAGAAAAGGTCATTTCTTAATGATCAAGAGATATGTAAAAACTCAACATCAGAAAGAACTCATACTCCTAAACATATATGCAACTAAAGAGACCAGAAAAAGTGGGAATGTTACACTGGTGAAGGGGGTGTTTTTGTTGTGACTGAAGCCTGACTGCAGTCATGTTTGTGCAATCATGTTTATAAAGATATTATAAAAAAATAAAATAAATTTTTGGCATAACTAAAAAAAGCATTGTTTAAAAGAAATAGAGACCAGGGGCCAGAGCAGTGGTGCAGCAGTAGGGCATTTGCCTTGCATTCAGCTGACCTAGGATGGACCACAGTTTGATATCCCATCATCCCATATGGTCCCCCAAGCCAGAAGTGATTTCTGAGTCCAGAGCCAGGAATAGCCCCTGAGCATCACTGGGTGTGGCCAAGAAAAAAAAAAGAAAATAAAGAGACCAGAAAAATATGTAACCAACTGCTAATAGAATCAAAGGAAGACATAAATAACAATAATAATTGGACATTCCAACACCATTATGTCACCATTTGATAAGTCAACTAAACTAAAACTTAATATTGGAAGGAATGCAGGATAGGGGCTGTGTGTGGATTTCAGCAAACATTCAGCAAATGGGACATTCTTTATATTAGACCACATGATGGACCACAAAATATATTTAAATAAAGTCAAGATGTCATCTAACTTCTCAGACAATGTTGCTCTAAAAATAGATGTTAGCCACAAACAGAAATGGATAAATTATTCAAATACCTGAAAATTAGACAGTTCAATACTGAACAACTAGTGCATCAGAGAAAAAAATCATGCAGGAAATTAATAGATTCTTGGAAACAAATGAAAACGAGCACATGAGCTACAAGAGCTATGGGACACAACAAAAGTGGTGTAAAAAGGAAAGTTCATAGCAAAGAAAGAATTCATCAAGAAAGAAGAAAAGGCCTACATAAATAACTTGACTTAGCAGTTTAAGAAATTGGAAGATGGCCAACAAAATTAGCTGAAAGAAGGCAAGAGGAGAGAAGCTATAAAATTTAAAGTAAAAATTAATTAGATAAAAATTTAAAAGACTAATAGAACCAAGGGCTTAGTTCTTTAAAAAAGTAAACAAGATTGACAAACGATTAGCAAGACTCACAAAGAAAAGATAGAACCCTAATTTATTGAGTCAGAAATAAAAGCAGAGCTGTCGTAGTAGATATTTCAGAAATTTGAAAGATCGTAAGAGATTACTTTGAAATTATTTCTGCCAAAAAATAAGAGATCCTAGAAAAAAATGGATAAATTCTTGGACTTCTGTAGCCTCCCAAACCTCCAGTAGCTGAACCAAAATAATTTGAAATACCTAAACTAACCTATTCATTTCAAGGAAATTAAAATGGCAATCAAATGAATTCCCCAAACAAAAATCCAGAAACTAAGGCCCATATTAATTCACTAGTGAATTCCTCCAAACCTTTAAAGACCTACTACCAATTCCTTTGAGGCTCTTTCAGGGAATTGAAAATATGAAAACACTTTCAAATAGTTTCTACAAAGCAAGCATCACCTATATACCAAAAGCATACAGAGATACCACAGAAAAAGGGTATTAAAACCTAATACCTTGAGGAGCACAAAAGCAAGGATTCTCAATGAAATACTAACAAGTAGAATCCAATGAATTAAAAAGATCGTACATCATGACCAAGTAGATTCATCCCTGGATGAAAAGATTATTTTACATATGAAAGTTAATTAACATAATATAGCATATAAATAACAGAAAAATAAAAACAATACTATCGTATCAATTGATGGAGAGAAAGCATTTGACAAGATCTAACACTCATTCATAAAAAAACTCTTAAGTTAGGAACTTCCTCAACATAGTCAAAGCCATTTACCATAAACCAACAGTAAACATTTTACTCTATGGAAAAAATCTAAAAGCCTTTCCTCTAAGTTCAGAGACAAGACAAAGTTACTAACTCTCACCACTTCTATTCAGTATAGTATTTAATGTATTTGTCATAGCAATTAGGCAAGAAAATGATACCAAAAGCAACTTCATAAAAAATAAAGAAGTAAAATTCAATATTTGCATATACATTTTACTCTTTAGAAAATCGAACTCTACACATATTTCTTTAAAAATAATTTTTATATTTAACGTGATAGTTATTAAATTAATGTGCAAATGTTCAGTAGTTTTCTATAAAAATAATAAAATAAAATAAATTTAAAAATGAATCCCAATTACATCTCAGAAAATTAAGTATTTAGGTACCAGCTGAGCAAAAGAAGTGAAGTGTATATGCAAAGAAAACTACAAACACTACCTAAAGAAATAAAAGAGGATATGAAGAACAAGTAAGATATCCTATACTCATGGATTGGGAAGATTAACATCGTCAAAACTGGCAATAGTCACCAAAGCATTATATAGATTAACTTTAGTCCCTGTAAATAAAACGATGGTATTTTTCAAAAAGTAGAACAAGTACTCCTGACATTTATGAGACAATACTCCCCAATTCTTTTTTTAGAGACAAAAATATTTACTTTTTATTGTAGAATTGTTTATATGGAACCCCAAATTTGTGCTGTAATCCATATTAAGAAAGTGTGTGAAGACAATTTTTGGAGATAAGTGTATATATTAAATATTTTTATTGGAATCACATTTGTATGGGTCAATTACCATCTCACCATGGAGTTATGTGTGGTTTTATTATTTTTTTATTTAAAAAACTTTATTACATACATGATTGTGTTTGGGTTTCAGTCATGTAAAGAACACCACCCATCACCAGTGCAACATTCCCATCACCAATGTCCCAAATCTCCCTCCTCCCCACCTAACCCCCGCCTGTACTCTAGCCAGGCTTTCTATTTCCCTCATACATTCTCATTATTAGGATAGTTCAAAACGTACTTATTTCTCTAACTAAACTCATCCCTGTCTGTGGTGAACTTCATGAGGTGAGCTGTAACTCCTAGCTCTTTTCTCTTTTGTGTCTGAAAGTTATTATTGCAAGAATGCCTTTCATTTTTCTTAAAACCCATAGATGAGTGAGACCATTCTACATCTTTCTCTGACTTATTTCACTCAACATAATAGATTCCATGTACATCCATGTATAGGAAAATTTCATGACTTCATCTCTCCTGATAGCTGCATAATATTCCATTGTGTATATGTACCATGGTTTCTTTAGCCTTTCATCTGTTGAAGGGTATCTTGGCTGTTTCCAGAGTCTTGTTATGGTAAATAGTGCTGCAATGAATATAGGTGTGAGGAAGGGAGTTTTGTATTGTATTTTTGTGTTCCTAGGGTATATTCCTAGGATGGTATACCTGGGTCTTATGGGAGCTCGATTTCCAGTTTTTGGAGGAATCTTCCTATTGCTTTCCATAAAGGTTGAACTAGATGGCATTCCCACCAGCAGTGGATAAGAGTTCTTTTCTCTCCACATCCCTGCCAACACTGCTTGTTCTCATTCTTTGTGATGTGTGCCAATCTCTGGGGTGTGAGGTGGTATCTCATAGTTGTTTTGATTTGCATCTCCCTGATGATTAGTGATGTGGAGCATTTTTTCATGTGTCTTTTGGCCATATGTATTTCTTCTTTGTCAAAGTGTCTGTCCATTTCTTCTTCCCATTTTTTGATGGGATTAGATGTTTTTTTTCTGTCAGTGCCCTGTATATTTTGGAGATTAGCCCCTTATCTGATGGGTATTGGGTGAATAGTTGCTCCCACTCAGTGGGGGGCTCTTGTATCCTGGGCGATATTTCTTTTGAGGTGCAGAAGCTTCTCAGTTTAATATATTCCCATGTTAATCTCTGCTTTCACTTGCTTGGAGAGTGCAGTTTCCTCCTTGAAGATGCCTTTAGTCTCAATGTCCTGGAGTGTTTTACCTATGTGTTGTTCTATATATCTTATGGTTTCAGGGCTGATATCGAGCTCTTTCATCCATTTGGATTTAACCTCCGTACATGATGTTAGCTGGGGGTCTAAGTTCAATTTTTTGCAAGTTGCTAGCCAGTTGTGCCAATACCACGTGTTGAAGAGGCTTTCTTTGCTTCATTTAGGATTTCTTGCTCCTTTATCAAAAATTAGGTGATTGTATGTCTAGGGCACATTCTCTGAATATTCAAGTCTATTCCACTGATCTGAGGGCCTGTCTTTATTTGAATACTATGCTGTTTTTGATAACTATTGCTTTGTAGTACAGTTTAAAGTTGGGGAAAGTAATTCCTCTCATATTCTTTTTCCCAATGATTGCTTTATCTATTCTAGGGTGTTTATTGTTCCAAATAAATTTCAAAAGTGCATGATCCACTTCTTTGAAGAATGTCATGGGTATCTTTGATGAATCACATTAAATCTGTACAATGCTTTGGGGAAATACTCCCCAATTCTTAAAGCATTCTTCCAAGAAAAGAAATTGGAAAGTATCAATTTTCCTAAATTAAAACCATACTATAAAGCAGTACTAATTAAAACAGCATGGGAAGTATTGCTATTTTAATGATGTTAATCCTCCCAATCCATGAACAGAGTATGTATCTCAATTTTCTTGTGTCCTCTTTTATTTTTTGAAGCAATGCTTTGTAGTTTTATTTGTATAGGTCTTTATTTTTTTATTTAAGCTACGTTTATTTGAGTTTGTATGGCAATAATGTGAATGAGATGATTTTTAATGTCCATTACTTCTCATCATTATCAGTATATAGAAAGTCCATTGATTTTTGCATGTTAATTTTGTATTCTAACACTTTGCTATATGAATCTATTGTTTCTAGACGCTTTTGGTAGTCTTTAGGGTTTTCTAAATATAATATCATGTCACCTGCAAACAGTACATGCTTGACTTCTTCCTTTTCTATCAGGATGACCAATATATCTTTATCTTGCCTAATTGCTATGGTAGGTACTTCCAGTACTATGCTGAATAGGAGTGGTGAGAGGGGCAGCCTTGTCTTGTACATGATTTTAGAGAAAAAAAGCTTTCAGTTCATCCCCATTGAGAATAATATTTGCCATTGTCTTGTGGTAGATGGCCTTGACTATATTGAGAAAAGTTCCTTCCATTTTCATCATGTTGAGAGTTTTTATCATGAATGGGTGTTGGACTCTATAGACTGCTTTTTCCACATTTATTGATGTGATAATATATATTTTTTATTTTTCTTTTTGCTTATACGGTGTATTATGTTGATTGATTTATATATATGTATATATATATATATATATAACCATCTTTACATTCTTGAAATGAAACCTACTTGGTCATGTCGTATAACCTTCTCGATGAGGTGTTAGAGCCTATTTGCCAGGATTTTGTTGAGGATCTTTGCATCTGTGTTCATGATATATTGGTTTGTAGTTTTCTTTTTTGGAAGCAACTCTGTCTGGTTTTAGTATCAGGCGGTGCTAGCTTCATAAAAACTATTTGGAAGTGTTTATGTTTCTTCAATTGCCTGAAAGAGCCTGAAAAGGATTGGTAGTAGTTCTTCAAAGAAGTGGATCAAACAATCCTGAAGTCCATTTGGAACAATAAACACCCACGAATAGCTAAAGCAACCCCGAAAGAAGATGGAAGGCATCACTTTCCCCAACTTTAAATTTTACTACAGGGGCCAGAGAGATAGCACAACAATGGGGCATTTGCCTTGCATTTGGCCAATGTGGGAGGAACCTGGTTCAATTCCCAGCATTTCATATAGTCCCCAGCCTGCCTGGGGTGATTTTTGGATACAGAGAGAGCCAGGAGTGACCCATGAGAGCCACAAGATGTAGCCCAAAAACCAATCAGTCTATAAAGTTAAAAAAAATAAATTGGTACTACAAAACAATAGTCATTAAAAGAACATGGTATTGGAATAAAAGCAGACCCTCAGATCAGTGAAATAGACAAGTATTCAGAGAATGTTCCCCAGACATACAATCAATTAATCTTTGATAAAAGGTTAAGAAATGCAAAATGAAGCAAGGAAAGCCTCTTCAACAAGTGGTGCTGGGACAATTGTGATATCAGACCTCCATCTGACCATGTCTAAGGTCAAATACAAATTGATTAAAAGACCTTGATATCAGACCTGAAACCATAAAGTATATAGAACACATAGGTAAAACATTCCATGAAATTGAAACTAAAGGCATCTTCAAGGAGAAAATATCACTGTCCAAACAAGTGGAAGTAGAGATAAACAGATGGAACAGAATTAAGCTATGAAGCTTCTGCTCCTCAAGGGAAATAGTGATGAGGATATAAATGCCACCCACAGAATGGTATTCAATGAATACCCATCAGATAAGAGGTTAATATTTAAGATATACAAGGTACTGACAGAACTTAATTAGAAAAAAAATCTAATCCCATCAAAAAATGGGGAGAAGAAATAAACAGACACTTAAAAAAAGAAAAACAAATGGCCAAAAGACACATGAAAAAATGCTCCACATCACTAATCATTAGGGAGATACAAATCAAAACAATAATCATCATCATCATCATCTCACTTCACAGAGACTGGCACATATCACAAAGAATAAGGACAATCAGAGCTGGTGCAGATGTGGGGAGAAAGAAACTCTCATTCACTGCTGGTAGGAATGCCTTCTTGTACAGCCCTTATGGAAAACAATATGGATAGTCCTCAAAAAACTGGAAATTGACCTCCCATATGTTCCAACTATACTTCTCCTAGGGATATACCCTAGGAACACAAAAACACAATATAAATATACCTTCTCCACACCTATATTCATTGCAGTTCTATTCACAATAGTCTGAATCTGAGAACAAACCAGATGCCCCAAAATAGATGGGGGGCTAAGGAAACTGGTACATCTGCACAATGGAATACTATGCAGCCATCAAGAAAATGAAGTCATGAAATTTTCCTATACATGGATGGACATGGAAACCATTATACTGAGTGAAATAAATCAGAGGGAAAAAGATAGACACAGAATAGTCTCACTCATGTATGGGTTTTAAGAAAAATAAAAGGCATTATTGTAATAATACTCAGAGACAATATAGACAGGGGCTGGAAGGGCCAGCCCATGATATGAAGCTTACCACAAAGAAACAAAGAGTGATGAGTGCATTTAGAGAAGTAACTACACTGACAACTACCATGACAATGGTAGCGAATGAAAGAAATAGAATGCCTGTATTGAATACAAGCAAGGGGTGTTGGAAGAGCAAGATGGAGGGCATTGGTGGTGGGAACATTGTACTGGTGAAGGGGAGGGCTTTTTGTAACTAAAACTCAACTGCAAACATGTTTGTAGAAGGTGCTTAAATAAAGGTATTTTTAAAATATTGAAAAAAAATATCATGCTACTATAATAAGGACAGACCTTGATCAATTTAGTAGAATGGAAAACCCAGAGACAGACCCTTAAGTACATTGTTACACTGAAACCCAATAATAAATATCTTGTAATTTTATAATCTAGAATGAGATTATGAAAAATGCTAAATAATTTTATCATGACCAGGAACACTTGCAGACAAGTTAGTTTCTCTTTTTTTCTGTGTATTGTTCAAGTTTTTTTTAAAGTTCCTAATCTGTAGTCTATGTAGACATGGAAACTGTATCTGCAACATTCCTTTATATTATGACAAAGTGTAAGACTGTGACCTTTTCTTGTGAGTACATGTATAACCTTCAATAGATCCCCAAAGAGATTTTTAATACCAAACAAGATTGTAAAACCCATGGCATATAGTTTTTTTGTGGTCTGAATACTGCCTCATTCTGCACTTTCATGACTTACTATTTTATTCCTCATTTATTAAAATTCAGTTACTCTAACATTTCTGTTCTCCAAGTATGACAAGTTTCTTTCTGTCCCATAGAGTTTTGCTTATTATTCCTGTTTTCCCTAAAGTTATGCATGATAGTTCAGCTCAAATGTTATTCTTTGAGCTGACCCCCTCTTCATGTCTCAATAGACATATTCTTCTGAGTCACTTTAAGTCATCTCAGTAATTTTTGTCAGGATGCAATAGGCTTCTGACTGACTGAATAATGTCAAAACTGTGCTTATTTGTTGCCAAAGAGATAATATAGCTTGTAAAACACTTACATTGTACGCAGTCAACTTGGGCTCAATTTCTAGTACTTTATATGGTCCTTAAGCACAAAGTTAGTCATAAACCCAAGCACAGATGGTTGCAGTCCCCCAAAATTTACTTATTATTTCAACAATTTGGGATTAGAATATAACCAAGATCACAGAGATACACTGGTTTATTGAGTGTAGAGCATTTATCCTTTGTTCATTGATTAATTTATTTGTTTTAATTGTTTAATGGTTTCACAAAGAAATGCACTTTACAGATACACAGAAATGTACTTCACTGCTGCTTTTGACCAAAAATAGTAATTGACACACAGTAGGTATTTCAAATGCTGGATGGATGGGTTAATAGAAAGATGGATGTCTTCTAAGTAAATTCCTTGTTAGGTATGAATGAGAGGCATTTCACTCATTTTTATAGATTGGAAAACTGAAACACAGCAGACATAGTATTTTGGAAAGTTTTCTTTGTGGATGGTAGTTAAGAGCAATTTCTAGAGCTGATCATCTGCCTAACTTTAACACAAACTACAGAGGTTTGGGCAGATTAAACTCTCTGATTTTCAATTTCATTATATGTATAGTATTAATAATAATAGTGTAGCATTATAAAACAGCATTATAGCTGTTTACTAACATTGTATTCCTCAAGTTATGCATGTTTATAGCATGTGAAATAAAATAAGGGTGCTATTTCTGTATGGAAAGCTTTAGAAGTAAGTACTTGATTTACTCTTTTTCTCCCATGTCATTTACTCAGAAACAGCTGAGTGGAATTCCACTTATTAACTTGAATCCAGTAATATACAATGTGGGCATTGATGATGGAAATGTTGTCCTGGTGAAGGTGGATGTTCTTTATAAGACTGAAACCAAACTACAGTCATGTTTGTAGGCATGGTATTTAAATGAAGGTATTATTTATTAAAAGAATATAAAGGCCACAAAATAAAAAAACTGTGGATTATAATTTCGCATATCTGCAGTGTACATTAGAACCAAACCACTGAAATTTGTGAGCTGTTTTATTATCATAGCATAACCTAGCTTATGAGTATACATACCAAATCATTTAGCTTTTTGTGAGAGTCAGATGGATTTATGAAAGTAACATCTTTAGAATCATGTCTGGAACAGAGTAATTGCAATGATCAATACCCTATTAATATCAAAGCTAAGACTAGAATCTAATTTTTCTGTCTATAATTATGGTGTAATTTTCTTGGAACTTTATTATCTCAAAATCCACAAAGTCATACTTAAGTGGAAAAGAGAAGAGGATAAGAAGAGCTTTGAACCTCACAACCTCTACTTAGAACTCCAAAAGCTTGCTTTCAAAGACAAGTTCCTGAACACACAGAAGTGGTTCATTCTGTAGCTCTCTCCAGTCAACAGGACAAGGACTAATTCTTGGGAAGAAGGGTACTCAAACTAGATGGGTTTCTCCTTTCACAGTACAGTTCTGTGCTCCTTTTCTTAAGACACAGTGAAAACGGGCCTGAAAGGGAAATTTTTAAACAGCACTAATTGATTTGATTCTTTTCTGAAGATTGACTGGTTTGGTATGCCACAATTATTTCACATTAGAAATTAGACAAGGTCCATTTCTGGCAAATATATTTTGTGAGGAAACTGGCATATTGATGCCTCTGGAGAGCTTAAAGAGACCCAAAGTAAAAGTAAATTACATTGTGTGGACCAATCTAATCAGTATTACCTATTATATAGCCATAAGATATGAATAAACATCAACAGTAATAAAAGTTGTAGATAATAAGAGTGACACCTAGCAATTGTAGAAGACGTTCAAAAAATATTCCAGTTCGGGTTCTAAGTGATTCATGTACCTTAACCCATTTAGCTCTCACTGCACAGAGACTTGTTAGTATTGCTGTTTCCAGTTGAACAGCTGAGGCATAGAGAAGCTTAGAAACTGGCCATGATCACAGGTAGAGCTAATATGCAAATCCCAGCAGCATGGCTCTGGAGTCTACACTGACTATGCTGTCCTATTTTCCCTCTGTTTTTAATAGTTCAGGTTTTCACTCCAGTACCTTTCCTAACTTCTCTCTTTATTTACTTTTAATTTGGAGGGAGTCACATATGATCCTCAGGGTCTATTTGTGGCTCTCTTTCCAGAACACCTGGTGGTGCTCAGGGTACTATTTGTAGTGTTGAGATTTGAACCAGTGAGGGCAAAATTGCAAGCCAAACACCTGCTTGCTTTTGCTCACCTCTTTTTAAAAATTTATTTTTGTTTTGGAGCCACACCAAGTAGTAGTCAGGGCTTACTCCTGGCTCCACACTCAAGGATCACTCCTGGAAGGTCTCAGGGTACCATATGGGATGCTGGCGTTTGAACCCAGTTTGATTATATGTAAGACAAATTTCCCACCCTATATACTATTGTTAAAGCCCCCATCCTCTAAGGTTTTAAACTTAAACAATAGGCCATCTCATTCTCTTCACCTGCCCTGCTTGTTTGTAATTCTTGCTTTTAATTCTCTACCTTTATTGCAATTTTTACAGTAAGTCATGTGTATCTTAGAAGAAAAGACTATCTTTTAGTATTCATAGCATCCTTTATATCTAGAACAGTCCTGGCCCTAAATAAAGATTGATTCAATGTAATTGAATTGATGTATATAAGACTGAAGTGCATGATTATGTAGGAAGCAACAGAAATTAGAATCAGCATTTGCCTTTCATGTAGAAGGTCATTGGTTCGAATCCCGGCACCCCATATGGTCCCCTGAGCATAGAGCCAGGAGTAACCCCTGAGCATTGCTGGGTGTGACCCCTCCCCAAAAAAGAAATTAGAATCATAGAATAATACCTTTAGAATCTGATTTCCAAGCTTTAAATCTGACATGAATTTTCATAACTACCAGAGATGACCAGGGCATTTGAGTTTATATTTGGTGCCTCATTTTGTTCAATCAATAAATACAATAACTGTATAGACCTAAATAAATCATTGTCTGGGTTAAAGTAGATAAGGTATCAAAGAACTTAGCCTGGGTCTTGAGTATTGGAAATACTTTAAAATGTTACTTCTTACAGTACATGCACTCTGATACATCTTTTGCTATGGATGCATTGAGTTATCCTATCACTGACTAATGAGAGAAGAATTTTTTGTGAATATGGCTCAAGGAGGACATGTTGGCAGAATGAAAGGCATAAACCAATTTATTTGTAAAACTGCTCTACTCTAGTCATTTAGCCCATGCCCAACAGCAGTCAGCATATGCTTAACATTTTCCCCATTCAGTTGAATGGGTGTTGAGGAATCAAAATAGGGAAAAAGAAATAACCCTGAGAAAATTGATTACACAATTTCCAGTGATTTTCTAAGACCCAAATAATGGAGCTTTCATTATTTCTTTTATGCACCAATCTCCTACTGAAAATGGAAAACAGTACATGCAATTCAGATATTCCTGAATAGAAGTCTAGTTTTGAAAAGAAATGGAAACAAAGCAATGGTGTGCCAGCACATTCATTATGACTGGACATGAACTACAGTTTATTATAGTCAGTGTGTAAGTGAAATTGTAAGTGAAGAATGTTCCACATTTACATTTAGACTATTGACACAATAAGCCTAATAAATTATCAGAACTATTTCAGTAACTGTGTTAGAGGTGAAGGCAGGAAATAAAAATCCAAATATACTTTCTCATTTCAAGTCAAGATTATATATAAATAATACAATTAAATGTGTTTAGGATCTATATATAGTTACTAAATTTGAAAATATCTCTTCCTTTATAAGCCCTCAAAGAAACAATGAATACAATTTTCAGAAATTTATCTTGTTATATGTGAAGCAATTAAGATTACTATGTAAGGAGGATTTTTAGACAAATATTCTCTGTGGTACCCAAAACTCTTCATAAGTCACCACTTTATTATCTACAGAACAGATCTCTTCTGCATTCACCTACTTCCACATAACCAATATTGAGTAAATCAAATATGAGAAGCAATAAAAGTATTATGATTAAAGATCTGGAATTTGAATTCAGAATTCTATTTTCAACTCTTCTAAGATTACTCTGTGCTCTGAGTTAGACAGCAATCTGTTAGATTCCTAATAAAGTTAGGCTTTGAACTAACATTATAATGAAAAGAGCAAGATGCCTTGATGTTACTGTAAGGAATTGCTAAATTATTATGTATAATAATTGTTTAATAAATTTTAATGATTATAATGCATATAATATATTATTTACAAATGTATGTTAAATAATAATTGAAAGAAGTAATGATGAATAGAGCATTTTACTTTAAAGATTGCAATTTCAGGAGCTGAAGCAGTGGCGCAAGCAGTAGGGTATCTACCTTGCATGCGCTAACCTAGGACGGACCGTGGTTCGATCCCCCAACTTCCCATATGGTCCCCCAAACCAAGAGAAATTTCTGAGGGCACAGCCAGGAGTAACCCCAGAGCGTCACCGAATGTGGCTCAAAAACAAACAAACAAACAAAAACATTAACCTTGCAATTTCAGTTTTAAGCATTTTTTTTCTTTATTATCTTTTTAAAAACCCATTACAACCCTTTGAGAAGCTCTATTGTGTACATATTACCTGATTTGTCCTAAGTTATACTACTAGTGAGTACAGCACACCAGGATATGAACCCTGACAGTTTAATTGCAAAGCCCTCACTCTTGATAACTAAATCTTTATCAACTTAACTTACTGTATTTTGGGGATCATACCCAGAAGTGCCAGGGCTTATTCCTATCTCTGTTAATGGTCACTCAGGATGCCATATCTGGTGTTGGGGATAAAAACCACAGCAAAGCTGCATGTTTTTCAAGCTCTTGCAAGACAAAAGCCTTTTCTCAAACCCTATTTACTTTTCAAGCACTATCACTACATTCATTCAGAGTTACTCAAAAAAATTAATTCATAATATATTACGGCTGAGTGACATTCTAGCTAGCTCTTTAGTAACTATTTCTTTCTGTGCCCATATTGTTCTCAGACATATATAGATAATTATTACTTCACATGCCTCTTTGTTTTCTGGTATTTATGCAGTCTAAACACCTAACTTCATTTCTCTTTTCCTTTTCCCCTTCATTTCAAAACATTCACTCTGGATACTAATCACTTACACAATTCAGCACCACAGACAGCAGACTTTCAGAATTCCTTATACACATTTTCTCTCTCTCTCTCTCTCTCTCTCTCTCTCTCTCTCTCTCTCTCTCTCTCTCTCTCTCTCTCTCTCACTCTCTCTGTGTCTCTCTCTTACACACACATGCACACATATGCAAATTCAAAATAGCTTATAAATTACTACAGTTCCTAGAACAGTGCAGGAAATTTGCATTCAAAGCCACACATCTGAAACCAAAAATATCTAGAATATGTCTATGTATAATCCGTCCCGTTCCAAGTGTACTGTCACCATCAATGAGAACTGTGTGTACATTCAGTACAGTGAGTGTAGTATATAGTGACAACTCCTTAAACAGATAACATTAAAGCAGTCAGCTACTCTAATTTAAGATGAGAAGAATCATTTTTTTAGCCGGTTAGTAAAATTTATTTTCCAATACTTCTTGTTATTTTCTATTTCCTTACTTGGATATGAAATAAATCTTAAAGTTTAGTTAAGTTATAAACAGATAAAAAAAATACTACTGTCCCTCAACATATATTGGATTTTTTGCACATTTGAGTACATTATAATTCTTTCCAGCATAACAATTTTATTTTAATGTTTATTAGATTTGATGCTACCTAATTATGACATCCCAAAGGATGGTGACTCAGTCAGAATAAACATGTTATCAGTTCCTTAGGACATATCCAATCTGAATGATGACATCATCTTGTCTGGAGGATACATTTTAGGGCTAATGAAAGGAAAAATTTCCTTTTCTGTGTTTCTCTAATCCCATTTAATTAAAGCAGCTATGAAAAGCTGAAGGAGAAAAGAAAGTGACTCTTTGAGGGAATGGAGAATTAATAGATTAAATCACTCAAGCTTCTAGTTATTGGAATAGTGTAGGGCTCTATTGATACAGAAAAAGGTCACCATATATCTCCCTCCTCCAAGATCTTTTCAACAATCACTAAAGTTCTACTACCTACCAGCTCTGTAATCACAGAAAATTCCTCAAGTTCTAAGTCTCAGTTCCCTCTGCTATATAATGAGGACTCTTTTGCTTATAGTTCTTCACTGGGGCATTGTGAGAAAGAATGAGATCATTTGCTACCTCATGCTGCAGAATCAATTCAAGCAAAAACAGAGGAAGTGGGACTCAGGTGACTCATTCACCTAGGGAGCTGGGACACATTTTTAAGAAAAATGACTTAAGGCAATTATGTAAAAAAAAAGTCACACATCATCATAATTAAATTCTTTGACTTGCAAAATATTAAAAACAAACCATGAAATTGGAGTAACGCTCAGTCCCAAATTCTATCTCTATCACATATTGACTATTGTACCCCCCTTTAGTCCCAAATGATTACCTCTATTTAGGTTAAAAAATAGAATTATTTTTTCTGGAGTACTCTTTTATAAAACTTGATAGAGAATAGAGTAACTTGAATTATAATGTAATAATCAATGTTAAATAGTCATTTATGAGTAACATTTAGGGATCCTCACTTAAATATTCACAATTACCACAGATTATGAACTTGGCTGATCACAAATTATGTGATTGTATGCAACTCTCTAACCCTCAATTTCATTATCAGTAAAATAGAAATAATGTCAGCAACCATCTTACAAGCATATTGTGATGCCCAAAATGTTAACAGTTGTAAAAAAAAAAACAAAACAAAACTGAGAAGAGTATCCAGTGCATAATAAGAACTTTCTTAATAAGTAAGATACATATAAGGAATTCAGATCTGACATATAGAAGCCCAGACCCATGGACTAAGAACCCTACTTGCTTACTTAATAGGCAGGAGTCTGAAGACAGTGGATTATTTTATCCTATGCATTGTCTCTTTTTAAAACCATACATATTTATTGTTTATCTTTCTTAGGGTCATTCCTTGCTCAGAGGAAAGTTTACATTGTGACTGTGAATATAAACGTAGCTACATATTTATATTCATGTGGGGGAAGTTATCACATTATCACATCAAAATGACTTTTTCTCCATGTTACATATATGTATAAAGAAATAGAATTCCCTGGAGAGGAAAGAGGTAGAAGGAAAATCCCATGATGAAGATAGAGATTCTGATATGAGGAAGATTTTGGAATAAGACATGAAACAAAGTCTGGTCTGACCCCTCATATTTAGAAATGCAAACCTAGACCTGGCTGATTCAGTCAGTTGACTCTCTCTTCCTGTTGGCACCAATCCAGTGTAGAAACACAGTGTGAATCACCGGAGGTAGCAGATAATGAGAGAGCTTCAGAGAAGAGGAGAGAGAGACTCAGGAAAGAAGTTTCTTGTCAGGAGAGACCAGATGTCTGTTTTAAGGCTGTGGGGGCGTTATAACTGCCCCATAAATTGTCCACAGCACTGTGTGCTGCAGTGCAGATGATAATCTCAAGCAAATTTGTCAAAGAAATGTTTCAGTGTGTACAAGTTCTTAGTGACACTATTTCATTCCCCCACAATTAAAATGGAAATTAATCATGAATTAGAAGAGCTTAGCCTGTTGTTCCACATGTGAAGAGTTTAGAAGAATATTATAAATATGAATGCAGTAACAATTCTGAAAACAGGAAGAAAGAAAAGAAGAGATGAAATAAAAATAAAAACTGCAAAGATAGGATGAAAATCTTGGGGTAGTTTCCAAAGCACTCATGTGTCATAGAATAATCAAGAGGCAGATTTATAGGGGATTTTAGAAAGTATTATAGACCTATGCAATTGATCTTTAATTGATTTTTATGAGACCGAGGGATCATTTAAAATGCCTTAATTTATTTTCACTTTTGGATTGATTTTTTGAACTTTGAAACATATAACTTTATTTAGAAACTGATCCAGTATCCATAATAAGGGATCTAGCCTTTCATCTATAAGCCATTTTGTTCTACTAAAGAATTGTTAATTAAGGCAAAAAAGAAAATATCACTAAATTAATTTATTTGGGGGAAAATAAATTAACTTATTTTGGGCAAAAGTGTATTTAGACTAAATCAGTAGTGCTCAGGGGCAAATATTAACGTTCTGCGGCCACACCTGGGGAGGCTGAGCTCAGGATTTACTTCCTAAGTGTATGTAGGAATAACTCCTGACAATATTTGAGTAACCATATGCAGTGCCAGGAATCAAACCTGGTTCAGCTGCATGCTAGGTAAGTGCTTTTGTTCCTGTACTGTTTCTCTAATCCTAAATTCTTAGCTTTAAAGGGAATTAAGCAGAATTCCCATTGGCTCCAGAGCAGAACAGAAAGCTTTTCACCACTGTCCTATCTCCTTTGGGGAAGAAGAAACAATCAATAGACAAGCTGTTTAAACTGGATTAGAACTGACATGTTTGCATCATCTGAGAAATTACTGATTCTAGTGAGAGTATGTGCCTATCTTTGACACAGCTGCAGGGATGGGGGGAATGGTTTTTCCACAGAAAGTTCTGTTGAGGACTCACAATAGGGTGAAATGGGTTAGGTTAGCCCTGAGGTTTGTAAACCAATGTTTGACCGACAGGACTATGAGCAGCCTTTTCTAGAGTAAACTGGGTCCAAGACTGAAAAGAAATAATCTTGAGGCTATGAACTATGGACAGAGGTGGATGTCTCTGGGCTAACATAGAACTAGAAAAGTCATGATTAACTTAATGAGATGATACATTTTCATTAAGCGAGAACCTACTAATCAATCCACAATTGAACCTTTAATAATGCTGACAAAATTATGGCTAACCAGCTTCTTTATGACTTCCCTAAAACTTTTGACTCTTCAGTTGTGCCTTGGTATCCAGGGATATGGGGGCAGGGAGTTTTAGCGATGATTTTAGCGCCCTTGACAGATAACAAAATCCATTGATGCTCAGATCCCTTATTGGTGGGGCCCTTCCTGTCTGTAGGGCTGTATTCTCAAATTCAAGTAACCAACAGAAGGCTTGTTGAATCCTTAATGCAAAGCTTACGGTTAAAAAATATTAATATATAAATGTTCTAACATGTCCAAACTCATTTTGTTCATAGGTCAGGTATATATGCTAGATACTCCAGGGAATATTGTTAGATATATTCATTCCTGTGTCCTAAGTTGACTCAGAGTCTCCCAAGTAAGGGCAAGCAAATCCTAGAATTTTCCATAATATCTCAGAGGACTCTAAAGAAGCTTATCTCTAGACATTTTCTAGAACCACTATTGTTATTAGTCAATCACAACAATTACCACTCTGATTATCCAATTAAGGAAATGGTTCTACCAGACATAAAACAGTCAATTGAGATATTTTAAAAATATTTGATGGACTAGAAAGATAGCATATTGGATATGGTGTTTGTCTTGCAGACAGCTGACCCAAATTCAATCCCTAGCACCACACAACGTTCTCCCAAACCCTGCCTGGAGTTATCTGTTTCAACACATTGCTTCCCAATGGCAGCCTCTGAATATCAGAAGAGGGCACCAAGAGGGTCAGAGAGATTGTACAATAATTTGCCTTGCCTTCAGCCTAACTGGGTTCAATCCACAGCCTATGAGGCACATGGTCCCTCAAATCTCTTCAGGGGTGACCCTGAGCACGGATCCAGGAATAAACCTCAGGTATGACACTAAACCAAAATTAAAGAAAAAACAAGACAAAAAATTATTTTAAAATATTGTTTATTATGCCCTTTTCTCTTTGTGATCCTCCCAACATTACTTTTATACCAATTATACAGACTACAAACATAAAGTGCCTATATTGACCTCTGATCTATTAATTGACAACATGGATTACCTCTGTGTTTGTGGTGGCCATACTCAATGTTGCTGTGTGACCTATATTAAGGATCAGTCTTGGCAGTATTAGAATGGGGGAGATTTCTATGCAGTGCTGAAGATCAAATTTAGGGTCTTGCACATGTACAGAGTCAATAGTTCTTGAGCACTGCCAGCTCAAAATTAAATGAACAAAATACCCGATTCTACTACTTGATTCACATCCTTAGCCCCTTATCTGTCTTGTTGTGATAGTGTCTAGCATAACGTCTGAAACAGTGTTCATTAATTTAAAAGATGTTGTGAGTACCTATTACCTACCTGTAGTGAGACTGAAAAAGACACTGGACACACTCATTAATAGATTGGCCCCTTAAATCTAGCCTAGTGGGAAAGATGACCTTGAATTAATAAATCACAGTCACCTGAGAAGGCATTAACAATAAGTATCAACTTTTCATAGATTTTTATCTACATTACAGTAAACAGATAGATTGCCCTAAATCCACACAACTACTAAATAGCGTAAGGGCCTCCCATAGTTCATTGGTTCTTTTTACCAAAGATAGGGGGTATCTTACTTTCTTGTAAACAGTGACAGAAAAATAAATTTCAATAATTAAAAAAATGTAAAGTTTCTGGGATAATTAAATTAAACAAATCAATATTTTCATGCAGGATTTGTGAAAAATAACTATGTAACATTGAGCCTTATAAATGAGGAGAGATTAATTTTCAAGGCTTTCTTTTTTTTTTTTACTTGACTGTGACCCACAGCCAGTTGTGAATGCACCAGGAACCACTGTATCCAACATTGCTTACCAGTGCTCCTATAGTGCCTCTCACATCTTCCCCCATTGATGTTCAGTGCTCTGTTTTCATGGTTTCATTGAATCATGAGCTTGGTAAGCAAGATTTCAAAAGGCTTATCTCTGATCTCCTACAATAGGATTTCAATACAACTTTGCTGAAAGGGATGACTGTGAGTACTAGAGAAAGTTGAAAGGAATCCTTTACTTCTGTCCACTTAATCCATCACCTTTTCCCCTTTTTCATGTTTCAAGAAACAAAGATGTTTCAAGACATCTTTGCCTGATGGAGAACCACTTGTCCCTCATGCCTGATGGATAACTATCTTGCTCTATCTAGTGCAGGAACCTATATTATTAAACAAATATTTATTGAAGGTGAATTGCTTGCCAGACCCTACACTGGAAACAATGATGAACAAAGATATGAGCAAAGAACGTACCCCATTCTTTAAAGGGCTATGAATTCAGTTGAAGGAAAGAAGAAGCAAACACTATTAAGATGCAGTAACAGTTGTTATGCCATGAAGACTGAAACTTAACTTTGATCATTTTTCTTATTTCTCTGCTTCTGGGAAAGTACTTGATATATAAAGTCCTCTATAAATATTGGTCTGTGAATCATATTAGATAATTTTATTGTATTTTTGTCTTTGGATTTTTATCTTTCTTAGGATATAATTTAGGGAGCACAGCTGATGGGAACTTCTCCAAGCTCTGTGCTCAGCGGTCACCCCCAACAGTGCTAGGGGACCAAATAGTGCTGAGTTTGAACTCAGCTACCTTCATAAAAAGCATGAAGTCTGCTAGCTATCTTTCTATCCAATATTGGCTAAAACTCATAGAGCATTTACTAGATGTCAGAAATTTCTCTAAATATCCTAAGTTTATTAAGTTATTTTAGCCCCATTATGAACCTAAAAAGTTCTATAATACTCATTTTGCCAGTAGCAAGTTGAAGTATAAAAATTGTAAGTAAGTAGACTGTAATTACATAGTAAGTACATTGCAGAATCCAGACTTAAACCCAGACAAAGTGGTCTTGGAGTTCAGGCTCAAACAACCCCACTCATTGCCAAGGATGAATAATATCAATGAAACCTTCCTTTGGACTAAGGCATGAGCATGCAAGAAGCTGCCACCTTTGTCCTCATCTTTGTCATCATTGAATCTGAGAATAAAAGAAGCCCAGAAACACTGTGAGTCTGTAAGCTTCCTTGAGTGGTGAGAGCCTGGGCTGCCCAGTTTGCTTCTTGTCAGAGTTCTGTTCCCTTGGGCACCGTGCTGTGTGCTGCCCACCTGAACTGTGCAAGTAAGTGTCACCTAGTTGTGAGATGACTGAAAGAAGAACGGTGCCGACGAGCTCTCTGCATTGTCCCCAGAGACCCTAATACAGCAAAAGTGCAGCACAGGGGAATTTTGAAAAGTTGACAATGAATTGCAAAGGCATGAGGCGCTGGGCTAGGGATCAGATCTGACTCTGGTTCTGCTTTGCAATAGCTATGTGATGTTGGACTTAACTCCTTTTAAATGGGTTCAGTTTCTGCCAGCTCTGGTGCAGAGTACAGCAGACATGCAGTTAAGTATAAGCATGCTCTTTTCTTCTTAGAGGTCAACTAGGTAAAGCTCCTCCTCTGGGCGTCATGATTGGTTAGTTCACCTCCTACTGCAGGTGCTCTTCTGGTGCCTGGCAACGAAGTGGGAGGCTGCCAGTTCCCAGAGGAGAGATACATGAATGAACAAAGCTTCGAAAAGTGGCCACAGCCAAAGCAGGGTATTGCAGAATTCCCAAGTTTGTCATCAGAGATGTGCTTTCCCCAGCATGCTAAGAGAGCAATTCAGAGCAGAACTAAGATTTTCCCTCTGAAAGTGGCAGAAATCTCTGGCCGCGATTATGAGCACTCTCAAGATTATGAGCACTTTCATATTCACTTCCACCCCATAAGGAGGTGACTTTCCTCAGATTAAAACACACTTGTGCTTTAACAGAGGGGGCGGGGAGTAGATCCTGGAGCACTTCCGGGCTCTGCAGCTTATAAAACATGGGACTTTGAGTAAGTCTTTTAATGTCTCTGAGCCTCAGGGGATATGAATACCTCATCAAAGTGCCACTGAAAGAAACAAATTAAAGAATGGAGGTGAAACGCTGAGCTTAGGGCCTGATGCATATATACCCTCAAAATTTTTATTGTTGCTGAGGGTCATACAGACCACTCAAGTGCTAAATCTCCAGCTTTCCTGGACATCATGCTAAATTTTTGCCATGACTTTATTCTCATTTCAAAAGGAAAAGAAAAGTCCTAAGAATATATTCTTTAAGTGGCATCCCTAGCCACTTTGGGGTGTGGGGTTCATGGAAGAGGGGAATCTTAGTAGCTCTGAGTTCTGTGGTGTGGGTATGGTGGTTCATTGTTTAGGCCCATGAATGTGGCTCAGTATGTGACATGAGGTGCTAAGAATCAGACCCAGAGTCTTAAGTATGCACAGCATGTGCTCCACCCTCTTTGAGCTATCTCCCAGATTCCCACAGCAAATATTCATGAGTCTATATACAGAAGATAACCCAGTCTTTCAATGATTTTGGGGGGATGAGTTTTGGACCACACCCACAATGCTCATAGTTTAGTCCTCGCTCCCTGCTCAAGGATGACTAATGGCTGTATTCAGGGGATGATAATGGGTACCAGAAATCAAACCCAAGTCAGGCACATGCAAGTTTAGTGCCTTGTCTCTGTACTATCTCTCTGCCCCAAGATGGCATGTCATAACAAGCATGTATATGTTCAAATCCTTTTAGTTAATGTTTTGTTCACTTCTCTTACATTCAGATGGAGATAGTCTTTGAGAAAACATTTTTTTTTTTGCTCTGGAAATTAAACTCCTTTATTCTCTTAGACTTAATCATCAGGAAAGAGGATGCAGCACCATTCTCCCTGGAGCACAGGAGAACTCGCCTATAGGCTCATGAGTCACAGAAGGACCACTGGGCTGTCTTCTCCGTTAGGTTTGTTCTGACCACCTTAAAACTGTCCTGGTCCTGCACTGAGGAAGCTAAGTGCAGCCAAATGTTGACTGCTTGTTTCTTAACCTGTTCTTGCTCATGTCAAATTAAAATAGAAACATTCAACAAGGCACCTCTTGACTGCCTTCCTCCTGTGTGTGCTAGCTTGAACACACACACACACACACACACACACACACACTTAAATCCAATTTTCCAATTTCTATTGTTACTTGCCTTTACTTATAACAGCTGAGCTGAATGGAACTGAGCCCTCCTACACACACACTCTGCAATCTCTGTCTTCTTCCCCCCTTCTTCCCTCCCTTTCTCTCCTTCCCCAATTTTTCCTTCTTCCCTTCTCCCACATTTTCCTCTCCCTTTGTATACTCCCTGGCTCTTTCTCTCCTCCTCTCCCTTCCTACTCTTCCAAGTCATGGCCCTTTTGCACCCTTCATATGCACTCCTTTTAACATGGGGAACACCCCCACTAGAACAGTCCCCACTTGGACTCTGGGAAGCACAGCCACAATAAATGCAGATTGATGCTGAACTCCTAGCTCCACAAAAAAGTGAGGAGGCCCTGAGAAGGGCACTCACTCAAAATCATATAGCAGCACCCCACCTAAGTTAACTGCTCTTCCCTCTGCACAGCTCTAAATAGTCTTTTCTCAAGTTTCAGGAAAAAAAAACACTCTGCCTTTAAGTAGCTATTGAGTTGCTCAAATTAATGAGCAAAATGAAAAGGTTCCAGTTTTGAAATTAAATTTTAGTTCTATCAAAAATAATGAGTACAGTTTCATACACATTCAAACATCATAAATAAAGCTAAAGACCCCTTTGAAAGCCACCCACACAAATATGTATACACAATATGGTTCCTCCTTACTATCTTAAATGTGCTCCCCCTTACTACCCTATAAGATAACTACTCATTAAAAAATGCTTGTGTTTGTAGAGAGATTGTATAGGAATTAAAATGCCTGTTTACATGTGTTTCTATAGTCAACACTACATATGGCCCGAGTACTGCCAGGAGTGATCCTTGAGCTCAGAGGCAGGTGTATGTCCTAAACACTACAGGATATGCATTCCCCAAAATAGTTTATGCTTTTACAGTGTATGTGTGCATAGATGTTTGTATATTTAGTAGGTGCGTATATATACACATACAAACAAAATATGCAAAATACCTATACTAGATACACAGCATAGGGTAAACACACATTTGCATACCCTCCTTCATTTTGCCTTATTCACTCAGCAATTTGACCATTTTATTAACAGACATGCTTAGACAACATTCTTTTTAATTATCTATAATATTGTACATATATGGGTTTATTATTATATACTAGCTGTCCCCTACTAAGTAATGATTAAGTGGTAACTCCTGCTTCCTGCTACGATGAACATCTTTGTATTGGGCATCCCTCCTATATGTGAATGATTCTGTCATTAGGGAAGGTTCTAGAGAAAAGTAGTTGGATTGTGGGATATAAGCGTTTTTACTTTGATGTGGTCTCCAGTCTTTTCTATTGCGTCCATTGGTCCCTTGAGGGTTACGCCTGCCAAATTATCCCTTCAATATGGAAAAGGAAATGAGAGAAAATATTTTGTTGATTAAATAATAACACATGCACAAGAGCAGATGGCTCTGGAAAATACAGAATGGTCAGAAGGGATATGTTTTCTGTATGTGTGAGAGGATTTGAAAGATGCCTTGCTCCCAAGGCCAAAGCACAGTCCTTATTACCTTGTCTCCACAGAGGCCTTCCCAAGACCTTAATTCTATAAGAATCTTTAGAAAAATATATAATTTTGGAATATATAATATATAATGTATAAAATTGGAAGCTATTAGTATGGGTTAATCAGTTTACCAACCAAAGTGCCCAGCTTTGAGCCAGCAAGTTGTCTTGTCCACACAGTAACAATTTTAACTTCAAAGGTTGTATGAATTCAAGTGAAACAAAATATGTATGCAAAAATCTTGGAAAGAATTAAATGGTGCATTTTCACTGTGATGCAATTTTCACTGTTGGCTCAAAGGAACAAGAACAGGATAAATGGGTATTAAATCAGATGATCAGCTGGGATTAGAAATTATTTGGCATCACAAAGCACAATATTTATCATCCTAATCATTGGTGGTACTTGAGTAGTTCAGACCCACTGCTCCAGGGACAATGGTTTCGAGTCAACAATTCTACCAGATTTAAAAGAACTAAATATCTTATTAAGATTACTATGCAGCTAATACCATGAGGAAACTGAAGTCATAAGGGTCTTGTCACTAGTTTAGATTTGGGACTCAAAACAAAGTTTATATCATTCCAAAGTTTCATCTCCTTTTCTTGTACAGGAAGGGCCAAGCTCAATAGATTTTGTTGGTCTCTGAAGACTTTCTAGCTTCTCAGGGTTGTTACCTGATAACCCCCTCAAACTAAGAAGGACAATGGAATTTTTTTCATATGTTATAAGATAGAGTAGTGTAGAAATTGAATCCTGTTTACCACTAATATTGGGCAGAAAGGAATGGGAATAACAGTCTATAATGGACAGAAATGAATAAAAATAATAGTCTACAAAATGTGGATAATGACTTTTTTACCCATATTAAGGGCTGTTGGGATAATAGAGAAAATGATTGTGATGGTTAGTACAATGCCTTATTGCAAGCTTCTCAATAATGAGAAGAATACTGTTCTCCTAGAGGCCTCTCTGCATTCCTAGTACTTATTAGGGAAATGGCTGGAAGAAGGGCCACAATCATCCCATCTCTGAGGAATCAGAGGAAAGAGAAGCAAGTGAATAAAGAAGAAGCAAGAGAAATATCTTTTGTGTCTTTGTAGCTAGAAACCAAAATAGTTGCCAGATTTATCAGGTGCTTCTGAAAAAATAAACTTGGAAAAGCTTTGGTTTGGGACAAATAAGCTAGAAACCAGGATGCTTAGTGTCACACCCCTCAGTTCTGGGCCAAGCTCCTTTCATACCCCACGCATCAAAGACTTTGGTCATTGAGCTTTAAATGAAAATATTCCTATTTCTTTCAAGAAAAATTCAGAACTCTACCATTTCTGTAGAAGTGAAATGAGTAACAGTTGAGAAGTAATTGCCAGGCACTGATCTCAAAACTGGTAGGTTTCAACAAATTTCATGCTTACAACTCCCAAAGGACTAAGTCTTCCTCTTCTTTTTCCTTCTCTTCTTCTGCTCCTTCTGATTATAATTTCTCTTATTTTATAGATAAGGAACAGAGACAGCTAACTGGCCAATTATACAACTAAGCACATTGGGGAGCGGGAGTTCAGTCTAATTCTAATGATCACATCCTTAACCTCTCTCCATGTAGTTAGAAAATAAGGAGATAGAAAATAAAATCTACTTTAGCCTTTTCAAACTGTTCCCCCTTGCACCCAGGCCTGACTGAAACAATGGGGGTCTCTATAGAAACACCCTATGTGAAATCATCATTAGGTGGGTTTAAGATATAAGTAAAATAAAGGAGGGAGTCATTTCAACCTGTGTCCCTAAGCTGATAAACCCAAGAAACCCAACCTGAAAGAGAAGCAAGAGAGATTTTAATGCGAACAAAAGTAGTTCTGGGCTTCCAGATCCCAAGAGAATTCTAATGCAAACTCCAAGATTATTGAGTTCCTGGCAGGCGCCAGGTACTTTTATCTTAAAACTTCACAGAGTCAGTTACATTAGTCAGTTGTATTCATTGCAGACTAAGAACACAAAGCTTGCCAAGGCCAAAAGGCTAACCACTCAGAGGGGGAAACCATGGCTTCCAAGCCCAGTTCAGAGCTCCCCAGCTTTGAGAACTCAGTATGGCACCAGTGAGCCTGACACAACAGATGCCCTCTGATAGGCTGCCTAAACCCAGAGTCCTGCTTGCTGATTGGTTGGATTACCAAGAGCTGCTCAATTGCAGCATTTTGAACTCTAGCTAGGATGCTGAGCTGCAGCCAGTAGTAAGAACCCATGAAAGCTGGACTTGAGCCTTGCTGCAGCTTCTTCCCCTTGAGGCGCGGAGATTAGAACATTACCTTGAAACTGACTTGATCAGCTAAAACCTTCAAGTGACCTTAACTACGAAGGAACACCCACTGACATCTGTTTCCCTTTGCCGGGATTCTAAGGACTTGGAAAAGTCTCTTTTTTAGTTGCCATGACAATCTTTTGCAATATCAGCAGAAACGCTCTGTGCCACACAGTGAGCATGCAACCTTAAAAGTCCTCAGCTCAGGGTAGGGCCTGCTTGCTGCAAAGCAGCCCACCACCTTCTCTCTGGGTCCTTTCAGTGAAAGGATTCTGAGTACACCCCCTCTTCTGACTGGGACTCTGATATTAAATGAATTGACTCTTTCATAGGAGCCAATTCAAAGTTTCAGATTTCCTTTTATTCTCTGCTCTCCTTCCCATCTTTCTTAAGAGATTTCTTGTTTTATCTGAAGACATAGGTGAAATGAATTGTTCTTTTAAATTTTAAGTTGGTTGTTTTTGTTTTGTTTTGTTTTTATGAGATTTTGTGGTTTGTTTGTTTGGTTTTTGGGCCACACCCGCTGATGCTCAGGGGTTACTCCTGGCTATGTGCTCAGAAATCGCTCCTGGCTTGGGGGACCAAATGGGGTCCCGGGGGATTGAACCGCAGTCCGTCCTAGGTTTACACGTGCAAGACAAACGCCCTACCACTTGTGCCACTGCTCTGGCCCCAAATTTTTAGTTTTTATTTTTTAAATTTTATCTTTATACCAAATTTACTTATCATCTTTAAGCACATTTATTTTAATACAAGTTTGTTAAAAGACAAACCGATTTATATACATATGTACTTGGGGAAATAACTGCTATAAGGCTCTTGGACAGATTTTGGAGATCAGTTACTCCCATCTGATAAGAGGTAGCATTTCACTGTGGATTTGTATCCTCAAATTAATTGTCAAGCATAACAACTCACATTTATGCAGATTTTAGGTGTTGTGATAGGGAGGGAGGGGGACATATATATATTCAATGATCATTCCTGTGACTTTTTAAAATCTTTCAATTGCTGAGTAACATGTTTTCTTCTGGCCTTGTTGGCCAGTGGGAACAAGGAAACACAGTGAGACATGTCTTCACTCAGTCCCTGGGTTCCACTGAGGTTAGTTCATATAATCACTTCCCAGCAATGTGACACGGAGTCTAGTTGTGGTGGCCAGAAAGCACTGAATCTGGGTTCTCATGTCAGCTGTGCGTTATCTAAATCTTAGCTTCTCTCACTGTAGGTTGTGACCCGACCCCACATGGATTTATATAATGAAATGCAGAGGTCACAAAAAATTGACCACGGTAAAAAAAAGTTACTGTGTGCCACGACCAAAAATTAATTCAAAATCAATTGTACCAATGAATCCAAACTGTGCCAGCAGTTAACCTTGTTGAATTTCTTGGGTGAAAAGAGGCCACTTGAGGGGAAATTTTAAGAAGTCCTCATCTATATGACCTCTGTAAGCTTAACTTTCTTCACTTGAAAATGGAACTCCTATCTCCATAACAAGATTCATATGAGTATATAAAGCATTTAACACAGTGCCCGGGGCACATAAATAATGAATGGTCTCTAGTCTGCTCTTCTCTCAGGAGTATATATGACACAAGGAAATCTATGTGAAAAAACTTTGCAAACTCTCAAATTTACATTCAAGAGAGCTAATTTTAAGTTATTAGAAGGTTATTTGAGTGTGTGCATGATTCTTTTTGTATTTTCTTTTGGGGTATGGTATCTCCACTTAAGAATAAAAATATAAGTTATTCTTATTAAAAATAAGCATCCCATTAACTACCACCAGAAACCTGTGGATTATTTCCTGAGTGATGGGACCTTGAATAAATCACTTCTCAAACATGCATCCTTATATATGCAAATTCCTGCACAGAATTATCCCCAGGAAAAGGGTCTATGATGTAGCTTGTTTGTTTTCTACCTGAATCCATTATGATTTTTGGTTAGTGCAAGGGAAAGTAACTGTGCTATTAACACAAAAAGAAATTTTGCAGAGATGAAAATTTTACAAAATGAAGTCAAATGGGACAGGGATGGTAAGAAGGACTAAGCTTAAGAACATGGGAGAAACCAAGAAAATTCTGGAGGCCAACAAGATTCCTGACCGAGCAAAATCTATCAGCTCAGCCTCTCAGGCTATAGTTGCTGCAATTGCGAGTTTTCTGATCAGTGTCACTTCTAATTTCTTTATCGCCATCCTTGTTGCTTTCTGGAGAGACAGTCCCAAAAGTGAACATCCAATTGGCCTGATTTAGGTGACATCCCTGCCTCCAGGATTGGGGTGGAGGGAAGCAGTGATTCAGGAAGTTAGATAATGTGGACAAATCTGGCTCTGGAAATTGTCAGCTTTCCATACAGTGAAACACCCCCACCTAACCAGTGTCGAGGTACAATAAAAAAGCAGCCAGAATACAAGAATCCATCCAGCTCTCATTTAACTAATGAAGACTACACAGTTCAAAAAAGTTCCTCCATGGTTGAGAATGATGTGGTCTGGATTTTCATCCCACCTTCACTCTCCTCCACAAATCCCATGCTTTATAAAAGAATCTGCTCTTTCTCCAGCTCTACACAGGATCTCACACCAGGACAAAAAGGACTGGCTCTATAGAGAGCAATGATTTTTTTCAGGCTTTTTTCATTATGGAAGATCAGCACAAGAAAAGAGATAAATAGTGCAAGAATGCAGTGACCTCCAGCATATGAGAGGAGAATCTCATTACTGTGAAGCCCTTGCTGAGAAATGGAACTGGCTCTAATACACAGGGTTTTGCAGTAGAAACCATTCAGTGTGCCTGCCTCTCTAATTGCCTTTCACCCTATTCATAGCTCAATAAAAAAATAATTTTCCATACCATAATTTGCTCAATTCTCATTTAAGACTCTCTCACTTCATGCTCTCTTTTTTGTCTTTTTAAATCTGTTAGCCATTAAACTTTCAAAAATACATTATCTATGGGGTCAGAGTAATAGTACAGTGAGTAAGAAGCTTTCTTTGCACGTGCCCACCCAGATTCAGTCTTCAAGCATCACCAGGAGTGATCCTTGAACACAGAACCAGAAGTAACTCATAAGAACTGTTAAATATAGAAAAAATTAATAAAACAAACAAAAATACATCTACGTAAGACGTCTGTATAAATATATATGTGTGTGTATATATGTATATATATATAAACTCCATGCACTTTGCTATACACATTTGAAAACAGAGTTAAAAAACCACTAATGATGTCATGAGGTACTCCAAGTGTTGGAATGAGGAGGAAGTAGAGGTAGGAAAATTGAGGCTGAGAAAGGATCTGTCAGTAAGAAGAGAAAGTGGCCAGCCAGATGCCATCCTATACTAGCTGGTTCTAAGCTATTTCCCTGGCCTTCTAACTCTCCACAATTGTCATCTATGTCTGAAGCAGAGACAGGGAATTTATTTACAGCTTCTCAGTACTGTCTGCTCCAAAGGTATAAGGAGTGACTCCTTAAGCAACCATCCCTTGTCAGGGTCAACATTCATAGTCTTTTCTAACAATACTGTTATCTCACTGCAGACATACAAAAATCCAAGTGTTCAACAAATATGAGTACCTGATCCTTTGATAACAATCAGATCACGTGGGACCTCAGGGCCTTTATTTCCACCTGGCAAAAACTAGCTGCTGAAGAATTCCAATGCCCTCTGATCACTCTGTCTAACTGATCAGAGTCACCAACTTCACTTCTTACATGGTTGCCTGTAAGCATCAGATGTGGTGGTCCCCACTACATCTTTTTCCCCTCTTAGTGACTCAAATGGGTTCACTTCCACTTACTAACTGGGGTCCTGAATCGTGGCCTCAGTGAAGAGGCAGAAGGAGCTTTCAACACTTCAGTCCTAGTTTTTTTTTCTCCTTCCTTCTCACATCCCACACTTCCCAGGCTCTCCCCACATCTCCACTAAGTGCACTGCAGGCTGCTTAACTCCTGCCAGATATTCTCACCTGTACTCTCTTCCCTGGAAGGTATCCAGCCACCTGGTATTGCAGAAAGTCATCCAGTTAATGTGACCCCCACTGGTCTGCAAAGAAGCAAGATTGGGCCTATCTGAGGCTCCTTACCTCTCTGCCTGCCATTGGAATGTACCTCCCGCCCACTGTTTTCATCTTTGGAGCCATTTCAAGGACGTTTCCTTGCAAGAGAAATGTGCTATTGAGACCATCTGGACTGCCTGTGTAACTGAACCTGTTTAAGGCCCCTAATATACAAACTTTAAGATTCTGGTGGGTGGTGCATAGATCTCTTGTGGCTACAGAAGACAAGCCTGCTATGTAAGTTCCCTTGATCACACCTAACACCTACCCATCTGAACTTGCCTGATTCTTCTTCCACTTTTTCCGTGCTCTCAGTACATCAGAGTTTGTTTTGCATTCTTCCCTTCTCCACCATCTCCCATTCTCACTCCCAAGGTTGTTAACCCACACCAACCTTGAGTAGGTTGCTTAACCTTTTGGGTTTTTATTTCTTCATCTGTAATCTAGGCATAAGGAGAGTTCTCCCACTGTACTATTTGTCATGAGTATTGTATACAGACAATTACTTAGCAGGGGGTAAAAAACAATTTGAAGAGAGTTTGGCGCTATTGCCTACTGGATTGCCTGAGTCTAATGTGGAGCCTTTTATTTCCCTCTGCCTCCAACCCATTCCTCCCCTGTATCTCCATATTGTCCAATTAGTGGCTTTAACTAAATACTCAGTGGGTCGTGTTTAAAATTCCTATTGTCCTCATCATCAACTTCATTCTACTAGCAGAACTTTCTGGAATACTTTCAAATTTATATAAATTATCTGCTTTTACCCACATTTGCCTTTACGTTGGAGTTTAGCTTGCCTTTGCAATGTGAATGGCGCTATTCCCCCCCACCCCCAGGTCCAGGCTCTTGCATACAATGTAGTATTTGGGGAAGGTGGGTTTGTGGGGAGATCACGCTGGTTGAGTGCTGACAGGAGGGTTGAACTTTTGGGGAGGACTAGACTCAGCAAGAAGAGGTTCTTCAAAGTCAGGCTGCACCTGTCTCCCAGTGCCAGAGAGGATTCGGGGAGGAGCCAGCAGCTCGCAAGCCAGGAAGGGAGTCTCAGCACAACCAATCTTGCAGGTGGACTCCTGAATCTTGGGTTTTCTGAGCTGCAACTCAGTGAATGTCTGCTCTGCTCAGGCCATTATCCAGACTGGTGCCTTGTTATGGGACCATGAGCATATCACCCATCACCCTCCATATTTTCTCTCCCCAAATCCAAACTGTTGACTACAGTATTTTTTTTTTTTTTTTGCAATGTCAAAAACTTGACTTGGAGCAATAGTACACAGGAAGGTGCTTTCCTTCCATGAGGCTGATCTGGCTACAGTCCCCGGAATCACATACAGTACCCACACCCAGCACTGCCAGTAATCCCTGAGCACAGGAGTAAACCTTGAGCATTGTCAGGTGTAGCCTCTAAACCAAAATGAAACAAAACAAGCCAAAAAGTCAAAAAAAAATCTCATAAATACCCCCCGTTCCCCACACAAACCCTACAAAATGGTTTATTCTGTCCTTACAATGAAAAAAACAAAACAAGGGGCCGGGCGGTGGCGCTGGAGGTAAGGTAAGCCTTACCTGCGCTAGCCTAGGAGACGGACCGCGGTTCGATCCCCCGGCGTCCCATATGGTCCCCCAAGCCAGGAGCGACTTCTGAGCGCATAGCCAGGAGTAACCCCCTGAGCGTCACCGGGTGTGGCCCCAAAAACCAAAAAAAAAAAAAAAAAAGAAAAAGAAAAAAAAAAACAAAACAAAACAAAAAACATAAAAAAAACCTCCCCATATTGACTCACAACAGTTTTCTGGTCAAACTTTATAGCCCGGCCTTTAGTGAATAAGTCCTTTAGCCACTCGTGACTACGTGGACTCTTCTTTCTGCTTCTGATGGATAGATCTGAACGGGTCTGGCACTTACACACACACACACACACACACACACACACACACACACACACACACACACACACACACCCCTCTGTCAGTATTGCTCTTCCACCTTCCTAGCTTCCCTCTGACATGTCCATTCTTCCTTAATATATCTTTTTCCCAAGTAACCTTGGGACACTATGACATTTAGGGCCTTCCCGGCCTCTTACTTGAAGTCCCTACTCATTCATAACGCTCATCTCAATTTCACATCGTCTCCTTTTGCTTGCAGATGACTTGTCCCCACACCCACCTCATGCACATTCCTAAAGGATGAACTTTGGTTCTCCTCTGCAAAGTGCTCTCTTTGGTACTAAAGAGCCCAGGACCAGAGTCAGTGGCTTGGGGACTTGGGTTTTCCCGAGGCCTGCCTCCAGAGGTCCAGAGAGACCGGGTGACCTTCTCCAAACAGTCTTCCTAAGACACTGCACTCTTCGCACTCCCCAAGCTGCATGGAGACTCTCTTGGGATGGACAACTATGACCTCACTCCGCAGTGACAACTTTCCCAGCCGGAGCCCGGAGCCCGGTGGCGGGAGGGGCGTGGCTTGGGGGCGGTGTTTCGTGGGGGCTGAGCCTGTCATCGACCAATGGAACGCCGCTGTAGGGAGGGGAGCACCGACGGCGGGGCGGAGGCACTGGAGCGCAGGCGGGGGGACCCAGCCAGGTTGAGATCGGCGACCCGGAGCGGATCCGCAGGCGGGCGCGGAGACTGCAGCACCCACCCAAGCACCGAGCTCCTTGGTAGATCCTCCACACGGTAAGTGGCGTGCCGAGGCTAAGTTAAACTTGGTGGGCTTTGGAGACAGCAGGGAGCACCCCATCATCATTCGCGCACCCCTGTTGGCGGAGTCCTGGCACCGGACTGCGTCCCCCTGGTGCGCCGGCTCGGTGCCCACGGGATGCGGGCGCGCGCGGACGGGCCCGGGAGGGAAGCGAGAAGCTGCAGCGCCACATTCGCTTCCTTCCCTGCTGCTTACCTACCGCCCATCCCTGGCCGGATCCGATCCGGGATGCACATGCCAGCCGGCGGCGCCCTTAGATTCATCCCATTCAGCACCCGGGTCCGGGGATAGAGTTTGGGGGAACCCAGCTTCAGGCACCTGGCTGGTCTTTAGACCCCTCCAAACCTGTTGCCCTGGAGCTAGGGGCCAGATCTGTCATGTGGGTCTCCTCTTTCCTGCCATTCTGCGGCGCAGACTAAGAAAATTCTCAGGCAAAGCTTTCCCTGGCCGAGGAGCAGCACAGTAGCACTTGCTGCAGCTCACTGGCTGTTTAGCATTTGCTGGGCTTCTGTTGGTAAGCCAGGCACTGTGCTATATATCCTAGGGCCTCTGGGAGGAGCTCCTGGGGGTCCACAGGGAGGAAGAGCAATCAGAGTCCGGTGGAAAGGGTGGGCACGAGATAGAGAAGAAGAACCTAACGGAGCCAGAAATACTTCAGTGAGGAGGTGACCATTCGTTCAGCTAGGACGGAGCAGGAGGGTAGGCTGATGTGGGGTGGGGATTCATTTAGGGTGTATTGATGAAATAGCAGGAATTCCAGGAGATTTTTCTTTTGCAAAAGGTAAAGAAACTGTCCAGTCTTCTGACTTAGGACTTCAGGTCGTTCTACATCAGATCACTAAATATGAGGAGGGCTTGATGTAAGAAGGGGAAAAAAGCCTTGGGGAGGGGGACGGAAAGGGGTAAAACATACACAGATCTTAGAAGTTTTAGAATTTGGTCCTGGGCAAGAGAAGAGGAAGCAGGACTTCTCAAGGGACAGTCACTCCAGCCGGAAAACTGACCAGAGGCTGGAGATCCCGAAGCTCGTAAACTTCTATAGTACTATTCCCATTCAGTGGCCTACACTCCAAACTTCTAAAGTTGCTCATTCTACATAAGACTCCTAATCGCTGGTTTCTGGGCTTGACTTTGGGCAGTGAGAGGATGCCAGCATCATACTTCCTTCTAGAAGCTGCTGGCCCTCTCATTTCTGGAAACTTTTGCCTCTGTCTTGGCACCAGTGATGGCCCCTTGTGAATGTTTAGCTCTCCTGCTTATATACACACACCCACTTTTGATGTTTGAGTCTTACCCCTTCTCGAGATTCTTTTTTCCTCTGACAGAGGCTTCATTTGTTTTGTAAAGAATGAGACTTTTAGGGAGTCTGGATGAACTCCTTAGGCACTTTATCAACCTTTATCAACTTTAGTTTTCTGACTCTCTCCTTTCTGAGACTTGTGCCTATGCAGCAAGGACTCAGCCCTCTGAGATGTGTGTTCAAGAGGATCCCTGCCAGTGGGTTCCCTGTCAGAGTGAAGAAAGAAGCAGGGATCACTCAGGGAGAAGCTGACATAAGCCAGGCTTGAAGTTTCATATAGAGCGGCCAGGGATGCAACTTATAACTCTGTATTCCCTCAGCAGGACAGTTCCCAAAGAGGAAGTCAGCTGGGAATGGGGACCAGTCAATCCTCCAGGCAGTAGCCCTTAAAGAACTCAGGAGGTTTTTTGGCCCATAAAGATTGAGCCAGACTTAGGGGAATAGATGACCATCAAGCTTTGCACCGAGGAGCTGCAAGAAAGTCCTTTATAGAGGGAAAAAAATTTTAAAGTGGCATTGTTCTCACCTTTAACTGGGTGACCAGCATCATTGAAAAATGAGTTTTGAAGTTTTAGTTGAACAAATGAACTTTGTGGGAGAAACAGGTCATACCTGATGTTGCTCAGGTTTTATTCCTGGTGTTGCATTCAAAGATTACTCCTAGCAGTGCTTGGGGACTATATAGAAAGCCTGGGATCAAACCTAGGTTGGCCTCATGCAAGGCAAACGCCCTACTTACTGTACACTAGTGAGGAAAGCATCTTTCTCCATTACAGCCACAAAGTCTACGACTGTCTCCCAACAGTGGGTGCCTATTATAAACAACTCGCAGGGGTCTCATACATACAACATTTTGTGGCCCTGCCCTAGAGGAATCTTTTTTTGTTTTGCTTTGTTTTAGTTGTTTGGTTCACACCCCCCAATGTTCAAGGTTTACTACTGACTTTGCACTCAAGGATCACCCCGACTTTGCCTCCTGCGGGCCCGCAGGTAAATTGAGTTTGAGACCCCTGATACAGGAATAATTTTATTTAGCACCCTTGATCCTCATTTTAGTCAGTCTGGTCTTTTCCAGAGTCCTACCAGTAAGAGTCCTTTTGCCATGAAGTAATACCACCAGCCCCAGTGGTCATCAAAGTGAGAAATTGTATTATGCCTCATTTCTCTGGTGGATGGACTTGTTTCTTGATGAAATGTTCTAAGTTACTGGTATTAATTGAGTCAGTGTGTATAGAGTACTTATTGGAGTTCGAGAAAATATGACTGTCATGAATCTTCAAAAGTAGACCTTGAAGCTTGCAGGCTGTGACTTGAAACCAGGATGCAATCAGAAGTAGTTGCATGTTTCTCCTACTAGCTCCTACTCAGCCTTCAACTGCAATAGAACCTCCTTGGATGGCTTCTGGGGTTTAATGATCCAATAGGGCCTCTTTACACTCTCCCTGCTCAGAATTTAATTCCCCATGTTATGCCCTTTTCATACATTTTTTGATTCATGTCGCTTCCCCTGGAAGGTCCAAAGTTCCAAGAGATCACCCTAATTCTTTCTTAAGTCTTGCACAGGATTTGCAGCGCATTTCCCCCATTGATCAAAATGAAGCAGGGTGAGTCTGCCTGAAGAACAAGCAGAATCATGCCATGGAGGAGACTTACTCCCAGGATAGTAGGCTAGAAGAAAACCCAGTAATGACAAGATCAAGAGGCAGATAGACCAGTTGTTAAAGGCTGGATGAGTAGGTGGGGTGCAAGGGAACTCTACTGTGACTGGGGAACAGCCTTAGATATGTTTGGAGAAGTGGATGAGATGGGAAAGCCATACTGGGCTAAGTTTGTTCTGAATGCAGTAAAGTGTCACTGAAGGATTTCAAGATTTGCCACAAGCTGCTGATACAGGATTTATTTCTTCATGGTCTGTTATGCCTCTAGGAGGGAGACTCCTCGAGGAACAGTGCAAAATAGATGTTGCTAAAGTGAACACAAGGTCTGCAGGTAGCTACCCATGAAATAGGGATGAGAGAGTAGGATCTGGCCACCAATTTAGCAGGAGAGGTGCTGGTGTCTTTTCTATAAGGTGGTGTTGTGGGAACAGTAAAAGTATTGGAACTCCTTTTTGGATGTAGAATGAATAAGACTCATTGATACAATGGATGTCGCCATGGTAGAGAAAAGAAAAAAAGTAGAATGAGTTTATGGTTCAAGATTATTAAGAATGAGTTTATGGTTTAAGATGAGAAGAGATGCCCATGGTATTCATCAGTTGGTGAACAGATGTGTTGTAGACCTCTTAGGGACTAGTACTCATCCCATGAAAAAGAAATACTGAGCTGTGATCTAATATGAGAGAAAACATTCCAAAGTGAAATTATGCAGGTATAGAAGATCATAAATGTTTTCAGTTCCCATTCCTCTGGAATCCCAAGACAAAAGGCAGTTTGGGTGTTGTTTGGGGGCCTTGGGAGAGATGGGTACATGGGACAATATACTGCTCAAAAGCTAAGTAGTGATTAATATGCTTTAGAACTGAATAGAGGAATGCACAGTGGGTAGGGTACTTCCTTGCATATGGCTGTCGGGGTTCAATCCCAGTCATTCCATATGCTACCCTGAGCGTCTTCTAGGAGTGATTCTGGGAATAAGCCCTGAGTAAATGCTGAAGAAAATTACTAAGAATTTGAGTTGTCTGCTGGGTAAATTCCAACAATGTACATAAGAACAGCAATAACTACAAAAAATAATAAGCTATGATTAGGGAGATGATCTCCCATTAGGAATCTAGAAATTCAGCCCCTAAGCTCTTACCATGGAAATAGTTACTTGTGTGCGTGTTTTCTGAATCTCTCTTCATTGGACAAATAGAGTTGAGTAGCTGGGACCATCCAGCGAGGACACCCTGAGAGGGGCAGGCTGTGATCAGGGGAGGAAGTTGGACTGCTATTTTGGAGGTGCTTATAAGCCAATCACAGGGATTGATGTGGCGAATTGGGCTACATATATAAATGTGGGGTCATCACAGGTGTCAGCCAAGAGTGGGCTGGCATCCCTGGACTAATTTGTGAGGAGCACCTGAGAGGCAGATTCAGTCTGTCCCTTCATTCTCACAATTAACTATAAAGGTGTTTTGTCTCATTTTCAGAGGAGGAAACTGAGTTCCTCCAAGCTAGCCCAAGTTCAGGCAAAGAGTTCTAAAGAGTTTTCCAGACTTCTTGTCCTTTGCTTGCCCAGTATAGAGGGATGCTACTTAGAGCTCCAGCAAAGACCAAATCTCCTACCCTCTTCCCTCCACCCACTGTCATCCACCCCCTCATTCCTGGCTCCTTCCTCCTCTCCATCCTGACTCAGGCACCCCTGTAGCAGGCACTGTGCTGCGAAGATGTAGATAGAAGAGGCAGACATAACTGCAATCATAGAATTTACCCAGCATACATACAATCTGAAATGAGGAGCCTGGAGCAGGGGTTCCCCCAGCCCAGACTTGAGGTCCAGAATAGCTTCCCTAGCTAAAAAGGACAGCCGGGAGAGAGATTTGTAGCAGAAGCAGAAGGCTTGGGTCTGAGGAAGGGGACATCCTCTGCAGGGTTCTGAGCCCTTGTTCATTTACCATAGGAATAACCACCCCCTCACCCCCCTAGTGCACTTTCTAAAGTTATCCTGAGACTCTATTTCCTACAATATCGAGACAGGATTTGGTGGATTCTGGGAGTGCCACGGAGCTGGCCCTTTCAAGCTGCTCACAGATATAGGGTCCCACAAGCCAGGCCCCTGTCCTTGAGCCACTGACTTGCCCTCTCTGAACCTCACTTTCTTCATCTGTCCACAAGGCCAGTCAGGTTCAGGGTTCCATGTTGCATGCTAGTGAGGGAATGCCTTGATAATATACCAAGCACACAGTGCTCAGATCTGTGTCCTTTCATTTATTCTTTAAGGGAAAAAGTTCCCACAGAGGGTGGTTCCCACCGTCAGGTGCCCACGCTCTCTGTGCCTGTTCTAGACAATGTGGGGTGGAGACAGACTGTCTGGAAAGCACCCTGATCATTCTGAAACAAATGGGAGAACTGTGGGAGAGCCCTGATTTAGGCCACAGCCTCCTGGCGCTGCTGTGATGAAGTGAAAGAGTTAAGCACTTAGAAGCCAATGTTGCCTTCTAGGAATTATTAGCCAATGGCAGAGCTGACCGGTGATGTAATGCCTTTGGCTGGCGCTCCATTGGTGAAGTGCATTGTTTCTCAGTGTAGCTGTTTGAAGAGCAAAGCTGGAGCCCAAGGGTTAATCTTTCCATGACAGCAGAGAGCACTCCCTTTTCTCCCACCCCGCCCGCCCTTCTGCAAGAAGGTGTGAATGTACAGCCAGCTGGCCCCAGCAAATTGCTATAATTCTCCTTCCAGTAAACTGCACCTCCACCTTGCCTCCTCCCAAGAGGAGCACGTGCATCCAGTGTAGTACTATGGAGGAGGAAGAAGTAGAGGAGGAGGAGGGAGAGGAGGAGGCAGTGGGGAGGAGGGAGAGGAGGGGCAGGAGGAGGGGTCCTTTAGGGAGGAGACAACCCTTTCAAATTCCCACGCTGCTGCAGTCTCTCCCTGCTGAGGGGCCACAGGCCCTGCCCAGCTGCTCTGGCCATCAGGGCTCCCACAGGACTAATTGCTAAACCACTACCTGCTTTTGAGCTTTGTTCATGCTGGTGGAATCCTCAGGATTGGAGGTGAGCCCAGTGGTTGAGAGGAAGGGCCGGGTCTGCAGGGGAGCCTGGAGCCAGTGCAGGGAAACTCAGCTGCTTGCCTGCAGGTGGTAGGAGAAACTGTCTAGGGTATTCCTCCAGCACCTGCAGGTTTTGAGGGCCCCTGAGTTTTGGGAGAGCCGGTGACTCACTCGCAGCTGTGTCCAAACACCGGGTGCGTGTTTCAGTGGAAAACTCCCCAGAGAGAAAGACTTTGCTCCAGGACTTGGGGAGCGAAAGGGAGATGGACAGATAGGAAAGCAGTTCATCTTCAGAAGTCCTGGACTCCCTGCTCAGTGCTCTGGACTGGATGTTCCCCACAAATACCTGAGTGGTGTCAGGGTTTCTGATGAGGCATTTATGGGCCCTTCTGAAAAACTGATCCTGGAGACTCCAGAGCCCCTTCATGCATCTGGAGACTTTGCAAGTTGCCCTGTGCCAGTGTTCAGTGGATTGAAGAGAATGCTTAGTACAGGATAAGCTGACATGTGGCTTGTGTTTGATGCTGCTCTATTGTCCAGCCTCAAACTTTCCAGCAGGCAAAGAGAGGGGCCTGATTTGAACCTCATTGCCTAAGAAGGGGATGGGGTGAGAGGAAAGCAGTTTTGGGGAATGAAATGGGAGAGGATGCACAGGGGAACAGTATAGCTGGGGGTTACAAGTTGTGCTTGCAACAAACTGTACATTTCACGGATAAAAAGGTAGCTACTGTCCATGTGCCATCCCTTACCCCAACTCCCAAAAATATATAACTCGTGCATTAAAATATCTATTATTTTCATTTTTTCAGAGTTTGGTTCGATCTGGGAGCCTCAATTCCTTTTGGGAGTGTGGAGCTGTGTGTTTTAGATCTGATACTTGTGTCCCAAGTATCCGGATCAGAGCATGTGGGTCCTGGAGCCAGTCTCTGCTTCTGTCTGAGCTTCTTCCCCCCATTTGTTTGTGCCTGGGGTTGGACACTTGCCCAGGTGTCCTTAGAAACCTTCTAGGCCTGGTGGTCTGTGATTAGGCTCTCAAGGAGCCTTTGACATATATGTATGGGACTTGAGTTGGTGAGGTTAAGGTTCCAATAAAGACCTGTGTGATGCATATGCTCTGGGTCCTGGGGGCTATGCTCATGCTTATTTAGACTGGCTACCCAATAGTCCTGGGATTGGGAATCTTCAACCCACTTGACAGATGGAAAAACCAAGACTGGTGGCGACAAAGTGATGTATGCAAGACATGGAGGCTCTTGTTGGGCCTGTATGATGAGGGAGGCAGGCAAGGAAGACCCATGGAAGTCTGGGGCAATAGTTCTTGTCAGCCTCTGATCCTTGTCAGCATGTCCTTTTAGAAACCACATGTTGGTGTGAAGAGCCGCCATTGCTGCCAGATGCTGTTGGTGAGCCAGTTCCCTCCTGGACTTCACCCACCATGAGGCCATCAGGATATAAAAGGGGCTTGGAAAGTCTTTGGCCCAGGTTCCTCCACATTAATCTGCCAAAGTGGAGTCAGGGAAGGGAGATGGTTTGTTCCAGGTCATGTGGTGAAGCTATGGACTCCAGCGTGGGAGACCACGACTCTCTGACCTGGGTGTATGAAGTTGTGTTACTGTTATTAATGAGGATGAAAATATGTGTATTAGAGAAATTCGGGGCCAGTTGAACTGAATCCTCCTCACCTTCTGACCCTTTTGGCTGTCCACTGCAATTGTGTGTGGTCCACTAAGCACCAGCTCTGTGCTTGGCCTTGAGACCAGGGTCTGAGCTGCTGGAGCAGAGACTAAGCCAGCAGATCATGAGTTTGAGGATGCAAGCTGAGTCTGACAGTGGTCAATGTTTCCTAGTGTGGGCGATACTGTCCCCTAGGGGGCCAATAATAATCCAGGGAGACAGAACAACCTTTGGTGCAACTGGGGTCACTTTATATGTCTTCACTTTGAAAAGGTAAATTTGTGAGGTGCAGAACTGAGTAAATTTTTTCTCTTCTCTTTGAAAAATTGGCGGTAGATGGAACAGTGTGTGTTTGGGAACTGTGAGCTAGGACAGGCGTCACTCATCCCAAGGCCTTGTCTCTGCAGGAGGCTGGCACCAAATATCTTCTGTCGTAAGAACAAGAACCTCCTCCTCCTGTTGTAAGAACAAGAACACAGTTGGACACGTGGCCTTTGTTGTCTTCTCCATTAAACTGCTCAGTTCCAGTCTGCAGCTTCTAACTGTGGCACTTCACTCATGGGTGGAATTGCCTCGCGGTGAGGGAGTGTTCGAATCTCAGGTGTGTGATGACATACTCTGAGAAATGAAGATCACCCTGTCATTATTAAAAGGCTCAGTGCAAATCCTTGGCTCTTTTCTCAACTGCTGGGATGTTAAGAATCCAGCGGGACAGATAGTACAGACAGTTAGGTGCTGACCTTGCATGCAGGCTACAAACCCTGGCTCAATCCCCAGAACTCACCAGGAGTTCTTAGCATGGATTCAGGAATAAACCCTGAATACCTCTTGATGAGCCCCTCACCTCACCCCCGTAAAGAAACATCTTCATATAAGTTTTAAAGATTCCAGAGTCTTACATAAGGAAAACATGTTAGGGAACAGTGAGTGGTTCCTAAGAGAGCTCCCTAAGTGCTCTTCAGGACTGGAACAAAGCTGGGGGCCAGGGGTAGGAGTTGAAGTCAAAGGGGAGCTGCAAGCAAATGACTAGTGGGTGAGTGCTGAGAGGTGTGAGGTCTGGAGCTTGTACAGGGTTAACCGGCCCTGCTATGTCACTGTTACCAACTGTGAGACTGCTAACTTACCACTCCTTGGGAGACAGCAATGCCACCTTCTTCAATTGACGATTGCTTGGGTTTTTCTACTGAGCAGGAGTAGATGGGAGGCAGTTTGCAGTTTGGCAAAGTGTCTTACTCATTCTTTAGGTTCCAGAACTATGTAGGAGGTGGAAATCACTCATAACCAAAAATATTCTGGAAGACATTTCAACTGTCAAAAGAGAGCATTATAGGAACTGGAGTGATAGTATGGTGGGTATGCCTTGCATAGCCAACCTGGGTGATCCCCATTGGAACCTATAGACTCCCAAGCACTGCCTGGTATAATTTCTGAGTGTTGTGCCAGGAGTAACCCCTGACCATCACTGGGTGTGATCCAAAAATGTACCCTCATCACTATCACAATAATAATGTTTAAGTGCTTTGGGAAAAACACATTACAGGTGGCTTTGTGCATGTAGTCCAGAATACAGCAGGACAGGTGTGTACTGAGAATAGTCAGATGCTGTCTCTTATATACTCAGATACTTATAACTTGGAATTGCGGTAAATGAAATCTCAGGGTCTCTTGCTTGCAGAGTTTATACTGTTTGTTGGCTGTATGGCCTTCTGCCTCATGTGTTTGTAGAGTTGGTGATGGCTTTGGAAGCCTACTGAACTATTCTGCATGGCAACCCTGAGCCAGGGGATTCTTAAGAAGAAGGTGTTCAGCATATACTTGGTGAGAGGTAAAATTCCCCATTCTGGCTGTGATATCTCCTGTGAACCTCTGGGAAGAGTTAGAAGAGAGTCTGTTGTTGTATCTTGCATGGCCTTTTCTACCTGAGGTTGGTGTGTCTGTTAGGCACCACTGCTACTGCTCACTCTTTAGCCCTGACAGTTGCTTCTGAAATGCAAAGGGATCAAAGGACTGAGGGAAACCTGGGTCATGACTCTATGGCATTCTCTCTTACTGGGAGACTCTTGGCATGAGGCCAAGCCCTCAGGACTGGCCTTTCCTTTTGAATTGACACCCCACTTGGCAGGGTGGCTGGAGCTTTGAGAGCACATTTAGAACATGCTGGAATCTGAAAGAAGATATTGTAGAAATGCTAATTGATTCCTTCTCCTGGGACAAGTGCTGTGGTGAGGGGTGGTTCAAGCTTTCTTCACATTCATCCATAAACTTTCTTTGCCTGTAGGAGTAGCACTCTGCTTACTTTCCATGTGCAGAATCCCATGTGGCATTACATGGAAAATGTCAACTTGTGTGCTCTGCAAAGATAGTACAGGGGTTCAAACATTTGTCTTGCATGCATTCATGTATGCATGTTTATAGTACTAGTTCAATCCCCCATACCGCAGAGTCCTCCAGCATTGCTGGGTGTGGACCTGAAGGCCTCTGAGCATTGCTGTGTATCAGGGGGAACAAATCAAGTAAAAATATCAGTGTGCAGCTTCACGTCCTCCTAGCTCATCCCACCTAACCAAACAGTTAGACAGATGCTGCATTGAAATGTGGAATTGATTCCTCCCTTTAAAAGTACCAGTAGCTTAATGAAATATTCTGCACTGGGGCTGCTTTGTGTATGTAGGATCCAGTGAACAGGGTAATGGAGAGAAACATGCTTTAAGGGTTCCACAGAGCAAAAGAATGGCTCTATGTTCAGAGTACTGGATTCAGTTGCTCAGCTATTAAACACATTTATGGAATAAGCATCCTATGATAGGCTTATTTTCAGTGCAGGGCTCCTAGATGGATGAATGGTGTGAGTGTAGTGTAGCTAAAGGTTTCCAATCTGTCATGAGCTTATATTCTGGAGGGGGAGACCAAATATAGCTATCAAGCAGTTATGTCCTATGAGTTCAGTTAGGGCCTCCCACAGGAAGGAAAGGGGATGAAGGAGGGGCTTCAGGCATAGGGACTCACTGTTCTGCAGAGACATTGTGAAGTGGGAGAATGTGGGCCATGGAAACATCTGTGGCAAAGCAGATGTAGACCAAGGGAACTATGAGGATACATCAGACTTGAGGCAAAAAGAAAGAAGCATTTGAGAATATTTAACAAGAAAGACTCCCCCCCCCAACTAGATGTGGTGGAGACTTCTGTATGTTAGAGTGGGTTCTGGGATTCTATGCTCGGTTAGGGGCTTTGCACAAGGAGGAGACATGTGGTTAATTGACTTTTTAAATTTTAGATTGATGTATGGCAAAATAAATAATGTTGTGTTCTAGAACTTTCTCACACATATGTTATTTCATATTGCTACAACCTCATTGCAAGGAATGTTTGTTTTATCACTCAAACCTCCCTCCTCTCCCCAAGAATCTCACACTGCTCACTCCTAGCATTGGGTGCTTGCAATCCTGTTCTGTGATTCTGGAGAAAGTCATGAGCAGGATCATGAAGAATGGCCCCTTCTAATGTTAGGATCTTTCCCTAGAACACAGCATCTTCCTGACTCCTCCGTGTGGTTGTTTTATCAGTAGTTAACTAGTTTGGTCATGACCGGTGCTCCATTGTGTAGACATACATACCACAGTTTGCCTATTTACCTCTTGAAGGACACTGGGGTGCTGTCTAGTCTTGGGCCATCTTAAAAGGAGCTGCTATAAACATTTGCATTCAGGTTTTGGTGTGAACATATGTTTCGGCTTCTCTAGGGTAAATATCCAGGAGTTGGATTGCTGGAACATATGGTAAATTTGCACTTAACTTCAGAAGAAGCTGTTCTTTGAGTTATTCTCCAGGGTGACTATACCACTTTGCATTCCCATCAACAAAGGCAGAGAAGGGCCCATTGTTCTCTATTCTTGTCAGCACTTGGCATTTTCAGAATTTATTACCTTAATAAATGACACAATGACTTGTATTGGACAACCTAGTATACCTGGAACCTAGAGTTGGTCTTATGCCAGAAAATTTCAGGGGTAAGGTCTCCTTGTATTTATGGCAAGGCTTTTCCTTTCCATGTCCCCCATGTTTCGCTGGGCTTATGCAAACAACAATTACCACTCTAACATCATCGTTTTTGCTGTACTCCTTTGACTCTTATCCTTAATAAAAGAGAGAGAAGAAAATAATAACTTTGCCTTTGTTCTTCCTGAAACAAATGTATTATGATTAATTGTGTCAATGACTAATATTATAGTATTAAACTTCAGATCAGGAAGTCTCAAGGTCTATCACTTAAATTTTTGAGGTTAACTTAAATTAATATGCATGTGCATGGAATTGTAAAGAAAAATTACTATGCCTTCAATGTTAAAGGAGTTATATAAATTTTTTGACTTTAGATTGCTTTGTGTACTGCTAAGAAATGTTATAATGTACCACACTCTGGGAACTTGAGGGACAAAGTAATTGTGCATGTGTTTTGTTTTATTTTTCTTAATGTTTTTTTGGCTGAGTTCAAAATTAAGGTGTCGGGCCCGGAGAGATAGCACAGCGGCGTTTGCCTTGCAAGCAGCCGATCCAGGACCAAAGGTGGTTGGTTCGAATCCCGGTGTCCCATATGGTCCCCCGTGCCTGCCAGGAGCTATTTCTGAGCAGACAGCCAGGAGTAACCCCTGAGCAATGCCGGGTGTGGCCCAAAAACCAAAAAAAAAAAAAAAAAAATTAAGGTGTCAGTGTCAGCAAGGGGATTTCTTCTGAGAATTCTGTTTATGGGTGACCAACTTCCCACTGTAACATTATCTTGTCCCTTTCTTTGCATTTTTTTGTCTTCATAAAAAAAAAAAAAAAACTGAAACCAAAAAGTAATATTACCTTAGCCATTCAAAGAGTGTAGTGGTATCTCACCGGGATTGTAATTTGCATCTTCCTGTTGCAAATGATATTGAATATCTTTGTGTGTGTGTATGTGTGTGTATGTGTGTGTGTGTGCGTGTGTGTGCGTGCGTATTGGTCTTCTCATATCCTCTTTGATGGGATATGCTTGCATCTGTCATGTATTTAAAAAAAATACTTTTATACTTCTTAATCTGATTTTTGGATAACCTAGTTATCTTCTGAATACCTGTATTTTACTGACTATGTAATATTCAATTGTAGGCATTAACTTTACTTTGGAGGCCTGGGGGTTCAAGAGGCCTCACAAGCATGCTCAAGGAGGCCCTTGGCCCTGATCCAGTCATTCTTGGCCAACTGGCCTGTAGTTCATGATTTTCTTAGAGCTATCACCCTGGGCCAGAGAGATAACATACTGGGAAAGACACTTGCCTTGCATTCAACTGAATGGTAATATCCCCAATGCCCCATAGGGTACCAGGGAGTGCAGAACCAAGACTCAGGAATTAGCCCTAAGCAACACCAGATGTGGGCCAAAATGAGGGTAAATGAGAGAGAAATAGAGAGGAGAGAGAACATCATAGGAGAGATAAAAAAAACTGAAATAACAATTGTGACAATTTTTTCACATTGTGTCATCTCAGAACACTTTTCCCTGATATATCATCTTGGGGCACTCTCACATATATACCCACCTCTAAGAGAATCTCATCATAAATGTTTCTCAAAATATGGCAGTGAGACCAACTGCAGTGGACCCTGGGACCATTTAAAAGCCTGACAAATCAGATTCTGGGCCAGCACGTCCATGCATAGAGGTATGTATCAGAGTGTGAGATGAGTAAACCAACAGCCATGGTGGGGTGTTTTTTGAAGGACACTGAAAGTCCCCCTCACCCAGTATAGGATCTAGCTGGGGTCTGTAAGGCCTGCAGGAGTGACACAGGACAAATCACCTTTCATGAGCAGGAAATTGTGCGCAGCAGGGTTGGCACTTGCATCTGTCTGTGAGTGGGATTCCTCCAGCATGGAATATTGGGAGCAGGGACTGTGTCCTTGATGGGGTGTTCACTGGATGAAGCTGAAGTCAGGAAGATGTAGTCATCGTATGCTGGAAGGGAGAGAGTGGGTGTCAAGAAGATGGTGAAGGACTTTATCTAGCTATGAGCAGCCACTGAAATCTTTAGCCAGAAGGGATCCCAACCAAGTCTGAATCTCAATGTTCTCATGAGTCTACAGACTATGGAGAGGTGAATGTGGGAAGAACACAAAGGGGGAAGATTCTGGAGCCCCCTTGAGCAGTGAGAAGAACCTAAAGGGAACTGGGCTTTGGGGGTTCTAATCCACCTGGAAGGAATATGGAGGCATGAGGATAGCAGATCTTCCCACCTCAAGGTGCCAGCACTCTTGAGGATTCCCTCAAATGCCAGAGTAACATTTGAAAACAACCCTCACATGGCTAAAAATCACTTCCAGATTGAAGGGCCTGTGGTGGGCAGCTATGATGGTCCCTCAGCTCCAGACCTCCCTTAGTGGGAGTCTCTGTTAGATTGTTTTTATTTCTGTGGGTGCTGACAGACAGTGCTCAGATGCCTGGGGTCCCATCCAGCAACATTCAATCAACTGCGTGATTGGTTCAGTATTAGGGCCTGGCCATGTGGGCAGTTTTGGGGCCACCAAGGTCAACCAGGTAGTGCTTGTTTAGGGGAACCAGGATATGTGATATTGGACATTACTGAGTAATCACTGACCCCTGAGCTATCCCTGGCCTATGCTGAACTTGATGTGAAGATCAGACTTGATAAACCAGGAGCATAGAAGCATGATTTTCATGTGACATGGAGCTTGTCAAGATCCTACCAGGCCTGTTTGGGCACAGTATGACTCTCAGTAACCCTCTATGTGTCTGTGACTCGCAGACACTTGCTGCAGAGATTTAGGTAAAATGCTTCAACTTGCTAAATATTTATGAGCTTAAACATTTTTGGTGACCCAAGTTTTTTTTTTTTTAATTCTTTTCTCTGTTAGGACTGGAGCAATAGCACAGCAGGTGGGACAGTTGCCTTGCACATGGCCAACCCAGGTTCAATCCCACCATTCAAAATGGTCCTCTGAGCCTATCAAGAGTAATTTTTGAGTGTAGAAGCAGGAGTCACACCTGAGCATCACCAGGTATGGCTCAAAAATAAACAACAACAAAAAAACTTTTCTGTTGTTTGTGAGGTAAATATAGGGGCCACACCAGTCTTGTTACTTGGGGGAGCTGATCTTGATGCCATGTCCAGACACCAAGACCCTGCAATGGTGGGAATGAATCTCCATATGCAAAGCACATTTTGAGTCAGCTCCTGGGCCCCATTTGTGACTAGACCTTTTTCGGTGGGGAAGCTAGTTTTGGACAAATAGAAGATTCTCACCTCCTGAACCTGTAGGAGACCTCCCCCATAAATGACCAGGCACCCTGACATTGTATGATGGGGGAGGAGGATTTAGTGTAAAGGCTTTTGCCTATAGCCCCAGCTCTGAATCTTCCTTGATCAAAGCTGTGAGTACAAGAACAAGTGTGGATGAGGATTCCTTGGACCCTGAGTTCCCACATGGGTGTGGCCTCCTTCCTTTGGATGTAGACCAGAACCATGTGGAAAAATCTTTGTGCAAATGCCTTTGACCTTCATTTGCCTGAGGAAATTAAGTATGTCGCAGGCTCCACTGGAGAGCTTAACCCCTGGCCCTGCATAAGGATGGAGCCTGTCCCAAGATTTCTATGAGTATTTTAAACTAGCTGTTCAATGGAAAGAATTTGGGCAGCTGTTAATTACTCCAGTGCTGGTTTCTCCTAAGGGTGTTTGCATCTGGTGATGATTACTCAGATCAGAACTCATGAAAGAGGGAGAGAAGAGGTGTGTCTCTGTGTTTTCTCCCATGCAGGATCCTGAGTTGCACTACTACACTGCCTGTGGCCCTCTTTACTAGAGTGATCAGTGAGTCTTTGAGCACCAAAGGAAAGGCAAGTTTCATCCCTCTCCTGCTATTTGATTTTACTGTGGTACCTCTCGTGACTCTGAGATCAGAGGCCACACATGGCAATGCTCAGGGGACCATATGACCCAGATTTAAACCATGTCTATAGCCACCAAATATTTTAGTAAGTACTTCAACCATTGTACTACCTTTCCGACCCACTCCTGATTTATGTTGTGTGGTTTGGTTCGTTTATTTTTTGTTTGGTTGTGTTTTTTTTCTTTTAATTAAATAATTTATTTAAACACCATGATTACAAACATAATTGTAGTTGGGTTTCAGTCATAAGAAGAACACCCCACCTTCACCTGTGCAACATTCCCATCACCAATGCCCCCCCCATCTCTTCCATCCCCCACCTCCCCTGTATTCCAGACAGGCTTTCTTCATCCCTCATGCACTGACATTCTTATGATAGTTCTCACCTAGTTATTTCTCTAACTGCACTTCATTTTCTTTCGTTCTTTCTTTCTTTCTTTCTTCCTTCCTTCCTTCCTTCCTTCCTTCCTTCCTTCCTTCCTTCCTTCCTTCCTTCTTTTCTTTCTTTCTTTCTTTCTTTCTCTTTTTTTCTTTCTTCTTCTTCTTCTTTCTTTCTTTCTTTTTCTTTCTTTCTTTCTTTCTTTCTTCCTTCTTCCTTTCTTTCTTCTTTCTTTCTTTCTTTCTTTCTTTTTTCTTTCTTTCTTTCTTCTTTCTTTCTTTCTTTCTTTCTTTCTCTTTCTTCTTTCTTTTCTTTCTTTCTTTCTTTCTTTCTTTCTTTCTTTTTTCTTTCTTTCTTTCTTTCTTTCTTTCTTCTTCCTTTCTTTCTTTCTTTCTTCCTTTCTTCCTTCCTTCCTTTCTTCCTTCCTCCTTCCTTCCTTCCTTCCTTCCTTCCTTCCTTCCTTCTCTTCTTTCTTTCTTTCTTTCTTTCTTTTTCTTTCTTTCTTTCTTTCTTCTTTTCTTTCTTTCTTTCTTTTCTTTCTTTCTTTCTTTCTTTCTTTCTTTCTTTCTTCCTTTCTTCTTTCTTTCTTACTTTCTCTTTATTTATTTTTCTTTCTTTCTTCGTTTCTTTCTTCTTTCTTTTTTCTTTCTATTTACTCCTGTCTCTGCATTCAGAAGTTATTCCGGGCAAACTCAGGGGACCACATGGGATGCCAAGGTGGATGCCAAGGTGAACCCAGGTCAGCGGCATGTAAGGCAAACACCCTACCTGCTACGCTATCACTCTAGCCACTGGGTTTCTAGACAGGCTTCCTACTATCCTTATTCATTCACATTGTTATGATAGTTCTCAATGTAGTTATTTTTCTAACTACACCTATCACTCTTTGTGGTGAGCTTCATGTAGTGAGCTGGACCTTTTAGCACTCGTCTCTTTTGTCTCTGAGAATTATTGCAAACATATCTTTTATTTTTCTTAAATATTTATTTTTCTCAAGGTGTGTTTATTTTTGTTTTGTTTTGTTTTGTTTGCCACACTCCTGGCAAGCTTAGAAAACTATATAGGATGCCAGGAATTAAACCTGGGTCAGCCACATGCAAATCAAATGCCCTCCCCTCTGTACTATTGCTCTGGCCCTGGTCCTGATATTTTGTTTGTTTTGTGATAGGACACTTTATTAAAAATTTCTCTAGACACTGTGATTTATAAAGTTGTAATTTATTGTAGGATTTCGGTATATTGTGTTCCCATCACCCGCCCCATAACCCATAACACCCTGGTTTCAGGACAGAGATTTTTTAGGCTTGTTTATTGTGGTTGGGAACCCAGACCTTTGGTCATGTTGGGTCTACTGTACAGCTCTGTACAGGTATGTTGCCTGGACAGAATAGAGGCACCCAGAGCCCCTGGTCCCTGATCCTGTGTTACTTCCAACTGCCCCCTTGATGGTTCTTCCTCCATTTCCTTTCTTCTTTGGGGTTTCTGTTCCTGTTCACTCTTGTTATGTTAAAGACATTGACCCTGCCCTTATGACATGAGTCCCTCCTGTGTTCTACAGCTTGGGCCACATCAGTCAGTGAATCAGACCAAAATTCATCTCTTGTGGGGCCTCATGTATTATCCCAAGGGTAGATAATGAACCATCAGTAAATGCAAGAGTAAAGGATAGGGTGGCTCAGAGGCAGTACAGAATCTGGGAAAAGAAGCATTGGAAGTACCAGGACCAGATTAAGAGACCCCTAGTTCCTGACAGCAAGGGGGGATGTCAGCGGGCAGGGGACAATTAGTCAGAAGGTAAGGGGTGAGCTGGGCCTTTCTGTCATGTTCCAGGTGAAGTTACAGCCAGCACAAAGGTAGTTGATAAGCTGCCAGTTCGGCTGCTGGAATCTGTCTTTGTCCCTTATTTTCTAAGCAATGTGCCAAGTGTTGTACATCCTTGTCCACTTGCTGCTGCTATAAATCCAGGTGTCAGTCAAGAAGAAGCCCCATCCTGCCTCTGAAGAACTGTTTGTGGGGTGAAAGTATATGGAAAAGGGATGCACTGTTCCCTGGTCAGAACAGAAATCAGGGAGTCAATATGGTGAAAAAAAGAACAGTTAGTAATAGAAATTTTTTACAATCCAGTTGTCCTTCATTTGCTATTTACCTGAGACCTGGGAACACCAAGAAGTGAATCCCCAGAGCTACTGAAGCATTCTGCACAATAGTGAAAATCAGAAATGATAGATGCAGGGGCTGAAGCGATAGCACAGTGGTAGAACATTTTTGCCTTGCACATGGCTGACCCAGGATGGACCTGGGTTGGATCCCTGGCATCCCATACAGTCCCCAAGCAGGAGTGATTTCTGAGCACATAGCTAGGAGTAATCCCTGAATGTCACCGGGTGTTCTTCCCACCCCCCCCCAAAAAAAAACCACCAGAAATGATAGATGTACCCATGGAAAGGTGAGTAATTAAAGAAGATGAGGTTTGTATACAGTATGGAATGTCACCAGCTATAACATGCGAAGAAAGCCTGCCCTTGGTCACTGCATGGATGGACTTTGTAAATCGGGACAGAGGAAAGAGAAGAACACCATATGATTTCACTCTTGTATGCCAGAGAACGAGACAAAGCAAATGAAAGAACAAAATAATGCAAAAGCAAGGACCAGAGTGATAGCAAAGCAAATTGCACACTTGCCTTGCAAATGGTTCTCTTAGGTTTGGTTTGCAGCATCTCATATAGTCCCCCAAGCCTTCCAGGAGTGATTTCTGAGTGCAGAACCAGAAATTACCCCTGAGCACTGCCAGGTGTGTCCCAAAAACAAAAGTAAAATCGAGGAACAGAACACGTGTTTATCTCTAAGAATAATATAGTAATAAGCTGAAGGTGGGGGTGGGAAGCAGGTGGGTAAACAGTCAATGGATCCAGTAGGCAGCTGTAGTGGAGATAGATGTGTCTACCTCATACCTGCAGAATGTTTGATGCCAATGCTATACCAACAACATAGCAAAATAAAAAGACTAAAGGGCAATTTCATGCCAAGTGATAAGAAAGGTTCTATTTCCGGGGCTGGAGCTGGAGTGATAGCACAGTGGGTAGGGTATTTGTCTTGCACACAGATAAGCTGAGTTTGATACCTAGCATTCTATATGATTCCCCAAAGCCTGTCAGGAGTGATTTCTGAGTGCAAAGCCTGGAGTGACGCCTGAGTGCTATCAGGTATGAACCAAACTTAAAAAAAAAAAGGTTCTATTTTCTGGTTGTTTTGTGGATGTTTTTAGTTGAAGATTCACAGATAATTGGGATGGCACTCGATTTCCTTAATCCATACAAACATGGGTTCCTATATGATCTAGACATCTACCCAGTACTGCATTCATTACTGTAGATGAGTTTTTATCCATGCATCGCAGCCACTTCATGGCCATGGCTGATGCTCTGATTCACAGTGTGCACAGTGTGCACAGTCTGTGCACCAGTGTTTACTGCTGAAGGCCCAGTATCTCTGAAGTTTTCACTGTCCTGGTAATCTTCCTATTGTGCTATGCATTCCCCACCCATGCAAGCCCCCAGCCACCACCATCATGTCACTATTTACATCATCTGATCTTTTTTAAATATCCTAGTTTGGATTCATGCAGAATGTAGCTTCTCCTGTTGGACTATTTTCCCCAAGTGCATTCATTCACATCTCTTCCACATGTGAAAGCTCCTTTTTCACACCACTGAACAATCAATCCTCCCTGGTTTGGGTGGACCAGAGCTGACTTATCCACTTACCTACCACGGGGTATCTTGGTAGTTTCTCATTTTGATAACTACAACTAAACATCATGCTTTAAACACCCATGCATACAAATTTGTATAAGTAAGTTTTTGACTCTTTGCAGGTAAATTCCAAGGACAAATCTCAGCAGGTATTTTTTTATTCTGCACAAACCACTGCCAACTGTCTTCCAGTGTGGCTGCCTATCTGCCCCCCACACACACACAACAGCAAGGGAGCTTCCGGTTCCTCTGCTTCCTCACACCATTTGCTGCTGGAAGTGCTGTGGATTCAGACTATTCTATAAGATCTATAGTGTTTGGCTCCTTGTTTCAATTTGCATTTCCTTGATGGTACAGAATGTGGAGAATCTTTTTATTTGTTTATGTTCTTTCTACACAGCATTTTGGTGATGTGCCTAGCTAGGTCTTTGTCCCATTAAAAAAAGTTAGTGACCCGGAGCCAAGACTGTGGTAGGAACAATGCAGAGGAGAAAGTGCTATCACAGATCTCTGGGGAACAGTAAAGAGGACCTCATACCTGAATGACTCAGAGGGGTCAAGATGAAGGTTTCTTGGTTTGTTTGTTTGTTTTGGGGCCACACCCAGGGATGCTCAGGGGTTACTCCTGGCTATGTGCTCAGAAATTGCTCCTGGCTCAGGGGACTATATGGGATGGAAGGGATCAAACCTAATTCGTCCTGGATCAGCCACATTCAAGGCAAAGGCCCTAATGCTGTGCTATCGCTTCACTCCAGTCCCTGAAGGAGATTTCTGACAAGAGTGAGTAGGTGGATTGGAGAACTTTCAGGAAGATGTGGAGGCTAGAAGTGGCTCATAAACTCATCTAGAGATGGGCAAGGGGACAATTCTGGAGTGTTTGTGAGACCTTGAGAGGAGAGGAACATTTTATGGTCTAGGCTGATCTGTTTCTGATATTTTCTCAAAGAAACTATTGCCATGTTGGTCATGCTGAGTTTGTCCCAGTTTTTCCCATTTTGTTTTTTTGAAATGAATTCATTTGACCTGAGGCACTATGATTCACTATACTGTTCCTGATAGGATTTCATCCATGCAACATGCCAACCCCAGACCATCTGCCAGAGAGTCTGCTTCCCTCTACCATTGGGATCCTGTCACATTTGATGTGAAACCTGTGTGCTTGTGATTGATCCCTGACTTCAGTCTCTTGGTTCCACCAACTATTCTGAGAATTTTCTGAGGAGTTTTCCCCTTTTCCTTCCCCTGTTTTAGTGGTTGTTCTCATGAGGATCAGGGATCATGCATGTGCCTGGCTGCAATGTTCACACACCTGGATCTTGGCCAAAGGTTGCACTTATGGTTGAAGTGCAACCACGCTGAATTGTATTGCTTGCTAGGAGTTCCAGAGTCCAGGGGCTCATACAATTGGCCACAGTGCTCACACCCTGGAATGGGCAGGTTTTATCTTTGGCACTGCATATGGTCCCCCTGAACACTTCCAAAAGAGAAAGCCTTGGGCATTACTGTGATCCCCAACACTACCACCTCCCTCAAATAATTTTGCATTTATTTAGAAACTGATAACATTAGTTATTTAGAAACATTGATTTACAAAATCAGACATGTCTTCTGAATGTTGACCCATCTCTCAACACACTATTAAGTTTCATAAAAAAGTTTATTAAAACAAATTATTAAAACAAATCTTCAAATATTGGCATGTTACAAGCTAATGATATGACAACTTCAATTTTAAAATTATCTCATGTTACTGCTACAAAAATTATTTTCCCTAACTTTAATAGAATTCCAAAATTCTTTTTTTTCTTGAGCCCTCAAGTTTTATTAGGAGTGTCAAAAACCCTTTCTTTTTAAAATAATATCTTTAAGCACCATGATTACAAACATGATTGCCGTTGGGTTTCAGTCATAAAAAGAATATCCCCCTTTCAACAGTGCAACATTGCCACCACCAATGTTCCCCATCTCCCTCCTCTCCCAAGCCCTGCCTGTATTCAAGACAGGCATTTTATCTCTCACTCATTAACATTGTCATGATAGTTGTTAGTGTAGTTACTTATCTTCATTGTTTTCTTGGAACAGGCACTTAATTTGTTAAAAAAAATATAAATAAATAAAAGTGGGGTATAGAAATATCTAGCAAGTGCACAAGTCAGAAAAACTGGGTTTTCTGAATAATCTCTTTAGTGAAAATAGTGGCCCCACTAAAAATGTGATTAGTTCAATTACATTCAGATGAATGATTTCGCTCTTGGGATCTTTCTTTGTCAGTGCTGGTCACAGACCTCTCATGTTAGTTGCAGTGCTCACACATACCCATAAGTAACAGTCTGTACACTATCACCTGTGGTAATACTAGGGGGGTGATGGGGCTCTCTGACACCAGAACCACAGGCCTTGCTTTCATATGAATGGGTAGTACCAGGCATCAAACTCATGACCAATGCTTGAAAGACAGAAATTTTTAGCCCCACGCCATTCCCAGGAGTTTTTTGACCATTCTTTTTTTTAAACCCATGCCAGTAAAGTCTTCCTCCATACGTAGCCTCTAAATATCCAAAAGTGTACAAAAATTGTCTGAGCAAATGAATGGTTTTAGGGTTCGGTTTTTGTCAGGAGTGGTCATTCCTGCCCTCTGGTGGCTACTGGTGGTATAGTTGGGAGCTGACTATCTTGTCCTTAATTTTCCTTCCCTTCCTCTCAGTGTCCCTCATATAAACATCTTTTCCTTTCATCAGATTAAGATTGTCATTGAAGTGAGACTCAAAAACTTAAAACGTGAGTTACTTTCAGAGGATAAATATACTTAAAAATGTAGGGGCTAGAGTGATAGCACAGCAGTAGGGTGTTTGCTTTGCATGCGGTGAATCCAGGATGGACCTTGAATAGATCCCCTCATGTCCCATATGATCCCCCGAGCCAGGAGCTATTTCTGAGCACATAGCCAAGAGTTAACCTCTGAGTGTCACCAGGTGTGACTCCCTCCAAATAAAAGAAAATGTATGTGTTTTCCAACACATTATGTGATTTACCAAGTTGTTTATAATACAGTTGTTTCAGGCATTAAATGTTCAAACACCAACCACTACCTTCTCTCTACCATTGTCACGAGTTTCCCACTAACTACCTGGTCTGCTTCATTGAAGGCACAGGTAAATATATTTCATAATGTTATAATACAAAGGTGAATTGAATTACCAAAATCTGTATCAATAAGGTTCAATTTGAAATAAAGGTTTATCTTTCCAAGGTGTTATTAAGTCAGTGTCTAAGGATTTATTGAGCTGTGGTTGGTACTTATTGAAACTACTGTGTGTTGAGGCTTACTGAACTTGGTGTTCTTCTATGAAGCTTTCCCATCAGCTTTGTGTGATCCTATTGATTTGACACTACTATGAAATGTTGATGTGTCACACAACCACTTTGCTGCCGAATAGCCCAGGATCTATCGATTAGTAACAAATTTGGTGACTTGGTGGTTGATAAGGTTAAGTCGTGGAGCTGGGATGTTTCTGTAGGAGTGTTGGGTGTGGTTCTGGACTGCTGTAGTTCATGGAGAAAAGGAAATCTTTCCTCCCCATACTTACATACACACTCTGAGAAGGCCCCAGAGGTATCAGCCTGGATCAGCCTTCTTGGGAAGAATAGGCAACCATCATTTTCTTTTGGAACTTAGTAGAGAAGTTGGGTCATTTGTCTGCTGGGAAAAACATTTTGAAATCACATGATCCACCTTCCTTTCATTCCACATAAGGACCTAGTGAATTCCCAGGACCACGTGATTTCTGTGACCTCTCTCATTTCCTACTCACTCTGCTCATAGTTGCTTTTCGCAGGGTTCCTGGCAGACTGCATTCTTACCTCTCTTACTGGGATTCCTCATTCCTTAAGTATTCAGATTATAGTCTAAATCCCTTTAGCATGATCTAATCCCTAACAACACTTCTGAACATTTTCTTATAAAAATTTTCTTGTCTCTTATTCTTCAAATGTACCCAGCTCTTCCCTGCCTTCAAGGCTTTCCTTTTCCCCTCACCCCACAGGTATCCATTTAGGGATCATTCCTCAGAATAGTCAGCCCTGATCATTCTTTCTGTAAAGGCCCCTTGAAAAGCTGGAGAGATAATACAAGGGTTAAGGCACTTTCCTGGCACACAGCTAACTCTGATTTGATCCTCTATTTGAGCCCTAGTATCACCTATGATCCCCTGAACACCACCACCAGGAGTGATCCCTGAGCATAGATCTAGGAGTAAACCCTGAACACTGCTATGTATGGTGCAAACTAAAAAAAATAATGTCTCCTAGAAAGCATGATCATTTCTGCAAAAGCACACCACATGATGCTGATCACCCCTTGTTGCAGTCCATGAGCTTGTTTATTTCCCAGCTCCCTTGGCTAGACTCTGGGCTCACCAGGAGCCAACAGTGAGCAGAAATGACAGGCAGAGACTTCAGCTGAGTGAAATCAGGCCCACACTCATGAGCGATTCTTGTAATCCCTAGCCACATAAGGTTGACCAGAGTTCCAAGGGAGGTATATTAGATCATCTCTAATTCTGATGGTCTGTTGTTTACTCCTCAATCAATATCAGAGAGGTAGGTGAGTTATGTGGCTTCATGCTAGGCATGTGCCCTACATGTATAAGGCCCAGCACTGAGGAAAAGATACAAAGGGATATCAGTCCCAGTCTCTGAAGTGTGTGATAAGTGAAAACTGTTAAGGAGAATCATGCCAAAGATTGAAAAGAAACTAGTTGAGATTCTCGAAGAGAAACAAAGAGTCAGATAGAATCTGGAGGAGATTTTAGCTATAGAAGTCAGAGAGAAAAAGAGAAAGATGCAGAATGGTTTCACTCATCTAAGGATTTTAAGAAAAATGAAAGACATTTCTCAATAATTTTCAGAGACAAAAGAGAGGAGGGCTGGACGTTACAGCCCACCGCATGAACCTCACCACAAAGAGTGATGAGTTTAGTTAGAGAAATAACTACATTGCAAACTATCCTAACAATGAGAATGTACGAGGGAAATAGAAAGCCTGTCTAGAGTACAGGCAGGGGTGGGGTGGGGAAGAGGGATATTTGGGACATTGGCGGTGGGAATGTTGCACTGGTGATGGGGGGTGTCATCTTATATGACTGAAACCCAACCACAATCATGCTTGTAGCCAAAGCGTTTAAATAAAAAATATTTTAAAAAAAGAAAAAAAGAAAAAAAGGCAGGCACCCATAATGTGAGATTTCCCCTACATGGCTCTTTCCTGCCATAACAGAAGCAGAGAGCTACAGTTTTGAGATTGGCACAGCAGAAGACGGAGCATAGATGGGCAGGATGGCTAGAGAGAAGGACATCTGCAGAGGTGTCCTTGTGCATGGTCACCAGAAGTCCACTGATTTTTCTGTGAAAATGTCCTGTAGTACAGTTCCTCCCTCAGCCTGGCTTCTTCCTACAAATATTGTGTAACTGGATCATGGTCCAGTACACTCCCTGCTTGCAAATCATCCTGCAAAGTCAGCTTCCCAGTTGGGGAACCTGATTTACAACAATCTAATTGGTACTCATAGAACGTAACACTCCACAACTGCAGCACACACATTCTTTTTCAAGTGTAAATGGACCATTCATCAAGATAGTGTATACTGAGCAATAGCATTAATCTCAATAAATGTCAGTGTTATCAAGGATTAACATTTTATAGACTATGTTTATTAATCATAAGCCAATCATCCTGAAAACAGTAAGGTGCCTCAAAGAGCTCAAGAACTTGAAATTTTGATATGAGGGGTTGTTTGGGGATTTTTTTTTGTTTGAGGGCAACACCTGGCAATATTCAGGGCTTAATCCTATCTCTCTGCTCAGGGGTCATTCCTCAAGAAGTTTAGAGAATCCTATATAGAGCCAGAGATTAAACTTAAGTAGGTTGCTAGCAATGCAAGTGCCTTACCTGTGGTACTGTTTCTCTGGCTCCTTGACAGGTTTTGACATGTATTCAAATGAATCACAAAGAAATTCATAAAAATTAGAGGTGAATAAGGAAAATATAACATGAGTAAATCTGAGATACAGCTAAAGCAATACACTAGTAGGAATTCATTACTTTCAATGTTTATATTAGATTATAAAAAATAGTTTTAAAAATCTTGATTGTCCTAGGGCCAGAGTGAGAGTTCAACAGGTATGCACTTGCCTTACACAAGGCTGACCTGGGTTTGATCTCCAGCACCACTATGGTTCCTCAAGCCCTGTCAGAAGTAATTTCTTTTTTTTTTTTTTGGGTGGGGGGGTCACACCTGGCAGCACTCAGAAATCACTCCTGGCAGGCTCAGGGGACCATATGAGATGCCGGGATTCAAACCATCAACCTTCTGCATGAAAGGCAAATGCCTTACCTCCATGCTATCTTTTCAGTCCCAGAAGTAATTTCTGAGCACAGAGCCAGGAGTAATCCCTGAACACCACCAGGAGTAACTAAAAATAAAAATATTAATTATGATAATATAATAAATTATAATCTACATTTCCATGTTACAAATTTAGAAGTTAAATGCCTATGTCCAAAGTAATAAGTGGGAGGAAAGGAAAGAAATAAAAACATATATAAAAAGAAAAATATAGAGAAGAATAGGTGAATTTGTTAGCTGAACTCTTTAAAGATTCATAGTAGAGCCCAGGCTGTAATAAAAGAGTTCAAGTGTTTTCCTTGCATGCCGCTGACCTGGGTTTGATTTGCTCTCTGGCAGAACATATGATTCCCAAACACCACCAAGTGCCTTGAGCACAACCATGTGTGGCCCCAAAAGTAATACTAATAATCATACATGAAACAAGAAAATCACGTAAAGGGCTGCCAGCTCCAGGTTCCATCAGCAGCACCACCAGATGTAATTCTTAAGCACTGTACTAGGAGCAACTCTGGAGCACTAACAGGTACAGCCCCAAACAAAAAAATTTCAAAAGACTAATACATTGTTCAAGGCTGAAATGATAGTAGGTAAGGTACTTGCTTTGCGTGCAACCAACCCTGGTTAAAATCCCTGGCACCACATTTGGTCTCCCTAAGTGATCTATGAGCACAGAACTAGGAGGAAGCCCTGAGCAACACTGGGTGTGTCCCTTGTCAAACAAGCCACAAAATAAGTTTAATACAATGTATAAATTTCTAAAATGTTGTTAATCAAAAAGAAGGAACATGTACGGGCCAGAGCAATAGCACAGTAGGTAGGGCTTTTGCCTTGCATGCAGCTGATCCAGGTTCAATCCCCAGTATTGGTCCTCCAAGCCTGCCAGGAATAATTTCTGAGTGTAGAACTAGAGTAACCCCTGAGTGTTGCTGGGTGTGGCTCAAAAACTAAAACCAAAACCAAACGAAAGAGCATATAAATCACCAGTAACTGGAATACTAGAGAAAATACTACAGATCCTACATAAAATTATTTTAAGAAACAGTATTAAAAAATCTTGATGCCAATAAAATTTTTTTATAGGCCACATCTGGCATTGCTCAGGGGTTACTCCTGGCTGTCTGCTCAGAAATAGCTCCTGGCAGGCACTGGGGACCATATGGGACACCGAGATTCGAACCAAGCACCACCTTTGGTCCTGGATCGGCTGTTTGCAAGGCAAACACCGCTGTGCTATCTCTCCGAGCCCCGATGCCAATAAATTTTATAGCAAAGATGAAATGAACAAGTGGTCTGGAATCACAGATTGTTTATACTTAAATAAGTATGAATAGACTCATCAAGTTTTAATTCATTATTAAAATTTTCCCCACGGATCAGTTAAGATGGCTTTACTATTGAATCCTGTCAGTTACTTAAGAAAAAAAAATATTGAGATTGCATAAACTCTTTTAGGCAAAAAGCACAAACCAATTTTTCTTATTTATCTAGTCTTTGTCGATTTCTTTGTTTTGGTGTGGATATTGAAGTTGTTGTCTCCATTTATATTTATTTATTTATTTATTTTCTTCTTTTCTTTTCTTTCTTTATGTGCTCTGCCATGTTTTTTATCTCAAGACCATGGCTTTTATGTGGTGCTTATCTTTATTGTTGGAGTGCTCACTGGATATTTTATTTGACACCTCTTTTCATACTGTTGTGGTGTTTCACCTTCTTTTTCCCCTTCGTCTCTCCAACCTAGGATGAGAGCCTCCAGAAGGACTCCACCCATTTTTGGTGTATTTTATTTTTACCCCAGTTTATTATTACTTTTCTCTTCTTCAAACAAAACCACATAACTTGAACTATCTAGTCCTGCCTCCCAATTAGAGTGGGAAATAAGGCAGGTACCAAAACCAAACAGGGGTAGGACCACTAAGTAGTAAGCTAGGCACAGAGGGGACCACTTATTCTGGCAGTCCCGGGGGTGAGGGAGGAGGATATGGGAGGTAGGATGGGAAGGGAGATGGAGGGAGGACAAATTGGTGATGGGAATTGCCCTGATTTTATGTAAATCAGTACCTAAAATATTATTGTCAATGATATGTAAGCCACTATGATTAAAATAAAAATTATATTTAAAAAAATAGGAAGGATGGAAATGTTTCCAACATATTTTGTGAGACCAGCATTGCCCTACCAAAGTAAGCAACAAAAGTAACATAGCCCCGAGAGTGGAGAGATACTCAACTCGCTGAGCAGAAGCTGTGTGTGAGGGAGACTTAGGCCTGCCCCACACAGCACCTTGTCCCAAGCACAAAACCACAAATACCTCCTAAACACCAATAGGAGTATCCCCAAACAAACAAAAAATAGACCAATATTTCACAGATATATTAAAATCCTTAAAAGGTGATTACCTTGAATCTGACATTATATTTTTAAAGATGATTTCTAAAAAGTGAGTTTTCTGAGGAATGCAAGTTTAGTTTCATCTTTGAACTTTAATCAAAGTAATTACAAGACAATTTGATTATTTGCCACAATTGAATATTTGTTGTTGTTTGTTTTGTTTTGGTTTGGTTTGGTTTGGTTTTTGGGCCACACCTGGTGATGCTCAGGGGTTACTCCTGGCTACACGCTCAGAAATCGCTCCTGGCTTGAGGGACCACATGGGACACCGGGGAATTGAACTGCAGCCCATCCTAGGCTAGTGCATGCAAGGCAGACACCTTACAGCTTTCTCCACCACTCTGGCTCCATTGTCAAATTATATTTTTAGTGCATTTTTATTTGGGGGAATTTGATATAACATATCTAGTTTTGTTCTTAATAATTATTTTCACCAAAATTTTAATGTTCCTGTTAAAATGGAAATCTGAGTGCTGGAGGGTGCAGGAGAGAACTTAACACTAGTTTAGGGAAGTTGCCAGTGGTGTAGGATTGGCATTAGAACACTATATATCTAAAACTCAACTATCAGTAACTTTGCAAATCATTATTCTTATATTTTAATAAAACAAAGGTTATAAATTATTCTTCATCAAAAATAACAACTATCATTAAAATGCAACCCTAAAATATCAAGAACTTTCTACCCGTCTAAAGCTCAAGTGCTTCATTCTTTGACACTGTAGGTTTACATGCAGGTTTTCATGTATTTATTATTCACGAGGGTTTTTCTTTAAACTGTCAGAACTACTAGATAAATTTAATTATCAGTTATTTTCATATATAAAAACTGAGAGTGTTGTGAAGTTATTTGTGACCCATATAGAGCATCAGCCGCCTCCAGTCATGCAGCATAAAATAAATAAAAACAAGGGCTGGAGAAGTGGCACTGTGGTATGGCATTTGCCTTGCATGTGGCTATTCTAGGAAGGATCACTACTTGATCCACTGGCATCCCTTATGGTCCCCCAAGCCAGGAGTGATTTCTGGACAAATAGCCAGGAGTAACCCCTGAAGTGTCACCAGGTGTGGCCCAAAAGCAAAAGCAAATAAAAAATAAAATAAAGTAAAATAAAAAACAATGGAATGTAATAAGCTAGACCATCTTGTAAGATTCAATGGTTGCTAAAAATAACAGCATTAGGTTAGTTAACTTGAATTTATTTAAAAAAAATGTAGGATTAAGCAGGGCCAATATTACAGATTGAGTATCCCTCTGCCCCTCCCTTCTTCCTTGCAATCATCTTGCTACCATGTATGATTTAGCTGCAAGGTAGCTGAAGAGGTGTGTGGTCAAATATGTACAAGACACAGTAGATAAAATCATTTTGTAAAAGGATGTTAAAGAGGAGAGATGAGAGGAGTAGGGTAGGGTTCCAGTAAATAGGGTGTGGATGGGGGAAGGAAAATGGGGGTAAGAAGGGCAGGCAAGGAAGGAGAAAAAGGAGCAGGGTACAGGATGATGGGAAAGATGATGGTGGAAGGGTAGGGTGGACATTAAATATCAGAGATCTTGATTTTCTTCTTTGCATGGGAACGGTATAGAAGTGATGACTAAATGTAATACGACATCCATCTGTGGCTTGCATGTTTTTCCTGTAGCAGGTGAATATTCTCATTAACCACCTGGTTTTCAGTTTCCTGGCCTGAATCAGCCTCTTGCTGTGAGACTAGTGTCAGATACTAACACCTTGTGCTACACTGTTGGACATCTTCAGGGATTTCTACCACCACATAATCTGGGATTTCCATCTGGTAAAAGAGGCAGGATAAAATTTGTTTGTGAAGTGTTCTTAGGAAAGAAAATCTCTTCCGGGCATCCAAATCAAGAAGGTGGTGTAGGTGGGCTGATATGTCCCATAGGAAGGAGCGATTGAGAGAAAGTTGAGAGAGGGAAATCAAGAGTTTATTAGTGTTTGACCAGGAGCACAGAGTGAGGATGTCGAGCCTACCTTGGCCTCTGCCATCCAAGCGGTCTGGCAGACATGAGATATTTGATGGTTTGTTCATCTGATCACTGGCCTCTGCCATATCCACCTCTTCATTTGTGATAAATTGGTCTGCCACAGTGGCCACCTCCTCCACAATGGCCACCTCATCTTCCATATCTTCCACATTTCCTGTGGAGAAGCCCCAGGAACTCAGAAAACCAAGGAGCCAGAGCAGAATGGGGGTCTCTGAGTAGCCTTCATTTGATGTCACTGGGCTGGGCTTCCAGCTCCTGCTTTGCCTCCTGGGTGGTTTGTAGGAGATCCTAAAGGTGAGGGAAGAAGGTCATGAGGGTCCAAGGGAGGAAGCAAGCTCAGGCCTTCCTGCCCAACAGCCCAGGGTCTCTCTCTCACTTGGGTCTTGCTCAGCTCCTTTTCTAGATGATAGATGATTTCAGTGTCCTTGACTGTTTCCAGCTGAAGCTCACTTAAGACCTGGCTCTCTTGGAGCACCTGTTGCTTCAGCTTCTCATTTTGTGTTCTCAGCTCCCCATAGGTGACCAGGTATCCAGGTGATCCTTTAATTACGTTATGCACTGCTGCAGCTCCTGGATTTTATTGTTGTGTTGCTAGTGCAGGGACAGAGCCTGCTGGCCTTACTCTTTCACATGTGGGCAAAATGCAGGAAGTGAGTACAAGCAGTAGTGATAGCATAATACTGAGTTTGGACATGCAAGGCCACTCACAAGCTCAAGGCAGACAGGACATGGTACAATTAATTAGTTCCCTGTGAAAGTCCTGTGAACTTTCACTCAAGACCTAAGAAATGGGCTATGGTCTGCCTCAGGCCAATGGATCCATTTGTCATCCTCCCACCTCCTAGGAGCCTCCACCCTGGATTAAGTCTCCTGAGTCTCAGTCCTACTGTGTCAATTGTGTGTGGTAAAGTTCATATTGGTCGCGATACTGATACCATCCTTCCCCCCTCTTTACAATATCTCTCCTGCTGCCTCATCCTAGACCATTAACTTCAGGCCTTTATGTCCTAGACACCATGGCCTCTCCACTCTCCATTTTCTGATGGAACTGCCTTAGTTCTCTCTCTTGTACTGGCCCAGGAGCACATCTTTCCAGCTCCTCAGTGGTACCTCTTTTCTCCCCCCATGCTGCAGCAAGAGTTACCTTCTCCTATACATCGTCCAGTGCTTTCTGCAGCAGTGTGAGTTTTCTTGTCATTGGTTCTTGCCCTTCACAATGAAAGACGCAGGTGGGCCAGTCAGCACCTCAACAGTTCCCCTCCTTGGGGGACTCATGTTCTATAGTGCAAGAAGAATATCTCTGCTTTCTCTTTTGTCTCTTTCCTCATGGAATAGGGAGAGGTAGGTAAAAAAAAAAAACACAAAAAAACAAAAAAACAAAAACCATCCCCAAATTCCTTACTCAAGGAAGCATGGAGAAAACAACCAAAACAGACCAAGGAGGAAGAGGAACCACATGACAAGATTGGGGATGTAACTCAAAGGGCATTAGAGCTGGAGAAGGATGGCACTTGGGGTAGCACTGCCTCCCCAGCCACTGATTCATTGAGGAACGCACTGCCCCAATGGAACAGTTCAGGTGTATCAAGGAGATGAGAATGGTAGAACAAATAAGGATAAGGGAGATTGAGGACAAAGGGAGAACAGGTGTCCTGAGGTCATGCTTGGGGATATGACAAAGGGCTAACCCCTTCATTCCATCAGGGAACAAGAAGAAAACAAGAGAGACTAAAGAGACTCAACAGAACCATTTGTGTTCTTGCCCCAGGGTTCTCTTACCATGTTGAGGTTCATACACTGTGCCCTGGAGTCTCTCTCATCAGGTCCAGGATGATGGGAGGTGTCCAGAAGGGCTCCATACATCCTCCCCGAACTTTTCTGTTTTAGAGACCAGAACCAGCTTTCCAATGAAGGGGTTTGCTTAAAAAGAGGTGTCACTATTGAATGGTCCATCTGACAGGTCATAACATGGCAAATGACAGACAAGAAGAGATACAAGAGCCTGGTTTCTTTAGGTTGCCCATCAAACTCATGGACAAAGGCTACTCCTGCCTGTCTGGTCCTAATTCAGTGCCAAAGGCCAAATTCACCCAGGAAACAAGAAACACATAGAGGCAGTTTTCCTCATATAAGAGTGAGTAGAACACTGTCATGTGGGGAGCCAGTGATTCCTCTGGGTGCAATTCCCGCCCCCCTTCCTACAGAGCCACACAGGGAAGGAAATACTCCCTTGGGCTTCTGGCATTCCTCCACAGCAGGGGTGTCCCGGCCACTGCCTCTGCTGGTCTTCTTTTTGTGCCTCTTGCCAGGAATGCATTTATTCTCACTCTCATACTTCCTTAACTGCAGAAAAGCAAGATAGTATGATGTTTCTCATCTCCTTTTTGACATCTTATTAACAAAGTTCTTTTCTAATTGTCCCAAGAAAAGACTGCTGACATGACTGGATGTAGAATCTCCAATGACTATCAACTAAATCGTGCTCAAACTTGGATGGGGAATGGGGAGGTATTTATGTAAGTTAACTTGCTTTTTCTAACACCTAATTCTGGGGTGAATCTATGATGTTTGTAGTATGAAAGTGAAGGTTGAGTTATTGAATATGGTTTGGAGGGGGTTCTCATAGGCACCAGAGGTGCTCTCCAGCCACCACCATGCTCTCCCCAACATAGGGACTTGGAATGCCAATGACAAGTGTGGAGGAGGGAAGAATCCCCAGAGGGAAAACACCTCTTTCTTGAACAGACCAATTCTGCCTGTCCCTAGAGCTGGCAGTAACCAACTGCCAAAAAAAAGAATGAAATGTGCTCAACCAAGGTGGTGTTTTTGCTTTTCTTTACATCATTGCTCACAGGCCTTCTGACTGCACACAGCAATCAAATAGTAAAATACATGGTGCTAGGGACCAAACTAGCTACATGCAAGAAAAGCACCATAACCCTTGTTACCTCTGCAGCCCAACAAGGAGACATTTTGCTTCCACATTGAAAGGTATTGATGGAATACATTTGATTTGGGGTGTATAAAAACAAACTGTGGGAGAGTCATGTATTTCACAAGTAGAGATTACTGACAGTGTGAAGTCACCTCTCTCAATTCATGATTTTCTTTTTTCCAGAAATCAAGCCCAGGGATCCTCATCCTTAATATCTTCACTGTAGGCTTTCCCTTCCAGATGTTTTTCTTATTTTTATTGGGAACATTCAATAATTATTAAAAAGTAACTGTTAGGATGGAAGGAAGGAAGGAAGGAAGGAAGGAAGGAAGGAAGGAAGGAAGGAAGGAAGGAAGGAAGGAAGGAAGGAAGGAAGGAAGGAAGGAAGGAAGGAGGAAGGGTAACAGAAGAAAAGAACAAATTAAGGCTAAAAGAAGTGAAGTACTAAGGAAGGAATGAAAAGAGGAAGGATGTAAGGAAGGAAGAAATGAAAAAGGAAGGACCGAGGATTAAAGTAAGGATAAAAAAGAAAGAAAGAATAATGGAAAGAAAGGACAAAGAAAGAAAGTAAAGAAAGGAAGGAAGAAAGGAAGAAAGAAGAAGAAAATAAGAAAGAAAGAAAAAAGGAAAAAGAAAGAAAGAAAGAAAGAAAGAAAGAAAAAGAAAAAGGAAAGAAAAGAAAGAAAGAAAGAAAGAAAGAAAAGAGAAAGAAAGAAAGAAAGGAAAGAAAAAAAGAAAGAAAGAAGAAAGAAAGAAAGAAAGAAAGAAAGAAAGAAAGAAAGAAAGAAAAAGAAAAAGAAAGAAAGAAAGAAAGAGAAAGAAAGAAAGAAAGAAAGAAAGAAAGAAAGAAAGAAAGAAGAAAGAAAGAAAGAAAGAAAGAAAGAAAGAAAGAAAGAAAAGAAAGGAAAGAAGAAAGAAAAGAAAGAAGAAAGGAAAGAAGAAAGGAGGGAAGAAAGAAAGAAGAAAGGGAAATAAAGAAAGGAAGGAAGGAGGAAGGAAGGAAGGAAGGAAGGAAGGAAGGAAGGAAGGAAGGAAGGAAGGAGGAAGGAAGGAAGGAAGGAAGGAAGGAAGGAAGGAAGGAAGGAGGAAGGAAGGAAGGAAGGAAGGAAGGAAATACAGATTTTGAGTATTGCTGTGTGAGGAGCCAAAAAAGACATATTCTGCCTGGGTGGTTTCATGAGTCTTATAGTATTGAAAGTTTTGTAGTAACAAATGAATCTTTAGGGTTCTCAAACTCGCAGACCACGGGCTGTTTGCTGTCCTCCATACAACATTTTGTGGCCCTGCCCTAGAGGAACCTTTTTTTGTTTTGTTTTGTTTTAGTTGTTTGGGTCACACACCCCAATGTTCAAGGCTTACTACTGACTTTGCACTCAAGGATCACCCCGACTTTGCCTCCTGCGCCCCCCAGGTAAACTGAGATGCCTGAAAATGATAGTGAATTTGCATTACATCAAGCCAACTAGGGCTTGATCCCCAGCATCCTATATGTTCTCCTGAGCACTGCTTGGAGTAATACTTTTCTTTTATTTTAAAAAATAATATCTTTATCTAATCACTGTCATTACAGATACGATTCTAGTTGGGTTTTAGTCATATAAGGAATAACTCCCTTCACCAATGCAACTTTCCCATCACCAAGGTCCCCCATCTCCCTCCCCACTTCCACCTGTATTCAACACAGACATTCTACTCTCATTCATTAATATTGTTATGGTAGTTATCAGTGTAGTTATTTCTTTAACTGCACTCACTACTCTTTGTGGTTTACTTCTGGAGTAATTCTTGAATGAAGAGCCAGGAGTAACCCCTGAGCATCAGCATCATTGGTGTTATCCGAGCCTTCCTCAATATTTAAATTCATTTTCCTGGGGCTGGGCCGTGGCGCTGGAGGTAAGGTGCCTGCCTTGCCTGCGCTAGCCTAGGACGGACCGCGGTTCGATCCTTCGGTGTCCCATATGGTCCCCCAAGAAGCCAGGAGCAACTTCTGAGCGCATAGCCAGGAGTAACCCCTGAGCAGCACAGGGTGTGGCCCAAAAACCAAAAAAAAAATTCATTTTCCTTTTCTTTGTTGTTGTTAGGAGGACTTGTCATCACATATACTTGGCTGCAATTCATATTTTCCTGCAGTACTCACCAGGGATCACTCTGTTTTGGTTGTGGTACTTGTGCACAATTTACCATGGACAATTCTCCTTCATTTGTAGTGCCTGGACACACTGAATTGTAATGTTCTAGAAATCACATACTTTATTTTGGTGTCACAGGTCCTTGACAGCAGAGCTTCAGAGTCTATACTAAGTGTATGTGGGCAGTATTTGGTTTGGACTCAGGGTCTCAGGCTTGTAATGCAGGCACCTTTATTTACTGAACCATCTCCTGGGCTCCCTATCGTTCATTTACTTTTTTTTTTTTTTTTTGGCTTTTGGGTCACACCCAGTGATGCTCAGGGGTTACTCCTGGCTATGTGCTCAGAAATCACTCCTGGCCAGGGGATAGAACAGAGGTCAGTCCTAGGCTAGCACGGGAAAGGCAGACTCCTTACCACTTGCACCACTGCTCTCGCCCCTAGTTCATTTACAATTTTAAATATATTTACAGGACTGTGAAGATTCTTGGAGCAAGGTTGGAGTAGAAATAAGATATTGTTTTATCTGTATCCTTATCCTTTTCTTTAAAACAGCATGCCTTATTTTATAAGCCTGATTGATAGAAAAAACCAACCCATAAATATTCAAGCCATAAAATGTTGGCCAAAGAAACCACACTGTCTTAAAGCAAAAAGGAAAGAGAGAGATAGAAAGGGAAGAAAAGGGAAAAAAGGCCTGCCACAGAAGCAGACAGGGAGAGGGCAGAGGATGGTCAGGAGGGAAGTGAGAGGGTAAGTAGGGATATAGGTGGCAGGAAATTTGCACTGGTGAAGGGTGTTATACATTGTATGATGGGAAATCAATTATGAACTACTTTATCATTGTATACCTCATAGTGACTTCATTGTGTACATTTATTATTTTTTTAAATGGCCAAGGGGCTGAAGTAATAGTACGGTGGGTAGGGCCCTTGTTTTCCATACAGCTGGCGTAGGTTTAATCCTTGGCATCCCATATAGTCCCCTAAACTCATTATTCCTGAGTGAAGAACCAGGAGTAACCCCTGAATGCTGCTGGATGTAGCCCATAAGCCCCCCCCCCCAAAAGGGAATAATTGCTTTGTAAAATTCTAAGAAATGTGTATTGATGATGTTTTAAGACACTAAAATAATTATGTTTCATAGAAAGACATTTGGAAAGAAAGGCTACTCCATTCTATAGATGGTTTTCTTTCCCCAGATTATATGTAAATCACAATTTTTGGTCAACAAATCATCACTTAAGGCCTAGAGTAAAACAAAATTTTTCAGTGACTCATGGAATAATTTTGATCTTAGAGAAAATAATTCTGAGCTCTTTTACTTAAGTATCTTATTTATAGATGTAGAAGCTGAACACTATTGCTGATTAATATATAGTACTGGAGAGATGACTCATCTGTGGTACTCATACAATATAAATAACTACAATATGAATAACATTGTAAGATATGTAAACACAATAAATTTCTTGTTTGATTTTTATTATTATTTGTTTTCATTGCTAACATTTATTTGAAGGAAAATAGGTTTAGAGCCCTCAAAGAATATTATTTTTTCACAGCTCTTATATTTAGGATACAAATTTATCATTAATTGCAAAACTTATCTTATAATTATAATTATCTTATAACTACAAATCTTATCTTTTAGATAAGATAAAATTAACAGGATTGAAATAGTTTTTTCCCCCACAGACACAGGTCAAACCAAAGGCTTTACACTTCCCATCACGTAGGTAACAATTAGCAATATTTGGATATATTTGTGTTTTTCACAGCTTGAAGATTCTATTAATCCCTTGCTGGAGGTCAGTCATGATGGTTAATATTTGACAGCCACCATTGCAAAATAAATGACCAGAACTGGAATGGTAAATAGAGGTGAGAGGCTCGGGAGCCCAGATGTAAATGTGCTGTCTGCTGCATGCCAAGGCCAAAGATGAGACAAGATCTTCACCTTCACTCTGCTAAACCCTGGATGTTAAAGGTTCCCTGTACTCTGGGTCTGATAGCAAAGCTAGGTAAAATGCTTTCCCACCTAGATTCCCTCTTATTGAGCCTTTTCCTTAGAAATGAAGCAAGTTCCTGCCTCTTAAAGGTCAGCTTCCCTTCCAGGCATGGGAGCTACTTAGAGCTAAGAGCAATAGCACAGAACAGAATCTTTTCAGCTTGCTCTTACATAAGAGTCCTGGGTTTATTTTTTTCCATAACAGAAGGCTGCAGTTGCCACTAAGGACTGGAATGCTGGCTCTGTGATGCCAGCTTTTTCCCTGACTAACCCAAGGACTTCCTTCTTCATTTTTGTTCCCACAATGCCAGTTCATGCCCTTATAGCCTTCTCAACATATCTGTGCTTTCCTTCCTTAACTACCTGGTCTGGGATGCTCACAGTAGAACCTATGCCAGGACTGACCTAAAGTTTCTGGAAGGTTTGTGCCCTGTCTCTGCAGGCCATATGTCTATGCAGCCATACCAATCGGTTTCTGTGTCCCTATGATGGTCTGTAGCCATCAGAGAGGCAGCTGACACAGAAGCCTAAAAGAAAGCCTGGTTTCTTGGTCTTGAATTAGGAACTTCACACTCCTGTGCTACAGAAGTAGACTGAACTGGGGCTGTGCCCAAGGGTATCCCATAACTGTCTTCTTCCCTTTTGCAAGGGATTTGGGGAAAAGAGAGATAATTTTTTTCTGTCTCTCTGGGCTCTTCACTGACTTGTGGAACCAAACAATTAGCATCAGACAGATTAATAGGAGAAAATAACACACTTAAGTTACATGACTAGGAAGATGTGCATGTTCATCTACCTGGATATGGGTTCTACTCTTAGGGGGACAAAATAAGAGTGCATTCCATATTTTTGTTTATTTGGGGGCCACACCCAACTGTGCTCAGGGCTTATTCCTGGCTCTGTGCTCAGGGAGCACTCATGGCAGTGCTGGAGTATCAAATGTAGTGGACATTGTGCCACCGCTCTGGCCCCTGTTGTTGGTTTTTATTCATAATCAAAGTTGTTCATATTACAGTTGGGTTTTTTCACAGTTACAAAGTTGTTTATGATCGAGTTTCAGTCATACAGTTTGCAACACCCTCCACCAGTTTATATTTCCCACCACTAATGTTATTCTTTTGAGCACCACGATCCAGCTCAAGAAGAAAATTAAATACTAGGGTCTGTATATGATGGGTAGAGCACTTTCTGATCCCCAGCATCCCATATAATCTCCCAAGCCTGCCAGGAGTGATTTCTGAGCTCAGAGCCAGAAGTAACCCCTAAGTGCCTCTGGGAGTGACCCAAAAAACAAACAAACAAAAAACAAACAAATCTGGTCTAGAAGAATCAGGATCATGCAGGGGTTTAGCTTGACTGCTTGTGAGCATATGGTCATAAGTTCAATACTGAGTGTGTCCCAAGTTTGCTGAGAGTGAATCTGGTACTATGTGCCTTCAATCTTGATGACAAATGTTTCCTAGTTGTACCCCAGTTAGACGTGTGAGCTCAAAGAGGAGTGCAATATTGGAAGCACAATTCATATGGCATATGAAGTCCAAGAACAATAATCCAGCAGGTAGGGCATTTACCTTGCATACAGTTGACCTGGGTTTTATCCCTGGCATCACATATGGGTCCCAAACCCTGCCAGCAGTGATCCCTGACAACAAAGCCAGAATGTGGTCTAAAACAAAACAAGCAAAACAAAGTGTGTGTGCACAATAGTTAGGAAGTATGTCTCCTGATGAGAACCTGATAACAGCACAGCCATGATTTGGGTCTCAAAGAAGAGGGAGAGAATGATACTGGAGAGATGGGCTCACGGGGCTGGTGCTCTTGCATGTGGAAGTCTGGTTTGATCCCTATACCAAATGGTTCCCCTGACACAGAACTGGGAACAACACTCAAACTTCACTGGGTGCAGCCCTTCTCCCACACCAAGACCCATCCAGCATGTGCTGGCTTCACAGAGTGCAAAACTCAGTGAACACTTGTGATCAAGTGTGCAATCATAACAACCTGATGTATGACGCCCTGTAGAACATCACAGATAGACTAGACATGTGCAGCCCCCATGCTGGCCTTTGCAAAGAAAGACAAAGGAGAGTGAGAGAGGAGATACTTAAAGAGAGAGCATGTCTTGCCAAAGACTGGAAGAAATGTTCCAAATACATCTGATGAAGCCTCACCACCACCATAGCACAATTCTATGAATTAATTATTAAAATAGAGACAATCCACCTTCTTAAACATGGGCCCTAAACTTGAACAGACACACATCATTAAGGTTGTGCCTGTCATCAGTAACCCAACAAAGTTATTTATTCATCTTATTAAAAAAATCATTAAACTCAGAGCACAGTGAGGTTCTATTTTGTACTCATTAGACTGGCTCAGATTTAAAAGACAGATAATCAAATGCTGAAGAAACATAGAACTAGAATGAAGTTTGCAGAAAAGCTACTCTGGGGGAACTAAACTGTTTCTTACTGACCTCTATCTACTCTAGGCCACGACTAACTTCTTTTCCACTAAAAACATCTCCTCCCTCTGCTCTCCCTTCCTTCCTATCTTTTCCCTCCCCTTCTCAAAATACTGGGACATTCCCAGTGACATCAACAGGAGGGACCAGTGAAAGTGTCTCAGTGATTGATGAACCAGAGCAACTGGCCTTTCCCATCAGCTCAGGATCCACACCACAGAGGGTGGAAGTGGGTAACTGTCTTCCCATTCCGACCATGGGATCCAGTCTCGAATGGCACAGGGCTAGACTAGCGAGCAAGCTTTGCTTTTCCAGCAGATTAAATTTGGAAAGAAGCAGCTTGTACATCTGAGATCAAAATACCACCACCACCCCCAGGAAAAGGGTGATTTCAACAATGTAATCATTGTCTTCTTACCTTCTGGCCCAGAGGCTTTAATGTTAGACTGCAGTAAGCTGCACTTTCCTGTGAGTTGTTCTGGTAAGTTCAGGGCATGTCCTTATTGATTTAGGTTGATTCTCTTTCTTTCACTATATAGCCTTCTCTCCAGCTCCTTCCTGGCCAGTCCACACCCCCTTATTTTTTAAGATATAATCGACATATATCATGACATTCATTTCAAGTGGACAATATATTTAGAGAATGAAACAATAACCACAATAAGTTTGCTGTAAAATTTGTATTAAAATGAATTTTTTAGATGTATTGACAAATTGGCAATTGAACCTTTTTTAACATATTTTTATTTTAATTTTGGCACTTTGGTTTATACTACTGTTGATAGTAGGGTTTTGTGCAAAAAATATTCCAGCACCACACCCTCCACCAGAGAGAGTCGGTCCCCTCCATCCAGTGCCCCCCTCCCTTCCCTGTCCTGTGCCTCCCCCTTTACTCCCAGTGGTTCCACACTAAAAACCAGTTCTTCGATTCTGTTGTATACTTGTTATATCTCTACATCATTTCTTTATATCCAGTATGTGAGATAGATCATTCTATGTCTGTCTCTCTCCTTCTAATTTTACTCCACTTGATACTCTCAAGAGTCACCAATTTAGTGAACAATTGCATGATTTTGACTTTTTCTGATGCTTCTACGTACCATAGTTTTTTCTTTATCCATTTTTCTGTTCTTGGACAGTTGGGTTGTTTCCAGATTTTGGCTATTGTGAGTAATGCTGCAATGAACAGAGGAATGAAAATGTCTTTTCTGAAAAGAGTTTTTGGACCCTGGGGGTAGATGCCAACAAGTAGAATTGCTGGGCCCTGTGGAAGTTTGATTCCTAGAGTTTTGATAAGTATGCATATTATTTTCCACAAGGGCTGAGATATTCACTCAGCATTCTTGCTCCTTTCTGCATATATGTCATTGTCACGTCTGTTGATCCAACTGAGGTCCTGCCACCCTGCCACCAAACTGTAAGTTGAGGCAATGTAAGCCAACACAGATAGCCTTTTCTCTCATGGTGAGAATCTGACACTCTCTCAGATCCTTTTCCATGTGTAATATACAGCACTGTCACTTCAGTCACCACATGTACAAAGCACCTCCAGCACTTCTATATTAACTGTGTGATTGGACAGTTGCTCCTTCACTCATTTTGTTCACTCTCTACCTACCTTCACCCCCTGAAACCACTAATTTGTCCTCTATTTCTGTGCATTTGGCTTATTCTCAATGCCATGTCTCAGTGTGACCAGTCACGTTTTTGTCTGTTTTTCACATCACTTGCATCATTTCTGTTGCACACAACAATGTATCAGTCCTTGAACACCACAGAACCCTTACGTGCTTTTCTCTTGGGAATGTCTTCCTTCCCTTAGTACCTTAAGAATAGAATTTCACTGTGAGGAACTCAGAGCCACCTCCCAAAGACACATCTCCCCAGTCACCACCATATTGGGGATTGTGGCTTCAACATATGAATAGTGGAAAATGGGGACAGAAGAGGTTCAATTCAGTTCATAGTAGCATTGGATAAACCTGAGATGATGTGTGCCTGTGTGCAAAAGTACTTATCTTTATTGAGTCCTTTCCCAGATAAAATTGGAGCCAAGCATCAAATTCCAGAAAAATCAGGGGGAAAAAGGGGAGAAAAAAGAAAAAAATTTTCTCTCAGATTAATAAGATACATGTTGTCCTGTCTAGAAACACAATTATGTACTTTCCACACTTTATCTCAGCTTTATGTGCTTCTGGTCCTCTGTGTCTCTAGTCTTGAATTGAGGTCCTTGGTAATTCTATGTCAAGATAACACTATCTGTGACACAGAAGTTCCTTTGAGATCTCCCCTTTTCATCACTTCTCCCAAGCTTTCAAGGAATGGGTATGTCATAGTGTATTGGTTCATGAGTCCATGACAAACCAACAAATTTTGAAGGATTTCCTGGTGGAAATCAGTCCGATCCAATGATTGCCTGTGGGAAGCCCTTTCATTCATCTCAATTTCCTGCTGAAATAGAATGGCAGGAAGTGAATTTCAAGTCAAAGTTTGACTTTTAATGGCCTGGGTCAGATGCTGTCCCCAGATAAAGACCTATGTTACAGACCCCCTCACAGATCAGTTCATCCTTGCAAACTTGGATGCAAACCCCACTAACGTCCATGCAACCTTTTTTTCCCCAGCCACTTGGAACCACCTGGGGCAGGATTCCCTTGGTCCTTCTGGCCTGAACCCCGGCCTGCATTTTTGCCACGTGCAGATCCATCTGAGCAGAAACAAGTCACCTCACCACAGCCATGAACTTCCTCCGGCGCCGCCTCTCTGACAGCAGCTTCGTGGCCAACCTGCCCAATGGCTACATGAGTGATCTGCATCGGCCGGATAGTTCCACCAGCTCCCCTGCCTCCCCAGCCATGGAACGGAGGCACCCCCAGCCCCTGGCCGCCTCCTTCTCCTCGCCGGGCTCCAGTCTCTTCAGCTCCTTCTCTAGTGCTGTGAAGCCCACTTCACCGGCCCCAACAGGGCTGGTGGAGCCTCCAGGCCCTTCTACACCCATAGTGCACAGGCCCCGGGTCCTACTGGTGATCGACGATGCCCACACTGACTGGTAAGCAGGAAGATGCAGGCACTTCCAGCTAGGGGGAAAGATGGAGAGTGGGACCCTGCAAAGACCTGGTGTAGAGAGGGGGAGTGTACTGGAAGGCTCAGGGTTGGGTCATGTGTGAAACCAGCCACTACCATGTGCCAGTGACTTGAAATATATGGATATATGTAGAACCATAATATATATGCAATATATATATATGTATATATATATATATATATATATATATATATATATGCAGAATATATGCAGGGCCATACTCTGACCTCTGCAGCTTCTCCTGCAAATGCCAAATCCTCAGAGCTCTAAAAACTAGAAAACGCCCCCTGTGGGATCAGGTAGCATGGCCTGATCTGAAGAGGGTGAGATGCATAATACTCCTTCTCTCTGGACTTGCCTATGAGAAACAGCTATTCCACTGGACTTTATAGGGGGTGCTCTTCCAAGCCCCCCAGGAGTATGGCAGAGACACTGTTATCCCTCTCTAGAAGGGCAAATTTTTGAACCCTGGCAAGTAGTTTGACCTCTTCCAATGCCAGCCAGCCTCCTTTCATCATTGAAAGTTTGTGAAAGAGCAAAAGATACATTCTAGGTGTCTGACTTGGGGGCAGTGTCTGGCTTTCTGTTTCCCATCCTTGATGGGTGAGCAGCCTGGCTCAGAGCTTGTTCTCTTAAAGCCTCCAGTGGGCCAGAATGACAAGCTTCCTGCCTCTTTCTTGTCAGATCCCAACAGATGTAAGTTCCCAGGGGTAGGCGTTGGGTACCAGTCACATATTGAGCCTGCTATTGCAGGTCACTTGGGACACCTGCTTTGTACACATCTGGGGCATGGTCCATAAGTGGGGACTGGCCCTGTGCACATGGTTCTGTGGGGCAGATGAGTGCTCCCACTCCAACTTACCGGCATCAAGTCAATGAAGTGCATAGGTGCAGCCAGAGATGTGCATTATTAAGCTGGGAGGAGGCAGAGGGAGGGATGGAGCCAGCGTTCTGCCTGTGTTCCAGTACCATGGCTGTAGGATGCATGGTGGCGGTATGAGTCCTGAGATTTTTTACTGTTGACAGTGTGTGAAGTGGAGAATGGCTGTGCCAGTCACTGAGCTGAGTCACAGGCTTAGTCACATATAAACAAGTGCATTGACATTCGCTCCTGAGACTGCAAGCTGCAAGCTCAGGTGGGCACACTCAACCCAGCTCTGAGGCAATTCTAGTCCGAAGGAGGTTTGGCCCTCACCATAACCTTGTTATCCAGAGTTGTCATGCATGTAACTCCTGTGCCAGTTCTAAGATGGCTCTGATGATTAAGCCTTAAGCCTTGTCATCGCCCTGATAATGCTCTTGGAAAGCTCCATCACTAGTTTGGGGCTTGATTTCTGCAGTACTGCATTCGAGCGACTGTGACCTGTGTGAGTTGGCTGTTCTTTATTCCAGTGATGAAAATGCATGCAGAGGGACTGGAGAGTTATTACAGAATGTGGGTCATTTGCCTTGCATGCTACTGACCCAGCCTCTACCCCCCCAACATCTTTATATGTCCCCCTATTCCCCAGAAAGCACCAGGAGTGACTTGAACACAGAGCCAGGAGAAACCCCTGAGCATTGCTGATGTGACCCAAAAAACAAAACCAAAAAAAAAAAAAAAAAAAAAACAAAACCAAAAAAAAACAAAGAAGGAAAGAAAGGAAATGTATCCTGAGACTGAGACTTGTGGGCTTCTATTGCTCCCCAGCTCAATACTTGACCTTGATTTTGAGGATTTCTGCTGGAGTGTGGATTCTGCCTCACACAGTTTGCTGTACTATGGTGGTTTTCTGTACTATGGCAATGTTTACTGTTGTTGGAAACACACTGAAATTTTTGATGTGGAATCTAAAAGAACGGAAAGAAATACCTGGCATGGAATCATAGTTTCTAGTACCTCGGGTGGGAGAAGAGAGATGCTGCGTGTGACTATGTATTGCAGGTAATAGACCATTCTTCCTGGAATCTAATGCACAACCCTGTGATTATAGACAATAAAACTGTATACCAGACATGAAACTTGTTAAGAAATCAGGTCTTAATTGTTCCCAAACAAAATGCAAATTACACTTCCGTGACAGGATAGAGTTGTTAGCTAAATCAACTAAATCGGCAATGGGAATCATATTGTAATATAACACAGTGTTCTACGTCAGTAATAGACCAATGTAAACTAGTTTCTGTATAGAAGTTGAGCTCATAAATTGGGTATGTGCCATGGTTGGGATATCCAGTGCAGACTTCAGAGCTAGACTGACTGATTTGTCTCATCTCTACCCCACGAGTAGGTGATCTTTGCAAATTAACTGCATCTAAAAGAGATTCATAATGGAACCCATAAAAGTTAGGATCTAAATCCTTATAAAACCCAAGTGTCCTATAGCTTAGAAATGAATAAAGAGGATGTAGAACCTGAGCGAAAAGGAATATTCTAAGCACTTTTTGTTCCAATATAGAAGGAATAGAAGGGACATCATGCAAAGTTAAGTAAGTGAGAGGAAAAAGAAAATCCTGAATGATCTCACTCATCAGTACCATAATAAAGAAACAAAAGATGGGAGTAATTGTCCATGAAAACAACAACTTTCACTTTGACAGAACTGAGGGTACCCATGGGGTGAGGAGTGGAAGAGAAGGTGCTTTGGACTAAAGTATAGTGTTATCAGTGTTTACATGGACCTCTAAATGAAATAAACATTTATACTTTGTGAGGTCAATAATTTTATATATACATACAATACATATATTAGATATATAAGTACTTAAGATGTGTCAGACAATACATGTGTTTTAGGTGTGTGATTTGTTTTTATTTATTTGTTTCAGGCCACACCTGCAAGTGCTCAGCATTTACTACTAGATTTTTATTCACATCTTACTCCTAGAAGGGTTTGGGGGACCATCTGGGGTACCTGGATTAAAACTGGGTCAGCTATTTGCAGGACAACTGCCTTGCCTGCAGTACTATCTCTTTAGCCCCCAAACAATGTGGGGGGGTTGTTTTGGTTTTTGTTTAAAGAAACAATACCTCACAATGCTGAGGGTTTATTCCTGGATCTGTGCTTAGGAACCACTCCTGGTAGGGCTTGGGAAACTGTATGTGGGTCTAGAAATCAAATTTCCCTACCCACTGTACTATCTCTCTAGCCCTTAACTGTGTGTATTATTACAGATTATTGTGACCTACTGTGCAGCTCTAATTGTTTTAGGGGTGAATTCATCCTCAATATAGGTAGAATAGATTGGTATTTACTCATGCGCTAGGGTTTTCTAGTGGTCTCTTGACTCTGTGATCTGATGATAAATTTAGATCTTAATATTCTCTCTTGCTGCTCCTCACCCGATGTCCCCACATTGTGTGCTCTAGTGTAGTGGCACAATATATGACACTGAAAAATGCAATGAATGGCCTCCCCCAAGTTTTATTTCCATTTGACTCTGGCTTTCAAGCCCTCTAGTCTACAGGTATGGCCTAAATCATGCATGATTCCAACTGGTGCTAGATACATTCTTGGCCAGAAGAATCGCTTTAACCTCTATCAGTTTTGTCTCACATTATGACACTTTAATCAGGTCATAAGAACAACAATCTTCCTCTTTAATGTCTGGTAGGTTAAAGAAAGGAGAATGAAGAAGTCAACTCATGAACTCACCTAGCAACTGTCTGCATCCAGGAAATGCTCCAGACAGATATTCCCCACCTACAGATGCATTCATGTCTCACATAGCACACTATGCTAGTTTGCAAACTCTAGGCCTCTCAGAATCTCAGCACATCCCCAATTATCATCCAAAAGGGTGCTGCCAGCCTTAGAAGACTAACCCTGCTCTGTTGGCATTCATCCCCTGCTGCCAAGAGCAGCCAGCAGGTGGCGCACCCGTCCCATTCTCCTGGGCGGTACTGGCAGGAGCGGGTGGGGGCTGCCTGGGTAAGCCACTTGTCTAGCCCACTTCATTGTGCAAACTGTCTCCTGAGAGGAAGAAATGATCTGAAGGGGGGAGAAGACAGCTCCCCACCACCCCTTTTCTTTTCCCTTTGAGATGATAATGAGTGGGTTGATGTCCCTGCACTGTCTGGACTGGGAGTGAACTCATCAGGAAGAATGGGGCTTCCTTTTCTCCCTTCTCTCAGGCTCCAGCTTTCCAGTGAAAAAATCTGGTTTCCAGAATAAGGGAGGGTATTTCATTGCCTCACTACCCTCCCACGCACAAATACACCCTACTTCTCCTCCTAGTGGAAGCTAGTTTGAGAGTTGAACTAGCCGTGCACCCCCACACTCTTACCCTTTCCCCCTCTGATCATGTGACTGTCCTCAGACCTCCCAACCCCATTGGGGAAGTTGGCCCTAGAGGTGAATATTACTAGTTCTGGGAGCCCTTTGGGTCAACCCATAGCAGGGCTGATTTAACAGGTCTCCCCTGCATCCCGCCCTCTGGGAGGAGGCAGATTAGCCAATGGTGTGAACCCTGTGGAAAGGAAGGCTTTGATGGGTTTCAGGCTCATTTGTCTTCAGACTGCTCCAATCTGGTCTCAGGCCTCCTTGGTCTTGCCTCCAGGTTCTCCAGTGCCTGTTTTCTGAGCTGACACTTGCTCTGATGAACCATCATATATCCCTTAGCACATCACTCATTAGCATCACTCCTGAGGCTGTGCTAATAGTCCACCTTCAGTTACACTTGGAATTGTGTGTTTTGGTCCTTTCCCAGGTTTTCAGTATCTAGTAAGATATTTCCTTCATAACTACATGATGACAGAGGTGAACCTCTGTACCATCCCGGTGTATGTGCTGCCCATCCTTCTTTGGGTAGTAGGTCTGGATATTCCAACTTGTTTCCCTTCTTGGTCCAGGAGGCAGAAACTGGCTAGAAGTGAGGTCAGCAAATGGTTATGGACATACTCAGGCTAGAGATCCTTGGCCCCAGCAAGAGCTAACTGAGCTGTTCTGAGCACAGGTAAGGAGATTAGACTAAGGACCATGAGTTGTGTGTAGGTTTGATGCTCAGCTGAGTGTACTTTTTGTGTGTGATGGGTATATAGGCAAGTCATGGAAGAGCTCCTGAGCACATACAAGTGTGTGTGTGTGTGTGTGTGTGTGTGTGTGTGTGTGTGTGTGTGTGTGAGAGAGAGAGAGAGAGAGAGAGAGAGAGATATGTTCTTACTCTTCTGTGCATTGTCTTGACTCTTATTTTCCACTTCTCTATGTCACTGTAATACTGCCATTTAATCTTATTTTTTAACAATAGGCAAAGATTTTTGTGTTATTTTCTTTTATAATATTGTCTATAGAAGGTATTGAAATTTTAGATCTTTGCTTCAAAATCCAAACACTGACCAGTAAAAACTGGTCCCTCAACAGTTTATGAGTTGGTCCCATTCCCCACTCTGGCATCTTCCAGATCTCTGGCCTCGAGAGCAGGCTGAGCACAGACAGATAGACAGACACAGCCAAACTGCCCCAGACACTCCTCCAGGCCTCTGGCCTCTGGCTCTAGTGCCTTCTCTGACCTCACTCATGGCCACCCTCCCAGAATTTCTGCTCTTCTCTTTCAACAAATGCCCATTGTTACCTGCCCTTCAGTCTCACCTTTTTTTACACTATCCTCTGCTTGTATTTGTTGGGGAGGAAGTCAAAGGGGTATTCTTGACTTGCAGCACCCCTCAGCTAACCATCTTCTAGCCTGGACTCACTCAAGCTGACACTAAGGTGTGGTTGACAGTACCCAGAGAGTTTCCTGAGTCTTAGGCCCATTGTTATAGAAAGTCTGACATTCTGTACTGCTGGTACTGTTAGGGGTGCCCATATACCCCTAGGGGGTTTCTTTATTTCACAGAGCCTAGACAAGCAGGAGGTGCCTAGGGATTTGAATAAATGGCTTTGGAATAAGTTACTAGTGTAACGTTTTTGAAAAAAAAATTGTTTTTAACATTTTAATTTAATTGTTTTAATTGAATCACTTCGAAATACATACTTACAAAGTTATTCAGAGTTGTTTCAGTCATACAATGTCCAACACCCATGCCTCACCAGTGCACATTTCATACCACCAATGCCCCAAATTTCCCTCCTGCCTGTCCCACCCTACTATGCCCTCCACCCCCAGACTGCCTATAGAGAAGACATTTTCCTTTTCTTCTCTTTTTTTTTTTCTTATCCTTTTTTCCTTTTAGGCACTGTGGTTTGCAATACTGTTACTGAAAAGGTATCATGCATATCATTTTACCTCCTTCAGCACCCAGTTCTTGTTTAGAGAGATCATTTGCAACTATCATTATCATAGTGGTCCCTTCTTTGTACTAACTGCACTCCCCACTCTTTGTGGCAAGCTTCCTACCATGGACCAGTCCTCCTGGTTCTCATTTCTATTGACTTTAGATATTATTATCACACTATATCCCACAGATGACTGTAGTCATACTATGTCTGTCCCTTCCCCTATGACTCATTTCACTCAGCATAATCCATCCATGTATGAACAAATTTTTTGACTTTGGTTTTCAAAACATCTGTGTAATATTACATGGGGTAGATGTACCATAGTTTCTTTATCTACTCATCTGTTCTCAGCACTTCGTTGTTTCTAGATTCTGGCTACTGTGAATGGTCTTATTGCCATTTTTAAATTCTTTCTTGGCCTCTTGTGGCAGGGATCATGGACTGCTACAGAGCAGGGATATCTTAGCCAAGACAGAAAGTGCTGCCATCACTCATCCCCATCCCATGGCTAACCACAGCCTTGTAGATGAAATGGATGCCAGGCAAGTCAGGCCTGCGGGATTATGCATGAACATCTGAGCAGGGTGGACACTGGGGTCCTCCAAGCCTCAGGACTGCATCTGATACCAGTCTTCACTGTGTAGCAACGGGTCCCACTATCTAATTTTGGGGGATTCATGGTTCTCAGTCTGGAGCAAGAATTTACTCTTCCCAAGAAAAGGAAAATCAGTCTAAGTCCCAATCAGATTCCCCAAGTGCAGTTGCCTATTCCTACAGGAAGGAATTTCAGAAGGCAAATAGTGCAGCATAGGTTTTGTTTGTTTTTGCTTTCGGGCCATACCTGCTGGTGCTCAAGGCTTACTTTTTGCTCTGAACTTGAGAATTAGTCCTGGTGGGCTTGGGTCCTATATAGGATGCCAGGGATTGAACTCAGGTAAACCACATTTAAGGTAAATACCCTATCCACTATACTATTACCACAATAGTATAGATATTTTATTGAAAATGAAGGAGGGAGAAGATGTGTTCAAGAACAAAAGGAATGTATTCAAGACCAAAAAAGAGTGTGAGTGAGTGAGTCAGTGAGTAAGTGAGTCAGTGAGCCAGTGAAAGAGACCAATAAATTCAAACAAATGAATTGCATACCCCAGGTGAATTTGCTAGTGCCTCTGAAAGTGGGGTGAACATTTTTTGCTTCTGCAAAGATGATTTCATAATCCCTTTTCCAGGATGTCCAGGTTTGAGGATTTTCCTGTAGATTGAAGCCTATTGCTAGTGCAGTGTCAGAGGGAAAGACTGAACTTTGCATGGCCTTTGTTCATATTCTGGTCAGAGCCTTAAGTTCCTGCCGGTTTCTCCTCTCTGAATAAGTCTGGGACTTCCTTTCTGGACTGGCACCATTCAGAATCTTATCAGGCCTTAAAGTACAAACCTGGAGTTGAAACTGGTTGGTGACTGGGATTCTCGTTCAAATTAGATCTAGCTTTATTACTTGAACTCATTGCCAAGGGATCTCTTGTCCTCCTTCTCCACCTTTTACCTCTTACCTGATTTTGTCTCCACAAATGGTCACAGTGGCCTGGTAGCATGATTCCAATACCAAAGATGACAAATGCTACAATCCAGGGCTCACATCTCCCCAGGGATCTGACAGCTGACTTTCTTCCAACATACCTCTGCTCCTGGGCAACTCCTGCTTTGTCTGGGATTGAATTTTACAGGGAGGAAGCCAAGCTAGGAGAGACCAGGCACCTGGTCCTGAAATCAAGGCAAGAGAGTTTCTAGGCTAGCACTTGAATGGGACTCATTTCTTCTGTTTTGGAGAGGAGAAGGGAGACCATATTTGCTGGTTCTAAGGGCTACTCCTGGCTTAGGGACTGCTGTCAGCTCAGTATCATTACCAGCAATGGCCAAGAGACCATGTGGTGCTGGGTATTGAACCCAGGCCTCCTGCATGCAAAGCCTGCACTCAGCTCTTTGAGTGTTCTCTGGTCCCAGGGCTAAGTTCTTAAGGAGTCCCAGGGGATGTGAGGCTAATCATGGCCTGAGTCACCAGCCTTTGGCATGACTGAAATGCTTGTTTTTAAAAAATGGTCAAAATTATTTTTGAACAATAGATAAAAGTGTGAATAAATAACCCACTGTCTGGGTTGAGCTGTCTGGGATGGGATAGTGTCTTCATTACTATCTAGTGGCAAGCCTTAGTGAACTTTTCCTCCCCAAACTGCTTGCTACATGGTTTTCATTGATTCTTCTATCAAATCTCCCAACCATTGCAATATTTTATGGTTCTTGTTTTGTACTTGAGGAACTGAGGCCAAAAGGCTAAAATAAAAGCAGATGTAAGACTCAGACCATCTACTCTGACCTTCTAGGTCACTTGCTATCCCTCCACTTAGTTATAGGCTCACTTGTGCTTTGTGCTGTGCAGGACTGAGAAGCAGGTTCTGGGGCCCCCATCATACATTGACACACACATCTACCCATGCCCAGTGTAGAGGGCAGGAGCACTCCATATCTCAGCCTGATGCCCATCCAGAGGCTTCTAGTAGTCTCACCCTAAAAGGAAGCCCTTGAGACAGCTGAGTGCTGAGAGATGCTGGGGAAAAACTCTGCCCTTGAAGCCATCTTTTTTTTTGTTTATTTGTTTTGTTTTGTTTTTGAGCACACCCGGCAGCGCTCAGGGGTGGCTCTACACTCAGAAATCACTTCTGGCAGACTCAGGGAACCATATGAGATGCCGGGATTTGAACCACAGACCTTTTGCATGCAAGGCAAATGCCTTACTTTCATGCTAACTCTCCAGCCCAGGAGCCATCTTGACATTCAGATTAGAAACTGTCTCAGATTGGAAACCATCCCCATTGGAGAAATTACTCTTTAAAAAAAGAATCTGCTTTATAAGATCCAGGGAGCTCAGACAGAATCTTTCTGTTAATGGCTTCTCTTATTTTTTTAATATTAAAGATAATATTTCCTAACACAAGGGTCTTTTCCCCAAGAAATTTAAAATGGAGAAAAAGATAAATGACATGAACTCAGTCTAGAAGAGCAACACAGCTCTGTGAGTGTGGCTATCTCTGGGCATTATCTGTAGTGTAGACTTGCCAAGCCTTTCTTGCCCTGGTTTCCTCATCTGTGAAAGAGGAATCTTGGAAGGAACCAGCACCTTTACCACTGTGCTCATGGGGAGGCTGGAGAATACTTTTAGAATTCTTTAGAATTCATCCCATATTATAGGGTGGGCCATTTGCCTATCCTAGGACTGGTGCTGGGACCCGAGCTGGGTTTAAGCCACCCTGGTTAAACTACCTTATCCTAGGAGCCTGGCACAGTGTCTTGTAATGTGGTGAGATAGGTACAATGAATGACAGTCATGAAAATGAGGGGCTCTGAGAAAGTTTGGGGTTGAGTTCATGGAGCAGAATTTCTGGAGAAGCAGTCAGCTATCTGGAATTGAATCAGAGAACCTAGGTCAAAGTACCTGGAGGTCAGAATACCTAAGAGTCAGAATAGTTGGGAGTAATTGTACCTGGTAGTACCTGCTATCAGAGTATCTGGGATCAAAATGCCTGGAATCAGAATAGTCATGAGTCAGAATACCTGGGGTCAGAGTATCCAGGAGTCAGAGTACTTGGAAGTCAGAATATTTGGGAGTAAAAGTATCTGATATTACCTGCGATCAGAGTAACTGAGATCAGAGTAGAGTACCTTAGGGTAGAGTAGCTGAGATCAAAGTACCTGGAATCAGAGTACCTGGCAGACAGTGCTTAAAAGTCAGAGTACATGGGACCAGAGTAATTGGGTCAGAGTTGAGAATCAAACTGTCTGGGAGTAAGAGTATCTAGTAATAACTATGATCATAGTATCTGGGGTCAGAGTACCTAGGAGTCAGCATACTTTGGTCAAAGCATCTAGGAGTCAGAGTATCTTGGAGTAAGGATACCTGGTATCTATGAAAAGAGTACCTGGGATCAGAGTACATAATGCCATTTCCCAGACTTCTGCATTCCTTGATTTCTAAGCTACTATTTCAAGCCAGATCTTACCTAGGGGCCTGCTACACCCCTACTCTTACCAGAGGCCCAAGAGCAGTGGTAGGGTGGGGTATATATTAGCACATCCCTCCTGCAAGACCTCTGAGACCTCTAAGACCATTCCACTTTCCACTGATCCACTGCCCTATAGAGAAGGGGTGGGTTTTGAACTCATCCTAAATCACCATCAGTCCCTTAGGGCTAGGGTTGGCAGATTTAAAAAATAAGAATACCAGTTCTTCCCCATACAGAAACACTGGGTGAGCAGATCTATTCAGATCCATGCAATATTGACACAGAATTGTGTTGTAGGCTTTGTGTTGGTCTGAAGTTTGGATTGAATTAAGTGTCCTGCATTGAATCACTGTCCATCCTACTCATGGGCCAGACAGTGAGTGCTCAAGACGTGAGTTCAGGGAGATGCGGGGTGATATGGCTTGTCCCTGCTTCCCAATCAGAACCAGAGCTGGACACCCCAGACTCTCATACTCTCCCCAGAAATGTGCGCTTCCTGCAGGGAGAAAGGGCACTCTCACCCTCTGAGGCACTCTCACCTCCTGAGGCCTTGGGAAAACCTGATCTCTGAACCCCAAAATCCATGTCCCTCTGCTGCCACCGGCAGGATCAGGACTTGTTCTTTTGGACAAGTCCTTGTAGAAAGAGGGATGTGGCTTTGGCAGGGTACTAGCAGGCTCTGAAATGGCCACTGTTGCAACCATTCACAGCAGTCCCTAATGGCTGCTGACTCCAGGAGTCCTGAGGGCTGGGGGAGGGAGCCTCTTGGCCAGTCTCTCTGTCCAGCTGGACATGCCCGACGCTGGCTGGAAACACAGGGCTCTGGGGGTGGGAGGCTGGCCAGAACTCTGAGAGAAGATGGCAGTCACCTCCTCCTCCTAAAGCATATTGGGGGGCTCCTGCCGGCAACCTCACACCTCATTGGAGAAGCAGATCCTTGTTTCTTAGAAGCCATCTTCCCGCCCTACACACACATACCCTGCTATTTCCCGTGCGCCTAGGTTCTCCTTGAACAGTCAGGCATTGTCCCTGTGCTGGAATAAGCAAGAGTGGGAGCACGAGGGAGACCTGAAAGGTAACGGGGCACCTTCTACTGACTCATGAGCCACCTGCTGTAGACTCATCCTTCCCACATGTCCTGTGTCTCCCCCAATCTTGAAGGCTCCAGTGTGAGGGGAGGGCAGGGCCAGAGCATTCCCCAGCGGCCTGGCCAGTCGCCTGGAGACAGGCTCCCTTTTCCCAGGCCCGGCCCCTTTTATCGGGGAGACAATGTGCGCACACAGTGAGGGCCTTGTGTGGCACCCAAGCCCCGAGCCCTTTGACTTGAGGAATTTTTCAAGTGCTGACCTCGCTTCGTGAGGCCTCTCTGCCATCCAATCCCGAGGCCTGGTGGGCAGGGACGAAGGGAGGGTGTGGGGGGAAACAGTGAGGAGTTGTCTCCTGCAGGCCTGCTAGGACTTCACCCCCTGAAGCTGGTGCTAGAAAATCTGGGGGAAATGTCTCTGCAGAGAAGGGGGTGGGACTATGGTGGTGCTGGTGGCTAGGATTCTGCTCTCTCTTCTCCCATCTCTCTTCTCCCACCCATAAAGCAAATGATAGTTAAGTTCATGGTCCCCCAAAGCCTGTTTGCAATGGGGTGACATTCGGATTCAGGGTCACCCTGCACTTTTCTACTACATAAAGGACCCTGTTTTGTAGAAAAAAGGACCATATTGTCATCTGTTAGTCTCTGTAGAACTCTGCTGTTTCCTTCCCTCTTTGTACCTCTTTGTTGACCTGCTACACTCCTGGGAGTAGGGGTATGGTGGGGGAACTGACTTGCTTGGTTTTACTTGTCCCTGGGACCTCAGCTCAGTCTCATTAAGACCGTTGAAGATGCCTAGAGTGATGGATAGCACTTGCCTTGCATGTAGCTGACCTGTTTGATCCTCAGTGCTCCCCCAGACCCTGCCTAGAGTGATTCTTAAGCACAAAGCCAGGAGTAAGCCCTGAGCACTGCCAGGTGTGGCCTAACCTCCCCTTATCCCTCTCCAAAACTATATTTTTGAAGAGAGGAGTTCAGTTCTCCCCATGCAAACAGAGGTGCTGCTTGCTCTAGAGATGAACAGTATGGGTGCAGGACAGTCACCTAAGACCCTCTTCCCCAAGCCCCACACCGGTGAGTTCTTAGAGTAGAACTTCCAAATTTGAAGAGTTTTTGTCATGATTCTGTTTCCAAACCCCAAGATGGAAATTTCACAGGAGCCAAACGGGCTAAATGGAGCCAGTAAGAAAGAAGCGGTCTTTTAGCAAAAATACAGAATAGTAAAGTCTCCCCAGGATCAAGAGGGCTGCCTGGCCAGAAAGTTCTCTGTTGCAACAAATGAATGATTAAAATGAAGACAACAGCAATAATAATAATAAAAATAAATTAACACTCACCCGTCTCTGGTGTGTGTTTACAGCAGGAAACACAGTGCTCTGTTGTGTCCACCCCAGCCCCTTTCTGCCTCCCTCCCAAAACCTGTTTTGTTGTCAGTGTCCATTGGTTTGTCTTTATTTTGCTGGACCCGGTTCATTTATTTTATTTTCTTATGATGCTGGCACAGGTAAAATCATCCAATTTTTGTCTTTTTCCTTCTAACTTCACTTGCTTTGTTCAATTTCCTCCTGTTCTCTGAATGTTCTCTGAATGGGAAACATTCTTTCTATGAGTACAACACTATCACATATTGTTTATATCTCACATATTTTGCTGTTATTGTGTTGGTTTATTTTTAATGGGGGTGCAGTGCTCAGGCGGTCAAGAGGCCTCTGGCAATTTTTGTTCAACCTTTCCCAGGATCCAATATGAGGGTCTGAGGAAATGATGTTTTTCCATTTTTGTCGGTACACTTTGCACTTGGCTTGTTTCCACATCTTAGTTATTGTAAACAGTCCTACAGTAACTATTGGGGTGGAGCTAACTTTTCAAGTTAATATGTTCATATTCTTTGAATTGATACCTGATAATGGAATTGATTATCTTGAGCTTTTTGAGAAATCTTCCTGTTTTTTGAAATGCTTGTCCCAGTTTACATTCCCATCTCTGACTATTCTGGCCCTTTCCCAGGTCTGGCCTTACTTTCCTTTGAGAAGTTCATTAGTTGAACTGGTAATCCCTCCCTGTCCTCTGAAACTTTTCTCATCCATGTCCTCTGAATGGCTTTTGAAGGTGTCTCCACAATGTTCTGGGCTTTGTGAGATGTATCGTGCTAGAGACTAGGCTTTGCCTCAGGGAAACGGTCACTGTAATAATGCCAACCTCATTACAGAACTTCTCTTCTCCTTGCCTGTGGAAGCCTGAGATGTGTTTCCCTGGCAGGAGGGGGGGCTGTCTATGAGGGGGCTTTGCTCTCATCTCCTGACCCCCTTGTCCTGGAACCAGCAGGAAGGCAGGAGCCTGGGTTTCCTGGAAATTTTCAGTCCACTAAGTGCCCTCTTCATATTGGAATGAACTAAATTAGGGGGTTCCAATGCAGCTGCTCATAGGAGACAAAGCTGGTTGGTGAGTGAAGGAGCAGGTGGTAGGAAGAGGCACAGGCTGAAGAAATATTTCCCTACCGTCACAACAGCACCAGAACAATAAATGTGTCTGTCACTTGGTTTTAGCTTCCGTATGTTCACAGAGAGCCGTGGTGGACATGAAAAGTGATGCCCATCTGGAGATGGCAGCTGTAGTCCACTCTGTGGGCCTGATGTTGCTGAATTATTTCAGGGGAAGCCAATGAACTGAGTTTTGGTGTAAATTTTATATCATTAAATTAAAAGAATAAACCAGAACTAGTAGTAGTGAGTAGGGTGTTTGCTTTGCAGGTGTAGTCCCAAAACAGGCAAAAGATTTAAGTCTAATAGAACCAAGCTGTGGACTCTATGAGGTAGCAATTCCTGATATAGAAGACAGGAGTTGGGGTAAGTATTCAGTCTAGCTCCTCATCTAGCCTTCTCTTGACTAAACTCTAAGTGTCAGGATGGCAGGGGGCTGCTTTATTCAGCATAATTCCTGTGCTGAGCACATAGTAGACTTAGATAGATTAGTAGATTATCTAGTAGATTAGATAGATTGATGCTTCATCAGTTGTTAAATAAATGGATGGGTGGATCAATTCTTTGCTGGGTAGATAAATAATCTGGATGGTTGAATGAGTGGATTAATGCATGGATGGATGAATGGAAAGATGTATAGGAAGGAAGGAAGGATAGAAGGAAGGAAGGAAGGAAGGAAGGAAGGAAGGAAGGAAGGAAGGAAGGAAGGAAGGAAGGAAGGAAGGAAGGAAGGAAGGAAGGAAGGAAGGAAGGAAGGAAGGGAGAGAGGAAGGAAGGAAGGAAGGAAGGAAGGAAGGAAGGAAGGAAGGAAGGAAGGAAGGAAGGAAGGAAGGAAGGAAGGAAGGAAGGGAGAGAGGAAGGAAGGGAGGAAGGAAGGAAGGAAGGAAGGAAGGAAGGGAGAGAGGAAGGAAGGGAGGAAGGAAGGAAGGAAGGAAGGAAGGAAGGAAGGAAGGAAGGAAGGAAGGAAGGAAGGAAGGAAGGAAGGAAGGAAGGGAGAGAGGAAGGAAGGGAGGAAGGAAGGAAGGAAGGAAGGAAGGAAGGAAGGAAGGAAGGAAGGAAGGAAGGAAGGAAGGAAGGAAGGAAGGAAGGAAGGAAGGAAGGAAGGAAGGAAGGGAGGGAGGGAGAGAGAGGAAGGAAGAGAGGAAGGGAGAGAGGGAGAAAGGAAGGGAGGGAGGGAAGAAAGAAGGAAGGAAGGGAAGAGGAAGGTTTCCCAGTAAACCATATACCCCCCAAGCATTGCCAGGAGTAATTTCTAAGTGCAAAGCCAGAAGTAAGGCTGAGCACCATTGAGTATGGCCCCAAAACAAAAACAAACTCATATAAAAATCACCGGCAGATGCTGACTCGGACTGTGGCTCATAGTACATCAGAATCCTAGGCCCTGACTCTTAGTAGGACATGACAGAATGTGTTCTCAGGATCCTCCAGAGAAAGATGCTTCCCTGGGTAACTGGACCAACTGATCTACATACCACATTGTTCCCTGTGCTCATTCTGGGCATCTCATTCCTTGGGCACATACTTCTACTCCCACAACCCCCATTCATTTTCTGACCTTCTGTGAGTGCATCTGTACACCAGAGCAAAGATACTCAGCCTTTCTCAGGCCTGCCTGAGTTCCATGAGGTTCAGTCAGGGAGTGAATTGAGGACCTGAATTGTGACCTAGCCTCCCCTCAAAATACCTTTCCCTTTTTGATGCCACTGGAAGATCATGTGACCTTCTGCACTCTGGGGCCCTCTGACTCTTAGTTCTCATCTTCACAGCTTTCAACCCAAGGGTCAAGGCACTGCGCACCATCAGAGGTGCCTTCCCTCACTCTTCCTGCAGAAGATTTGGTTCAAGGATCCAAGGACAGTCTTTCTCCTCGAAAGTCCCCTCTGGTTTGTAGTCAAGATGGTTGGCAACATAAGTGGCAGAGAACAACACAACACCACTGTGCCGCCGGGCTTTGCCCATGTCACCAAGTGGCCCAGCCCATGGAAGGCCTGTGTGGTCCACCTTCTGCCTCCTCACACTTCCATCCCACCACAAATGAGCCACCATCTATGTGTGGCATCAGAAACACAAGGAAATCTTTCTGGCTCCCTCCTCTGCCCATCTCACTGCACTACCCAACCTGTGGGCAGATAGATATATCCATCCAAACAGCACATTCCTGGGCCCTCCTCCCCTCCAGGGCCACAGGGTTGCAGCCTCCTGGATGGATTTCCAAGAGAGGCACCCTGGGTCGCCTCTAAATCTGCGTGTGCCTGTTCTTCCCTTCTCCTGTCTCAGCTGCATCCATGAAAGAAGCTGGTACCGTGTCTCCTTGTAAATCCCTCACATTCCACATCCCGCCTCCCCCCAGCGAGGCATTTCCCACCCCAGGCTCCACCGGTTTTATAATATTCTCCTTCCTGGTGCCTCTGATGTGGCAGTAAAATATGAGACCACCCACAGAGGCAGAAGCTTTGTGGAATCAAGTGGGGGGCCCGGCCCCTTTCCCAAGGCTGATGAGGACTTGACTGATGGCTGTGATATTCAGGGAGCCTGTTATGAGAATAAACATGTTAGGGCATCAGGAAGATGGGGCCTCTGGGCACAGCTGAGGTCAAACAAGCGGGGCAGTTACAGAGTAACCCAGCCCCCAAGGCATCTAGAATTCCAGACCATCCTTCCCCTCCCCTCTCCCAGACAGAGGAGTTCAGAGGCAGCTCTAGGCTGAATGAATCAGGGGGCAGCAGCCTGTGTGGCCTGTCAGAAGCCAGATTTCTGACTGCTGGCCAGGGAGGACCGCGGACCGCCTGACCCGCAGCCTCAGCCCAGTCTGCCTGCCAGACCCCCATGGTAAACATTCCAGAGATGGGCAGCGCGTGTGTTCGTCGTTGGCAGGTGAGGTGAGGCCGTGTGTGCACCGGAGCTGCCTGGGTGGCATTGCTCTAGCTCAGAGCATTCTGAGTTCAGGGTTAGAACCCGGGTAAGGACTGCTGGTCAGGCCGCTTGGATCCTGGACAAAGGCGTCCACATCTTAATCAGCACAGACGGGTAGGTGTTTTTCTGCGGGGTGCCCGTAGGTGGCAGTGAAGCATCTCCCTGAGGCCTAGGCCGCTCCCTGGAAGACATTTCAATTGAGCTCGAACCTTTGCTGCGATTCTATGTGTCACTTTTTCTTGTTTTAAATAATTTTTATTTTGACCAAAGTGAATTACAGATCTTTCACAGTAATGAGCTAAACACGGGACACGAAGTTTCTGTGAGCATGGAGGCACAGATGCCCAGTCTCAGTAGTTCCCAAAAGGGAGAAGGAGAGAGGATAAGAGAGTGAATGAGAAAGAGAGAGAGGGTCAGCACCATAAATTCATAAATTCTGCCATAAATTCAGCAGAATCCAGATCATGAGGGACCCAGAGAGTGTGGACTGACTCCCTTCAATCTAAAAGCCTGAAACCGAACTCATAGAAACCACAGATGTTATGTGAGTTTGAATTTTGGAGGTATTGTATAAATTGGACCATCCTGTTCCCTGCCTGAACCCCTCCCAGGGCCATGTGAGTGGCCCTTAGATGGAGGGGTCTGTGGATGCTGGCAGGTTTCTGACCCTCATAACCTCAATTGTTGTTGTCTATTGTCCCTGATGGGACACATCAAAAGAGCAGAAATGTCCTCTGGTCTGTGTCTTTCACAAAGGCCCAATGATGCTTTGTGGATGAGGGACCCCAAAAATTTGTCACTCAAAGCTGAGGAAACACTTGGTAGTTCTTTGCTATTGCTTCAACCCTGACTCTGAGCTACACACACTTTGGAGTCTACACAGTACCAGGCACTATTCTAAGTTGTTCTCATTTTTGGTCTTATTTTTATTTTTTTTAGCAAAGCAGAAGTTTATTTCCAATATTTTTAAATATTGTCTTTATTTAAGCTCCTTGATTACAACATAATTGTAGTTCGGTTTCAGTCATAAAGAAGACACACACGCCCTTCACCAGTGCAACATTTCCATCACCAATGTCTCCAGTCTCCCTCCTCCACTCTACCCCACCCCTGCCTGTATTAGAAACAGGCATTCTACTTCTCTCACTCATTGACATTGTCACCATAGTTGTCAGTGTAGTTATTTCTCTAACTGCACTCACCACTCTTTGTGGTGAGCTTCATATCACGAGCCTGTCCTTTCAGCCCCTCTTTGGTCTTTGGTCTCATTTAATTCTCACAACCACACTGCAAGATAGCTATTGTGAGTCCCGATTTGCAAGTCCAGGGGGGATAGTGAGTGCTCTCAGCCAGATAGCCTGTGAGGGAGTGCCAGGATCACATCCAGTCACCCCAACTCACACCAACAGATTGTTCTGCCTTGCAGCATAGAGGGGAAGGGGCTAGATCATCACAGCCCTGACTGGAGACACAGACCTTGTAACAAATGAGGAGACTGAGTCCTAGAGTGGCCCAGTGCCTTGTCATATCACCATGTGAGTGGCGGTTCTTGGGTTTTCTCAAGCCTGCACTCGTCCCAATCCATGCTTTGTCCAGCATACTGATGATGATGCACTATTTACCATCTGAGCTCCCTGGCCCACTCAAAATTCATTCTATTTTCTGAAGCATAAGCTGTAGAGACTCAGCTCAAATTTTGTTCTGTTTCTGACAAACTCTCCATCCTGACAGAGAGATGAGTTCTGTATCAGAGTCTGCAATACAAACCATGCCATAGGGACCCAGAAATTTGGCATCTGTGCCCATTAGCATCAGGGTCCAATCCCATTCCCCATTCTCCCAATATTGTGACCAGGGGACAGCTGGGGTGTTGATGAGGAAATAACCGTGTGGGCTTATTTATGTGTGTGTCTTCAAAAGGCCTTAGGGTTCAGGGAAGAGAGGGTACAATGGAGAATCAAGTATAAACCCTTTCAGCTCTCCTGTGTTCTGAATGGAACACCCCAAATTCCAGAATTTCCAGTTCTCACTGTGACAGTAGATTCTTATATTCCATCTGTTGAGGAAAAAGATATATTCAATGTAAGTGTTTACTAGTTTTATTGTCATTATTAAACATTAGATATATGTTAAATACATGTGATACATTGGCTTTAATTTTTCTTTTGCTCCTGATTCTACCAATATTAGTAGAGGTACAAATGCTTACATCCATTAGGACTATAAAATAATACCATGCATCTCCCTGATGATTACCACCTCACACCCCAGAGATTGGCACACATCACAAAGAATGAGAACAATCAGTGCTGGTGGGGATGTGGAGAGAAAGGAACTCTTATCCACTGCTGGTGGGAATGCCGTCTAGTACAACCTTTATGGAAAGCGATATGGAGATTCCTCCAAAAACTGGAAATTGAGCTCCCATATGACCCAGCTATACCACTCCTAGGAATATACCCTAGGAACACAAAAATACAATACAAAAACCCCTTCCTTACACCTATATTCATTGCAGCACTATTTACCATAGCAAGACTCTGGAAACAACCAAGATGCCCTTCAACAGACGAATGGCTAAAGAAACTGTGGTACATATACACAATGGAATATTATGCAGCTGTCAGGAGAGATGAAGTCATGAAATTTTCCTATATATGGATGTACACGGAATCTATTATGCTGAGTGAAATAAGTCAGAGAGAGAGAGAGATAAACGCAGAATGGTCTCACTCATCTATGGGTTTTAAGAAAAATGAAAGACATTCTTGCAATAATAATTTTCAGACACAAAAGAGAAAGAGCTGGAAGTTCCAGCTCACCTCAGGAAGCTCACCACAAAGAGTGATGAGTTTAGTTAGAGAAATAACTACATTTTGAACTGTCCTAATAATGAGAATGTATGAGGGAAATGAAGAGCCTGTTTAGAGTACAGGTGGGGGTCGGGTGGGGAGGAGGGAGACTTGGGACATTGGTGATGGGAATGTTGCACTGGTGATGGGTGGTGTTCTTTACATGACTGAAACCCAAACACAATCATGTATGTAATCAAGGTATTTAAATAAAATATATATTAAAAAATAATACCATGGGGCCGGGCGGTGGCGCTAAAGGTAAGGTGCGCCTGCCTTGCCTGCGGTAGCCTTGGATGGACCACGGTTCGATCCCCCGGTGTCCCATATGGTCCCCCAAGCCAGGAGCAACTTCTGAGCGCATAGCCAGGAGTAACCCCTGAGCGTTACCAGGTGTGGCCCAAAAACCAAAAAAAAAAAAAAAAAAAAAAAAAATAATACCATGCCTTGGTATATCCTGGGGTATGGTATTTGCTACCTATAAAGATTTGTGAAACACAAACTCTTGTTAGATTTTTTTGTGGAGTCATAAAGCTAGTGCAGGGGTTTCGGCTCTTGCCTTGTATGACACCAACCCTAGTCCCATCTCCATTGTTAAAAATAGAACCCTATAAAGGACTTTTCGCCTTCCTATGCATTTCTTGGAAGATTCTCTCAAAAAATTTTTTAAGATTACTTTTTGTCTGAGACTTATTCACAGACCATCAAAGACCATTCCCTGGGGGAAAGCTCAGATCATGCTTTCGGGTTACACCAACAACTCCTTTCCCACTAATTTCTTTTTTTTTCCCCACTAATTTCTTAACCAATAACATCTCTGCCTGGCAGAATTGAGAAAAGGTGGCACTGGTATTATATTTTGCTCAGTCCATAGTTCAGTTCATCTGAGAAAGGGGGAGCTTGCAGGTTTAGGAAGTTGGTGGGAATAGACTGAAGCTTGGTCAGAGATTTCACCAATGGAAAATTGGAAAGATAGAAGGTAAAATGTTCAGGGAAAATGATAGAAATGTTCTTGGGGAAACAGGAAAATAGACTGTAGGAACGAAGAGCTATGTTCCAACAAAGGTTTGTGAAAATGCCCAGCAGAGTACAGTGCTCAATAAGCAGAAATAACACGCAAGTGCAAGTTTTATCATATCAACAACAGAAAAGCAAGCGCAGACTTTGATTACTTGCACATTGTGTGTGGAAGGATATTTACATCTAAGAGCACCAGACCCTACAAATGTATTTCAGGAGGCCAAGCACTGCCAGGGGCAGCCCTGGTAACCTGAGCATCACTGGGCCAGAGCAGTGCCCCATTGCTATGCTCAAACACTGACTGCCTGTCCCAGTGGTTGAGGATACACAAGAGTGTCCTCCCAGTCCTCCCAGAATTCTGCATGGGGGCCATTTGATAAACAACAAATAGGAGGCCCTCTCCCTAGGAAATATAAACCAGCGCTTACCTCCATGTTCACTGTTTTTTTTTTTGTTTTGTTTTGTTTTTTTATGATTGAGCCTACTCAAAATGTTGGATTAGGGCTGGAGAGATAGCATGGAGGTAAGACATTTGCTTTGCATGCAGAAGGTCAGTTGTTCGAATATTGGCATTCCATATGGTCCCTTGAGCCTGTCAAGAGTGATTTCTGAGCATAGAGCCAGGAGTAACCCCTGAGCGCTGCCGGGTGTGACCCAAAAACCAACAAAAATAAAAAATGTTGGATTAGAATAAGTTCTGGAGAAAGTATTTCATCTTCCTGGGTTTCAGGGTCTTTGTGTGATGAAGATAATGATAACTACACTTGTGGTGATATAGTGTCACACGAGAAAAGTTCTATATTAGACTCAGAGCAGTTTCTAGTACAGAGGATATGCTAAAGCAGTGGTCCTCAAACTTTTTGAACAGAGGGCCAGTTCACTGTCCCTCAGGCCGTTGGAGGGCTGGACTATAGTACGAACAAAAATTATGAACAAATTTCTATGCACATTGCATATATCTTATTTTGAAGTGAAGAAACAAAACAAGAACAAATACTCGGGTCATAGTTTGAGGACCACTGTCAGCTAAAATATTGTTTGGAGGTATTTTCACCCTTATCTGCCTTTTTACATTTAGCAAATATTAATTGACAGGGCTGGATAAATGTTACAGAATGTGAGACACTTGCTTTGCATATGACTCCAGCAACTGTGACTCTTGTTCAGTCCCCAGCATTGCATATGGTCCTCTGAGTACCATTAGGTGTGACAAAATCTCCCCTCACCCACTACCAAAATCCTCCACACATTTAAATATATATTATATATAAATAACATATAAATATATATTACTTAAATATATATTTAAATTTAATGTATATTAATATACTGTATATTTAATATATAAATATGTTTATATATATTTAATATATATTTAAATTTAAATATATATAAATTGCTTAAGCTCTTGCATGTGCTAAGTACACAGATCAGTGTTGGAAATAGGATGATGAATAAATTAAGTTGTTCCCAATCTTGAGGGACTGACTGCTTTATAGTTTAGTGGCCATTTGCATAGGATGAAGTTGCTTATCATAAACAATTATAGATATAAGTGCTATGATAGAGAAGTTGAGTATGAAAGGAGACTCAATATGAATAGAAAGATAGAGGATGAAATTAGGATGCTTGTATAAAAAATCAAATACATAGGAAAATTTGAATTGTAGAACCAACGAGGAAATAGAGAAAAAGGAAACATTACAATATCTGTTTCCATTTAAGTAAAACATAGATTAGGTATTAGAGAGGACACTCAATAAACTAAGTATATGCTTTCTATGTGAGAGACCTGGGTTCAGTCGCCAGCACCACATGGTCTCTTGAACACTACCCAGAGAAAAACCCAAGTATTAAGCCAGGAGTTGCCCTGCCCACTTGCTGATATTATGAAAGATAGAAAAAAAAACAGATTTGTAAGGAAAGATAACCAAATCATAGATGTGTGGATGGATAGATAAACTGGTAGATTCATAGCAAAATTATGAATGGATGAATGGATGGATGAGTGGGTGGGTGATTAGGTAGATGAGTGGATCAATGGATTAATGGATGGATGAATGGGTGGATGGGCAAAAGGGACAGTGAGATCTGTTATTGAATAGATAAATAGGTAAATGAATAAATGGGAAGAATAACTTAGTAAATTCCTGGTGTGGAATATAGAGTGACTCAATAAAATAATTCTATGCAATTATGTAGAATTCTCTATCTTATATCACCCTTAAAGTAACTCTCAGATATATGTCATGCAGGTGTTAATATCTTCCTTTTACTGAGATAAAACTGAGCAAGACACAAGGCAGGAAGCAACTTGGCAGCACCAGAAGCCTTGTCTTCAGTCCTCTCCTGGAATCCTTGCACTTCTCTTCTACACAATTTGTGTTAAAAAGAAAGAAAAAAAAAGTGGGCATTCAGGAGGGAAAAAATGCAGAATGGGTCTGGGAGTAATGCCTTTGGGAAAACAGAGAGCAGATAAAGAAGACTGCATCTTTACTGACCTGATTTTTCCCTTTTCTTCACAGGGCTAAGTATTTTCATGGAAAGAAAGTGAATGGCGAGATTGAGATTCGGGTGGAGCAGGTAAGTGGAGCTGAGTCCTCAGCACTGTCACCCTGACACTTTACAGAATACCCACAGCCGTTCCCAGAGTAACCTCAGCTCCCATTGTGTATGTGATAATTATTGCCAAGATTTCCAGAGAACTTTTTTTTAGAGTTTTAAAAATTACTTTATTTAAATACTGTGGCTTACAAGGTTGTTAATAATACTGTTGGCCTTGTTTTTTTTTTTTCTCTCACAGCTATAAAGTTGTTCATTATTGAGTTTCAGTCATACAATGTACAACACCCTTCACCAGTGCACATTTCCTATCACCAATGTCCCCTCTGTGGCAGACATTTTTCTTCTCTCTCTCCAAACCCTTGACTTATACCTGGAGTTTCATTAGATTGTAGATTTGTTTGGCCCAGTGGTTTTCAGTGTATTTGTTTTAGCCACAGAACCTTTTCTTTACAGAAACTGTTAAGTGGACACCTGCTCTATCAAATCTAGACAGGGGACACTTCTTGAATGGTCATAGACTGGGGAACTTGTGAGTCTACTCATGCTGTTCCACCTCCTCCCCACCCCCCCAGATTACAAAATCCCAAGATTACCACAGCCTCTCCTTGGGACCACCAGGTGTGGAACTAATGATTTCAAATTCTGATTCCTTCTTTTTCCAGGTACTGTCAGACGGTCTTCTTAGCCTCAAATCCCCCTTGTCTTTGTTGAATAAACTCATTTACAGCCTCAGGGAAGATTCAAATTTTCCACAAGGTTCTTTTAATTACCATGATAGCTAATATCCAGACCCCCAATTTTTTTTTACATCCAGTGATGCTCAGGGGTTAATCCTGGCTATGCACTCAGAAATCAATCCTGGCTTGGGAGATGATATGGGATGCTGGAGATTGAACCCAAATCTGTCCTGGGTCAGCCACATGCAAGGCAAACGCCCTACCACTGCGCTATCACTGCGGCTCCATTTTATGGAGGGAAGAAACCTAATTTATTCCATTCTCCCCAAGGAATCTGGCATAATGAACCCTAGCACTAGTGACTATCTCTTGCAGGAACCTTCCCCCCGCACACACACACACACACACACACGCATACACTCTTTATGGCAACTCCAGTTAGGACCCACTCCATGCTACAGACCATGCTCTTTTTCGGTAGAGCATCCAAAGATGGGCTCTGGAGTAAGACTACAGTTGTGGATTCCACTATTACTACTTCCTCCCTGTGTGGTTTTGGTTGAACACACACTGAGCTTAGCTTTCTGTAACTCAGTTTTTTTACCTTTAGGAAGTAGGAATGATGGTGTCTACTTGATGACTATGAGAGGTGAATGAGTGAGTCCAAGAGGAACATTTGGAACATTCTGTGCCCCAGATACATTTATTTATCATGATCCCCTCCCCATCTAAGGCAGATGGTTCTTGAGATACACAAGGTTCCTTCTGTAAGGCACTCTGAAAAAGCAGAGGCTCTGACATTCCATCTCCCTGCCCCCAGTGGGCTGTGTAGGAGGAACAGGGATCCTCTGAGCATCACCTTTGATGTAGTCTGAAGACCCCTACAACTTGAATTTTAGTTCAGTAGTCCTATGAGTCACGAGTCTTCTGGTTTTACCTTCTTAGCAAAGAGCAGATGATTTTAATTTACTTACACAAATATTTGCCAGACTTCACCAGTGCTTGCTAGCAAAGAGGTAGGCAAAAAGGCTGAAGAAATTGAGGCTCTTTGCCCAAAAGCTCCAGGTCCAGAAAGATCGTGGAAAGGGAGGAACATTTTTGCAGCCCCCTAGAGGAAAGAAGATTGGAGCTTGGCTCAGGGGACAAGAGAAGTCACAACTCACTGAAGGAATCCTAAATGGCTTAGAGGGGGCTGGCAGTGATGTGTGAAGTGGATCCTAAAGGAAGGATGGGGTTGTGATGGAAAGGGTCTCACAAAGAGTTTCTGAGATGGAAGAAGCATGATCAAGAGTCAAGTGATGGGAAGTACAGAGTGTGCAATGAAATATCCAATTTGCTTGACTGTGAAACAGGACATGTCATCTCCCCATCACTGTCCACTGCCTTCCATCCTCCTGAGATAACTCCCAGTGGGGGTGACCACCTTCCCCCCTGAGCCCTAAGGCTGCATGTCCTCAGAATCCCTCCTCACTTTCCTATGTCTAATAGCAGGTCCCAGTCACTGCTCACCCTAGCTCTTACCACCATTGTCCCTACTGTGCTTTCATCTGTGGTAGGATTCACCTCAGTTCTCAATCTTTCTCATCCCCTGCCTCCTAATGTCACCTCACTTCCCAGTTTCCATTTGCCTTATCATACTGAAGTCAGAGACTTTAAATCCTAATTCCTTCCTTTTCCTTGACTTAAATGTGAGCTTTAAAATCCCCTCCTTATGTCAACTGATTCAACCTTTTGGAAAACAATATGAATATTTTTCAAAAATTCTAGAAATTGATCTTCCATTTGACTCAGCAATACCATTCCTAAGAATGTACACTAGGAGCCCAAAAATACAAAAAAGTCATATGCATTCCTAAGTTCATTGTCATACTATTCATAATAGCCAGTATCTGGAAACAATTCAAGTGCATGAGTGCAGATGAGTAGATGAAGAAACTTTGGTACATTTACACAATGAAATACTACACAGCTATTAGAAAAACTAATGTCATAAAATTTATTATATATGGATGGACATGGAGAGTATTATGCTCAGAGAAATGAATCAAAGGGAGAGGAATAGACATAAAATGATTACACTCATTTGTGGAATATAAAAATGATAGTATGATAATAATATCCAGAGACAATAAGAGATGAGAGCCAGAAGGACCAGCCCATGACATGAAGCTTGCCACAAATAGCAAGGGAGTACAGTTAGGACCAAGAAGGGGCCACTATGACAATGATAGTTGGAAATGTTCACTCTGAACAAAAACCAGGTGCTGAAAGGAAATAAGTTGATATGAAAATACCCCTTCATTAACAATAAAAGGTAAATAAAAGGAAAGAGAGAAGAAACATGTCTGTCCCAGAGGCAAACAAGGGGAAGGGCAGAAGGCAAACTGGTGACATTGGTGGCAGAAAATGTGCACTCGTGAAGAATGTCGCACATTGTATGACTGGAACTCAGTCATGAACTTTATAACTGTGAGAAAACAAAGAAAAATTGTATTATGAACAACCTTGTAAGCCATAATATTTAAATAAATTGTTAAAAATCTAAAAAAAATTCCCTCCTTAAAGATTCCTTCTAAATCAGGTGACCTGGGACTTCCCTTCAGAGTGGCCCCTTCTTCCATCCCTGCTTACCTGGGTTTCTCAGCAGTTTTTGGTGAGGGATTTTTTTGGTTTGTTTGGTAGGTCAGGACCCTAGCTGTCTGATTCTCACTCTGTGAGAGGCAAAGGGACTGGCACATCCTCAAACGGAAACAAATATTTCCCGAATGAATAACTGATAGATTCCAGAGATTCCAGGATGCGTGTCAGGTTTTCAAGGGAGATAAATCACTACTTCTTGATTGCCCCTTTAAAAATCTGTGTTTTCCATAAACCATCTGGTAAATGCTCAGCTGCCAGCCTGCTCATTCTTCCTCTTCCTTTTTCTATATTTTCATTTCACCTTTTACCTCAGTGACACTTCAGCTCAAAATACAGGCACAAAATTTTTTGAGCAGGAGTATCAAAGGAATTTACCCTAAGAATAACTCGCTGGGGCTCTGAGGACCCTCGGCCAGTCCTCCAGGGCTTCTGCTACACTGGAAAACACTGGCTAAGCTCCCTGATTTCTCACCGTCCTTGAGCCGGTAAGCCTTTTAGGCAAGGCAATTGGCAGGTTATTTTGGACATTTCTCCCTGAAACCCCATCTTAGAGGCTGCATTCATTCATCTTTCCCCTGGGGAAAATTTCCCATGGATGTATTTCAGAAGCAGCCCCTTGGGAATCTCCCATGAAGTCTGCTGCTCGGGGTGAGTCCTTTCATGGAAGCCACTGTTTAGTCTGAGCTGGCTCCCATTTTGAAAGTCTAGCTCCCAAGTGAGGGCCAAGCAAGCCAGGTAATTCCACTGTCTGGTTTTTGCTGGAATGAATGAATAAGTTAGTTATGATAGGCCTAGAAGATGCCGCGGTCTTTCCCTCTGTCTTCTCCCCTTCAGTAAAAATGTGTTTGCTGGAGCCAGAGCAATAGTACAACGGGTAAGACATTTGCCTTGCATGAGGATGACGCAGGTTCGATCCCTAGCATCTCTAAGATCCCCACAAGGATTTAATTTCTTTTTTTGTTTGTTTGTTTGTTTTTTTGGTTTTTGGGCCACACCCGGTGACGCTCAGGGGTTACTCGTGGCTATGCGCTCAGAAGTCGCTCCTGGCTTGGGGGACCATATGGGACGCCGGGGGATCGAACCGCAGTCCGTCCTAGGCTAGCGCAGGCAAGGCAGGCACCTTACCTCTAGCGCCACCACCTGGCCCCAAGGATTTAATTTCTTAATGCAGAGCCAGAAGTAGTTACTGAGCATCATTGGGTATGGACACTCCCCTCCACAGAACAAAATATATTTGTCTCAGCTCTTCTAGAGTCAAGAATCAGAAAACCCAGAGTGAGGTGTGTGTGTGTGTGTGTGTGTGTGTGTGTGAAAAAGAGAGTGTGTGAGAGATCTATGTGAGTATATGTAAGATAATATGTGTAAAGGAAAGAGTATATATATAATATATATAGTCTTTGAATATATTTAAAAGTGTGCATGTGTGAGAGAAGAGACAGAGTGTATGTGATAGTGTGTGAGAGAAAGTGTTTGTGTGTCTGTGTGTGAGAGAGAGAATGTGGTGGGAAGGAGGGGGATGGTGGTGAGTATATTTTGATATACCGTATTTTCCGGCGTATAAGACGATCCCCTAATTTTACAGTTAAACATAGGTTTAGGCCTATATTCACTGTATAAGACAGAACGTTCCTGTGCTGCAACTGTATGTACCACAGTGAGCCAATCACAACAAACAAAGGTTCAGAAGTTATACTGTAGTAGACTTCCTCTCTGACTCTGGCCAATCTAAGCAGGCTTTTGACAGTGTAAATTCGGGTCCAGAACATTATCTAATTTGCATGCATAAAAAGCCTGCTTGGATTGGCTGAGTTAGAAAGGCTGTCCGAGCAGCCTTGCAGTGATTGGTGCAGGATCGAGTTGGAAAATTCGTTTTGTGGCAATATTCAGACAATTTTCGTTTAGCGGCATATTGAAACATTTTTCGGGATATACTAGGTGTATAAGACAACCCCCGATTTTCAGTTGACTTTTTTTTGTTTCAAAAGTCGTCTTATACGCCAGAAAATTCGGTACCCCATTACCTAACATTCTCTCTGGGCCTTGTAGATCATTGGCTTACAGGTCCTGTAGAGCCTGTGAAGCTCTGACTAGGATTGTTAGCACCAGGCTCTTCTCTGGTTATATTTGAAACAAACGGTCTTTCTCTCCAGATAGATCCGTTACCCTAGAGTGAAACTAAGCAATGAGGTTAATGAATGAAGTAATAAATGAAGTTTGACTCCCAGTTCTGAAAGACCAGTGAACTGGGGTCTTATGGGGTAGAGCCTTGGACTTCATTCTCTAATATAATGAGATTAAAATGGCTGTGGCCAGTTTCTCCTGGGTGCTAATGAAGATAGCAAAGCCTACAGAACAGAAAAGGCTTGCTGGAGTAAAAGACAAGATCTAGATTCTGATGTTGAATCCACAAAGGACCCTAGACAAGCCCCAGGCTCTCATCGTGTCTACATTGATTTGAATTCAGTTCTTGTCAGAGAGCAGAGTAGGGACACATCACTCAGGGTCCCAGGGAAAGTTGTTGCCTAGAAACCTATTCATCTTCCTCTCTTTATGTACTTCCTCAACTTCCAGAAGCAGAGGTGGAATTTTTTTCCTCAAATATTTGAAGCACTCATGTATTTATTTTAATGCCTTATTTTTATTTAATTTATTTATTTCTATTTAATGCTTATTTTTCTTCATGTACTTATTTTTAACGCCTACTTCAGGGTTCCTTCACGATTTTTTCTGAAGCAAACTTTCCTAAAATGGTCCTTTGCTATAGATTTAGTCAACAAATACCATTGATTACTTCAAGAAATAATTGCCAACAAAATAGAAAAATTGAAGTTGAATGTTGGCTCAGTTTGGTGGACAGTGGCAGGCTTAAATTACCTATTTCTATGTAGGAATGACTCAAGAGAAATACACCTTGGAAGAAATTCATTGAATGGCTGGTCTGAATGTTCTGTACTGGACTTTATTTCATTTCTCTTATATCTTTTCAGGTCTATTTCCTGTGAAATAGTCCCCAGTGTTCACAGCATCTTATCAAATTTATTTACCAGTAACTGAAATGGAACAGGAATAGTATTTTGGATTAAATCTGAGGGCTATTTGGTGATGCAATCGACATGCAAAAAGTAAGCTGAGAGTAGAATTGAGGAGACTGTCTGGGATGATCCCAAAATGCACAGCAAGCCATGAGCAAACAAAACCAAAAACAAACTAATAATAATAGGTAGGTGCCAGGCTTTTAACCCAGCACTGTGGCCCCAGTATCCCCCTTCCATCCCTGACAGTCTTCCAGGACAATAGATTTCAATAACAAGAACCCAAGGCATTGACTAAATTATTCCTCATGTAGAAACCACAGTCACTTGAGGGTGTTCTGCTTGTCTGCATTTGACACATGAAGAAATTGAGGCTTACAAAAGTGAAACAAGCATTTGAAATAGGTGATGTTGAAGGACCTAGAGCCAGGTTTTATGTGCACTTGTGCACTGAACCTTATTGAATGCAGGGAGTTCAGAGTTCAGACTGCTGGTAAGTCCTGTAAGGAGACAGATTTCTACATGGACAGGCAGAAACTGAGGGGCAGGAAGGTCTTGGAGTTCCAATGTGGGAAATGCTCCTGCAGAAGCTTCATTATTTTTGGGGGGACTATTTCACAGGAAATGGACCTAAAAGGAAATGAGTATGCATTGTTATTTTTTAAATATATTTTTGGTAAAATGCAACCAATTCAAATAGCTAAGAATTTCAATGATCCCTGGAGAGAGGGGATAAAAACGTCCTCCAAATATGACCCCACAATTGAGTTCCCTTTTCTGTAGTTAAACACCTATCACTTTATTGGGCCACTTTCCAGAGAGATCCTAACTGCCACCTTTCTTTGGCATAAAGGTATCATCACTAGCAAAAGTACAGACCACTGGCTGATGTTTCAGAAGAGTGTTTACGTAGGAAGGGTTGATGAGAACTGGATCAGAGGTCAGGGAGGGCCCAGTTTCACAGACCCTACCCCCAGACCTCCTGCAGCAACTATTGTTTCTGCTATTGAAAGGGCTAGATGGTCCCAAGAGACCCACTTGCCTGCAGACCCACCAATAGACAGTGAAACAAGTGCCCTGGCTTGCTGCATCTGTCAAGGTCATTGATCAAGCTGTTCTTGTTAGAACAGTAGCCACTTGCTCCCTGTCTTTTCTTGCACCCTGGTAAGCAGTGAGTGGAGCCAGGTAGTCCCTGGATTCAGATTTAGGTTTTCATCCCTCACCATGAAAAGAAGGTAGGGATGGTGGCAGTAGGGCTGCTTGGAAGTAGACTGAAAAATACACAGTATGTTCTACCTGCTGGAAGAGCATTGCTCAGGGAAGGAAGGGGTCTTGCCCAACCAAGGTCACCATTCTTTTTTGGGTGCTGTGAGTGACCTTCCAGTGCAGAAAAAGCCCTTTGACCCTAATGAAGACAGCCTAATGAAGGGACCCTCCAGCCTCTGAACTCCTTGTGGAGCTGGTGAGGCCTCAGTGCCGGGGATGGCCCCAGGACATCCCCAATGCCTAGCCAACAACCTCATGGCTCATGGAACATCTACCTTCCAGTGTACTGAAAATTCTATAGATGTCTCCAAAGTGCTCTCTGCAGAATTGTAGAGATGATCTGGAGGACCATGGGTTCTGGAATCTGAGTACCTCCTTAATCCAGGGGTTCTAAAGTCCATTCTGCCTGTGGTATTCCCCCATTGCAGTCCAGGCCTGGACACCAGCTCTGAAGCTGATTCCATCCTGATTCCATCCATCTTTCTCAAAACCTACTGTTAAAGTAGAAGGCAAAAGAGAACATTGGAAATTGGGGATATGGGGCACAGGAGCCTAGTTCCCTACTCTTTGAACTCCAACAATAAGTTGATGTTGATGCTAGGTCTGAAACACCCTCATCTCCCAGCTCTTCTACAGAATGGTTGGATTAGCTGACAGCAAAAAAAAAAAAAAAAAAAAAAAAAACAACCCTTTTTTTAATTCACCCTTTATTTTCAGATCTCATGATCACCATGCACAGGACCAGCCACATCCAGCTTGAGTAGCAGTTGGCCATTTTCTCGTCTTTCTCAGCATGGCTAGGCCCAGCCGAACGCAGCCTGCTCTGATCCACCAGGCCCCTGCTTTGTTCACATAGGCCTGCAAGATTCATTTGTTTAGTTTGGCTTACCCTGACCTCAGACATTCTGTTTTGTATTATTTTTAAAAGCGTGCAAGTCTCCATGGAGGCCTTTTTTCTTTTTAAATCTAATAACCAGCTGGGAATGAAAACAGCAGGTGGGTCATTTTCGACTGTATTCTCTGAAATGCAGCTCATCAGGGAGAGGCTGCATTTCTCTCTTCAACCACAGATCTTCACACACATTCCCCACTGTAGGCCACCTTAGCTCACTGACTTCAGAAGCTAGTAGAGAAATGGAGAAACAATCCTAATGGTGATGGGGCATTGGAATGTGCTGCTGTGTGCAAGCTAGATGCCTAGTCAGAGATTCCTGAGCCTTCATTCTGGAGCCCAGACTTTTCACCCACTGTTTAGACCACAGAGCTTCTCAGAACAGCAGTAAATTGCCCTGATAGGGTTATACACATAGTAGAGAAACAGGGAATTGAAGTTTGTACCAAAGTTCACCTGACTTTGGTGCTCTACCCAAAGTAGAGCTATCTGCCTATACCTAAGATCTCAAATATGGTTTCAGAGGGCTCTTTTAATTTTTCTTAGCTCCGACTAAGGTTTGGTGTATAATTACTAGTGGGTGAACCATTAAAATTCCTACTGAATTTTAATGTGTGTGTGAGAGAGAGAGAGACAGGGAGAGAGAAAAAGAGAGGTGCCTCTGTGTCCGGCCCTATTTCCATCACACATTGGCACTCAACTGCCACCCGTTGCCAGCTGCTAACTCCCTGGACAGTAACTGGTCCTGGGTAAAAGTGCTTGTGGACCATGTAAATGAATGGTTGATGATATCTGGCCCATGAGAATGGAATCAGAAAGAGATTTTGAAAAACAGCTAATTCAACCTTTTTGTCAAATTTTTGTTTGGGGAGTTAAGGGGAGTTTGCTAGACCCAGCAGACATACCAAGTTATTGTTGGAGTCCAAAGTATGGGGAACCAGACTTCTGTCCCCCAAGTCACAGTTTTACTCTTGCATTTTCCACTTGCCAATGTAATTATTTTTCTTCCCCTGTTTTAGAAGCCATTATTTTTTTTTCAAGATTTGTGGTGGCAAACAAATAACTCTAAGCCTCTAGTCATCTTTTCCATGTTTGTCTCCAAGAGTCCATCATCTGTACAGGAATGGGGGTGTCCTATGATAGATGCTGAGCAATAGTCAATGGCCAGAAGCAGACTGTAGAATAGTGGTGCATGGTACAGAGTAGGCTAAAGGGTGGCATACTCAATGCAGTAGGAATTGAATGGCCTGTTGATGATCCTTTGGAGCCCTCCTGTCTTCTTTGCCATAGGAGATAGAGCTTCTACATTTGACTGTCCCTTTCATTAGCCCTTGAACCAGTGTTAAGAAGGAAGGAAAGAGGCCCTTGAAGGCAAATACCTCCTTTGACACCTGAAAGTCCCTCATAGTTTTGTAACCTCTGCCTGCTGTGTTTTATCATGTTTACCCTCCTACTTTTCCTACACATTGTCTACGTCTGCTACCCACCAGCCTCTGTTAGTGTCGTAGATACATGGAATGTGCCTGAAAATTAGGGAGAACGTTGAAGATCTCTTAAAGCACAAAAATGTCTTGAGGGATGATAAGTAAGAGGACACACGGAACTTTTTTGACCTCAGCCTGCTCATTCCTGCAAGAACTCTCAGCTGAGCACCTGCCTGAACATGGCCTTGGTGGCAGAGGCATCTATTCTTAAAGTGCTCCAGTCTGGTAGTAAGATGGCTATAGTTTGGGAGATGACTCTAGTCCATGTGGCCCTTGGCTTTGTGGCAGTCTGTCCACAGCTCAGAAGAGAGAGGGCCAGCTCTGCATGGGGGATGTTCTTGCAGTGGGACACAGACAAGATGAGCTCAACTGGGCTCCTGGAAAGAAAAATGGTAGAACATTATTAGGCTAGGAAGGAGGAAGGTGTGTAGGGTCAAGAGCATATATGAAACCTCCACTAGTGCTTTGCGGGTAATTTGTCCAGGGGCAGTCCTTATTTGGCCAATGTACACCAAGAAGGCACCAACTGCTTCAAGTTACACACTCATGGGGCTTTGGAACCATATATGGACGTGATTGTGCTTATACTTAGGGTTTCACTTGCTGCTGGTTGTTTTAGAAAAGGGATCAAGTGGGAATGGAGGCCTGAGATGGAGGCAGAGAGACTCAAGATTTAGTTAAAGGGCATCTAATGCACAATCACTATCATGCTTGGAATGAAGTCCATGGTTATATATAAAAGTCCTTTTTATATATAGCTTTTTTTGTTTATTTTTGTTTGGGAGGCTACCTGGTGGTACTCCTATCTCTGTACTCAAGGATCACTCCTGGAAGGACTTGGACCATATGCAGTGACAAAGATAGAACCTTGGTTGGCTGTGTGCAAAGCAAGAGCTCTCCCTGCTGTCCTATATCTCTAGCCCTCAAGATAACTGAGTAAATCTGTGTTATTTCCTGCTGCCGTGTTCTTTTGGTCTCTGGCTAATAACTTTTATTTGAGAAGTGATCAATTTGTTGATGTTGTTGTTATTGTTGCTTGGGGACCACATAGTAAGCTCAGGGCTTACTCCTTGCTCTGTGCTCAGGGATCATTCCTGGCAGAGCTCAGAAACCATATGCAGTGGCGGGGATTGAATTGGGGTCAACCACATACCCAGCAATTGCTTTAATCTTTGTACTACCTCTCTGGCCCTAAAATGACCTATTTTTCAGTTGCATTGGGTGGGTTTAAACTGGCATCGCATAGAAGCAAGTCACTGCCCAGTGCATCTGTGTCATGAGCTGAGTTCCAGCCATGTTTTCTGAACTACTTCCCACCCTCACAACCTCCCTGACTCCTGACCTTGTGCCCTCAGTCACTTCTAATTCCTGCTCCATCAGACCTAAACTTTTGCTTGGCCCTTCTCCACATGGACTAGCCAACTCTGCTGTCTTCACCATTTGCTATCAGGCTCTGATGAAAGGAGCCCCCAACCCAGCCTGTGGCCCGTGCCTGAATGTGCTTGCATACAGGATTTCAGCCTGGGCCTTTCAAAAGGAATCCAGGGTTAGGAATTAACCCAGGGTGGAGCCTATTATGAAACATCCTCAGAAAGCTGGAACAAACCAAAGGGACTTTGGAACTCCCAGCAGGGAAAAATGTCTTTTAATTGACTTGGATGACTTCACCGCCAAAGTCTGTCTGGCTGTTATGCTAAACTGGAAACTAATCTATTCGATTGTCTCAGGAATCTCCAGCCCACTCTGAGCAGACGCTCTTAGAGGGAGAGAGGCCAATGCATAAACAGGACTTGGGCTTTGAAATCGCTTCTTCTGGACCAGACCCAGCCCGGCTGCACTACTGCTCCAGGGATGGCAAAGAAAGACTCAGTGTGCAGGTCCTTTAGGTTGCTTTCCACATCACATTTGATCTTGGCTGAGCAGAACAGATTTTATCCTGAGTGAAAACTACCGGGAAACCCATCTCCCCAAGAGCCTAGAAGGGACACAAGACAGTTGTCACTGAAAGTGTTACCAGGGAGATTTGCTGCCTGGGTGCTGAAGGCTTAATGGGGATCACCAGTGTGCACTGGAACTAATACCTCTGAGCACTTCCAGAGCATCCTCCAGCTATAGGTACTTTTACATCACTCCTTCTGGGGGTACGAGGCTGTGAGGTGGGGTGGCTTCTCCACACCATTCATGGCAGAGCAGGAGTTGTCCATGTAGCTCTAGAATCAGATCATTGCTCTGCACCTTTAGGAGGATTTACCTGGGTAGGTGTCCAGAACAATCAATCCCAAGTTGACCTGCTGATTTTCATCTCTAGTGTGAAGCCAGACTGGTGCATGAGAATGTTCTGTGTGAGTCGGGCCTAGTTTAAGGAATCCTACATGAGCCAGTTCCTGCCTGCCAGTCTCTCCACCCCTCACTCCATCCCCATGCCCTCATTAGACAGCAGGGCCCAGCCAGCCCCTGTGGATCTGCACCTGTTCGTCTGCAGCTCTGCTCTTGAGATATCCTTTTCCCAGAGCTGCCTTATGTGTTTTCAGGTTTCACTATGACATTGTTTTTGCTCAGCTTCCTCTCACTGTTTGTCTGATATGGCAGGGAGAGAAGCACCCATCCCTGTATCACATAGCTCATGCCTTTTTCCACATTTCACTCATCAGGCCACTTTCAACCTACACATTTGCTCACCTAACAACTCCCAAGAGACTAGGGCTGTGGAATTTTATTTCTAACCAAGAGCCATTTGGATTTGAGTAGTCTTCTTTGTGGGTTACAAAATATGAGAATCAGGAGGGTCTGTCATGCTGTGTCCCAGGCCAGATCATAGTACTTCATGGACCTGACAGCCCAGGAGACAGACACTCTGCACCTGCTTTAGTCGCTAGACTCATAGGAATGTTGATGGGTCCCTTATGCATCCTGTGAATGGTAATTGATTGCTACTATGTGCAGGTATGCAGGCAACAACGGCAAGTAAAAATAAGTGGATAGAGTTTACAATGGAGTAGCGTAGAGATTAGTATCTCTCTCTTTCTCTATCTCACACACATACATACATTCTTTCTCCTCCCTCTCTTTCTCTCTCTCTCTCTGTCTGTCTCTCTCTTTCTCATATATACACACACACATTAGCTGTTGCAAAAAGGAAAGCTACCCAGTGTAATGGTAGCACATGTGGGAGGCTATTGCTGTCTCTTCTGCAGGCACATATACCCAGATATACACCATATCTTACTACATACTTGTCACAGGTCTTACACCAAATTTTATTGTTATAGGGGGAAAAAGCATGTGATCATGATGTGAAAATTTTAAGGTTTTGATTTGGAGCCATTCCTAGCAGTGCTCAGGGCTTATTCCTGGATGTTTACTCAGGGATCACTCCTGGCAGGGCTCGAGGACCATATGGGGAGCTGGGCATTGAATCTAGGTAGGTTTTATACAAGACAAGAGCCCTACAGTCTGTACTTCCACTCCAGGCCATTTTTAAAGCTTTAAAGAAAAGATTTTAGACTGAGAAAATCAAACTGGGGTGACATACAAAGGTGAAGACTATGTTGTAAAGTTAGATAATCTATTCTCAAGAAATACTTGTCTGAAGTATCTAAAATGGGGAACTATGAAAAGGTTTCAAGAAAAAAACAGGACCCTTCTCTAATAATTTATCAGAGGATAGATGTACTCAAAGGTCCCTGAACATGATCAGTGGCACAAAAGGAGCATGCCAGTGACACTAGAGATTGCAGGGAAGCCTGCAAGGGCACCAGGCAGACAAGATAGTCTCATGCAGGGAACAGATGACACCCTGTAGGTGCCACAGCCCACCAAGAATATTGCAAAAGCTGAGGCTTGCAGTTGGTAACTATGTGATGCCCTTTGTCACTCTCCCTAGCATTGAGACTTAGAGCCATGCCTACCCTTATTCAAGGCTACACAGCTGCTCATAAACACACTTCACCTCTTTCTCCCCTTCCTGGGCTCTTAGGAATCTCTGTGAATTGGGCATTGGGCAGTGCCAGAAGGGAGCTGTTATCCACCTGCTTCCACAGATACCTGCCACCCAGAGCTCCTGGAAGCAAAGAAAACTTTGCTTTATTAAATCCAAAGCACTTTGTCAGGTCCATGCTCTGAATTCAGCCGAGGAAGCACCTCTGAGTGGACTGGTCTTCCTTGATCTGCACTGCTAGAACCTGTCTGTACTGCTGTAAACCCATCAGGTTTCTCTCCTGAGTTTCAGTTTGATTCACAGATTAACAGAAACAGGCGACCTTCCACCCTCTTCAAGCAGACCCTTTGGAGCCTGTATTAGTCCAGACAGGGAGGAGACAGGCACCTACCACCATCTGCCAGGAAAAGCAGTGGAATCCAAGGGAGGGCCAGCCAAGGACCATGAACCAGAGCTCTACGTTCAGCAAACAGAACAGAGTTTGAGCACTCAGGCTGAATTTACTTATTCTTGTACAAACCCTCTGGGGCTTCCTCTTTTCTTCATGGTTCAGGCTCCATCATGTCTGTTGGACACAGGCCAAAGACTTAGGCAGCACCCAGACCCCTTTCAACCAGAACCCCTCTCCCACTCCCAACTCCTTGCCCCCTTTCTTTTTTCTATTTTAACTGGAGCCCCAAGAGCCTTTGGATAAGTCAGGAACTGAATTTAGATGTTCTCTCATTTATAATAGCTTTCCCTCTGAGTCTGCTCAGCTTCCAGAAATACTATTTCCATGATTCTTTATCAGTTTGTCCATTCTTCCATCCATCCACCCACCCACCCACCCATCCATCCATCCATCCATCCATCCATTCTTCCATTCATTTATCTATTCATTCATCTATTTATTCATCCACCCATCTATCTATTCATCTATCTATCTATTCACATTTATTTTGCTAATCCATTCACACACTTCTGAAAACCTAAAATTCTCTCTAGTCTTTGAGTGTATCTAAGCTTTTATTCCCTTAAGAACCTGTGTGGAAATTAATATATAATGTCAATAATAGTGATATGATCCCCATATTTTAAACAGTTAGTATAAAATTTATAAACCTTTGGGGAAATTGCACTAATGTACAACCTCTCGAGTCTTGTGAGTTGCTCATTACTACAGCAGTGAAGAAACTAAAGTCCAGAGAAGTTTGATAATATAACTTACAACATGCAGATCCTGGACTTGACTCCTGGCTGGTTGACTCCTAAACTGTCCATAAAAACATGGTGTATTCCTAGCTCCTGCTGCTAGCTCCCTCTCTTCTCCTTGATGGCTTAACCACCTTCTCTGGGTTGCATTTTATTTCCTCGAATCCTCAACTCTGATTTGTGGGTTTCTGTTGGTACATGATACTGGGAGTTGAAAGTCTTTCTGATTCTTATGACTTTCATGCTATGTTTGACTCAGGAGGAAGAATCTTTTTGAACTGTTTCTAAAGAAAGAGTGCTTGTAGGGATTTATTGTGATGGAAGGACAGACAGATCTGCATCTGGCCACGCATTTCCTTTGTGGTAGCAGGACACAGATTGGCTGATTGATACATTTGTAGGAGGACCTATCACAGGGTTCTGCACCCTTGCCCACAGAAAGGGACATTTTTGGCACATGAGCCCTACAGAGAGCTGGGCCAAGTGTTTTTGGATGGTGATGGCCATGTGGAGGGAGATCACTGAGCAAAGCTTTTGATGCTCTAGGAAATGCTAATCTCTTGGAGGAGAGGGCTGTGGTTAGAAAAGCCCCAGATGTGAGTCTCCAGATAGAGAAAATAGATTTGGATTCCACCCATCAAATTTCAATTTCTTTTGGCAAGGGTTAGGAGAGGTGGAGGGGTTGGAGCCACACCCAATGGTGCTCTGGTAACCATATATGGTGCCAAGGATTCAAATGAAGATCATCAGAATCAAGGCCAAGTGCCTAACCCCTGTCTCCCAGCCCCTAAACTCTAGAACTTTTCCACAAGTTTGCAAAACACACCTCTTTTTTTGTATTAAATTAAGTCATTTATCAAACCCAGTATGTCAACAAATTAAAACAAAGACTCCTGCTGTGTTGGATGTAAAGCTGGAAGACCTCTACTTTGGAACTCCTCAAATGGTGTGAGAGCTTCTGTCCCTCAACTACCTCTTCTGAAATAATTTTTCTGCTGGAGTTAGCTCTAGAATATTTCCCAGATCCATGCTCCCTGGTCCCATTTCTGGGAGAGCTACAGAAGATCTCATGAAATGGGCAGACTTTGGAGCCAGACCACTCTGTTTGCATGCATGGTTACCCACTGCCCAAAGTGGGACTTTGCAGATCTCTTTCTATCACAGGTTGAAAATTCCAAGACAAATTGAATTAATTCATCAAAGCTGTGGAAAAATGGACTGGATCTGATTTACCTCAAGGACATAGAACTCTTCCATTAAGTGACAGTCAGATCCACTCAACACAATGCCACTTGGATAGTAAAGCTTTGATTAGTCTATGGAATTACTTTCATGCCCTCGTAAAAATAGTGTGTAAGGTATGAATTGTATAATCCCTTAGCCTCTTATCCTTGTGACTCTGTGTCTAAACCTGGGGAAAGATCTAAATTGAAAAATAAAGTATAGTTTCTAATGAACATGTATAGCCTTGTACCATTATAAAGTTGAAAATTCATAATCTGAACTATTTCTATATATTGAGAATCATCTATATATTGATCTTAGTTCCCCCAGAGGGAATGACAATAATATGAATTTTGAATTTGCTGTCAGAATTTATATCTACAAAACCCATAGAGCACTACCCTACATAGAGTTAAGAACTGAAAAAAAAAAAACTATTTCAATTTTGCATGTTTGTGGCACCAATAATTAACCCTGGGCTCATGCATGGAAGGTTTATGCTTTACCACTGAGCCATATTCCTGGCCCAGTTCATTCTTACACATTTTAATACTGATATAAAAATGACATATACTACTAAGAGATAAATATGCTACACCATAGTGATTAGCTTGCCACTGGGAAGTCCATACATCCCTTGTATCCATGCACCCCATGTCTAGCCCTGATCTTAATAGTATAGCTATTTTGCTTCTTCCTTCTCCAGAGACCATGACCACTTCTATGCTTGCTGCTGCTGTTTCTCTTACTGCAATAATGTTTACCACCACCCTACCACCACCCCACCTTCACTGGGCATAACTACAACCATATGAAAATAATGCCAACTGAGTTGGCAGGATGTAGTGGTGTGAAAGGGCAGCAACAGATATCAGTGATTACTAAGGGCTCTGCTGACACTTGCTGGTTCCATTTTCTGATTCTCTCTTTGCCATTCCCTGTTCCACAATCTAAGGCTGCCATTTGTGAGGCTCCCAGGCACAGGTGGCCTTTGTGGATGTGAGTCCACATTTATAAGTTTATTTCTCTAAGCCTTTAAAGATAGAAGTGATTCATTTATCGTTGTTCAAGGCACTGGGCATAAAGGTACTATTTAGAGCCATGATGTCCTGCATTCCCTAGGGCAGAGAGCTTACATGCTCCCTAGAGGGATGCCTTTGCTTCCTGGCATGGAGGTGCCTGGCCATGCGTGTGGTTTTTCCCTATGGGCGTGTCACTTGCAGCATATTTGAAGGAGAGTTTCTAGCTGGCTCTGAACCTCCATCCACCCCCATAGTCATGCTGTCCTGCAACTCTTTTTTTTTGGGGGGGGGAGGGTCACACCCAGCAGTGCTCAGGGGTTATTCCTGGCTCCAGGCTCAGAAATTGCTCCTGGCAGGCACGGGGGACCATATGGGACGCTGGGATTCGAACCGATGACCTTCTGCATGAAAGGCAAACGCCTTACCTCCATGCTATCTCTCCGGCCCCTGTCCTGCAACTCTTACAGCCCCTCAGGGAGACCATGAGTATCTGAGCAGAGAGATTTGAACTTTGGAAACTCGTATTGAGCAAGAGGAATCAGTGAAACCATTCTTGCAAGGAGAAAAAAGGCGCTCGGAGACCTTCCCACACATACACACCATCAACCTGAGCCTGGTTTTTAATTTAGAGACATTTTGCAATGGACTTTGGAAGCAGTGACCAGTTCAGACCCAGCTGTCTACAGAGTTTGCAGCCCAAGTCCATGGGGACTTGCAAATCAGCCCGAGGAAGAGAAATCCACTGTATCTTGTCTCAGAACTCCTAAAGCAGGCTCCAAAATAAACACTTAAGCTGTGCCGGCAGGGCAAGCTTGGGCCTTTTCCCTTCTGCATTTTAGAAACTCCATGTGTGCATTATTTTAAATAGGCACCAGCACACGAGGCTCTTTTAAGAAAGATTAGAAACAGATGGAGCCTTCGGCTGTTCAGTAGCTGTCAGAAAGTTTCCTGGGATGCGCTAAGCCATCTTGTGTCCAGGCGAAGTTTTCTTTGCTTCACATTTGCTTCTTGTAACCGGAGTCTGGCCCTCTTTGCATTCCCATGGAGCACAGAGCTGGAGTCTGCTTCCTGCATCAAGTGTGTCAGCCAAGGGAAGGAAATATCTCCTTTCACCGCATTCACCCCTGTTTACATTGGTTTAACCCTTTGGGAACTTGAGAGATGAAAGGATGGTGCTAGCCTGGGAGGCCCAATGCATTTGGCGCTGGAAGCACTAAGGTTCCTTCGTTAGGGGCTCACCTCTCTCCAAAGGCTTCTGCTTTCACTCTGAGCAATAATTCACATCCTCCCCATAACTGGAGCCTCATCATGCATTAAACTGCTTCCTGCCTCTGACTTTTTTGCTTCCTCTAATCCCATTCTGCCACACTTCTCACTGTCAAACCACAGAAAAGAACATGTGGGGGTAGAGAATGCTAGGAATTGGGATCTTGTGCATTGCTGGTCAGAATGTAAAGCAAGAAACCACTGTGGGAAACAACATGGCAGAAGTAAGCTGGCATGATGGTGGAGGCCAAGTGAGAGTCAGGGTGGCAGCGAGGAGGCTCTTTTAGACAAGAAGGTCCATACTGGTGACTAAGGGTAGAAAAGAAGCATGAAGACCTGGGGGCATTCCTGAAATTCTGAAAATAGTTTGCACCCTGAACATAAAAAAGGTGTAAGTTGGTCCAGATGTGACTGGGTATTTGCATATCTCAGAGCTTGGAAGGTTGAAGTGTTCCAGCAAGCACATTACCACTTTCAATTTTAAAATTAAAAATACTAACGATATATTCTACAGAAAATATAAGGATCCCACCCTATGGAAGTGTCTCCCCTCATCCTATTTGCCTTCCTTCATTCCTAAACAATTCCTCACAGAACTTGAGATAAAACCCAATGCTAATGTGACTGGGGATTTCCGATTTCCAGGGGCCCCAGAGCCCTTACTTTATTATAGTTGGTTTGCTTCATTCTCCACACATCCTTTTTCTGAACATTCAGCAGATTGGGATTTACATATGTGGATCCCAGCTTGATCATGAATAATAGAGGCAGAGGGACATTAAGCGCCATCTTCACTGGGTAGCTAAGATGTGGTCTGAGATCCTGTTTGTTGCAAATGGCAAAAATTCATAAGAGATAGCAAATCACTTACTCTTTCTGGAGATGGGGAGATGAGATGTGGCAGGGCTGATCTTCTATTTTTCTTGAAAGATTCCCCCCTTCTCCTCTTCCTCACTCCCTTCACTTTTCAGTGAACACCCTTCCTGCCTCAGGACATTATAAAAAATTCTCTCCAGCCTTGAATTTTTCTGAGGCAAACAGGAAAGTGTGGCAGTGGACCTTACTTTTTTAGGTGATGATGTTTCTTGTAGGTCCATATTTCTTGAGGATTTGCACAGGAAGGATGATTCTCTGAAAAAAACTGGGGCATGGCTGGCTCCTCTGTCTGCCAGCTACAAGAGCCCAATCTTAATCCCTAGTAAAGGTACATCTAGGCTTTAAGAAACCAAAATTTTAACCAATAAAAAAATCATTTAAAGTCCAAACAAAAAAATTTTTAGTGATCGATGTCAAACTTGACTTCCTGACTTCTTGTATTTTTAAATATGATGCTGGTAGTGGTGATGGTGGTGATGATTGTGGGTTGAGTTAGAGATGATTGTGAAGCTGGTGAGATTGGTGGTGAGTGTTGTATATGAAAATATTTCCATAAGATTATTCTTTGCCTGTTGTCCCACCTTGACCTTCCAGGTGGGAGCGCTGTTGAGAGCCGAATAAATAGCTTGGGTGCCAGGCATTCAGGGTCAGTGGCCAGAGTTGGCTGGCTGGCTCTTGGTGTTTTGGAGCTAGCAGCAAGCTGACAAAGGACCCTCTTCGCCCAACCCTTTACCCCTTAACCCTCCTGTCTGTGTGGATTATTTGCTGCAGATAAATATTACCAAGATCTCCCCTCAAAAGGGGAAAAGAAGATGGGAATCAATTTCTCATTCTGGGAGCTCTTTGTGGATACTCAGTCGACAAAGGAGTAAACGGGATCCTAAAAATGGGGCAACAGTGAGGACGATGAAGAGAGTGGTGGGATGGTGATGATGGGAGGAAGTGGGGATGGTAATGAGGATGGTGACTAGTGATAATTTGGGGTGGTGGTGATGAAGCATCTCAGGAACTTCACTGATGCTACTTTATGAAAGTGAGGATGATGACATGTGTCTAAGGATGGTGTATAAAGTGCTAGCATCTTACTATCGCTGAATCAAATCTTTACCACCATTGAGCCCACTGTCTCCACTGATGTCATGTTCTTCCATTTGCCTCATCACTAGTTATGTTGCAAACACAGTAACTTGTTGTTTCTTGAACTCTTCACATATTAGTGCTCCAATACCACAGTGTTGTATTTTCTATTCTTTCCCTAGAAATCATCTCTCCACCCCAATTCTTAAAGTTTGCTTTTCTCTTTGCTCCCATTGATGAACAAGTGTCTCCTTCCAAGCCCTTTTATGTTATATATCATTCATTCCCAGCACATTGTCTTTCACAGTCCGTTTCTCCTCTCCCAGTATAGTCATTGTCAATGGTTTATCTTCTCCCCTAGATAAATTTCTATAAGAACAGGTATTTTTTTGCTATTACACTCAATGGTATGTCAGTAGTACCTATCTTCTGCATGGTAGCCACCTAAAACCACTTGCTCAGTCTGTAGAAATCTAAATCTCAATAACATAACTGGTATATCTCAAGCACATTACATTGGACAACTTACTACTGCTGTGTAGATGGGTTAATCTACTTAATACTCAACAACAGCCTCAGACTTGCTTCATTTGATAGATGAGGAATTTGAGACAGAAATGCTAACTCATGGGTCTAAGTTGAATTGAAGTAAAGGGTAGAGTTTATAGTCAGATTTATGTGGTCTCATTCTAGAAACCACTAAGTAATACCAAACACTTGGTAAATGGCAAATCACTGCTACTGATTGTTTGTCTCTATATTATGGTAAATTCCACCTAATGTTAGAGATTCCATTACTTTAACATTTAGGAATGTAGATTTTATCACTTTATTTCCCACTATTTTTGTATTAATTTTGTCATCTTTTTATGTACTGTTCATTCCCTCCCAGACATGCTAACTATACACACTGATCTTTAATGATCAGAGAGTGATTTTGCATCTGGCCAGTGGAGCTGCTTGGTTGACATGACAGGAGGGTAATTCTGCTGTGTAACTTCATGATAATGTATCCAGGACCTTCCCAGAGAAACCAGGTGCTGATGGGGGTGAGGTTTCCTCACCTACAATGGGCCAGTGAGTTTTCAGACTTACAAGATCTCTTCATTTTTTTAATGTTTGAGTTTTTTGGACCACAGCCATTGGTGCTCATGGCTTACTCTTGGCTCTGTGCTGGAAAATCATTCCTGTTGGTGATACCATGGATCTAACAGGAGTTAGCCATGCTAAGTTACTTATCCTTGTATCCTCCAGGTCTTTCTTCAGTGGGAGTCTGTCTCCATGGGAATAAGCTCTTATCCAAGATGTCAGCTAAGGAATCACTAAACCTACTTAGTCCTCAGAGTCAAAAACACAGCCAGAACCAAGAAATCACCAAAAATCAGATCCAGCCAGCAGTAGGCCTTGGACACCCTGCCCAATGTTTACCAGCAGTAGGGCAGGTGGGAGAGGACAAGTGGAGAATGGGGAAAGATCTTCAGCCTTTATGGCAGCTTCAGAAAGCTGAGATAGAGACATATTGAAAGGGGTGGGAAATAAGGGGTGCTGTTTGTACAAGTAATACCCACGGCTCTGTGAAGTAGAACACATTCCCCTAAAACAAGCCACTCAGCAAAAGGTTGGCATCCTTATTTATATCTGAGATGTCATAATTCCCCAAATCTAACTTTAGGCAATGTCATTTCATCTCCCTGGACCTCACCTTTGGCATCTATAAAAAAAAGTATTGTGGACTAAAGAGATTGATGGCACAGTCCTCCAAGCTCTATTCAGAGCAATCTCCAGTAGGAGATTGGAGACTTCTCCACTGGGAACAAACCAGTACCAGATACATCCTCAGTACAAAAAGAAAAAAAAATAGGCATCTGCTCATTTAATTGGTTGTTGTATGACTGTGCTGGACAATCATATACAGGACTAGGTGCTAGAATAGAGTCATGAATGAAACAGAACCAACCTATGTATCTCTGGAGCTTCTTCTTGATATAGTGAGAGGGATGGACAGTTAAATATTTAACTGGAATTGGAATGGACATATTCATGTCCAAGGGAAATGATTGGTATGGGAAAAGATTAAACAAGAAAAGAACACCAGATCTTTACAAGAAAGCGCCTCTGGAGGCACCATTGAGCATAGGTGAGTGGAGGGCCGAGGCCACCATGCTACAGGCTGGGAAATTGCTTCCCTGCATGCTGCAGACTGGAGTTGATCTCTCTGTTTGATAGTGGGAAGAAAGCCAGTGTGGTCATGTTGGAGTGAGTTGAAAGTGGGAAGTAGAAGGGATGATGAGGCGACATATCTAGGAGGAGATCAGAGTCAGTTATGTAGAATTTCATAGTCTGTGTATGAATTAGACTTTCAGTATTTTTTTCACTATTGCTATTATTCTCTTCTAATGAATCTCCGTAGACTCTGTGAGACATTGTGAAAAAAAAAACCTAACATGTGAAATGATCACCTAGTACTTATAGAATGCTGAATTTTTTGAAAGGGATTTGTTAATGACCAGTTTCATTCCCAGCATAAATATAACAATCTGTTAGAGCTTAGAGTGGAATTTTGATGATAATTTACTAGACAAATCAGGAATGCCCTAATCCTGCCCTGACAACTCCTCCCCTCCTCCAGCTTCCTAAAGTAGCCAAATACACAAAGAGGGATAGTGATTTGGAGTCAAAGAGCAGTGAGTAGTCACTGGTCTAGACCCATCACCCCAGTGCAGGATTCCCTGCAAAAACTATCACTAGTCCCTCTGTTTAGGCTCTCAGCTTAAGCAGTGCAGTCTCAAATCCTCCTTTCAGACAAAATCTCTTTTGTGGTTGTTGTTTAAAAATATGTGGTAGTTATTGCTAAATAGCTAAATAGTTCCAAGGTACAGTAAACACAGTTGTGAAATGAAGAGAGACAGAACATCTGGACCTTGGGGTAACCAGAGTTGACTACTATCAACTCAAAAAGGAGAAAAGGGTCAAGAAAGATGTGGGGAGCTTCTTTGTTGTAGTTCAAAGCAGGAGAGGAAGTAAAATAATGAAACACCCTCATACACATACTCACATACTCCTCCCATCCTGGATGAACAGACATTCAGCTACTGAGAAGCAAAATCTAGAAGCTAAAATCTCATGTGTTTGCCTGACTTTGCCACCCAGTAATCACCCTGTCATTGTACAGTGTAGCACTGGGGTATTTTGGCCAACAGGTGAAGGAAGAATTTAGGCAGCGAATGACAAAGGTTTAGCAAGCAGGACAGGTCAAAGTTAAGTATCATTAAGGAAGATTTCAGATGCTGTGTTAGTCTTCTGTAAACTCAGGTCTCTTCTTTCTTTTTTAAATAAATTTTTTAATTTTTTATCACCATGAGTTATAGACACCAAGTTATTCATTATTAAGTTTCAACAATGTCGCAACATTAATCACTTAACTATTGTCGACTTCCCTCCACCAATGTGCCCAGTTTCATTTCATTTCCCTTGTCTCCCTCTAGAGCGCCTGCTCTTCCCCTCCACCATTATCCTTATGTTCCCTTTCCTAATTTATCCATCCCCAATCCAGTATCAAGCTTCCTTCTGAAGAACAGTTCTCCTGCTTTTCATTTCTATTTTCAAGTTTCTTCTTTTCTGTCTTTATAACATAGGGAGAGTAAACAGCCGAGAAAAGGGGCACACTCTAAGGACTTACTGGTAAAGTTTGCACAAAATAGGTGTTCACTAGTTAACAAAAAATTCTAATATCTTATCAGTCACCCTTGGCACCCAGAACAATCTTTCTGCCAGAGTCTTGTATTTGCAAGGAATTTTGAAAACATCTACTTTGTGTTGAAATTCTCCTTCAGTCAGCCTTCTCATTCAAGGCCAATAGCTGTCACCTCCACATAGTCACACATTCTTGATTTCTTGTGTACATTCCAATCAGTCATCCAAGTTCCTCTCTCAGGGACTCTTGACCTGATTTCTTGACCTACTATCATCCTTCAACTTTTTTTTTTTTTGGTTTTGGGGCCACACCCAGTGACATTCAGGGGTTACTCCTGGCTACGCGCTCAGAAATCGCTCCTGGCTTGGGGGACCATATGGACACCAGGGGATCAAACCGCGCGGTTCATCCTAGATCAGAGTCGCTTCATTGGCAAATGCCCCATTGCTGTGGTACTACTCCAGCCCCATTCTTCAACTTATTATAATGAATATTTTAATCACCATTTTTTCCATTCTGTCATCAACATTATTATAATCACCAGTGCCATTATTTGTAACTACACATGAATATCTTATACTCTCTGCCTGTCATCAGAAACTTTCCAGGTGCTGTTTCCAATGAGAATGTACCCAAAGACCCTCCAGGATATCACATGTGTTCCATCTTCTTTCTCTGAGTATGTTGCTGTGTGCATTATCTTGGATATGAGTTGAGTGTAATAATCAACAGGTACTTGTATCCCTATTCTGATCTGAGGCTATTGAAGAGTTTATTAGTAGATACAGTTCTAGCCATATCTATCATTTATGAAGAAACATGACCCTGGGGAGTATTACCAACTATATATAGTCAAATTTTGAGTCAATGTCCTTCCCTTTGCTGGAATTTAGTATTTCCCAGAGAGCATGCCTGAGTCCTCAGCCTGTGAAGATAATACTTAGAATGAAAATTTCAGGTGTGATCTTGACGATGGGCTTGAAGATAGGGTTATGTACACAAGCCCCTTACAACCAGAAAACATTCTCTCGCTAGAGGCCAATATGAGGCAGAAGGAAAAGCCAAACCATTTGAAGAATTAGAACTTGATGTGCCATTAGTGGTTTGAAAATGGAAGTGAAGTATGAGAAGGGATACAGTGATCTGGCAGAAGTCCAGTGAGAAAGCAGGAACTTCAATCCCACCATGGCGGGGACCTGAATTTTGCCAACTAGGAAAGAATGAATTAAGAGGCAAATTCTTCCCAGAGTCTACATCAAGAGCCAGACAGATGGTGTCTCCATTTTTGTCCTCATAAAACCCAAAACCCAGAAATGAGCCAAGATAACACCAGCTTTTTTTCCTGAAAATCAGCACTATAAATTTGTTTGTATTTGCTAATTTTGTAGTAAATTGTCAAGACAGGAACAGAAAAATACACAGGAATACACTCTAGGAACCATTCATGTTTCTTTACCAGGAATTAAAAGTCTCCAAAATCTCCAAAAATCTCCAATATACCTGCCTAATCTTTTATAATCCTTCATAGACTCATGTACCAGTGACAAAAGAATTCTCACTATTCTGTAATAGTAAGGAGAATCCCTTTTACTCACCTGTGATGTCATGCATAGATATTTAGGTTGGGCCCTTTCCCTGTTCTCTGACCAAGCACACCCTCCTAATTGTCAAGTTCCAGTAGACGTGGTCATAGACAATAACAGAAGGTTAGGTATATATCATCTGTAGATATCTGTTTGTCTGTAAAATAAAAAATAGAACTTCATTCAACAACTACTTTTTCATTGCATACTGTGTGCCAAGAGCCACATATAAGACAATGTGTAGCTTTCTAATAAAATAGTGTGTTTTTTATTCACTTTTCATAAGTACTGTGGTAATGGATTGTTTTCCCTTCACTAATAATCGAGGACATTGATTTAGAAAGATACACAAAAAATTAAAGTAACTATGGAAATAATTAACTTGACTATAGCTCTTCACTAAAGATGAAAAAATTAGATAAAGAGTGGAGAGGTGGTCTAACCTTAGTCAAAGTCACATCCAAGATTTGGATTATTGGTTAACAGACTTCAAGGCCAGTGTCTCTTTTTATTATTCTTTTATTATTTCATGTTAATGCTTGATATAAGTCATGAACAAACAGAAAAAATTCAAATGATCTGTAACTTTCAGAGATCCAAGTTAAAACCTTCTACACATGGATTTTATGAGAATGACAAAATATAAAAATGCTGTATATGCTTAATGTTGCACAAACCTACCCATTTTCAGAGTTTTATTGGTATTAGCCTAAAAATAAATAAGACACTTATTTGCCTGCTTAAACATAGAGTCAGAGAGATAGTACCATAAGTAAGGCCTTGCATCTAGCCGACCCAGGTTCAGACCCAGGCACCCAATATGGTCCCCCAGGAATGATCCCTGTGCAACCCCTGAGCACCTCATGTGCCTCCTAACCACCCCCCCCCCCAAAAAAAAACCAACTCTAAATAAACAGCCTACAGAATGGAAGATTTTACAAACAAATCTCTTACCAAAAAATTTGGATCTAGAATATCTTGAAACAAACCTCTTGCATATTAGTAAGAAAATACAAACTACAGAAATATGAACAAAATACTTGAACAAAATACTTGAACAGACATTTCACTCAAAATTTTCTAGATTGTTAATTAGTATTTTTTTAAAAGTGCTTGGCATCATTAATCTCTTTTTGGCATCATTAATCTTACAAAAAATACAAATCAAAGGCTTAGTATGCTATCACTATACATCAAGAATGGCTAAAATTATATGTGTTGCTAATTGAGTTGAAAAGTTCTCCTGTTGGTTATAGGGGCATAAATTGATTTAACCACTTGTCAAATTCTTCTGCAATATCTTCTAAGAATGAATATATGCCTGTCATATGACCAAAAATGTATTGTCCCTAGTATATAGTCAAATTCAGTGTCAATGTCTACCAATAGGAATATTCAAGAAAGTTCACTATAACTTTTTTAACAGACTAAAAATAATCCAAGTGTCAATCATTAGCAAAAGAACAAAATGATAGTTTTATATTCAGAATATTTACACATTATACATAATTTAAATGATTAGTGCTAACCACAAAGGCATAACTGAATCTCAGAGATACAATGGTAAGTGAAAGAGAGCAAATACCAATGAGTAATACTGACATTTTATTGATAGGAAATGCAAATAGTGTCAAAACTCTGATAAGCTCTGAAAGGAGGCATTGCATTGGGAGCATCAAGGCATGAGGGTTGAAATCAGCTTTAATGAGTATGAGGAAGCATCTGGGATGCTGAAAATACTCTACATCTTAATGTGGAGTATTACTTATACAAGTATAAATCAATTAAAATGTATTTGAATTTGAAAACTGTTGTTATGTAGTATTTATTTTAATAATTCTTTTTAAAAGGCTTATTAAATAACCATTTATTAAATCACAAAGCCATTAATATTTGGGTTTTAGACAGACTATATTTCAGCAACAATTGTACCAGTAGTGTTCTTCTTCCCTCCACAAAGGTCCCCAGATTCTTACTCCCCATGCCCCCCAGCCTGCCACCTTGACAGACACATTTTTAACCTTGATTGCTGAAGTATTTGATCTCTTGGTTTTTTTTTGTTTTTGGTTTTTGTTTTTTGGGTCACACCCAGCAGCAATCAGGGGTTACTCCTGACTATGCTTAGAAATTGCTCCTGGCAGGCTCAGGGGACCATATGGAATGCCGGGATTTGAACCACCATTCTTCTGCATGTAAGGCAAACACTTTACCTCCTTGCTATCTCTCTGGCCCCAAGATCTCTTGTTTTTAATGCTGTTGAATATTCAACCTCACTATCCCTTCACACCACTGATGGAGTCAGATCCTCTTGACTCCTCCTCCCTATTGTCTCCTGTCTATGATTCCTCCTTTTTAAAGGCATTATTAAATTATAATATATGCCTTTAGTTCATCAACAACTCTATTTAGTCTTTTATCCTTATAACCTGTAACATAAAAACTTTTCAACAAAATATTTCCATTTCCCAGTCCCATTCTTGTGTACTTGATTTTTTTGAAATTAATTTTAGATATGTGGTTATAGTTATACTAATATGTGCACTATATATAATTTTTCTATGAATATACTTTTACAAATAGTGCAAATTCCCATTGTTATTGCTTTAAACAGTTAATTTTTTTAGAGATTTTAATTAAAACAATACACATTGACCTTTCCACAAGCATCAGGATTAGGATGCTGAGCTTCAGACTATCAAATCTATCTATAATCTCACTCAGTTCCCTTATAGACAGGTTCTGCATGTGCAGAAAACTGTGACTAATGAACTGCACAGCTCAAGCTTGTATTTTTCAAGGATCAGCTGTATTCTTCATTTATACATATTTGACATGTAAACTCTTTTCTGTGTAATAGAATTTTTCCGATTTAATTTCTAGCAGTTTTTCTTTCTGTTTTAGAACTTTTTTAACATTTCTTAGACTACAATAAAGCCTCTAACTTTTGCAGCCTGGAAAAATTATTACTGGTGCTTTTGGTTATAAAATAAAATTTTCTGCATATAAAGAACTTATTCACTCTTATCTAGTTTTGCTATTTTCTGACAGGTTATCCTTAGCTTTACTACTATTTTTATTGTTGTTTTTTTTTTGGGGGGGGGTGCAGGTTTGGCCATATCCTATGTTGCTTAGAGACTAAGCCTAGCTATCTATGCTCAGGAATCTTCTCGGGTGATGCTCCGGGGACCATAATACAGTGCTAAGGATTGAATCGGGATTGCAAGGCCTTAATGCCTGTACAATCTTTCCAATCTTGTTATCTTTAGCTTTGACCCCTTTTATATAAAATCATTTTGTATTCCACTCTGTCTTCTTTGAAGATTTTTACTTCATCATAATCTATGATATGCTGCTATACTAGAATATATAGTAGTATGACTTTCTTTGAGATTTTTTTCCTTGGGAGTCTATGAACTTCTTATGACTTGTGAGATTATGGTATTCATCAAATTGAGAAAATTTCAATTTAATTTAATTTTCAATTAAAATATTTCATTTTCTCCCTGTTCTAGGATTTCAATTTTGCATATATTAAAATTTTATATTGTCCCATAACTCACTGAAGTTCATAAAATTTTAGAGTATATTTGTTCCTGGATTTTATATTTCAGTTTGCATTGCTTTATTTTTAAGTTCACTAACACCTTCTTTTGCAGTGTCTAATCAACTGCAAAACTATATGGAGCATTTTCCATTTAAGAATAACATATTTTATGTCTACATACTCTATTTCCCCCTTTTAAAATTTCCATTTTTTCATCATGTCAATATTTATCTCTACATTTTTTGACAATATATAACTTATTTATAATAGTCTTATTTCCCAGTTCTTCTCTGACCATCATCTAGGAGATCTATTCTGGATGTGTACTTATTGCTTTATTTCTTCTTAGTATGTGTCATAATCTTTGGCTTCCTTTTATCTCTGGAGTTTTACGATTGAGAATCATGATTTTCCGCTGTGAATTTCACAAGTGTGTCCTGGACTCCATTATATTCCTTTAAGTAGTGTTGTGTTTTGCTCTGGCACACAGATAAATTACTTAGAATAAACTTAATGTCTCAAGGGTACACTCTTAAATTTTCCTTAATTAAATCAATCTCTCTTAGATTAAAGAGGATCCCTGGATGTGAGACCTTCTATTAAAAACCTGGGACTGGAGGCTGGGAGATTAACAGCTATTAAGTCATGAGCCCACTGGGATTTGATTCCCAGCACTGAATGGTCCCCTGATCCCCACGTGTAGCCTTAGAGGCATCCTATTACCACAGGCTTGGCCTGGGAATGGCTAGCATGGTAGGGCCCAAGAAGCATCGTATATCGGAATGTGGTCATTCTAGATTCAGAGCATACTGTAATTCAGGGCTACTTTAGTCCCTTGATACTACATTTTGAGGGCTTTACTCATCTTACAAGATTTTTATACTCTATCATGAACTTTGAGAACATGAACTATTCTCAACCCTGTGTAAATTCTGGAAATTGTTGGGTCTAGTTTTGATTGATGGTGCTTTCCCTGATCTTTTTGAGTTTTTTTTTTTCATGTAAACTCAAGCCAGTGGTCAGCTGGACTTGCAGATTTCCCTGGAGATCTTTTTCTGTGCAATTGATTTTGTGGAATATTTTATTAGGAGGACTAGTGAAAATACCAGTCTGTTTTCTTTGTTTTTTTTTAATAATCTTTTATTTAATTAAAGAACCATGATTTACAAAATTATTGATAGTTGAGTTTCAGGCATATAATATTTAAACACTGTTCCAACTACCAGTGTCAACTCCCACCACTGGTGTTCCCTCCCCCACAGTTTTTATTATGTTCTATTCATCTAATTCTAGCTAACTTGTTCCCCATAAACTCTAATCTGACTCCTAAGTTTAATGAAGTGTTTTTGGTCTCTGTTGGGACTGTTGTGATTCTCTGACCAGCACTCCTTACTGCCTGGCAATTGCTTCCAGGCTATCAGCCTGGGGTAATCATAGGGATCCTTTTGTTTGTTTCCCTTTTCCCTGGATCATAGTTCTGCAAAGCCTGTTGTTGTATCTCTAAAAACTATTACATAATACATTTTGTCTGCTTGTCTCTTTCGAAAGAGTAAATATAGTGCCTATACCGCTATTGTGGCCATAAATAGAACCTAACACTTTATATCATATGCTTTAATCTTTAACAAACATAATTGGGCTAATTGCTATTTACAAAAACTTTAACAACGGAATTACTGGTATTATTATCTCCATGTTAAGTATGTTAAGACTGAAATTCATAGAAGTTAGTAACTTACTCCCAGTCATTTAGGATCTTGAGCTATTTATATTTGAATGCAACTTTCTAAACTACTCAGTTACAGGACACAATGTAGTATAATATTAAACTACACAATGTGTAGTAGTAAACTAGATCAATTAAAAGCCATTGGAGTTAATGTATTTTTAAGTTCCAAAAGTTAAAATTCAGAAAATTTAAGTAAATCAAATCATAGAATTTCACAATATAGGTAAAGAGTCAATATATTGTGTGTGAAGGTAGAAAAGAAGGTGTATTCATGTGAATATATGCATGTGTTTGGTGCACTGGATAAAATAACAAACCTAACCACAGGGCCCTGCTTGAAACCTGACACTTGTGAAAGCAATGGGGAAATCACACACAAGCTCACTCTATTAGTTTCCTAGGATAGTTACAACAAATTACCACCAATTTGGCGGCTTAAAACAACAGAAATGTGTTCTGTCAAGGCCAGAAATGGGAATAAGGTGTCAACAGGTTGACAATGTCTCTGAAGGCTCTGGGGGAAGCTCCTTGTTTTCCTTTCCCTGATTTTGAAGTCTCCTGGGGTTCTGAGCTTTTGTCTGTGATTGTGTTCTCTACTCTCATTTTCCCAAGAACCTGTTTCTTGTCTTTCTGTTTCACTTTGGTTTAAGGCTCACTTCCTCCAAGATAATTTCCCTTTCAATTCCTTCATTAGGGTCTGCAAAGACCCTATGAGCAAAGGTCCCATAGGCACGGACCAGTGGTTAGAACCTCTTTGAATCTTTGGGAATTTGGGGTGGGAATACATTTCTGAAGAATTTCTGTCAGATCTCTGAGGCTCCTTAAGTATGTATCTGGAAGGCCATCAGATTATCTTGGCAAATGGTTTGCAAATCTCTGTACTTCTCAGGGTTGCCTAAATTTGGGGAAAACCAGACACAGAAGAGGGCTCACTGATTTGTCCACCCCACCACTCTAGGTTTGTTTCAAGAGTCTGCTACTCTGCAACCTGAGCATACTCTACAACTCCTGGAATTCTTCAGGCACCATGACTGGGAAATATTTCTGGATATCTCAATCTGAATTAGAAGACCTTTATTTCTATTTGTTTGTTAATTGATTCATCATTGTTTGATACTATAAACTTCAAACTCATATCTCCAACCCCAAGGATATGTTTTTTTTTTCTCCAGCTATCTCTTTCACTGCATTTGGGCAGTGAAACAGACCTGGGTCTGTGCCACCTTTGAGTCAGAGCCTCAGCCATCCAACATTCCGATTCACTCCTTTCCCTCCCTCCAATGTCTGCTGCCCAGCGTTTCTGTGTTGCAATTTTCTTTTCAATTTCTTTTCTCTGTACACACAAGCCACAGCTTTTCTTCCTAATTCTTCCTTATAATCTTGCTAATGAAGTATCTTCAACATGATGGGGCTGAATTTTTAAAGGGTTAGACTTAATAACTAGGTCATTACCACTATTTAGTAACCTGGACTCATTAACAGAACTCTTTTCTTTTCTCCTCACCACAGCATAATGAGGCTATTAATTAAAGCCAAGACATGAGCGCTCTGGGTTCGCTTTAATACTGTCTGGGGAAATGGCTAAGTCTTGGGTCATACTTCCTTTTAAATGAGTTTCACTTCCATGTAAACGTGGTTTTTGGGGGGTTCCTAACATTCCCCATTGTGAACCATTTTTTCAGCTCTTTGACAAGAATGCATAGGTTGTGGCAGAGCTGGAGGAAAATTCTGGGGTTTAGATCCTGCTGTCCCTCAACAGCTTACTCTGGTCCAGACATGGTAGAGATTGTTTCATTTCTGTCTCCTTTTTTTTTTTTTTTTTTTAATCTGGGCAAGTGTAAGAATAGTATGAATTCACACACACATAAAGTATAGCAGTTTCTGGCACAGTGGACATTTTATATGGGTGAGGAGTTACTTTTATTCATTAAATCCAAAAAATTAGCTTTGATACCTGTGGCATGTAGGCCATAGTTTGGGACTGTGTACTTTTTAGGATGTATTTGAGCTGTGTCTCTCCAAAGCCTGTACGTTCAAGTCCTATCCTCCTGTATTTCAGAATGAACCAAGGTCAGCTGCATACAAGGCAAGCACCCTACCTGCTACATTATTGCTCCAGCCTAGGATATCTGTAGAGAAAATCAAGTAAAAGTAGAGTCATGGGATGAACCCTAATCCATTGGACATATGTCTTGATATAAAGTGGGGCCTTGGATACAGAAACACACTTAAAGGAAGGTGACATGAAAAAACACAAGGATGTGATCACCTCTGAGCTAAGGGAAAAGGTCTAGAACAGATACTTCCTGGTAAGGTGCAACTGTACCAGCACCCCAAGCTTGAATTTCTTACCACCAGAGCTAAGAGAAAATGGATTTTTGTTGTTTAAACCATCTCATGGCAGTACTTTGTTATGATGCCCAGGAAATCAATGCAAATGTCATAAGGAATCAATAACCTCAGGTTGTGGGGGGTCTTCAAAAAGCAATTCACTCATTTGTTTAAACAAAGAAACAAGCAAAAATAAGACTACATGGGACAGGCTTGTGACTGGCACAGACATCAAAAATGTGACCATCTCTTGACCCTACCCCTCTCTTTTTTCTTATTTTTCAAAAAACAGAAATAAATATATTTTCATTTCCTTTTAATTTATTATTTTCCCATTTTGGTTATTATGATTTAAGGCATATGTGTACAATAGTGTTAACATTTATGGTTTGATTTTTACTTCACACTGTCACCAAAGTGTCTAAGACCCTCCTCCAATGTCCCTCATCATTTTCCCCTGCCAACTTCTACTTGTTATTCTCAGGTTTGTACTCCAAGGCCAGAAGTTTATCATCATTTGATACTGTCTATTCCCTTGTTTTGATTTTCTATAACCACAGGTGAATTGCATCACCTGGTATTTGGCCTTTATATACCTTAGGGTCTCAAACTCAATTTACCTGGAGGCCACAGGAGGCAAAGTCGGGGTGATCCTTGAGTGCAAAGTCAGTAGTAAGCCTTGAACATTGGGGGGTGTGACCCAACCAACTAAAACAAAACAAAACAAAAAAAAGTCCTCTAGGGCAGGGCCACAAAATGTTGTACGGAGGGCAGCAAATGGCCCGCGGGCTGCTAGTTTGAGATCCCTGCTTTTAGATTAATCATCATTTGATGCTGCCTATTTCCATGTTTTGTTTTTCTATCACCATAAATGAATTGTATTATATGGTATTTGCTTTCCCTCTATATCTAAGGTATTTATCCTTAGTTTACTTTGTCTCTCTTCTTGACTGTGACCTCACTCTCTTGCTCTTCCTCTTTTTATAGCTTCACTCTTATTTTCTGTTTCCCCAGTAACCATAATTTTAGTTAGTTTGACTATTAATATATTAATATTAATGTATTAATATATATCCAGTTACTATCAAGGACAAACATTCCAAGTGCTCATAGATGGCCCCTTCCACACTGACTAATGCACCAACTCATCAAGTGGGGAGAATAAGTGTTAATGTTGTGCTTCTGCCACAGTGATTTGACTGTAGAGTGGTGTAAGATTGGTCAGAAGGCTACTAGAGATAGTGGTATCATATGAATCAGACAACTATGACCCCATACTGGCTGCATAGCATGCATAAATCTAGAGGAAATATTATATAAAACAGAATGGAGCTTCTTAATATTCTGAAGCTAGAGTTGCTTCTTCAACCTTTATGTTTCAAAGCATGGGTTCTTGAATCAGAAATGTGTAAGGTCTAATTCATCTTTATTTTCTATTCATTATCCCTGAACATGTTTACCTTCTGTTGGCACCCCAGCTTTTATATCTCTCAAAAGAGGAGATATATACTATTACCAGTCTCCTAAGTTTCAGTGAGGTATAAATGTGTTTGGGGTACAAAATCTGTGGAGCACAGATTTATGGGGTACAGAGGCCCTAATAAATGTTCATAGTGCTGAATATCATTGGTATTGGATGAATCTTCTTTTGTTTTTTTTCCCCATCAGGCAGAATTCTCCGAGTTGAATCTGGCTGCTTATGTGACAGGGGGCTGTATGGTGGACATGCAAGTCGTGCGAAATGGGACCAAAGTCATGAGGTAAGAAGCATTTTAATTATGGAAATTCTTCCATTGAGATGTATGAATGGAGCCCCTCACAGAGCCAGTCATTCTACCGACTGCCTACCACCATAGTCCTGCAGTGCATGGACTTTCATATGCAGACTGTCTGCCTCCAGAGAGTGCTAGTCTTGTTGAAAGAGAAAGGAAGAGTGGCACATGGAAAGTATATAATATGGGAAGTGCCTGGAATGAGCTTTAGGTTCACAGGGCAAGGATCTAGTTTCCATGAATGGTTTTGTGACTGTATTCAGGAGCTTTGGCTAGTCTTTCTTCTCTTTCTTTTCTTATCTGCTGCATAATGGTAGCAACACAGAAGTAGGAGGTATGAATATAAAGAGTAGCCAGCAAATTCCAAAACATTGTACAAATTCAGGGTTTAGTAGCATGAATTACATCCTGCTTCCAGCAATAAGGACTACAGATAATTCACTCCCAGGATATCAAGCCTAGTAATAATATCCCCCTTCCCCAAATCTGTTCTTCTATATGCTAAGCTGGAAGGAAAATAAGAGAATTCTCTAGAAGCAAATAAAATACAAATGCACAGGAAAGAGAAAATATGTGAATAAACATATTCCTATCTTGTAAATTATCTGGAGAATGATGCTAACTAGTACTTTTGAGAGTTCAGATGAGAAAAAAAGCTGAAGACTTGGAGGTATAAATAGAAAAAGTTTGGAGGATAGGGTGACATTTGTTCTGAGTCTTGTCAAACAGTGGAACGTGGGCATTCTGTGCATTCTGATCATAGGAAACAGCCTTTGCAAATACCACAGGCATAGAAAGTAGCATTTCAGAAATTCAACTAACTCAGCCATCATTTGCTGAGTGCTGATCTCAGTCCATAAAAAACACTATTTGGCTTCCATTTTCAATAATGGATGAAACTATTTGAAACAATATTTCCACTGAAAACAATGAAAAAACTGGTGATTCTAATAGGAATCTTCAGACAGTTAGCCAAATGGATAAAGTATTACCGGGACAAGAATGGTTGGAAAATGAAAATTCAGAAATAAAATGCATACAAAAACCCAACCTATCTGTTCCCTGAGAATATTGCTAAGGTCAGCAAATATGAAAATCCTATTTGATCGCTTAGCAGGGTCAAGACAGACAAATCGTCACACAGCATCACTCAGAGTGCAGAACATAATAGTAGGTCCTGCCTACACTAAACTGTCAAGACCCAGAGAGCAATGACTTCAAGAGAATATGAATTCCAAGTAGAGGAGTGCTTGCAAGTGCTGACAGCTTGAATTGCATTTTGATGGCCCTTCCAAGGAACTTCAAGCACTAAGGTGAGTTTATGGTAAACTCAAACATACGAGAAGTAAAATGAAATCTTTTTTTTGTTTGTTTTGTTTTTTTCGGGCCACACCTGTTTGATGCTAGCACTAGATATTTATTTACCACACAAGGCAGTTACATTTTTGCACAAAGTAACTATTAAAAAATAAAATTCAAGGGGCCGGAGAGATAGCATGGAGGTAAGGCATTTGCCTTTCATGCAGAAGGTGTTCAGTTTGAATCCCGACGTCCCATATGGTCCCCTGTGCCTGCCAGGAGCAATTTCTGAGCGTGGAGCCAGGAATAACCCCTGAGCACTGCCGGGTGTGACCCAAAAACCACAAAAAAAAAAATAAATAAATAAAATAAAATTCAAAATGTAAGAATTTCTGTATGTTAATATTGGGCATTGCATGTGCCTTTGATCTGATTCCCTGTGTGGAAAGAGGGCTTTAAGATCTTTATTCTACTAAATAGAAATATGAACATTTGTCCCTTTGACTTTCCAATTCAGCTATAAATTAGAATCATCTGAGAGAGGCTTACAAAGCTGGTGCCTACTCAACAGGAGAGAACCAGGAAAGCAAAAAAGAAAGAGCAAGAATAACCTGCCACTCTCATTCTAAGCCCTTGAGTCCCCCAAAACTAAACAAAAGCAATCATTTTTGATGATGCCAACTTGATTGCACATACAAAATTTATGCATTTTTATTCAACACATTATAGCCTTTTCTACACAATAAGCATTGCTCCAAGTATAAAATAAGTATCAACTCATTTCATTTTCAACAATTCTGTTCATTGTGTACTATTTTGGGGGAGGCCGACAACCAGCAGTGCTCAGGGATTATTCCTGATTCTAAGCTCAAAAATTACTTCTGGCAGTTTTGGGGAGACAATATGAGATGCTGGAATAAACCTGGTTGGCCATGTATAAGGGAAAGTCACACCGTGCTATTGCCCTGGCCTTTTATTTTGTACTATAAAATTAATATTTCTTGATAAGAAGACAGAAGTACTAATACATTTAATAATGGAATCCATAGTATCCAGCCATCAAAGAGCAGAGCTAGGTGGCAAGCCTGGATGGGAAACTATCTGCCCCATTGAAAATTTTTTCATTGTGAGTTGCGTATGCAAAAGGAGATTCAAAGAGACATATGGTAGAAAAATTCATGGATGCAAACATCTGATGAGTGTGAATTTTTTGAAATAAAGGAACCAATAATTAGTAACACAAAGAATAGGAAAGCATAAAATTCCTTGATAAGCATATTTGGTTAGATTCAGGACTCTCTTTCTCATAGGAGCCAGAGAGATAGCTCAGCAATGCTGAGGGCCTGCACACTATTGGATGTTATGTGGCCCTGTTCATCAAAGGTTATCACAGTTGCAAATATCTATGCAATCAATATCAAAGAATCTAAATATATAAGGCAAATATTAACAAGATGGAAGGAAGTATACAGCAATGCAATTATAATATATATAATATATAATATAATAATATAATATAGGATGTCAGTGTCCCATTTTCAACAATGCATAGTTGACCCAAATAGATAGAAGATACCACTGGGCTTAAACTATAATATAAATGAATGTGGATCAGGGTTTGGGAAGATAATACAGTGGTATTGCACAAGATCAGCCCAAGTTCTATCCCTGGAACCACATATGCTACCCCAAACACCACCAAAAGTGATCCATGAGAAAAGTCAGGAGTAATCCCCGAGTACAATCAGGTGTGCTCCCCCCACAAAAAGAAAAGTTCAAGTAGATCTAATAGACTCATGTCATTCCACAAATATTAGCAGAATAAACATTATTCTCAAGTACACACAGACCATGATAGATATGACTCTAGGGCACAGAAGAATTTTTAGGAGATTGCTATCAGATCAAGTGCCTTGTCAGACTACAGCTATGTGAAATGAGAAATAAATCACAGGAAGATAACAATTTTTTTAAATTGGGACTTGGCAATAGAAATAAAATGAAAAGATAAAATACAGAATGATAGAAAATATTGGCAAACCACCTCTCTGAGAAAGGATTTATTTTTAAAAGTATATGAAGAGTTCGTGCCACTCATTAGCTAAGACAAATGAGCTGTTTTTTAAATGAACAAAGAATACAAGTAAACATTTTTTTCCAATGATAGCATACAGATGGACAACCAGTATATGAAAGGACACCAGTAGTCAGCATCACCAATCACTGACGAAATGCAAATTAAAGCCAGAGTGATCACCCTCATTTGCTAAGGAAACTAGTACCAAAAAGTCGAAGGATAGCAAGTAGCTGTAGAAAAAAAAAAAAAGGAAAGGTTTATATGTTGTTGGTAAGAATGGAAATTTGTACTGCCGTTATGGCAAGAAATTGAGAGGTTTCTCAGAAACACTGAAAGCAAAGCTTTCACAGGATCCAGCAATCTACCACTTCCAAGTAGATATCCAAAGAAAAATAAAATCACTCTTTTGAAATGATCTGTACCTTCAAGTTTCTTACAGCATTAACATGATCACAGTGTAAAATAGCCAAGATGTGGAAACAAGCTATGTCTGGCTTATCAGGAGATGAGTGCATAAAGAAAATGTGAGTAAGAGATAGATCTACAGATACAGACACAAAGGTCTGTTATTCAGTCTTTTAAAAGAGAAGGAGATCCTACTATTTGCACCAACACAAATCTACCTGGAGAACTATGTTCAGTGAAGTCAGCCTGACATGACAAAACAAATGCTGCCTGAGCTCACTTATATGTGAAATCTAAAAATGTTACCCAGAGACTAGGAAAGTGGTGCCTAGGAACTGGCAGGTAGGGGAGATGGGGAGGTATAAGTCAAAGGCTGCTCACTTCCAGTATCCAGATGAAAGGGCTCTGAGACCTAGTGGGCAGCATAGTACAGTATCTTGAATTTACTAAGGGAGCTGATCTCAGTGCCTTTAGCATGAAACAATGACTAATTCAGTAAGGCAGTGGATATGTTCATTAACTTAATCATGGCAATCATTTCACAAGGTCTACATGTCCCCATGTATACCTTATATAGTATAGGTTTGTTTTTTTTTGGGGGGGGGTAGAATGTGAGTGGTTAGGGGCACACCTGGAAATGTTAGGTGCTAAACCCAGTGTGATACTTAGAGGTAATTCCTAGTGGGACCATGCATTGCTAGCAAAGCAGGCATAGAAATCTTTTGAGCTATCTCACAGCTAAATGTACAGTTTTTATTTATATCTCCCTCATAGGTCATAAAGTTAGAAAAAAAGGAAGAGAATATCACTTATATTTAAACCCAAGTCTCTGATGATTTTATGCCAGGTGAATTTCCAAGGGTCTTTAGGTTGTGAGATTTTTCTGATCCTCCTTTTTTGTTTACCCTTGTCCATTCCAGGATATTTTACCCTCCAGGCATGTAGAGATGGATTCTGGGTGTACAGAGAGCAGTGGGGCACAGCAATTTTTCTGGGATGCTGAGTGTGTCTTTTTCTCATCTAGGGAACTAGAGACACATGCTTCTTCTGTCTATAAAGCACTGCTCAGACCTGAGAGTCTACTGCTCAGAGCCTCCTTTAAAAATTTTTTATATAAGGTCATAATTATTTTACTTGGTATTTTTAAGAATTCAATTTAATTCAATGAATTGCTTGATGAGGAAAGGTTCATGTCATCCATAGTTGTGAAGGATTTACTATATCCCAAACTCTATTGCCTGCATTGGGAATGGTTATTGCCCACATTGGGAATGGTATTGAGAACAGTATTGCCTGCATAGGGACTGAGGCTAGGCAGGAAACAGAATCAGCATGTTCATGTGGTTTAAAGAGATGGTTAATGAAGGATCTAGGCACAGGGGAGCAGAAAGGAAGCTCAGGGACCAGAAGGGACAGGGTGAAAGTGAATCTCTAGAGCTCACCCTGCAGTTTGCCCTGCACTTGACACAGTCACTGTGAATGAACACAGCTTCTGCAGACACTGGTGCTAAACCAAGATAAGATAGTGCATAGGACCAACAGGTCAACCCCACACCTACATCCATATCCAAACCCCCAGTTTCCTGTTGATATCTCATTTTGGCAGAAGCCAGTGAGCAAGAGAGCCAGGCAGCTGTGATTCATGGATCAGTCAAGCCCCCTGGGGCTCAGACAGAACAGTGAAGAGTGGGGGTGGAGGTAGGAGCACCCATGGGAGAAGCACTCAGGGGCATAGACCAGGCTCAATTTTTTTCAGTGCTTTATAAATGGCAAAATATTACAGCCAAGTTGGTTAGAGTACCTGTACTTGCAGCAATTTAATTGAGAGCACCTATTTTTCTGGTCTCTGTCAAATTCCCAAACTGAGGACCATTGGCCATGCAAGGTAATTTAAGAGCACTTACTCTTATCCCATTCATCCAGATTTTCCAGGGGTTTCAGATGGTTTAGACCCTAAGCAGGGGACATTTATTCAGGATATTATTAATATCTATCCTTTGTAGAGAACAATGAATATTCTGCACTCCCATTACAGTCTGGTTCCATGCTGAAATAATGAAAAATACCAGCAGAGCCCAGACAGACAGAAGAGGAGAAACTAAGAGTGAAAAATGCCCAACAGGCCCACACTAATGAAGGCCCAGCCCAATTACACAGCCATGCCTGTCTCTAGCATTAGGCAACTCCAGAGTACAGGCACCCATTCAAACCACAATGGCTGATAATGGATATTGCTCATTCCAAGGTCAGACCTCAGAGAGACTTGAAGAGCCTAAATAGCATAAAACCTTGAAGTAAAGAATTGAAGTGCCTAAAATATATTGTACACACTTCCAGCCTGGGATTCAGGCTTCTAGATAGATTCTAAGGAGTTTTGGGGAGCAAGACAGATGTGTAGGCCTGCCCCAGAAAGAAGGGTGTTTTATAGAATTTTTAAGGTCCTGAGTTCTAAGTTCCTCCCAGGGATTTTTCAGTGTGTTCCCGGGCTGGGCAGGAAGGAGGATGATTTGACTAAATCCTCTTAACTCAATAGTCCATTTACTGGGGTGCTAGTCTCCAGACCCCTGGTCTTTCATAAAGATCTCTCAAATACCAGCCAAGTCTACTCTCCAGCAAGGGCCCTGTGCCCTGTACATCACCCACAAACAACTGGCCAGACTCAGCAGAGCTTCCCAGATGGAGTTTTGGGTGCCAGTCCTTTATTCATCCCACAGGTATTTATGGGGCAAATTTGGGGCGCCAGGCATGCTCTGGCCAGTCTCTGTTCTCATTTCCTGGGGCCTGTGTCTGTACAGAAAAGCTCTCTCTATACAGTGGATCCCCACCTTCCATTCTTTTTTTTTAGAGATGTGGGGCACAGAGACTCATGGACACCAGCCTCACATAGATGAGACAGTGACAGCAAAAAGACAAAAACACAGAAAAGGCTAATATGGTTCTATGGCCAGTCAGGAGATACCAGGGAAGAGAAAGAAGGAAGGAAGAAAGGAGTGGGGTGTAGGAGGCAAGATTGTTGGAGAAGGCTTCTCCAGCACCTAAGCAGACTCTAGACAAGGGACAGAGCTGTCCTGTGCTGCTGGAGTATCCCCATCCCTCAGAAGCAACAACAGCTTCTTCTACATCATGAACCATGGACAGAGAAACCAAGGGTTGCGTGCAGGCTAGCCAGCCAGCAGAAGATGGGCCAAGGCTCATTTCCATGGCTGTCACTGCCTTCCACAGTTGGACTCTCAGTCAGTAAGACTCACCATTTAACCCAGCTAGTCCTAGGTGACCCCAGATTATAGCAGTCTTCAGATTCATCCCCAGACAAGGCAGAGCCAGGTTGTGGAAGTGATATAGCTGGGTATGTGCTCATGTTCTCTCTCTATCTCTCTCTTTATCATCTATCTATCTATCTATCTATCTCAATTCAATCTCAATCTCTGTCTTGTCTCTCACTCACTTGCTCTCTCGCTCTATGTATTTTAGGTGGTGAGATATGCAACCTGCAGTCTATACACTTGATCTTCCTGCTTCCAGAAACTAATGTTAATGGCTCATGTCACCCACCTCCATTCCAACTCACCTTCTCATGGGGACTTGTCAGACAGAATTTATAATCTACTGTCCAGGCCCAATGGTGCTGCTTTCTAACATTTCTACCCCCTGAAATAATAGGTAGAGAGACAGACCTTAGGTAGGTAGACCCGTAGAAGGCTGCTAGAAATATGGCTAGATAGGACAGAGATCATAGATTACAGATAGATTGATAGGGCGATAGAGAAGTATATGTTAGTTAAAGAGATAATTTATAAATTCTATAAATGGCTGCTAAGTGATAGATTAGACACACATGCAAGAGTCAGAGCAATAATACAGCAGGTAGGGCATTTGCCTTGCACATGGCTGACCAAGGTTCAGTCCCTAGCATACCATGTGCCTTTTCCTCACCACCCCCCAAGCCCTCCAGGAATGATTCCTGAGTGCAGAGCCAGAAGTAACACATGAGCACCACTAAGTATGGCCATAAAAGCAAAACTAACAATGCAATCTTTAATACAGATAGACCTAAGATGGGCTATTTTATTATTTTATTGCATCATTGCCTAAAGCAGGAGATCATGGAGGCAAGACTTTTGTCCGGATGCCCCAAAGTCCCAGTCCTGGGGACAATGCCTGTCACTCATTGACTCTCAGTGACTTTTCAATGAATGAGGGATGAGCCAGGACTTCAAGATCACCAGTGATTTCCCTAAAGAAGCCCTTCCTTGATGAGCAGGTTCAGGCATGTTTTTCCAAATCGTAGCCCTGGTGTCTGGCATAGGGCCGGAGGCCGTGCTGAGCGCATTCAGGACCAGCTGCCCTGTGAATGAATAAGCATCGGACAACGGCTCAGAGTGAAAAGCTGGGGACTGAGCTCTCTCCCGCCGCTGCTCGGCCTGGGCACAGACTTGCTGACCACCACCTCCTCTCCTGGGAAGGGTATGGGGTCTGGGAGGACAGGGACAATGAGTCATTGAGGGTCCCAGCTTGGAGAGTGAAGGCCCCGATCTATCTCTTTACCGAGGTCTTTGACCTCCCCAAGCAGGAGAAAGCAGGATCACAAGGCACTCACGGAGGTAGGGCGTGGGAACGGGAAGGAAGCAGCGCGAGAGTGAGCCAGCGAGGTCAGTGAGGAAATGCCAGGCCCCGCTGCCCAGGCGTCTCCAGCCAACAGCTCAGCAGCATGTCTGCCAACTCCTCCAGGAGAGGAGGAGAAGGAGCGAGGGAGAGGGTAGTAAAGGATGAATTTGTGACTCCTAATCCCCAGTCAAGGCAGTTGGGGTTGGGGAAGATCCGGCTCCTAGGAAGAAATTGCCCCCAAAGGCCACTCATGTTTGCTTGGGTTTTTTTGTTTTTTGTTTTTGTTTTTGGTTTCTGGGCCACACCTAATGTTGCTCATGTGCTATTCCCAGCATGATTTGGTGCTTAGGTGTCTTTCCCAAAAGTAATTGGGAAGATCATGTTGTGCCAATGATTAAACCCCAGATCTCCATATGCATAATCTACAATGAAGCCCTTTGATCTGTCTCCCCAGTTCCTCATCCCTGTCTTTGTGATGGCTTCTGGCCTTGGCTAGTGTCAAAACAAATAGACTTTGAGCAAATGTCATTTGAGTCTGGCTCCCTGGTCTTCTTTGGGCTGGAGCAGGGGCCTAGGAGATCCTTTCACCCCTTTGGAGAGATCCTCATGGAAGCTACACACACTAGTGAATAGAGAAGTGGGGACCAGACACCAGGATTTCTTTCCCCATGCTCTACCACCTGCTTGGCACCGTTCAGTACTTGGAGCATACTCAACAGTGAGTATAGCACAGGTCTGGGTTCCCCACAGGAGCTGGGGATGGCCAGATGTGGCTCCAGCACAGGTCTGGGTTCCCCACAGGAGCTAGGGATGGCCAGATGTGGCTCCAGCAGTGGAAAACAACATGGGCAAATTAACTTATGCCCAAAACATAGCAGGTGGTCTGTGGCTTTCATGCAATCCTCCCACTTCCATCACAACTGCTTCACACCTCCTTTCTGTTCAGGCTCTTCTTGAGGAGCCTGCTCTGGTTGTCCACCTGAGACTCTCAATTGGTAAACTCTTTGATGCCTCTGAAGGAAGCTCCATGCACCTTGCACTGCAGTTTCTAAGTCTAGTCCTCACTTCTTCCACTGTGGGACAAGACCACTGATTGTGAGGCATGCACAGCCTCTTGGTTTAAAATGAATCACTATACTTTATTATCAGTAAATACTTGATTTACAAATACTTTTTTTTATAAACCTATATTCCCAGAGTTGCAGAAGAACTTTTGAGGTTAAAAGCGGTCATGAGTAAAAAAAAATTTAAGAAACCCTGCTCAGAGGCAGAGTGAATGATACTATTCTAGAGTTGTAACACAGTTGTAGTATGGATGATAATTCAGAACTGGGTTGATGGCAGTGTCCTATAGCTGTGCAGATATTGATGTTCTAGAGCAGTGTGATGTTCCAGAGAAGTGTGGTTCATACTGTTATAGAGAAAAGTTCTAGACCATTGTGGACGATGCTATTATAGAACAGTCTAGATAAGGGTAATGTGAATGATATTGTTTTAGAATAGTACAAGAGCTGGGCGATACAGTTCTAGAGCCATGTGTTATGGTTCTACTGAAGTTAGAACAGCATTATGTCCTATAGATTAGGGTGATACTATTCTAGAACCATGTGAGATTCTCAGTAACAGTATAGAGCAGAACATGGTGGTGCTACTCTAGAGCTTGCTCTAGAGCTTCATGCTACTGATCTAGAGCAGTGTGGAGAAGAGATACTGTAGATCATAGTACCGTGATTCTGGAGTAGGATGATGTTGTTCTAAAGCAGTGTGGTGCTATTAGAGCAGTGTAGCATGGATGATATAATTCTAGAGTGGGATATACTGTTCCAGAACTACGTAAGGCAGAGCAGTGCTGTTCGTGCATTCTAGAACAGTGATATATTCTAGAACAGTATAGAGTAGGGTGGTACTGTTATAGTGTTGTGTAGCATGAAATGATGATATTTTAGAGCAGTGTAGTGTGAGGGGATGCTGTGTTATATCAGTGTAGTGTAGGATGATGCTGTTCTAGAGTAGTGTAGCATAGGCGATGCTTTCTGGAGCAGTGTAGCATGGGTGATACAGTTCTGGAGCAGTGTTCTACTTTTCCACAGTGTGGTACTTTTGTAGAGAAGGGTGGATGATATTAATCTAGAGCAACATGAATGTTGATGATAATGCACCCCTGGGGATATTGGAACAATTCCTTAGTTGATAGCTATCTCCAATACAATTGAGAGGAGACACTTTCACTTTGCTGACTTAAAGAAGTCAGATTTCCAAGGGGCACTTGAGTGATCTCCTTCTTACATACACACTTACTCACAATGGCAGGACAAGTAAATTTGGGAACCTTCCAGCTAGACCCTAGCAGCAGGTCTTCAACAGTCTGGGATATAGATGGGAGGAGGGAGAACTGTTGGTCTTAGACTTTGTGAGTCACTCATCCTCCTCTGGGTTGTTTGCATTTCACCTGTGACCTGGAGTGGAGATGGGGCAAGGGAAGAGGAGGCTGTACTGGGAAACCAAGTCACAGGATCGGAAGCACTTGCAAAAGGACACACTCTCTTCCCCTAAGGGAAGGGGCCAGGACTTAGATCTGGGAGGACTTTATCAGAGCCAACCAGGCTGATGATCCCTGATCCTGTGAGACTGACTCCTGGAACCAAGTGCAGCCATCCTCTGCTTTACAGTGTCTTTCTTCATTGACTAGGTTGCTATTTTTGAGCCTCCTTCCAGACCAACTCTCACTTAGAAGCTATAGATCCTGCCTTAGCCCATCTCCCCCAGGCACACAGTGAACCTAGGCACCTAGAGCACAGTGCAGAGAGAATGAAGCAAGCAAACTTACTCGTGCGCACTTCCTCAGCCTCTGCACAGAACCTTCATCATCTTCCCCAAAAGCACCAACTTAGCCCCAGGACCTCTTGGGTTTCTGTATTCTCATGCCTCCCATGTTGTGGGTATAGGTGGGCTCTTGCCCACATTCATCAGGTCTAAACTCTCTTGTCAGATGTAGAAACCTTCCTCCACCGTGTCCCCAGAGCCCACATTCTTTTTTTTTTTTTTTTTTTTTTTGGTTTTTGGTCTGCTCAGAAATAGCTCCTGGCAGGCACGGGGGACCATATGGGACACCGGGATTCGAACCAACCACCTTAGGTCCTGGATCAGCTGCTTGCAAGGCAAACACCGCTGTGCTATCTCTCCGGGCCCAGAGCCCACATTCTATACCTGAGACTCAGCCCTCAGACATTGTTGTCTGCCCAGAAATCCATCTAGAAAGTGGAGACTGGGTGCAGAGAAAGAGCACAGAGGCAAAGCCTGGTTGACCTCTCTTCACATGACCTGGCCCTGTCCAGCATCCTTTATCCGAATATCACATGGTTCCAATCAAAGACCCTTTATTGCATCGACACATCATTCATCGCTGGGACCCACAGCTGATGCTGGGTTCACTCTCTCTGGAGTGCTCTTGGCAGGGGTTGACAAAGCTCTAATGCCATGTCTACACTACTGTATTGTTATACAGCTAGTTTCATGTCTTGAAAATTCTTCAGTGCCCCCTAAACATCCTTCGTCTTCCCTCTCTCTCAGCCACCCACCTCTGACCTCTGCCCAGAGTTTTACCCCTTCTGAAATGTGCTTGCTCTGAGCTCAGACAAGACATGGTCTTAATAGAAAAGGTTTCCGCAATGCCAATGTTGCTGTGACATTTCCCCAGGTAAAATCCTCCAGGTCTCCTGGGACTTTTAAACTGAGCTGTGGGGCTATGTGACCAGACCCACCCAGTTTTCCTGTACCCCTAACTCCTGGTCCTCTTCTCTCCCACCTGCCTTGTTGCTCCTCACCAGGCCTCAAGGCCCCCTTTTCTTTGTTTGGAAATGTACTCCCTCCCCACCCCTAACTCCTTCCTCTCCACTTTTTAGATTTCTCCTACTCAAGTGCCCCTTATGCAGGCCCTTCCCCTATCTGATGCTCCACACACTGTCCCTGTCCATGTGTCTTTGTGGCACAGGGGCAGCAATTCAGGAAGAGTCCAGCATGTGCTGTGCTTTGCATCTCTGCTTCTCTGATGTCTGACAACGTCCTCCCAGCCCTGCACAATGCTTAGCTCCATTTTCATCTGTGCCAGTAGTTCAAAAGTACCGTCTCTCTGCACCATGGCCCCTCAAGCAGGGCTCTGCAGTCACGGGTGCCCTGGATGTTGGACTCGGTTCAGTTGTAATGGAAAGTCTGTTCTTACCACCACGCCCCCAGCTTGTTTTTTACAGGGGAGCTGGTGTTTGGGCCTCTGCGGGGAGCAGGAGGGTGCTGCCTGGGTGGGCAGCTGGCTGGTGGCAGCTCATTTCCACGGGTCAGGGGTCAGAGGAGAGGTCTCCACTTGGCGGCTCTGCAGAGGGGAGGCAGTGTTTCTTCCCCTTAGGGGGGCCTGGCACCCCTTCAGTTCCCTAGAGAGAGCCACAAGCCAGCTTTTCTTCCCACCCTGTGGAGAGAAAGAGGCTAGATGGAGCAGGCTGGGCTGCCTTCATCCTGGGCTCCCAGAATCCTTCCCTCACCCTTGTTTCTCTCCAGCTGATCCCCCCACTTCAGATGTCCTCCCACAAGTGGAGGAAACTGGAAGTTAGCCTGTGCTCTGCCAAAATGCTGCTCAGTCCAGCTTTGCCTCTTCTTCCTCCTGCATCCTCCTGTGGGTCTGTCTTACCCTCATTTTACACAAAACCATCTTAGAGGCCAGTGGGCCAGGTGCAGAAAATGCCTCCTCTCTCCCTGGAATCTGTGTCCCTGCATTGATCAGTCCCCAGCCCCTCTGAGCCTGTACCTCACGGGCATCCTAACCCACCTTTCTCACTCACCCCAGGGTTCCTTGAGCTACTTGCTAGAACCAAGCTTCTATTTTCAAGTGCAAAGCCTAGACTGGAGTGAAGACTATAGATGATCCAGGTGAATGGCCCTGGACTCGGGGTCTCTGTCACTTGCCAGTTGTGTGTGACCTGGGGACACTCATATCACTTCTCAGAGCTCACTGGCCCTGCCTGGAAAGGGGACTGATCCTCAAATGTGTCCTGAGATCACAAACATGACAGAACAGCTCACGGCATTGATCACTGTGTGAGGCCCACAGGTTCAAACAGTTCCCATCTGTCTTGGGAATGGTTTTTTTTTTTTCCAGTGGAAGAATCCAGGTACAGAAAGACAAGGTGGCTCACTCAAGGTCACCCAGCTGATGAGCTGGTCAGGTTGGCATTTGACTCAGGGCTGTGCACAGATTCCTCCTCTGCTGCCTGCCAGAGTGCCCGGCAGTGCATGAGGCATGTGCTCAAGAAACAAGAACCACTGCCTCATGCATGGAGCAAACTCAAACTTAGCAACCATGTTCTGTGCTCTCTAAACCTGGTTCAGGGAACCCCTGATCTGAGTGGCAGAAACCCAACTCCCCTCTTAGCCTGCCTACAGCCTTGACCCTCACTTCAAGAATCATTTCCATTTCTATCTATTTATATATTCAAATTCCAAGTAGAAATGTGTTTGGAAAAGCATTGCTGCCAAGTCAGAGTTTAAAAACACGTGGCCCAGCCTCACCCCTTCATCTTTAGATAAATATGCCACAGAGAGGACAGGCCGCCAATTCAAAGACACACAGCATGGGAACTGGAGATATGCCAGGACACAATGTGTTTCTCTATCACCAAGCTTTTAAGCTGGCTTCTTCCTTCTAGATGCACCCCAGACATGCACATTTTCCAGAAACCCTCATTCCAATGCATGTTCTCCCTGTCTCTGAGCATACTGCCTCTATCTGCATCTCATGCAGGTGTACTCCTGTATGTTCAGGTGCCCCTCAGCCCTGGCCTACCTGGCTCAAGCTGTGTCTGTGGCAGCCACTAGAGCCTGAGCTCAAAGCTGACAGGTTCATAGTGTTAATGAGATCCATTTGAAAAATGCTAAGCCAACAGTGTTTGGAAATTCAGGCTGGCTGCCAGTCCCAACGCCAGCCAAATTTCAGTTGGGGGACAAGAGGGGCTATTTGAAGGCAGAATTGCTGTCTTTTTTAAAAACTGATGAAGAATTGTTTATCCAAGTCCCTTAGAGCACAAAGATAAACCATGCATAATGGATTTCTGCTCTTGCCATAGACACACACTGGAACTGTCTCCCCTAACACCATATAGAACCATGCCATGGGCCTAAGTGGGTCAGCATGGATTGGACCTTGATGCAATGATGGACCCCAAGAGGGAGCTGAAGCTCTTAGAGCTGGCCTTAATCAAGGTCATATTGCTTCAGTATGAGAAGAATCCAGCAGTGCTGAACCTACAGCTCCACTCTCCTCTGATAAAGATTAAGTGCTAAGGGGACAGAGAGATAGTACAATGGGTAGAACATTTGCCTTGCAAACACCAACCCAGGTTCAATTCTCAGTACCACATATGGTCTTCATGCACCTCCATGAGTGTCCCTCATGCAGAGCTGGTAATAAACCAATTTAACCAGTATAGCCCCAATATTTATTTTTATTACTTATTATAAATCAATAAGTCATTTAATTTTACAAATCAATAAATAAAAAGGCTAGGTGCTAAGACCTCTGGAGTCAAGAACAAAGCAGTTTTGGCTGGGGCTTTAGTGAATGATGCAGGCCACTGATACTCTCTCTCAGGATGGACAAATGTGAGGCACAGATATCACTATGGCACCCAGCCTCCTCCTGGACTAGATTACCAGGGCAGGTCCATGTCCAGTCCTCAAACAGGAGCAACAAACAACAGGACTATTCTGCAAGAGCTGGTGAATATGTAAAGGCTCAGTCCCATCATCCCTTCAATCAAGGCTTTGAGGCTTTTGTAGGGGAGTCCACAATGGCACAAGACCTGTGTCACACCCCCCACTCTGTTACTGAAACCTAACAGTTGAATGCACAATTCATGGAGGAGCATCCCTCATGAAACAAACTTGGTAAAACCAAGATTTTTCCACCCTAACATGTACCGTGCCAACCTTTGGTTCAGGGCTGAGCACCCAGGTGCTCTGCCTTTGCTAAGTCATGTTGATCTGGCCAAAAGGACCCAAATCTCATCACTTGTTCTTTTTCTTGTAGTGATGGTGTAATGGATAATGCCCTGTTTTTAAAGCAAGTAAAAAGCAAGGTCTGGCTCCTTGTAAACCTACATCATGGCCATAAGCTGCCCATGTATGGTGCTGGATGCTGAATGGTGTCTTCCCTTGGGGGTGAGCAAGAGAGCTCTATTAGGGAAGGTGTGTAGAGCATTCTGTTCACTTTATTCCCTTTTAATAAAACTTTATTTATAAAATCTGGTGGTCAGCCCATAGATTACCTATTGGTTATTTTATTCTGTGCTATGACGAAGCTTCTCCCTATGGTGCTAATGTGGAGGGAATACATGGAGTTGGAGTTGAGTTCAGACCTCACACATGGAAGCTGAATTACATTTTTGGCATTTTCAATTATAGTAGTAATTGCTCACCGGTATCTGTTTGACTATAGTTTCAGTTATCAAACCTAGGACAAAATGTAATCCTAGCAAACCATTATAATTGTTATATGGTAATATTAGTTCTCCTCTCACTGAGCCTCATTTGTGCATTGAACTTTATTATAAAGTTGTCTGCATGAAAAAAAAAAAAAACACCGTATATGGACTTCAGTCTTGTGCTATGGTATTCAAGCAACCACTGGAGGGTTTGGAATGTAAACACAATATCGTCGCACTAAGATTTTATTCACCCGGATGCCTAAATTGGTAGGGGGGCACCTTCCCCCAAATTATGTATTCGACTTGAGTCTTGTGCTCCTCACCCTCATCTCAGCCTGACCAGAACTCTCTGTAGTCCCTAATACTCAACAGTCCACTTGGCTCTTCAGTTATTCTTTGTCAAAATGACATGCTTAGGCACAAGATCTCTCAAGTGAGCACTCCTTGAATCACAAATCTATTTGCCTGCTTCCTGGCTAAAGTTTTACACATGAGAACCAGACTTCCTGGTTCCTAGACTTTGGGCTCTCTGTGCCTCAGTTTCCTTCTTTATGCTCTGTGAATTCTGCTGATCCCTCTCTTGCCAGGAGGCTGCCAAGACTGAGTTGTTCCACCAGAAGTGCTCAGAAGCCTGTGCACTTGTGAGCTTTCAAGAAGTGCTTACTTTTTTACTGTCCAGGAAGAAGTCCCAGGACAACTGGGGGATACAGAGCAGAAATGAGCTTTCAGGGAAGAACTGGGTAGGGGGATTTGAGGGAAACAGTATCCAGCACTGAGATTCTAGGGAAGAGCTGAGGCCCTAGTGAGATTACAAATGTGCAAACTCTTCTCCCCACCTGGGATTTGGGAGCAACACATTTGTGGTCTGACTGCCCTTATATCAATATACCTGGTGATGGTGATAGAGGGGTCCTAGGAGCCTCTGGACTCTGGAAAAGGGCAGATCTTAAATTTTCAGGAAATCTTGCTCTCATATGCAAGCACTCTCTTCCCCTCTTTCCTTCTCCCCATCTCTCTCTCCGTCTCTTATTCTCTCTCCTCTCTCTCCCTGTGTCCTCCCCTCTCTCTCCTCTCTCTTTCCCCTTCCTCCTTCCCTATTTTTCTCTCCTAAGAATAAACAGATCAGCCACTTCCTGTCTACTTTCCTCCGAGGGGGCTTTGCTTACAGATGGGCTCAGTTCCAGGTAGGATTCAGACACTTCCAAACTTTTCCATAGGGCCTCCAGCTATACAGGTCTCTGGCCCTTTTAACTCAGGGACTTCTCAGAAAGGGTATAGCAGGCTGCTGATGACCACAACTATGTGAGAGACCCCTCTGCCATGGGAATTCCACAAGCAGCTTCTCCTATGAAGCTCTAACCCTGGAATTTTGTTGTTTGGGAGGGTCACACCTGACAGTACTCATAGTCTACTTACTTCTGATGTTTTTAGGGGACCATGTGGTGTTGAAGACCAAAAACGGGGCCTCCTGCATGCAAAGTGTGCAAACTAGGTCTTTAAGCCATGGTCTCTCCTGGTCCTTTGATTCTTCTTCTATCTTTCTTTTTCTTTTTTGATTTGGGTCACATCCAGCAATATTCAGACTGTTTCTAGCTCTGTGCTCAAGAAGTGACCCCTGATAATTTCCCTGGGACCACCATTTGTGGTACCTGGGACTTGAACCAGGGTCTTTAGGATGCAAATCAAATGCCTCCACCCATGTACTATGTCTCCAGCTCACCCAGTGATTCTTGTTATCAAAGGCAAGACAGCAGTTATACCTGCCCTGCTAGACAAGTGGGGGCAGCAGGAGACAAAGCAGATGTCCTCCAAGGGGCAGAGGGAGAGGGATGGGATTTTGTAGTCACACCTAGCTGCTGAATCCTGGGGCACTGGGCCCCAAGGAGAGAACTTTGGCCTACTAGCTTCTATTCCTGTGTGTCTTGGATCCCTGTTTAAAGTAGGAGAACCTTTCCTCCCAGATGAGCCTCAAGAATTAAGGCAGAGCATCTCCACTAACCCATAGCAAGTACTCTTAGCATCTTTGTGTCGCTGGAATCAGATACAATCCTCAGATCTTTGTTGGGATGGCCACATTCTGTGGTGATCTGCTATTTTTGGCTCTGTGCTCAGGAAATTATGTGGTGCTAGCAATGGAGTCTAACCCTTCTCTATAAAAAGCCTACAACCAACCCATTGAGCCAACTCTGGTCCCCATGCTTACATCTCTAAGTGAGACCAATGGATTACTTCTTTTTTTGCTCCCTCTCTCCTTTGACAGTCTGGACTCTGCATCACCCTTTAGAATATTCTTGAGTTTTGCCCATGAGCATTTTACCCTTCCAGCTGGATGGCAGTGAGGCTGTAGTGAGATCAAGCTCTGTGTCATCAACCTCTCACCTGTGCTTTAGAGAATATCAACATTGTGAAAAGTAATGGTGGGGAATGACAGCCTCTGTTTTTTCTACCCCCCTACACCTTATTCACACCCCTCTTTTATTAAATGACTCGGCGCAATACAGCAGAAAAATGCCCAACCCATTTTAGACCATAAACACTGCTATTGTAATTTGAGATTAGAGCCTGTGATAGCTGACCAGGACTTCATATAGTTGTCTGATAGAAGCAAAAACCAACAGCCAGAGAAAGGGGCTTCATAGGTGGGCTCCTCATCTGAACTTGGAGAATGGCCTGAGTGACTCTTTCCACACTTCTCCCTTTGTTTATAATATGACCATCTCTGAGGGACCAGAGAGAAGCTCCACCCTCACTGACAAGGCTTCCCTCACATCTCACTCCACTTGTGCTCCACTGCTTGGAATAACTGGGCGCCAAGAACCCTGAAGGGAAACAAATATCTGACAGTGAATGAGTACCGATGATTGTTCACTGTGAGAGGCATTTAGGTATTTAGTTAGAACTTTGATGATATATTTGCAAATAATATTCTATAGGACTAGAGGACAGGATTTTTATTTTTGATCATGTATGGTACTTGGAGTGAGGCAAAATGGCTTTGATTTAGGAAATTTTGCTTAAAGTTCATTTCCAACAAGTCTGTTGATGACATTCAATGAGAACTTCCTGTGTGTTTTCATAGGGTAACAGTTGTAAAAGAACTATTAATCTGGTAGTCTAATACAGAAGCAGCCTCGACACAGACCTAAGGTCTGTGTTAAATTAGTCATGCAAAACACTCCTTAGTCTCCTTCCATTTGGGGGCTCTATCATCCTTTGGTCCTTAGAAGCAAGAACTGCTGAGAGAGACTTTTATAGACAGGGACTGGCAGAGCATTCAGTACCTCATGAAACCCAGTATTTTATTCTATTGGCCAGAAATCAGTCACATGGGTACTTCCAATCTAATGTTGCTGGGAAATGTAGTCCAGTTAGATGTACAGGTAGAAAGGGAAGCAAGTTGGACTAGAATCTCTTCTTTTTCTATAACTTTAATCATCTCTTCTATTACCCCTCTTCAAACCCAAGAAAGGAAGCCTGCTAGCATCAGAGAATGGCGTTAACTATCCAGAGAGAGAAGTGAGGTTACATGCTCAGAAGTGGTAGAGACAGGTAAACTGAGACTATTGTTGTTGTCCCCTTCTGAATGGCTGGCACAGGGCCAAGGACATGGTAGGTGTAAAACAAACCATTGTGCAGCTGAGGATCTTCCCACCAGCCCCCTGAATGCCCGCCTCAACCCAGCCTGTGAGCGTTCAGTTCACACACACACATCTTCCCGACAACTTCCCCATTGCCATCCGTCATTGCCGTCTGGCCCTGCCAGCAAGGAGCGGGAACACAGGAAGGGTTTTATCTGGAGCCCAAGACATCCTGAAAGGATGAGGCCTCCTTTCTTGGGTCCCTGGAAGCATGCCCGCTGCACCTCACATTCTTTACAGCCTAGAGGCTGGCAGTAACCAGGAGCTCATGAGGGGCTGTGGCGGGCATCCTTAGAAGCCAATGGCCTGAAGAATTTTTCCCTCACTCACCACCAGCCTGAGGTGGCCCTGAGACACTGTAACAGCTTGATCCTGATAGTGGAACCAGCTTGCCTTATCATGTACAGCTTATCTGACATGCCACTTGTTGAGATGCACATATATGACCCAATTTCATAGCTATGAATATAGACTATATATCATCTAGCACTGTGAATTACATGCATCAGCATTCACACAATTATTGGATTTTGAAGGATGCATAGGATGTATAGGAGATTGAATTTAGTAATGACCAGGATGTGAGAGTGTCAGTCAGCTGAAAGAGGGCAGAGTAGGACCCGCTCAGAACAGAACTTTCTGAAGATGGTCCTAGGCTGACAGCAATTTGAGCTTTATTTCCTTCAACACTCTTGGCTCACGTTCATCTCTCGAGGAGCTGATGTCTGGGGTTTGGAGAAAATGTTCCATCAGAGAAAAAGCTAGAAGGCCACAGGCCCTCTGATTATTTTAGCTACAAAGGGCTAAGCGGTGGTGGTTATAGCTAATTGTGTCCTTTTACCACAGAGAGATGCAGAAGCTTGAGAGCAATTGATTTGTTCAGGGCTGATTTGTTCCAGAGCCAGGACAGAAAGACAAAATTTTAACTCAAGATCTGCTTTTTCTCATCAGAGGAAGAGATTCTAAGCCTTTGAAAAATAATTCTTGTTTCAGCAGCAAACTTCTGTTTCAGGTAAAACCTGATAGGGTTAATCCCCAGAAGTAGCCTGCACCAGCCCACTGGAGATTGAACATGACCCAAACTCATGAACAGAATCTCCTTCTCCTGAGGCCCGTGTCCAATCCATGAGCCAAAAGTCAGGCCAGAAAGCTCATTGAACACTATTATTACCATTGTGCACTTAGCTCAGTCCTTAGCACAGAAGGCAGGGAGGAGAGTCAGTACATCTATGCCAGCCTTTAGAACCAGGGAGAGAACTGAATAAACTACTCTGAGAACTGAACTCAACTCTTACTCCCACCCCCATTCTGCAGTTGAGGATCCTGAAATTCAAAACATGCATCTACTAGTTCATGGTTATATGGGTGCCAAGCACTAAGCAGCCCAGATCCTCTGACATCCCCTTTCTGTCCTCCTCCATATACTGCAGACACATATGCACACAACAGAAGAGATGTCATTTTGTTAGAATAAAAGATCAGGTGTCCATCCCCTCTGTCAGGACAACAGTCTCATTCATCCTATTTGTAAATATTTACTGAGCACCTACTCCACATCTGCTGCTTTGATGAGTGTTCTGCTGGTGGGGGCAGCAGAAATGGGTGGACAGATGCCAAAGTAGCAATGAATGGCACATGGGGTGAGGTCACCCAAAGGAGAACACAGTGCATGGGGCCCATTCTATATATCTGGAAACTGAGGTAATGGGGGCAATGAGCAAATGAGTTGAAATTCCTTGTTGGCTAACTCCATGATAGGTATGTCACTGGAGTTCATGCAAAGAACTTGTTACAGGAAAAGAATGGATTCTCTCCCTTTTCAGAATGGAACCCAAATCCCAGAGCATAGAAGAAGCTTGTGTGGGATTCCAGAGCTCAGCTGTGGTGGGGGAATGTGAGGAGTGGGGGTGAGGATTTGAGCCCAGGCAGGTTTCTTGAGCACACACATGAGCAGTTCCCTGAGCTGATTTTGCAGAGGAGACATGGAAGTAGATTCACGGACCTGGACCTTCTAGGCACCTCCAATCCCATGTGTGATTGTCATGACTGAAAGCTTTGCCTCAAGAGACCAAGGACCCACTTCACAAGTAGAGATAATACCCCTAACAGCATCCTTTTTAGAAAAAAATATTATAACACCATGCATTTTCCAAGTTGTTCATAATACAGTCTTTTTAGGTATTGCATGTTTCCAACACCAATCCCACTACCAGTGTGACCTTCCCTTCACCAATGTTCCCAATACCTTGCCCACCACTCCAGCCTTCTTCCTTACACATTAATTTACTTCATGTTGTTTGTTATAATATGACACCAAATGGAATTCTAAAATTTAGATCAATAAAGGCCCATTGAAATTATTTTTTCTATTTCTCCTTATAAAATCAGTGTCTAAAGATTTACTGGGCCATAGTTAGCACTAGTTGAACCTTCTGTGTTCTGTTTGGGCTCATTAAATTTGGTGGTCTTCTATGCAACTTTCCCATCAGATTTGCCCCAACAACATCTTGCAATGCAGCCTGATACATAATATGCCTACCTGAATAAAGGGTATACATTATACCCCCAAAAACCAGGCTTCGAATTTCCAGTGATTAGCAGGAGATCCAGACTTCAGGATTCTGAGACCCACAGTTACTCCCACCAGCTGATTCTTTAAAAATGATATTTTATTTAAACACTTTGGTTACAAACATGATTGTGGTTGGGTTTCAGTCATATAAGAGGACACCTACCATTACCAATGCAATATTCCCACCACCAATGTCCCAAATATCCCTCCTCCCCACCCTGCCCCCACCTGTACTCTAGACAGGCTTTCTATTTCCCTCATACATTCTCATTGTTAGGATAGTTAGAAATGTAGTTATTTCTCTAACTCAGTGGTCCTCAAACTATGGCCCGTGGGCCACATATTGTATTTGTATCTATTTTGTTTCTTCATTGCAAAATAAGATATATGCAGTGTGCATAAGAATTCGTTCATAAGTTTTGTTTTTACTATAGTCAGACCCTCCAATGGTCTGAGGGACAGTGAACTGGCCCCGTGTTTAAAAAGTTTGAGGACCCCTGCTCTAACTAAACTCACCACTCTTTGTAGTGAGGTTCATGAAGCGGGCTGTAACTTCCAGCCCTTCTCTCTTTTGTCTCTGAAAATTATTGCAAGAATGTCTTTCATTTTGCTTAAAACTCATAGATGAGTGAGACCATTTTGCATCTTTCTCTCTCTCTCTCTCTCTCTGACTTATTTCACTCAGCATAATAGATTCCATGTACATCCATGTGTAGGAAAATTTCATGACTTTATTTCTCCTGATGGCTGCATAATACTCCATTGTGTATATGTACCACAGTTTCTTTAGCCATTCATCTGTTGAAGGGCATCTTGGTTGTTTCCAGAGTCTTGCTATGATAAATAGTGCTGCAATGAATATAGGTCTAAGGAAGGGATTTTTGTATTGTATTTTTGCATTCCGAGGGTATTGACTTCAGCAGCACCAAATACAGCCTGTCCCATCCCCAGTTGTCCTGAGTGTACAGTGGGGCCTGAACAAATCCTTCCCACATGCCCTGCCCTGAGACTCTGGAGATGCACAGAAAGGCAGAAGGAGTTCTTTGGGAAAGGTGCTACAGCCTGGGGCTCCAGAAGAGAAGAGGTCTAAGAGGCCTTCCAGAGAGAGAGAGAAGCTCTTTCTGGGGGCTGAAATAAGATACAGGGAGCACGAGTTACCAAGCATGGCAGGAAAATAGATGATTTCCAAGCCCTCAGGAAAGGAAAACTGGGAACATTGGCTTGAGCCTTTTGAAAAAAACTGGGAGTTCTGGTCAGAGCCCTTGGTCTCTCTCAAAAGGAGAATTATGCGCATTATTCACTAATTATGTGCATTAATCAACCTGAGGTCAGACCTAGGAAGAATAGCACTTACTATTTGGCCTTTTTTCACAAAGTGGTTTGGATTTCTGAAAATACTTTAAGGACTGTAAAATAAATAGACCCATTAATACTTCCTGCTGCTGTTTTAGAGTATTGTGATTAATGTTCAGTCCCAAGACTTGACCCCTATGCCCTGCTTCCTTTATTGACAAATATGCTATTATGATGTTGTCATCTTTGATTTGCCATGGTCTTCTTCAAAGGCAGTTAACTTTTGAGCCTCTGTCTCTTATGATGTAGTGCTATGCTGTTTGGAATAAAAGAAGTTAAAGTATTCATTCTTTTCCCCCCTAATCATGACGTTATGTCTTGAGAGTTTCAGAGTCCTATTTGTATGTGTGCGTGTGTGCATGTATGTGTGTGTGTGTGTGTGTGTGAGTGTGTGTGTTTCTTCACTTCCAGCCTAGATTGTAAACTATCAGGCCTTGACCCATGTCTAATTTCTGGCTCTGATTAGCCTTTAGTGAGCATTTTCTCTCTGTGTCAAGCATTGTTCTGAGTGCCTTACATGAATTACTTCATTTGTTGCTTTCCACAACCTGATTAAGGACTTTTATGCTTCTGACTTCACCAGCTTGGAACCAGATACCCAGAGAGGTTCAGGAACTTGTGAAATAGGGAGTTAGGGGAACTGGGTTTACCAGCTGGCAGGTGTTCAGAGAAGCTTGCTGTTCTCCCAAAATGCCTCTCTTCCTGCTCCTGCTCTCATGTCTAATTTGGGTGACACAGGTCTCAGGAGCTGATGGGACAGGAGAGAGCACTGTCATGCAGAAAACAGCAGACCTGGAATTTTTCAGTACTTGACAATAGGGACATTCTTTTTCATCACATAGAATCTAGCTGTTTCCAGACTGGATGTAAGCATGAGGGTGGGCAGCTAAGGAGCCATACTCTTTTTGCCTTTCTGAACTGGTGCTCCCTAAGATATTGGCTTTTTGTGGTCCTGTTTAGCACCTTAATTTCTGTACTGCTCTGGGCTTTCTAGAAATACAGAACAATCATATATATATATATATATAATGCATACAACATTTATTCTCTATTGTAGTCTATCTGTGCTGTATGTATAGGATATATACTATATTAGTGAACTCATCCCATTATGGACTCTGACAACAAATCAGGAGGAAGTGCCCAAGAGCTGATGAATCCAATGTGAATTCAGACAGGAGAGCTGGTGGCACTTGGTCTTGTATAAATTGGGAATTAAGGCATGAGAACAGGGAGATGAGAGTCAAGGAAGAAGAGTGTGGTCCCCTCTCTCCATTGTTTCCCTCTGTTTAGCCCTGTACCTTTAATAGATGCCTGGGGCCCTGTCATGGCAGGCACAGAAGGTGATTTCAATGCTCAAGGTACCCACAAACACTGCTAGAATTGTTCTTTAGCCAGGCATCTGGATGATAATCCAGCCAGTGTGATCAAATAAAGTAACTTTCTGACTCTTCCAACTCTACTTAAGGGCCATATCGACCAATTCAGGTCTGAAGGCAGCATCAAGAGCCTCTTTTCCTCCCCTGCCTCTCCTGGATTTTGTTTTATTTGTTTTGTTTAGGGCTATTACTTTCTGTTGTGTTCATGGATCAGTCCCAGTGGTGCTGGGTTCCAATCAGGTTCAACCCAGGTCTTCCACAAGGAAAGTACTTTCTCTAGTCCTTGCAGTGTCTATTCAACCCATGCTTCTCATATTTAAAGGAAAGTAAAATTTTCTCAGAGTTCCTTAGAGACTTTTTCCTAGTTGGCCAGAATTTGGTCACATGACCATAATGGCTACAAGGGAAGATGGGAACATTAAATATCTGGCTTTTTAACCTTGACAACAAAAAGACAAAAGGAAAGACTTAGCCAACCTCATGTTAGCCAACCTCCAGCTTTAATAACAGAAACCTGTGCACGATCAATAAAGATCTGGCCTGTTTCTCTTTTTCTATAACATATAAAAGAAAATAACATTTAATTCTCTAGTTTTTCACTCTTTGATTCCTTCTCAGCAGTGACCCACCAGGCCCTTAGCAGCCAGTCTGGAGGTGTTTATTTCTGGGTAAAGACTTGTGGGTGGGCTTGATGTCTCTGGATGAAGACCTATAAACACACAGAGAGAAGTGTGACCTCATCCAGTTCTAGAGCAAGATTTGAGCAGAGCAACAGCCACTTACTTAGAGCATCCTTTGCGCCATAATCATAGAGAGAGAAAGAAAGTCCACCTGTTCTCTGAATGAGTTTCCAATCTGGTGAAAAGACAATCTAAAAAAAAGCAGTGTGCAAGCTGGGGACTGAGGCCAGAGAGTAGGAAGAGTGTGAGATATAACTGGGAGCACTGAGAGGGGCTGCCAGGTCCCAGTTTTCGAGGAGAGTATGGGTTACTAAAGGGTTTAGTGGGAGTCCTGTTTGGAAAGGAAGTGGGGGTGCTTGCAAAACAGCATGCTGTAGCCAGAGTAATAGCACAGTGGGTAAGGCATTTGCCTTGCTACAGCCAACCTGGGTTAGATCTCCAACATCCCATATGGTCCTCCAAGCCTGCCAGGAGTAATTTCTGAGCACAGAGTCAGGAATAACCTCTGAGCACTGACAGGTAAGGCCTCAAAATAAAAAAAAATAAATAAAGAAAACTAGTGTGTATGTGCTTGTATGGGTGCACATGTGTGTGCATGGATGTGTGTGGTATGTGAATATGTGCATTTTGTGCATGTGTTTGAACATGTGTTCATGTGTACATGTGTACATATGCATGTGTGAGTGAGCCAAGTGGTCCCACTAAGTCTACAGATGATATTCCTTCCCGGGTACATCAGGAGGCTGCAGTACCCACAACAATGATCAGTTCCCAAGGCACCCACTGCAGTATCCACCTGTCCATGCAGGAATCCATTTTAGCACTGTAGTTCCCAGAACCAGGCCTGGCACAGAGAACTTCATAGCCAACATCTCAATCTCAAAGCACATTTAGTCTTCAAAGAATTCCTTTTCTTTAGCACAAGAATTTGCTTCAATTATATTAGTTCCTCTGAATTTAGGGTACTCTGTGAAGGAGGTGTCAAGGCCCCTCACCTTTTGTTTTTTTTGGGGGGGCCACACCGGGTGATGCTTGGGGGTTACTCCTGGCTATGTGCTCAAAAATTTGCTCCTGGCTTGGGGAACCATATGGGACACCAGGGGATTGAACCATGGTCCATCCTGGTTCAGGCGCATGCAAGACAAACGCCCTACCACTGCGCCATCACTCCAGCCCAGGTCCCTTACCTTTCAAGAAGGAAATTAAAATCTCTAGGGTTTAGTCACTTGTCTAGTTCATATTCATACAAGGAGAAAGTAACTGAGTGAATTATATGGAAGTATTGAGTGTCAACAGTCAGTCTTCATGGCTCGAATCCTCTGGCTCTGTCCTCTGTCATTCTAGTGGTAAGATTTAGAAAGAGTCCTGGAGCAGCTAAGCATCTTGCTCCAGCAGAAATGGCTAAGCCAAGATATGAACCCTAGTCAGATGTCAAACACATCCATGTCTAGTAGATTGTTTTCAAACAGACCTGCAAGCAGGGAATTATGTCAATCTTTAACCGATACTGAAAGCACTGCTCTCAAAATGCTGGATGGCCTGCAGAGGGCAGGTTGCTCTATGCTTAGAAAGGGATGAGAGAACCTGGGAAGTACAGATAAGTGGTAGAATTTACAAGCCATAATAAATGCTGGGATACAGGAAACACCAGTAATTTGGAAACATAAAGTAAATTGGAAATATGGAAAAAATGAGCCTCAAGCTGGGTCTTCAGGATACTTCTGGAGTTTGGATCAAGTTACCACTCAAAAGGCCATATCTCAGCTCAGACTAATCATAATTGGGGTTAAAAAAGCCAAAACTGGGGCTAAAGTGATAGTACAGGGAGTATAGCTTTGCATGTATCCAACACAGATTCACTCCCCATCATCCTTCAATCCCACCCTAAGCGATCTCTGGTGCAAATCTAGAAGTAAGCACAACTGGGTATAGCTCCAAAAGAAACAAATAACACCAACAGTAATAAAAACCCAGATGTCCAGAGCCTGGAAGCTGCTGCCATTTCAAAATACCCCACAAAACTGGAGCAAGGTTCTTTCCATTAGGTAGAATCATTAATCATGGTATTATTTAAGCAGGGTTTGAGGACAAGAAATGAGTGTATGCAACTAAAAAGAAAATACACACATATCTTTTCAAGGTGTATTTAGTAAGGTATAGCCAAAGACAGGGGCACAAGATTATCTCATTTCTGTTCTCATAAGTTCAACAAGTGCTTTAAATCATTGGCATGGGTGTTTATGTGGAATTCTAGCTGCAAGGGAGTCTGAGAAAGAGGTTCTCAGCTTTCTACAAACTGCTCGACAAGAAGAAACACCGGTGTAAAATGGAATTCATGTGAGTGAGGATCCTCCAGGAGGCACAGAGAATTTTGATGCATGTCACTGACCAAGAAGACAATTATGTCTCTGGGTTCCATGAGTCTCTCTCTAGCTCCTCATTCCCCTCACTGAGGAAAAGCCTTTTCAGAGAAAAGAGATATTTGGAAATAATCCTATATATAAATAGTTCTTATTATTCAATTGAGGTACATATCCCGAAGTACACAAAAACACTGAATAGATATCAATTATTCACTAAACAGAAGAAATGGCCTGTGAGGTCATAGGTAAAAATATTCAATGTCAACCATGATCAGGGATCAAAACTTTCCTTCAAAGCAGAGTTTTTAAAGTTCAAAAGATTTAAAAGATTGACATGGGAACTAGAGTACAGAAGATAAGGCACATGTCTTATATGGGGTTTCTTCAACAGACCCTAGTTCAAATCCTAGTATCACATATGGTCCCTGAGTACAGAGCCAAGAATAGCTCCTGAGCACTGAGACATGGCTTCAAAATCAAATATCAATCTAAATATATGTCATACTATTCTTTAGAGTAGAGGAAACTTACCTGCCAAGAAACAACTGATAAAGGTGAAAATTCCCACAAGTTTTCTAGACAACGGTATACACTCACATGACCATACTATTCAGCACAGTAACTTTCCTCCTAGATGTTTTTGATAGGAAAGAGAAAGGCTAGGAAAGTCCCAAAAGAGAGAGTTTTCATAGACTTATTTGTACTAATTTTGGAAAAAGCCAATTGAGCTCTAAGTCTAAAATACTCCACAATCAAACTTAAAGTCTAGATATTTATACTTGGACTTCTGAAGATCCTTGTTAAGAGGTAAATCAGCAGACCTAGGTTTGATCCCCAGCATTCCATGTGACCAAGTCCCCCAAAGCAGGAGTGATCTCTAAACACAGAGCCAGGAGTCAGCCCTGAGCACCTCCAAGTTTGACCCCAACAGAAAAACAACCAACCGACACAATGATGGCATGAATAATTCCATCTTTTTCCATAAATACGTGCACTCATGTACATTTCTAGATGGAAGGGAGGAAATGCAATGGAATGTAAACAAAATCTTAGACTCAAAAGATCACTGCTGTTTTTCACTCTCTTCTTTATACCATGCTATGGTTTTTGAGTTTTTAAGTAAGCACATGTCATATTTCTGAAGGAAAAAAAATCCCTCTAAAATGTTTTCTCCCCCTTTGGGGAAATTCTGGACCCTGGAAGCTCATTAAATACATTAAACACTCATGTCTCTTCACCTTCTCCAGAGGCTTTGGGTAAAGCTGCTCTATGAGGTCCCTGGAAGTGAGAGTGTTTAGAACCCAGGAATGGAGCTTGGGGCAAAGGTGAGTAAGCAGAGTGGAGCCAGAGGAGGGAGATGTGCTAATTTTAGCATCTCAATAGAGATTTGCTTCCAAGATTCCTATAACATCTTCTCACACATGCTCTGCTTTGTGCTCGGCCCCTGCAGGCCTCACTTGGGGCTAGTCAGTCACACAAAGCTCTGCAGTACAGCTGCTTTAAATAGAGGTGTTGGCTGCACTTCTGGATGGCACTTCTGCCAGTGGGAGGACCCCAGCGCTCACCCCACTTGAAGATCCTCTGATGAAGCCATTTAGATGCCAGGTTTTCCTGCACACTCAGCATCTTTAAGGTAGAACTGATCATCCTCAGATGGGTTATACTTCTGTTCCCTCAGGCCAAGTATTTCTCTTTGCTGCTTAGATTCGGGGAATTCTTTCTCTCTCTCTCTCTCTCTCTCTCTCTCTCTCTCTCTCTCTCTCTCTCTCTCTCTCTCTCTCTCTCTCTCTCTCTCTCTCTCTCTCTCTCTCTCTCTCTCTCCCCTCACTCACACTTATAGACGCACACACAAACAGTGAATCTAGGTTATCATAGCTCCTTTGTATTAAATATCACATTGCATAAGTGTTACTTTCTTGCCTGGGATGCTCCCAAACAGTGCTCAAAAGGCCCAGTCGCCCCATTAGTGATTCTCAGCCAGAGTTTCTTTTCTTTTCTTTATTTAAACATCTTGATTACATATATGATTGTGATTAGGTTTCAGTCATGTAAAGAACACCCCCTTCACCAGTGCAACATTCCCACCACCAATGTCCCAAATCTCCCTCCATCCCACCCCACCCCCACCTGTACTCCAGACAGGCTTTCCAGTTCCCTCATTCATTCACATGATTATGGTAGTTCTTTGCGTAGGTATTTTTTTCTTTTTTTTTGGTTTTTGGTTTTGGGGCCACACCCAGCGTTGCTCAGGGGTTACTCCTGGCTGTCTGCTCAGAAATAGTTCCTGGCAAGCACGGGGGATCATATGGGACACCGGGATTCGAACCAACCACCTTTGGTCCTGGATCAGCTGCTTGCAAGGCAAACACCGCTGTGCTATCTCTCCGTGTAGTAGGGCCCGTGTAGTTATTTTTATAACTGAACTCACCACTCTTTGTGTTGAGCTTCATGAAGTGAGCTGGAAGTTCCAGCCCTCCTCTCATTGTCTCTGAGAATTGTTGCAAAAATGACTTTTATTTTTCTTAAAACCCATAGATGAGTGAGACTATTCTGCGTCTCTCTCTCTCTCTCCCTTGACTTATTTCACTCAGAATGATAGATTCCATGTGCATCCATGTATAGGAAAATTTCATCACTTCATCTCTCCTGATGGCTGCATAATATTCTATTGTGTATATGTACCACAGTTTCTTTAGCCATTTGTCTGTAGAAGGGCATCTTGGTTGTTTCCAGAGCCTGGCTATTGTGAATAGTGCTGCAATAAATATAGGTGTGAGGAAGGGGTGTTTGTATTGTATTCTTGTATTCTTAGGGTATATCCCTAGGAGTGGAATAGCTGGGTCAAATGGGAGCTTGATTACCAGATTTTGGAGAAATCTCCATATCGCTTTCCATAGAGGTTGGACTAGACGGCATTCCCACCAGCATGGATTAGAGTTCCTTTCTCTCCACATCCCCGCCAACACTGCTTGTTCTCATTCTTTGTAATGCATGCCAATCTCTGTGGTGTGCGATGGCATCTCACCGTTGTTTTGATTTGCATCTCCCTGATGATCAGTGATGAGGAACATTTTTTCATGTGCCTTTTGGCCATTTGTATTTCTTTTTTATCAAAGTGTCTGTTCATTTCTTCTCCCCATTTTTTGATGGGATTAGATGTTTTTTTCTTGTAAAGTTCTGTCAGTGCCCTGTATATTTTGGAGATTAGTCCCTTATCTGATGGGTGTTGGGTGAATAGTTTCTCCCACTCGGTGGGTGGCTCTTGTATCCTGGGCACTATTTCTTTTGAGGTGCAGAAGCTTCTCACCTTAATGTATTCCCATCTGTTGATCTCTACTTCCACTTGTTTGGAAAGTGCAGTTTTCTCCTTGAAGATGCCTTTAGTCTCAATGTCATGGAGTGTTTTACTGATATGTTGTTCTATATACCTTATGGTATCAGGTCTGATATCAAGGTATTTAATCCATTTGGATTTTACCTTCGTACATGATGTTAACTGGGGATCTATGTTCACTTTTTTGCAAGTGACTAACCAGTTCTGTCAGCACCACTTGTTGAAGAGGTTTTCCCTGCTCCACTTAGCCAGAGTTTCAATGCCTGGGCCTGCAGATATGGTACTGCTCAGACCTGGAAATGCTCAGGATTACTTGGGTCATCCACACAGTACTGGAGCCTGTGGGGATGCATCCTGTGATTCATGGGGTGGGGGTGGGAGATATGATGCTGAGAATAGAGCCTGTCCTAAGCATACTTTTAACTCACCCTTCATGATGCTTTCAAAAAGCAGTCCTCAACAGTGGCCTCTCTTGGGTTTTAAGGAAGCAGCAAGCGAAAGAATTGTTTTATTTATTTATTTATTTTTATCTATTTTATGTGAAGCAAAATAGTTTCATTTAAAGAAATCCACTTACAGAAGTGTGAGGAAAGAAGGATCCATGCTTAAGAGAAGGACATCTTTATATTAGAAATAGGCCTAGAATATGTATTTTTTAAAAAATGGCTGATGCAGGGGCCGGAACGACGGCTCAGCGGTAGGGCGTTTGCCTTGCACACAGCTGACCTAGGACGGACCACGGTTTGATCCCCCAGCATCCTATATGCCCCCCCAAGCCAGGAGCTATTTCTGAGTGCATAGCCATGAGTAACCCCTGACCGGCACCAGGTGTGCCCCAAAAGTAAAAATAAAATAAAAATAAAAAGGCTGATTAAGGGCCAAAGAGAGTACAGAGGTTAAGGCACTTTCTTTCTTGCACATAGTCAATACTTATTACTGTATGTTGTACTTTAAACATCATCAGGACTGAATCCCTGAACACAAAGCCAAGAGTAAGAGCTGAGCACCACCCCGGGTGTGAATCCTAAAATAAAAGTGGCTTACACGCACATGAAATTATGCCAAACACCACAAATTATAAGGAAAAGGTAGATGAAACTTCTGTGAAGTGTAAGCCTGCTATAGAGGGGAAAGTTTAACTCTCAACACTGCGAGAGTGACATGTAAAGTTGTATAGGATCTCTGAAAACTCTGGAACTTTCTTGTAAAGTTAAACATATACCAACCAAGTAGTCCTTTCTTGCTAGATTTCTCTTCACCCCCACAAGGAAAAAATAAGATATGTATGCTAAATGACTAGAAAACTGGTATAGCAATTTTATTGTCAATAACTCCAACTGGGTTTAACCCAAATATTTATCAACTGAGGAATAGATGGTCAAGCCATGGGTACCATCACATACTAAATAAATGCTTCTAGGTGATAAACAGGAACTGCTGCGAGAAGTTTGTTTGTTTTTTTAGGCTGAAGGAGAAATCACCAACATTTTAAGAAAATGCATATTAATGATCATTTCTGTGATTCCTGGTCTGGGCACAAAATAACTAGATTTGCCACCAAATTTACACAAAATGAGATTCATGGTCTGTTTTTGACCTGGAGGCATAGCTGGTAAGCTGCCAAGCTTATTCGAACCATAAGCAGAATTCATTTCCTGTGGGTTGGAGAAAGAAGACCTTGCTCGGGGCCGGCGAGGTGGCGCTAGAGGTAAGGTGTCTGCCTTACAAGCGCTAGCAAGGAAAGGACCACGGTTCGATCCCCCGGTGTCCCATATGGTCCCCCCAAGCCAGGGGCAATTTCTGAGCGCGTAGCCAGGAGTAACCCCTGAGCATCTAACGGGTGTGGCCCAAAAAACCAAAAAAAAAAAGAAGACCTTGCTCATCTTGGTCATGAGCTGGAAGCCAGCTCAGCAACTAGAGGCTATCTGTTCTTTCTTGTCACATGACCCTTCCCAGAGCTCCTCAAACAATATGGAAGTCTGCTTCTTCATAATACGCAAGGGAGGAGAGAGGGAGTCTGATGATAGAACAGACTTAGATAGTTGACCATGACCCTAGTGACCAAAGAACATCCCTCAACTTTACCATAACTGGATGCAATCACCAATCCCACCTATATGTAGCCATGGGCTCCAGTGAACAGACATCAGGTGAACTTCCTGCCAACCCAACTCCCATACCAACACCAAATGTTGTGCTGAGGGGAAGATCTAGACAGAAAAGAACTCGTATGGGCCTTTCATTCCTATAAAATTCTAGAACAAATTTCAGCAAAGCAAATCTGTAGACACTGAAATATCTTTAGTAACCTAGAGACCAGGAAATGGGGTGTTGACCTTTGGAGGCAACTCCTGGCATGCTGAATGTTATGTATATCAACTGAAAGGATGCTTATAGACACATATGTCAGGGCACAGACTGCATTTTAAATGTATACATTGTGCAAAGTGTACTTCTATAAAGAATACTTTCTAAAGATCCAATTATGTGCATAATTAATGTTGTTTTCCCTCTGAGAAGACTGAAGTTCAACATTTGCCCGGTGTCACATAGCAGCTGGAAATGGGAATTCTACACCAGGTCCAACTGCAAAGTTCATTATTTTTCCTCTCTGTCAGTTGTCTCATTTTTTCCAAGCTGCTGTTTTCACAAAGGAAAACCAAAGACCTGCAACATTAATAAAATGTTCCTGTAACCTTGTCATTAAAGTAGTTGAGTTGTCTCCAACTTGTGTTTTCCAATCCCAAATCAAGTGTACTTTGTACCACTTAGTCTTCTAGACCTCATTTTATTGTTGTTGTTTTTGTAGTTCATTTAACATATTTACAGTAGTGTTGACATTTATGTCATCTATCTCTAGTTAGTGAAGATCACCCCCAACACCACCAATGTGCTCAAGACCCTCTACCAACTATCCTTATATTACTCTAGTCCACCCCTTCAGCCCCACCAATTTTTATTGCAACTAATTGGTCATTTAAATTTGATAATCCAAAGCAAGGATTTGCTATAATTCTGTGCTGCCTATTCCCTATTCTCTATCTGCCACTGATGAAGTTATCCAGTGTTTTTCCTTCTCCCTCTGACTTATTTCATTTAACATGATACCCTTCAATTGCATCCAACTTGGAGTGAACTGAAAGATTATTTCTTACACCTTTGTATAATTCTGTTTTGTTTATGTTCTACAACTGCTTTTTCCATTCATTTGTCATTGAACATTTGAGACATATAGCCACCTATATCCTGACTATTTTAGCAAGTGCTATAATGAATATTTATCCTTTGAAATTAATGTTCTTATGTTTATATAATTTAGATCCAAGAGGTGGAATCTCCAGTTTATATAAACATTCTATTCTTTATTTTAGAAATCTCCATGTTATATTCCATAGAAGCTAAATCAGACAGCATTACCTACAGAAGTGGTAATTTTTCATAAAATCTTTTTATGAAAGATTTATGAATATTATGAAAAACCTTTTTTCATAAGGTCTCTACTAAAACTGATTGTTTTCAGTATTTTTAATATATGCCACACTAAGTGGTGTTAAATGATGTCTCATAGTCATCTGGAGATGAATTTTTCTGATAAATGAGATGCACATTATAGTGTATGCCTACTATTTAGACATGTCTTCTCCAAGGAAGTGTGTTCATCTTCTCTCCTTATTTTTAATTTTCTTTTATGCAGGCAGTATGATTTATGAAGCTGTTCATAGTAGAGTTACAGACACACAACTTTCCAAGACCAATCTCAGCACCAACGTTAGCTTCCCTCTACCAATGTCCCGAGGTTCCCTCCCACTTGCCAGCCTGCCTCCTTAACACACATGTTTAAGTTTGGTTATTGTAGTTTGGGTCTCATGCTTACACTTGACTCTGTGGTTTAGACATAGTTGTTGAGCTTCATGAATTTTTTTGAGCTTCATGAATTCTTTGTGTATCTTGGATATTAGCCCCTTATCTAATGTATGATGTTATCTGATATTTTCTCATTCACTAGGAAGAAAATTTTTATTTTATTATGTTTTTTTAACCATATACAAACATTTCAATTTAATGTAGTTCCTCTTGCATGTTTTTGTTTTTGTTATCCTTGCCAATGACTTCAAATCATTCAAGACATGTCTGAGGTCCACATCCTGGAGAGTTTTGCTTATGTTTTTCTTAATATATTTAATGGATTCTGATCTACTTTTTGAGGTCCTTAATTTATTTTCATGGAAAGTACGAATCCAGTTTCTTTATTTTTCTTTTCTTTTCTTTTTTTTTTTATTGCATATGTCTATCTAATTTTTTCATCACCATTTGTTGAAAAGGCTTCCATTGCTCCACTTCTTCCTTTCTTTTTGTTTTTCTTTTTTTTTGTTTTGTTTTGTTTTTTGTTTTTTGGGTCACATCCGGCAGCACTCAGGAGTTATTCCTGGCTCTATGCTCAGAAATCACTCCTGGCAGGCTCGAGGACCATATGGAATTCCGGGATTTGAACCACCGTCCTTCTGCATGCAAGGCAAATGTCCTACCTCCATGCTATCTCTCTGGCCCCTCCACTTCTTTCACCAAGAAAGAAGTTGTCATAGATTCACAGTCCATAGTAAATCTGAAGTGTTTGTTTCTGAACTCTCTGAGTGTTTATCTTTATTTATTCTTGTAGTATGTTATTTTGATTACTATAGCTTTATAGTACAATTTAAAGACAGAAAAATGTAGTATCTTCCATCTCATTTTTTCTCAGTATATATTTGCTTGTTTGGGGAGTTTTATGGCTCCAAATAAATTTTAGTAGAGATTGTTCTAGGTCTTTGTGCAAAGTCATTGGAGTTTTGATAGGAATCTACCAGGCCTCATTAAGGTCATATCAGATTTGAAAAGTTTTTTTTGCGTGCTTAAAATATGTATATTATTATAAATATACTTGAGAATACTATGTTCAATACTTCTCCTCACTTTCCAGCCCATTATTTAAGATAATAAGATAGGTTAAAAAGTAAAACTTAATGTTTTAGAAGGTGTACTAACTGCTACTGAGTGAGTTCTTGTCTACTACATTTATTTTAATCTTCAGCTACTTCAAGGAAGTGCCTTCCTTCCTCACTGATGCTGGAACAAGTTTAGTTTTGTCACAATTTATTGGGAACATTATAGATAAAAATGTGTTTAGGTAAAGTGGGCACAAGATACCATTATGCCAGTGAGGCTGAAAGACACCTGCCAAGGGTTTCTCAATCATCTGTCATGCTTTGAAAAGCAACACAAGGAGGTCATGGAAATGACTGAGGGCCATATCACATGCTTGGCATAAGAAGCCTAGATTTGATCCCAGTACTACATAGACCTTGAGCACCACACCAGAAATAGTCCAAAGCACTGTCAAAAGTACATCCCCTATCACCATCACTCAGTATTTGTCTACATAACTAAAATGGGGTTTTTTTAATCAGAAGGAGAGAGTTGTTTTATTTTGGGACCACACACACCACTGCTAGAGTTTTCTCCTGGCTCTATGCTAGAGAATATTCTTCTAGGTGAGCTCAGGGACCATTTGTGTTGCCAGGAATTAAACCAAAGCCAGCCATATGCAAATAGACACTAACCTAATCTCTCCAGCTCCATCATAACTAATATCAATCTGGGTTCAGAGTGTGACATGCTCAGCTTAAACTAGATCTCCTCACTGGATCTTCATTCTGCCATTGCATGATATTTTCACTATCCTATTTTTCATAGATGGTACACTGAGTTGTGAACCTATCAATAGCTTGGCTTTTAAATGGTAGAACCAAAGCTTGATTCTAGAGTTTGTGCCATGAGTGCTCTGCAGATATGCCTCTCAAATTCCTGGAAGGAAACAAATAAGTTCATGACTGAACCAGTGGTTTTCAAGGAGTGGTTCATAGAACAGCAGAGATAGAGGTTTATTCAAAGGATATTATCAGTGGCTGGAAAGGTTTCCTGGCTTCATAGGATGCTCACATTCTGCTTGGTTTACATAGCACATGAGGTACCACTCACCCAGCAGAAGAAAGAGTAAGTGTCGGTCCAGCTGAGTCTTAAAGAGACTTTGCTTAGTCACAGAGAGGCAGGTACACTCTTGCTTTCTTGTCCAGCACTGTTTTTTGGTCATGAGCCTGGACTCAGCAGTTAACTCCATTGGGATCAATCAGTGGTATCTAGGAAGGGTTCAGAATATGCCAAGAACCTGACAGGTTAGATGCCTTGGCCAAGTGATTCTTTCTCTTCTCTTAGCTGCTCCTTGGTACTTTACTCTCAGATGCTTTCTTGCCCATCACCTTCCAGGGACTCAGTGCATCTGCACTGTAATAAGGAGGCCACCATCAGTCACTAAGAGAATGCAATCTTTTTTTCCCTACCAAATATGCTCAACAGGGTTGTATACTTTGGCTCTGCCAGAGTTTTTAAAACTTTCTGCCTACGTGGCCATCGCTGATGAGCAGGTTTAGGTACAGATGGTTTGAGAGATTCCTCAGGGTCCAGAGAGAGTCAGGATCCCTCAAAGCAGCGCAGTGGGTGACATGTTCACTTGGCAGTGGCCACGCACTGTGGATAGAACCCCGCTGGCTCCTTCAAGCTGCTCTCTCCCACTCTCATGAGCTCAAGTTGAGCTGGACGCAGCCAAGATCCTGTCTTGAGAAGTTCTTGGGCAGTTGAAAGTGGTTAGGCTGCAAACCCTGATGAGTTTGTCCCCCAAATAATTGCCAGTTGTGTCCAGTAGGAAGGAAAATGCAGCCCCACCTGTGCCCTTGGAAGCCCAATCTTTCCCCATCAGTCTCACACCTGGCAGGTCCATTTAGCAGGACCATTCTATTGAGTGAGTATTGAGAGGGCAGGTTAGAACCTAGAACACCATAAATCCCTATGTCCCCACTTCTTTGCTGTTGCCAGCCTGAGAGAATAGTGGGAAGAAACCACTAGAACGGGGTGTGATAAGGACTGGTGAAAAAGAGGGAGATCTCAGAGGAGGGGCTTGCACACATATTTAACTTACACACATTTAAGTCTTAAGGATTATTCTAAATACGTTTAGTCAAACACACTAAAAAAGATCAGCATTTTTTGCCATATTTACATCAAACATTTAAAAACCCCAAGTTGGGGGCCTAAGAGAGTTGGGGAGGGCATTCAAAATAAGGTTTCCTTACATGCAACCAATCCAGGTTCAGTCCTTAGCACCACATAGGGTAATCCCTAAGCACTGCCAAGAATAATCCCTGACCCCAGAGCCAAGAGTAAACTGTAAACTCTGCTAGATGTGGCTCCAAAATAATAGTAACACACACACACATCCTGCAATATGGCAAACACCCTATGACCAGGCAATTCACAGTGCCCTCTCTGGGTACTGGCCACTTGGCTCCCTATGACCTTGAAGAAGTAGCTAAAGCTCACTGTGCCTCTATCTTGCCTTTTTTTTTTTTTTTTTTTTTTTTTTTTTGGATCACACCTGGCAGTGTTCAGGAGTTACTCCTGGCTCTGCACTCAGAAGTCGATCCTGGCAGACTTGGGAGACCATATGGGATGGCAAGATTTGAACCTGGTCCATTCTGTGTTGGCAGCGTGCAATACAAGCACCTTACCTCTATGCTATTGCTCTGACCTTGCTCCTTTATCTTGCTTTCTAAAAATAACAAGCACCTACCTTAAACGCTAGTCTTCAGAATGAAAGGAAAGTTCTTTCAAAGCCCAAGTGCCTCCTATGCTCTCTGCTTACAGAGCATATCCAAGGTTCTGTGAGCACATCACTCTGCATTCTAGATCTTAATGTGCTGTTATATCCAATTTAGAGTTTGTCTTCTTGAGGGTAAGGGGTGCCTCCAGGCTCATAAAGTTCTGGGGCTTCTCTTGGGGATATTTAGTCCAACTATGTGGGCCTGACAGGTGATGTGTGCAAGGGTCAGGTGATTAGGCCTTGTTTGCTCACAGTGATGCTGGGGTCTCCAGAGCAACGCCTATCAATGCTGGGGATTGGATTCAGGGCCCTGTGTGTTGAACTTGAGAGTGAGGGTGAGCATAAGCCCTCCACCCTTTTAGCCACCTCCTGGCTCTTAGATGGTTGCTTTTGAGTTTGTTTGGTTAATACTTTGTTATTGTTGTTGTTGTTATTGTTATTTTGTCTGAGAATGTTTTTAGTCCTCCCTCCCATATGAATGAGAGTTTTGCCGGGTAGTGGACTCTAGGTTGGAAGTTTCTTTCATTCAGTTGTTTAACTATGCCATTCCACTGTCTTCTTGCTTAAATTGTTTCAAATGGGAGATCTGGTTTGATTCTTATGTTCCTTCCTTTGTACTTGAGGGTTTTATTTCTCCCTTATTGCCTTTTTTTTTTTTTTTTTTTAGTTTTTGGGTCACACCTGGCAGCTCTCAGGGGTTACTCCTGGCAGGCTCAGGGGATCATATGGAATACCGGGTTTCGAACCACTGACCTTCTGCATGCAAGACAAACACCTTACCTCCATGCTATTTCTTCAGCCCCCCCTTATTGCTTTAAGGAGTTCATCTTTCTCTGTTTGTTTTTTATTTGTTTCTTACCATTTGGATTAGTATATGTCTTGGTGTTGGTTTATTAGGGTCTATTTTATTAGGGATTTTTTTCACCTTTTGGATTTGCGCCAGAGCCTCTTTCCAGAGGGTGGGAAAGTTTTCTGCTATTATTTCCCCGAGCATTTGTTCCTCCCCTTTCCTTACTTCCTCCCTTTCTGGTATACCTACAATCCATAGATTATTTTTTTTATCTTTGTTCATTAAATACATAACTTTTTCTTCCAATGCTTTACCTTTTATTCCTAATTGGCATCTTTGTCATTTTTGGTTTGTAGTTTTTCTTCAAGATCTTCTATGCAATTCCCCAATTGTATAATTCTGTTATTATGACTTGCTAACCATTTTTTCCCTTTAATTCCATTTGTATGGATTATCTCATGTTTTGTAAAAGTTCTTCTTTAAGTTGGTTGATTTATTCATTATGGATTTCTTGAACTCACTGGCTAGTGATTCTTTGATTTCTTTTTTCCATGGCCTGCATTGTTGCCTTTAGGTCATCATCTATTGGGCCCAAGGGTTTTGGTAGACTTGGAAACTTGCTGGAATTTCTTTCCATATCCCCTGTTTTTAGTGTCTTCCTTAGTTTACCCATACTTTTTTGCATTTGGTGGTTTGTCTTGGCATTAAAGCCTTCAGATTTGAGCCCTCCTTTGTTACCTGTGGCTTGGGCCTGGGTTCCTTCTCTGGAGTGTGGTTCTAGGTGGGTATGATGGCTGTGATCACTGAGGTTTGGCTCTGCCCACAAGTCTCCTCCCTTGCTACCTGCCAGAAGGCTTAGGTCCCCTCCTCCTTGCCCAATAGCAATAAGGGAACCTTATTAGGGAACCTAATAAGGGGAACCTTTCCCTGTACCTGTCAGAAGGTGTGGTGGAGGTAGGGGCCTGGGTCAATCACCCGTCCCCCAATACCTGACAAGCACCTGGTTCAGATCCTGGCTCCCCAGAGTTTCCCCACTCAGTATCCTGGGCACTATTTTCTTTGAGGTGCAGAAGCTTCTCAGCTTAATATATTCCCATCTGTTAATCTCTGCTTTTACTTGCTTGGAGAGTGCAGTTTCTGCCTTGAAGATGTCTGTAGTCTCAATGTCCTGGAGTGTTTTGCCTACGTGTTGTTTTATATATTTTATGGTTTCGGGTCTGATATAGAGGTCTTTAATCCATTTGGATTTTACCTTCATACATGATGTTAACTAGGGATCTAAGTTCAATTTTTTGCAAGTGGCTAGCCAGTTGTGCCAACACCACTTGTTGAAGAGGCTTTCTTTGCTCCATTTAGAATTTCTTGCTCCTTTATCAAAAATTAGATGATTGTATGTCTGGGGAACATTCTCTAAGTATTCAAGTTTATTCCACTGATCCGAGGGCCTGTCTTTATTCCAATACCATGCTGTTTTGATATCTATTGCTTTGTAGTAAAGTTTAAAGTTGGGGAAAGTAATTCCTCCCATATTCTTTTTCCCAATGATTGCTTTAGCTATTCTAGGGTGTTTATTATTCCAAATGAATTTCAAAAGTGCCTGATCCACTTCTTTGAAGAATGTCATGGGTATCTTTAGGGGGATTGCATTAAATCTGTACAATGCTTTGAGGAGTATTGATATTTTGATGATGTTAATCCTGCCAATCCATGAGCAGGGTATGTGTTTCCATTTCCTTGTATCCTTTCTTATTTCTTGGAGCAGAGTTTTATAGTTTTCTTTGTATAGGTCCTTCACATTTTTAGTCAAGTTGATTCCAAGATATTTGAGTTTGTGTGGCACTATTGTGAATGGTGTTGTTTTCTTAATGTCCATTTCTTCCTTATTACTATTGGTGCATAGAAAGGCCATTGATTTTTGTGTGTTAATTTTGTAGCCTGCCAACTTGCTATATGACTCTATTTTTTCTAGAAGCTTTTTGTTAGAGTCTTTAGAGTTTTCTAAGTAGAGTAATATGTCATCTGCAAACAGTGAGAGCTTGACTTCCTTCTTTCCTATCTGGATTCCCTTAATATCTTTTTCTTGCCTAATCGCTATAGCGAGTACTTCCAGTGCTATGTTGAATAGGTGTGGTGAGATATTTCCACTGGCTTGTGGTAGATGGCCTTAACTATATTGAGAAATGTTCCTTTCATTCCCATCTTGCTGAGAGTTTTGATCAAGAATGGGTGTTGGACCTTATCAAATGCTTTCTCTGAATCTATTGATATGATCATGTGATTTTTATTTTTCTTGTTGTTGATGTTGTGTATTATGTTGATAGATTTATGGATGTTAAACCATCCTTGCATTCCTGGGATGAAACCTACTTGATCGTAGTGGATGATCTTCTTAATGAGGCATTGAATCCTATTTGCCAGGATTTTGTTGAGGATCTTTGCATCTGCATTCATCAGCGATATTGGTCTGTAATTTTCTTTTTTCATAGCATCTCTGTCTTGTTTAAGTATCTAGGTGATACTGGCTTCATAAAAGCTATTTGGAAGTGTTCCCATTTTTTGATTTCATGAAAGAGTCTTGCCAGGATTGGATAGTAGTTTCTCTTGGAAAGTTTGAAAGAATTCATTACTGAATCCATCTGGGCCTGGGCTTTTGTTTTTGGGCAGATATTTGATTACCGTTTTAGTTTCCTCAATAGTGATGAGGGTGTTTAGATATGCTACATCCTCTTCATTCAACCATGGATGACTAAGAGTCCAAGAACTTATCCATTTCTTCCAGGTTCTCATTTTTAGTGGCAGAGAGTTTCTCAAAGTAGTTTCTGATTACCCTTTGAATCTCTGCCATATCAGTAGTGATCTCTCCTTTTTCATTCCTAATACGAGTTATCAAGTTTCTCTCTCTCTCTTTCTTTGTTAGTTTTGCCAGTAGTCTATCGATCTTGTTTATTTTTTGAAGAACCAACTGCTGATTTTGTTGATCTTTCAGATTGTTTTTTTGGGTTTCCACTTCGTTGATTTCTGCTCTCAGCTTTGTTATTTCCTTCTGTCTCCCTATTTTTGGGTTCTTTTGTTGAGCACTTTCTAATTCTATGAGCTGCGTCATTAAGCTATTCAGGTAGGCCCCTTCTTCCTTCCTAAGGTGTGCGTGCAAAGCTATAAATTTTCTTTTTTTTTTTTTTTTTTTTTTTTTTTTTTTTTTGGTTTTTGGGCCACACCCGTTTGACGCTCAGGGGTTACTCCTGGCTATGTGCTCAGAAATCGCCCCTGGCTTGGGTGGACCATATGGGACGCCGGGGGATCGAACCGAGGTCTTTCCTTGGCTAGCGCTTGCAAGGCAGACACCTTACCTCCAGCGCCACCTACCCGGCCCCAGCTATAAATTTTCTTCTTAGTACTGCTTTTGCTGTGTCCCATAAGTTCTGATAGTTTGTGTCTTTATTATCATTTGTTTCCAGGAAAGCTTTGATTTCCTCTTTGATTTCTTCTCGGACCCACTGGTTATTCAGTATGAGGCTGTTTAACTTCCAGGTGTTAAAGTTTTTTTTTCTGTGTCTCTTTGCAATTCACATATAATTTCAGAGTCTTGTGGTCAGCGAAGGTAGCCTGCAAAATGTCTATCTTCTTGATATTATGGAGGTGTGTTTTATGTGCCAGCATGTAATCTATCCTGGAGAATGTCCCATGTACATTGGAGAAAAATGTGTATCCAGGTTTCTGGGGGTGTAGTGTCCTATAGATATCTACAAGGCCTCTTTCTTCCATTTCTCTTCTCAGGTCTCGTATATTCTTGTTGGGTTTCAGTCTGGTTGACCTATCAAGTGTTGACACAGCTGTGTTGAGGTCCCCCGCAATTATTGTGTTGTTATTGATATTATTTTTCAGATTTGTCAACAATTGCATTAAATATTTTCCTGGCCCCTTATTCAGTGCATATATGTTTAGGAGAGTGATTTCTTCCTGCTGTACATATCCCTTGATTAATACAAAATGTCTAATTTTGTCTCTTACAACTTTCCTGAGTATACAGTTTTCGTCATCTGTTATTAGTATGGCCACTCCAGCCTTTTATGAGTGTTGTTTGCTTGGATACTTTTTCTCCAGCCTTGTATTTTGAGTCTATGTTAGTTCTGACTATTCAGGTGCATTTCTTGTAGGCAGCAGAAGTTTGGATTGAGTTTTTTTGATCCATTTAGCCACTCCGTGTCTCTTAACTGGTGCATTTAGTCCATTGACATTGAGAGAAAGAATTTTCCTGGGATTTAATTTCATATTTATATCGAAATTTGGTGTATCTTTTGGTCAGTCTTATCTTAAATTAGGTCTTTCAGTTTTTCTCTTAAGACTGGTTTTGAGTCTGTAAAGTTTCTGAGCTGTTGTTTGTCTGTGAAACCATGTATTTTTCCGTCAAATATGAAAGTGAGTTTTGCTGGGTACAGTATTCTAGGTGAAGCATTTATTTTATTGAGTTTTGTCACTATGTCCCACCACTGCTTTCTGGCCTTGCGTGTTTCTGGTGACAGGTCTGCTCTAAACCTCAATAATGTTCCCTTGAATGTAATTTCCCTTTTTGATCTTGCTGCTTTCAGAATTCTGTCTCTATCTGTGGGATTCATCATTATGACTAGGATGTGTCTTGGGGTATTTTTTTCTGGGGTCTCTTTTGGTTGGTACTCTTCGGGCTTGCAGGATTTGATCGCATATATTCTTTAGCTTTGGAAGTTTCTCTTAATGATGTTCTTGCCAGTTATCCTCAAACTATGGCCCGAGGGCCACATATTGTATTCATATCTGTTTTGTTTCTTCATTGCAAAATAAGACATATGCAGTGTGCATAAGAATTCGTTCATAAGTTTTGTTTTTACTATAGTCAGACCCTCCAATGGTCTGAGGGACAGTGAACTGGCCCCCTGATTAAAAAGTTTGAGGACCCCTGTATCTTGACTCTTCCTGGGTCTCTGGGGCTCCAATGATTCTTAAGTTGTTTCTGTTAAGCTTATCATAGTCTTCTATTTTCATCTGTTCCCATTCTTTGACTAATTTTTCAATTATCTGTTCATTTGCTTTAAGTTTTTTTTCCAATCTCTCCCGCTATATGGAGTTGTTATTTATCTCATCTTCCACAGCACCAATTCTATTCTCAGCTTCTGTTAGCCTCTTGGAGAGCATATCCATTTTGTCATTCAATTCGTTTACTGAGTTTTTCAGGCCTGTTATATGACCTGTTATTTCAGTTTGGAGCTTTGTGATTTCTGTCTTCATATTTCTTGGTTCTTATTAGTGTTCTGTTCAACTCGATCCATGGTTTCTTTGAGCATCTTCCTTATTTCTTGTCTAAACTCCTTAGCTGAGATATTGATTAGTTGGTTGGCCATTTTCTGGTCATCTGAGTTTCCATCTTCATTCTCTATGTCTGATGCTGGCCTTTATTGTTTCCCCATTGTCACACTTGTATTGTGGGTTTTTCTACATGTTGTGGTGGTATTCATTGGCTAAATGATGTGCGTGGCCATGCTCCTCTGGCTCCGCCCTATCTGGGTGGGTTGACTTGCCTCCAAGGAAGGGGAGCCCTCTGTGGATGAAGCCTTACACAGGATCAAATCTTAGGCCCGAGCACGCAGCAGAGAAGACAGTCCGGGGAGAAATGCCGGGCTTCAGTGATCCAGCTCAGTTCTTAGTGTGATTTTTTTCTTCTTGTTGCAGTGGCGTTCTTTCCTTAGAAAGTGCGCATGGCCGCGTAGTGAAGTGGAGCAGCCGTTTTCTTTTGGAGCCTCTGGGAGAGCGAATTTTCTGGGCCCTTTTCAGCCTACTCCCAAGAGACAGGACAGGAGACAAACACACACAAGTAGCACTCACAGTTTCTCACAGTCGGGCCCCACTGGGCCGGCGTAGATTTTCCCAGCCTGGTGTCACAAACAGGGGCCCTGCCTTTTGTGAAGTACTGCTTATAGCTGGTTTTCACTTTAGGAAGCAGTTGCTTGGTGCTCTGGTCCCTTGAATGAGCCTCTGGGAGAGTGATTTTTCTGGGCCCTTTTTGGCCCACTCCCAAGAGGTTTAGGAGACAGGACAGGAGACAAACACACACAGGCAGCACTCACAGTTTCTCACAGTCAGGCCCCCACAAAAACTTTTAATGCAGAGATTAAAAACTTTTAATGGCAGAGATTCTTGGAAAGGCCCCACTTGTTCTGACAGAATAAGGAAGAGTGAAAGTTAGCCAGGAAAGAGGTACAGGAATAGGGCACCACTTCTGGAGAAACCCCACCCTGTGTGGTGGGAAAGGGAGGGACCATGCTGGATGGGGTCAGGGCAGGTCAAGAGAGGCCACCAGACCTGAACATCCCACCATGATTCCATTTCTTCTCAGATAAGCACATGATTTATTCCTCTGTCTCTCAATGTCCCTTATAATAGCTTCCTTCAATAAATAAACAAAAAACAAAAGATCAAATGAAGAAACCTCACCCTCCCCGGTCCCCTATTCTGGAAGTTTCCTTTGTGTGTGGGCTAGCTCTGCGAGCAGAGAGGCCCCCCGGAGAGCAGAAGGAAAGGGTCCCTAGTAAAATCTCCCCTTCTCTCATCCTGGCCACCTGAGTTTCCTAGATGCAGCAAGAGGGACTTGTGGTGAGGCCAGCACCCTCAGCCTCTTGACCCTAAGCAGGGCCCAGGGGGAAGGACTTTCCGGAAACTCCGCACCCCACCAGGTGGATGTAGAGATCTGATAAGAACCTAGACTGCTTCAGAGTGAGCCTAGAGCACAGATGTGGCCTCTCCAAGGAGACTTGTATGGATATGGCCAGGAGCTAAGTTCATGCTCACATCAACTTTCTGGGAAACATGCTCTGTCCTCCACCCTCTCTAGCACAACCCTCATTTTTTATCTCCAAATGGGCTCCCCCTCTGCGGTTCCAGCATCCGCCCGGCCCCTGCTGCGGAACAGCTGCGCAGAGGCCCGTCTCTCATCAGGCCTTATCTCCCCGTGAATTATGTTCCCCTCCGAGCCTGGTCTGGCAGGGGGCCCACAAGCGGCTGTTGACAGCACTTAAGAGTGCAGGCAGCTGTCAGAGGCCCTGTGTGGGGTGAGGGCTTAGGCTCCCCCACCTCACAGAAACCTGCACCCCAACACTCCGCATCCCTGGTGGCAGCACCTGGCACCCTAATACTTCCAGGCACTTCTCAGCACCAGTTGCTGTTCTGGGTGCTGAGAATTGTCCTGGGTTCCTGCCCAGCTGGACTTGGGGATTGCTGCAGATCAGTCCAGACTTCTGCATTGGACTAGCTCTGTGGTCTTGAGGACACACTTGACTTTCTTCATCCATGCAATGGACTCATGGCCATGTTCATGTATTGGTGCTCCTCTCAGAGTCTCTGTGCCCACCTGAGTTGCAAATACTGTCTGTGATCATGGCTGAAGCCTAGACATTTCAGAGCCTTATTATACTTCTGCATCCTGGGACCACTCAGAGGCTAACACAGCATGCACGCGCGCGCACACACACACACACACACACACACACACACACACACACACACACAAACCTCCCCTGTCAGCCTGAACAATAGCAGAGAACAAATGTACAGTTCTCAAAGTGGGCCACTCGTTAGGACCAGGCCAAGGGCACCCCTTGCTATTCTTCCCTCCAAAGCCTCTGTGGCTCTTCCTGACCCACCACCTCTCATGTTTCCTAGAGAACAATTTATCTGTGAATCACAGGATTTGGGGAACCTGGTTAAGTGCTCCATGTGGGTGCCCTGACCAAGTCTCCTTCTCCAAAGTTTCATATGAGAAGTCCTTGAAGGTGCCCAGTGGTACCTGATGTTATCTGGCTCTCAAGATAGAGCTACAACTAGTACTGCTGCCACCAGAGACACAGACAGAAGCCAAAAGAAGGATTGTAGAACACCTCAGTTCCAGGTGTGGGGTTGGAGGCCAAAGAGGGCCCTTAGAGCCTAACTAGCCTTTCACAGTGAGGAAACTGAAGCAGTGAACAACAGCACTGTGGGACACCCACTGCCATCTGGGCTGAACTGAAATTGTAACAGCATCTGAGTGTCCCCTAAACACACACATATACATATATTCACACACATAGATATACTTAGATATACATTACACACACAATACATTACACAAATAGTCTATGTACACATATAGATACAATACACATATACATAGATATAACTACATACATATATACATTACATACACAAATAATACACTTATGGGCACATATTGAAACATAAAGATATGTATTACATACATATACATGCATTACACACATATAATGATGGGCATACCCACATATTACAACATTATACATACATACATTTACACTTACCACATAGACACACAGACAGACACATTCATATACCTGCAAACACATATTTATGCAGATACACTTATTTAAGCTTCCATCTACATTTGCAGATACACATGCACACACTTAGATATACTGCACACACTTCCTCCTGGTGGATGCTGAAGTGTGTGAACTGTATGTGTGCCAGCCTCCCTCCCAGCTGCCCAGCAGTGGTGCCAGGGCACATTCCTTCTGACACCTGCTAGTCCTCAGGAAGGACCCACAAAGTTCTCTCTCTTTGCCATGTGGAGGTGTGGGTTTGCCTTTTCTACCCTCCCCCCCAAAGTGAATACATGCCCCTTTGTGTAGAGGGAGATTGATGCAGAGGGAGCTATGAAAGGTCAGGAGTAAGAGGGCAATGGTCAATGGTACTCCTGGACGTGGTCACATTGTGAAGGTGTAATAGTCTTCATTTTCCTCTATCAACAGAACTTTGCTAACTCTTACTTCCCCACAAGATTGTAGAAAAGTGCTAAGGCAGATAGATGTGTGGTTTTTGCAGGCCAGGGTGCCATAATCCCATGTGCCTGGCGAGAAGGGTACAGATTAGATGTGGCCACAGTGGAAAGCAAGAAGTAGATCAAAGTAGGCCCGAGGCCAGACTCCGACTCTGCTTGCATTTGAACTTGGATTCGCAGAGTAGACCTGTTTGAAATTCTGGCCACTTAGAACCAGTCCTGCTAACTGAGGTCGCATAAGTGATCTATTCTGTTATCAGACAGGACAGCCTGGAGCAAGGGAAGAATGCAGCACAATTGTGAGCTCCCAGGGAATTCCCACATAAGGAAAAAACACTTTGGGAGCAGGAACAGAGGAAAGGCAGAGGGACTTAGTCAAGTCTGTCTGAGGGACATCAATCTCTTTGACCCAGGAGTGGTGTGGCTAGCAGTTAATATGAAGGAAGGTACAAATGGTGGCCAACAGAAGAGTATCTCAGGGCTGCACGGGAGATGAAGGTCAGAGGAATCCCAGGAAGCTATCTAGGGAGCCCTGGCCCCCAGAAAAAAAAATAGAAAATGAGGAACCACCCACCGTAGTTGGAGGTAACCAAGGGTTTAGAACAGTAGAAAACATGAAATAAATAGCACTTGAAGATCACAGGTTCACCACAGAGATTTGTGGATTCAGTGGTAGACCACTGCCATATCCAGGCCAAGCAAATTTTACAGTCAAGTAAGTGCCCTGCATGCTTTAGTTGCCTGCTGCAGGAGACAGTTATGCTTGTGGGCATATTTGTGATGGTGTATCTGAGAAAAATGTCAGACCATCACTATACATGACATAGAAGTATGATGAAGTCCAGGCTACAGGAACAGTGGTGCCAGTGGTCATGCCCAATGGAAAACAAAACTTCTATCTGTATAATGAGGCAGGTCTGGGATTACCTAGGAACCAACATTTGTTTGTATCCAGCAGTTGGAAGCCTCATGCAGACACCTTCAGGCCACAGCCTCATGCAGACGAGTTAATGTGGTTTGCCCATGCCACATGGTTTGGAGTGGATTTTGAAAGGAGAGACCCTGCACAGAGGTCCCGCAAACGTGGCAGGTTTTTGGCTCGCTTTGCCAAATCAGAGGATGATAGCACAGTCCAAGGCCTTTGGCCTCAAATGGTCCATTCTCCCCGATGGGGAACAGCATTTGGGTTTCATTGGCATCTTCTCTAGGACAGTCTGCTTTATTGATTTTTTTATTACCTGTTCACCTTGGGGTGAGAAAATGTTCATGTGAACCATCAGCATTGAGGTAATTGGGAGTTTTCATGTAATTCTGCAGACTGGGGTATTTCCAAGAGGTGTCAGGATCTGGGGTCCTTTTGCAGTTCACCTATAAAACCCCCAACCCCATGGAAGGCTCTCCCATAGCCTCTGAACACTCTAACACATTTTCTTGTATTCAAAGTCATTACCAGATCAGTGGGGTTAAATCACTTAATACTTAAATCACTTAATTTATGAGTCACTTAAGTAATTAATCACATAATTAATGAGTATTAAATCACTTAATACTCAGCCCGAAGCAAACTGGTTCTGAAAGGCATTGGGCTGCAGAGAGGGAGAAGAGTTGAGTTTAGTGGTTAATGTTTTTGAGGGCCCTGGGCAAGGACCACAGGAAGGGAAGGTAAATTCTAGGTAAAGAAGGGAGCAGGAAGTAGAAGAAGCATCTTAGAAGAAGCTTCTGGGGTTTCCCAATGTCAGGATGTGTGCTATCAGGGAAAAATTTCAGATGACTTTGGGTGGTGTCTAAATTTCTGGAAACATGGTGGGTTTTTAAAAAGAAGTTAAGAAATCGATTTCAAAGAAGGCTGACAACTTGGGGTCCTGGCACTCTAAGTGAGCTGGAGATAATACTGCTCTATGGGCCTCCACATCTATACCTTGCCTTTCCACATGTGCTCAAGACTCCAGTGGCCCTGTTTCTTTTCTGTTAGATCTTTCTGTGCTCCTGCCTTTGAAAAATTAGGCTCTTTATGCTGTCCTAGTCCGGTCTCTGCGTGGAACAAAACTGTAGAAACACCACAGATGCTGGCAAGTGGGCAGAGCTAGGGAGCAGAGAGTCCACCAGCTCCCATCTGAATCATGGAGAAAGAGCCATAGCTGGGGAGAAGAGGCCTGTGAGGAGCCTGAGGAAGCAGCTGGGATGGGTGGGGCAAGCGGAAAGGGTGTGTGGAGAACAGAGATCATGGGACAGAGACCAGGGGATGTGGTAATATACCCCAGAGGATCCATCAGTGTTTCCAGGTATTTGGGGGTGATACAACTAGGCTATGGCATTTCGTGAGTAAAGGAGTTCCTGATATCCTGCAATGCAAGTGCCCACCCCACCATATCCCTCAGCTCCAAATTCAAGGGTGGATAGATAGGGGATCCCCTCTATTGAGCCAGCAGGCTTCCAGGTTTGATTCATAGTTTCAGCAACAACAGATACATGACCTGGGCTGGATCTGCAGCCTCTCTGAGGCCCAGTTTCTGTAAATGGGAAAGGGGGATCATGGCATCAGGCTGGTGGGGCAGAGTGAGCAAAGGTCTGCAGAAACTCAGACACATCTTGAGCACAACAGTCTTTGTATAAGGCAGGAAAGCTGAGGGCAGAGTCTGTGTGATCAGGCTTTGGCAGGGAGGGGTGACTGACCTCATGTTGTTGTTTCTTGGAGTGAGAAGGGTTTGGCCCCAGATACAGAGGCCATGGAGTGGTGCATGGGACTGGGGCCAGTGGACAGAGACTGCTTGGTCTACAGAAAGACTTGTAGCACTTCCATGCATGTATTTACCTTCACTAAGATCTGGGGTTAATGCATATTTTTAATAATATCTTTATTTAAGCACCATGATTACAAACATGATTGCAGTTGGGTTTTTATATTGTAACAAGACCAAAGGGATTACAACACATGACGCTGGGCCCCCTCCCCTCCCAATCTACAGCTTCTAGGCACTGAGCCACAGCACAGATTCACTTTTCCTTTGTTCGGGACATTCAAAAGTGTCCCATAAGCATTTCCATGATGTGCTAGCCTCGTGACTTCCATCACTTTCTCCAAAAAGAGGATAATCTCATTTTTTTTCCTGGTTGTAAAAATGCATAGTGCTTTTTAGCTTTTCTTTAAAAAGAAAATAAGTAAAAAAGGAAAGAAAGAAAAATGCAGCTAGGACCCAAAAAATATGAAGGATGTAGCAATCACCATCTCCCATCCCACCCTTCTGAGATCACTGTGTTAACATTTTGGTCACTGTTCTTTCCCAACAAATCCCCGGGCTTTATCACTGTGTTGACTTGCTGATTTGTTCAGACCAGTGATAGAATTATTTGACTGCCTGTTTTTCACCCTGCAGCAAAGCAGTTCTGATGGTTGGGCTGGGCTTGTTTGGAAAAAATGGAGAAAGGTATGTAGTAGACATAAAACATAAGGGATGAGTAGACATAAGAGCAGGAAGCCAGAAAGTTCTGAAAGGTCCTAGAAGGAAGAATTGGGCATATGTAGCATATTAACTTTCTGGGGCCACCATGACTAAGTACCATGACTGCTGAATGAGTGCCTCAAAGTCCTGGAGCCTGGAAGTCTGAGTTGAAGGTGTAGAAAGCGCCTTGCTACCTCCTTGGGTCCAATGAAGACCTTTCCTGGCTTCTCCCCAACTTCTGGTAGCCAGCAATTCTGTGGCACTCTGAACTCATATATGCTTCCACCCTCTGATTGCTTATGTGATTCTCCCTTCACATTCCCTCTGTCTCCCAATCTCCCACTGCTTCTCCAGTTCCCAGTTTCATGAATTATGATGAAATCAGTTTCCACTCAAGTCTGACTCTCTTAATTCAATGACACCAGCAAAGATCTGTTTCCAAGGACTGCTGTGCTGGCAAAGGACAGTCTTAGTACTTCAGAATGGAGGATACAGCTCATACCAGAACAACTCAGGGGATACTCGAGGAGAGAGAGGGGGCTTCAGGGCCTCCTCTGCAAGAGAAGAGAGCCCCAAAGAATAAAACCATGATTCAAAATCTGTGCCACTGACATCTGCATTTTATTAAGACCTTAATGGTTTGTAAGAGGGTTCCCAGGTTCATCAGACATCTCCAAGGCCCATAGGATAGCCAGCCCTTTCCCCACTGTCATCAGTCTGCCTGGCTGGCAGCCGCAGGCATCCCATGTCCACTCCCGCCAGTTTCTTGGGTGGGTGCCACCTAATTTCTTTTCAGCCTGGACTAATTTCTTGCAGTCTTCAGGCTGGCAGGAAGCATCGTTAATTCCCAAAATCCTTCCATATGGACTACTCAGAGCCCTGTACACTCAAAGCGTGAGGGCCCACCCCCTCTCCTTCAGCCTGGCAGCCAGAAGGGTGCCCCATTTTGGGTCCCCCCCTGCCTCCAATTCCCAGAAGATGATTTCATAGAGGTTCCTCTGATCTTGGACCTGGCTTCTATCTAGAGAAATATGGTTCTCCAACAGCACAAGATAATGAACTCAGTTCTTTTTATAGAGAAAGACCGAGGGCTAGGGAGAGTGCAGGGATCAGGCACAGATGTGCCCCACATGCCCAAAGCTCCATATTTGATCTCCGATACCACAGGGCCCCCAGGGATGGCCTTGGTAGCCCCCAAACATCACTGAGTCAAAGCATTAAACCATCTGGTTTAGTTGACAATTAACTCTAGGTGTAACCCCCAGGCCCCCATAAGCACTAACTGGGAGCTACCCCTAAATAAATATAATTAAAAATTAAAGGATACAGTGGGCAGTGGTGGAGCCCCAGACTCAGGCAGAGTCCCACTCCTGGTAGCATCTGCCTGTGATTCCACAACAAACAAGCTTGAGCTCTGGGACACCATAGTGAGTGTGTGTGCCCCTGGAGACGAATGTGTTCCCCCTTATAGCCAAGAGTGCACCCCCTTAGTGTGCCCCTTACAACTGACCCATGTGCTCCTTGCAGCTGAGTGCATGGCCTTCTGTCTGTTTACACCCTGCTTTTATCCAACACAAAGGCATTCCCCCAACTTCCTTTTTTCTTTTCACCTATCCCTTTGATATATAAAAGTTCACCTAAATCTCACTCGACCCTACCCCTTCCCTTTGAGTTTTTATGGGTAGAATAAAGAGAGGTGTCAGCATGGCTTGGTTTGCACATAGACCATGAAGGCAGAGCCAACCAGACTCCATGATTTTCTCCTGACTGTCTTGGTTTATTAATTCTTCACAGCTACCCTTCTTCAGAGAATTTCACCTGGGATTGGAAATACAGCATGTGGGGTGATTTCACAGCCCTCTGCAGCAAGTCTGGCTTTCTTGAGTGACTTAGAAGTGATAAATCCAGAAATAGATGGGCCCTGGACAATGCACTTCTCCAGGTGGAATTGTGGGGCCTGAAGACATTCCATTACAATGTGGCATCCTGTTTCCTTCTTGGGAGACTTGGCAAAATCCTACTCTGGATAGCAGCTGCATAGTTGGGTGCTATTCCTTCTTATGCCCAGGTCTGCTTGTGAGCATTAGAATTGATGGTGTTTCCAGATTAATCCTGATTGTGACCTTAGTGCTCTTGTGATTCCAGAGGTAGGAGCTAGGGCAAGTCTCCCTAGGCCTGGCCCTGCCATGTTCCTCCCTCCCAAGTTCTTCTGAACTGAATAATGCCAGCGTCATGTGACTGGTGCTCATGGCCAGTGGAGCTAATGACTCCTCACAGCCTGTCAAAAGGAGTCAGTTCACTAATTCAGGTATCAGCTCTAGAGGTAACAGAAATGGAGTCATGTCACTGGATTATTGGACACCTTGGTTCACTTTTCTATAGCAAATAAAATATGTGTCCAATGTTTACAATTTTAGAAAAAAAAAACATCCAAAAAAGGTTTGGAGTTTTCTTGGTTCTATTTTGGTTTTTGTTTGTTTGTTTATGGAGTCAAAGCAATGGTACAACCAGTAGGGCACTTGCTTTGTATGTAAACGACCTGTGTTCAATCCTTGGCAAATCCAAATGGTTCCTCGTCTAAGCTATGATTTCTGAGCACAGAGCCAGGGGTGAGCTCTGAGCACCTCTGGGTATAGCTCAATAACAACAACAACAAAAGTTCTTAGTAGTTTCTGCTATGGGCGTCTGAGCCTCCCCATCAATTCTGCCCCACATTCACCTGGGGCTGTGATGGGGCCACTATCTAAATGCCACTCTTGGCCCCTCTTTTGGCAGATCCTTCAAGCCTGATTTCATCCTGGTTCGCCAGCATGCTTACAGCATGGCACTGGGAGAGGACTATCGCAGCCTGCTCATAGGCCTGCAGTATGGAGGACTACCAGCTGTCAACTCCCTCTACTCCGTCTATAACTTCTGCAGCAAGCCCTGGGTGGTAAGTGACTTGTAAAATCACCCCACGTTCCTTATCTCCAACTCCAAGTGAACGAGTCTGAATCAGGATCACACATGAAATAATCCAAACCAGGCTGAGGATGAAACACATATAGTCTGGCAGTCTTCTACCTCGTATCTCCACCACACTGCCTGCCAGACTGCTATTTTTATTGAGTACAAAGACCTCCCCTGGGTGGGGCAGTAAGGACAGATAGCTCAGGCTATCCTGAGCCAGTCCTACCAGGTTTACTAGTAAGGCAATCTATGTTTTGGGGTAAATCAAAGTTGTAAATAAATATACAAAGGAACCAGGAATGATCTTTGTTTTGGGTAAAATAAGGTGTAACCTAACAGTGACTTGCCAGACTGGCCCTGAAGCTCCTTATCCCCATTCCTCTGTAAAAAAAAAAAAAGGCCTGGAAGGATGATAGCAAAGGAAGAATATGCCCCAGTGGTACTGAGGGCTACAAGTGCTACACCTGGCAGTGTTCAGGAGAAAGAGTATATGTCACTGAAACTCAAACCTGAGATCTTGCTCACACTACATCTGCACTCAAGCTCTCTAAACTCTCCTTGGCTTGAGAGAAGACATTTTTGGTTTTTGTTTTTGATTCTGGGTCACACTCAGCAGTTTTAAGGTGTTACTCCTGGCTCTGCACTCAGAAATCACTCCTGGCAGGTTCAGAGACCATATGGATTCTGAGTATCCAACCCAGGTCATCTACACACAAAGCAAATGCCCTACCCATGTGCTATTGCTTTGACTCCTGGAGGCATTTTTTGTTTTGTTTTGTTTTGGGGTCACACCTGGCAGCGCTCAGGGACCACTCCTGGCTCAGGGGACCATATGGGATTCGGGGATTTGAACCACAGTTCTTTTGCATGCAAAGCAAACGCCTTACCTCTATGCTATCTCTCCGACCCCTGAAGGCATTTTTTAACACAACTGAATAAGCAGCAGCTTGTTGAATGTGTCCCTCCTCCAATTAGGGTCAACAAATATTACATAACACTATAGAGTGAAGTAGTATCATGTCATAAAATTATGAGTGATAGTTGGATATCCTCCTGTCCTTACTAAAAATCTATCGTTTCATTCTTGTTGTTCCTTGCAAGTAGAGGAACACATTTATTGATCACTTCCTGTGGATGAGTCATAACATCGGTTATTTAAATGGTGATGGGAAGGCCAAAGAGATAGTGACAGTTATAAGGTTATAAGACCTTGCACATGGCCAACCTAGGTTTGACCCAGCACTCCCTAAGATCTTCTGGGACCTGCCTGGAGTAATCCCTGAGCCCAGAGTTAGAAGTAAACATGAGCACTGCCAGGTATGGCCCAAAAACAAACAAAAAAGAATTTACCAAACAGGCATGCTCTTCAAGCTCATGTTCTCCTCAGAACACATATTTCTCTTGTTTATCTCTATGTATCTTTGCTTGTATTTTCTACTCTGGAGAATCCTAGATGTTTTCTTGAATGCATACATAGTCCTTCCCTTTCTCTCCCCTCATGTTTTTTCAAGTAAATTTCATTCAGTAAAAACATATTTTGGGGCCAGGGAGATAGTATAGCACGAGAATGCTTGACTTGTACATGGCAGATAGAGGTTTGATCCCCAGAATTCCATGTAGTCCACTTGGCCCCCAGGAGTGAGCACAGAGACAATAGTAATCCCTGAGCACTTCCAGGTGTGATGCAGAAAAAGAATGTTTTCATCTTACCCCCTGCATTGATGGATGTCTTCATCTGTTTCAATCCCAGAGAGACTATATAGATGATAGGGGTCCCCAAGAAGTTACCCAGAGGGATGAGGTAGGCTTGGCTCCTTCCATACTGCAATATTCATACAATGATATGCCCACCTTGAAAAACTGATACTGACACTATGTACCAGAACATGCCATCATTAAAGCAAAGCTGGACCATATGGGAGCACAGTGCAGGGACTGTGAGCCCCCGGGTGCTGTGTGATGTGGGTGAGGGAAGTCCTGCCTCCATAGCACACAGCAGGAGCACAGTATGGAAAAGACATGCCTGAGCTGTTGGGAACGGAGTATGGAGGGGATGGCCTGGGAGATTGTGCTCATTAATGTGATCATTCCTAACACTGCAGTGTGCCTAGGTGGTAGGCTCTGCTTTGCCTTTTGATACTGAGAATAAAACCCAGGACCTTTCTATGTGCAGAGCAGGTGTAATTGCCACCTGCATGTGACACCCAGATGCTGCTTTTAATACACAGTTGGTTTTATTCTGACAACTGTTCTACAAGGGGAGACCCCACTTGGCTCTTTTTCCAGGTAAGGAGACTGAAATTCAAATTCTAAAGCGGCTTTCTAAGGGGTTGGAATGCAGATTCCAACACCAGCATACTATACTCTTGACAGTGCACCGTATACACTGGGATCTGCCCTATATCCTGTGCTCTGTCAGAGCATTGCAGGCAGGGTTTGGGCTCCAAAAAGCAGGTGTTCAGAGCAACTGCTGAGGACATGAGTAAATGTTCATTGATTTTCAAGATGTTGAACTTAAGGTGTATCAGAGGTTGAGAGCAAGTCCTGTTCTAACCTTTAGCCCTCTCCAGGAACAGCAACAAGGCTCAATTCCAAAAGATGACCAAGACTAGGCATCAAGTGGGTGCTTGGCCACCCAAAGTGAGTGGCCACTGAGCTCCTTCCTCTTCTCTCCTAGTTCTCACAACTCATTAAGATCTTCCATTCCCTGGGCCCGGAGAAGTTTCCGCTAGTGGAGCAGACCTTCTTCCCCAACCACAAGCCCATGGTGAGTACTGTTTTCTTGCCATGGAAGTCTCTTTTTTGTCCTTGCAAAAGGAGAAGGTGGGTTCAGAGCAATCCCCTAAGTTTGGGCTTATGAAGAACCCAAGTGACCCTCATGGGAAAGAGTCATCTTTCTGGAGTGTCTTTTCTTGCAGTCAGGTTAATGACAAAGGTGAAAGCACTGCTTGGGACACTGAAAATTCTCAGCAAGTCAGGGGACTAGCTGAGCCAGTGTGAGTCAGCCAAAGGCTAGAGCTCAGGGTTTAAAAGTTGGGAAAATCTGTCTGTTCTGTCCCTGGAGCCTAGGGATTTGGTTTTAACAGTCATGTTGATGTCATGTTTTCTTAATGAAGGCAGTTTCATTACTTCAAATGTGGACCTTTTCTGTGACACTGTCTGTGAGGAGTGGTTAGAGCATCTGTCAGAGAATGTTGCTCAGTTGCCGCTTAGGAGAGCATCTGTCAGAGAATGTTGCTCAGTCGCCGCTTAGGAGAACTGATTTTGCATCTGTGGATGAGGTGCAGAGATCTCTCATTCTACAGAGATGTGGGCCAGAGCAGCTCTGAGAATAGATTGTGTGGATGGTGAATAGTCTGCATGGAACTTTTGAAATAGGGCAAAGGAATTCAGGGTCACATGTCCAGCCTGGTCTGGGGCGGTGTGTGTCTGTGTGTATGTGTGCATATGTGTGTGAAGGGAACATACCCTGCTGCATCTTGGGGAACTGGACAGTGACTAGATTATGCAAGCATTCCCCACTGGGGACCATGGTCTATTTGTAGAATTCTAAGCATGGGCTGCTGAAGCAGATGTTGGGGTATGATAACACTGATGGGCAGGCTGTAGGCATTGTTGGGTGGGATGAATCTAACCAGAAGTAGATTCCATCTCCCTATAATTGACCAATGGAGAATCACCTTTGTGCTGGCTGGAAGAAGGGCAGGCAGAACTTGAAAATTTCCAACAAGGCATGAAAAAACAAGAAAGTTCAGGCTTCACTCAGTCTGAATCCCAGTTCTTATGATGGACCAAAAATTGGGTATTGACTTAGCCATATACCCCTTAGATTCTGCCAAGATTTCCCCTTCACGTGCCAGAGAAATTTAATGTCATGATGTAGTAAGTGCCATGCATGACATGTGGTAGGTGTTCAAAGTAGTGTGACTTAAACCTGGAACATTTTCAACCAGGTGGGATGAAAATTGGGGAAAGTTGCCTGCAGTCAGCCACTGAGTGGACAGACCTAGCTTCGAGCTCTGGTCTTAAGGGAGGGTCTCATGAGGTCCTGGCATTCCCTACTTGGAATTTTAGGCATTTGACATCAAGGATATCATTCTCCTCTCCACTTTCTCTGGGTTGAAATTGTTAAGAAGAAAAGAACAAAAGCCAGATTAAGATCCCAGTCTGGTAAAAATCTGTGTCTTTGAAAGACAATTAGAGCTTTAGATGCCACAGAACTTTGGAGAACCTGGACCTTAGAATTAGGGAAGAAGGGCAGTGCTAGATTAGAAGCCAGGAGGAAATAGAAGTATGTCTCCTAAAACTAGTCTTCTTTGGGGAAAGGTCAAGGTAAGCAGGCTTCATGCTGGAGACATGGACAAGAACTTGGTCTTGCTGTGAAAGTGAAGTGGAAGGAGTAGAGAGCCAGGGACTGGCCTTTGCAGGGCGTATTGAACCCCCAGGACACAAGGAGGTGAGAGGCCGCATATGTGTGATAGAAATAAAACCACTTTACTGTTTAGAATAAAGGACACACTATAAAAAGTGAACATTATGCAACATTACAAGACAATATACATTCACGGAATATAAAATTCATAAATAACATGGAGGAAAACTGTAAACAGTGCTACAAAATTTAGCAACAAATACATTCCTTCCAGATAGGGTTTTCTCTGGTTGGTTTCTCTCCATCACTTCTGGGTGTAAGGACAGCAGACTGGCCAAGGGGATGAACAGGGGCCTGGGAGGGTGTGAAACACCTTCACTCAGAGCAGGAACCATTTCCAAATTCTTCCCCACACCCCTGCTCCCAAAAGCCAGTGGGGAGACACTCTGTCTGGTCCCTCTACCTGCTCCCATTTTGTTTGGTTTTTGCCTGGAGATGATGAAAGTTGTTCATGTTTTATAAAATGCTTTTAGTCATGTTTTCATTTTCGGTAGCCAGGATCCAGACCTGGCTGTCTGCTCAGGGTTAAGATGCACATTGGTGATCATCAAGTCCAAGATAAAGGGCTGGGCCAGGGAAGGACAGTGTCTCCGGAACTGCCTCCAGCACCATGTTCTTTAGTTGTTCAAGAACCATGGGGTAAAAAATGGTGCTCAGGGGCTCAGCTCTGCCGCTAACATGTAAATCTGAGGCTGGAAAAAGGAAACAGAATCACCTACAGCCTCGGGGCATCCTGGCCAAAGAAGCAAAGAGCCCAAGTGTGCTCTTTCCTTGCTTGAAAAGCAAGAGAGAGGCCCAAAGGAGACACCCTCAAAATGTTGAGGAGGCCCCAAAATCCCATGGCCCTGGTTGTTTAGAGGAAACCATAGCTGCCCAGTTGGGCGGGCAAAGGCATTAGACAGAAAAAGAGCTATGAGTGACCAGGCCCAACAACTTGCCAGACACTTGCTTTCTTTACTCTCCTCCTTCTGGCTCCAGCAAGTGGGTGGAGGTGGGTGGTGCCACTGGAGGAGGAGCCTGGAGAGGCTCCGGGTTGGCTCCTCCTCATTTCCCATTTGCCAGTCTAGCTGCTGCCTGCACAGTAGAAGTGCATCACCCTCCATTCCACAGTAGAATTTGATTCAGGAAAATGGTGGCATGGGGTTTCATGTTGTTGTTGTTGTTGTTGTTGTTGTTTTCACTTAAGCACAATGTACACATTGAACAGCTACACATGACACAAGATTTAGCAAAATAAAACATTCACAATATGATTGAAATACGGAAGTGCCTCGGCTACATAAATGACTTTAAATTATACAGTAAGTGAACAGGTGAAATAAACAAAGCTATAGCTTATAGAAAGCTCAAAACCGCCCTCTGACAGCATCACTTTTCCCAAGGACTTTTCTCTGCACAGGACCTACTGTTCTCCTTGCCAGAACCAGGAGCATGGGACAGAAGTTCTCCCCACTTTCCCACTCTGCAGGTCGCAAGAGGCAGCTCACACACAGGCCTGACCCTAAGTCCCTCCACCTGTGAGAGGCAATGACCCCAAGGGGATGAAGAGTGGCCAAGAGCCCCAAGAGGGAGATGGTGATGTCTAGTGGCAGGAGGGCACTTGTGGGGGTTGGGTCAGGGGCTCCACTTTGCAAGATTTAGAGATTAAAAGAAAGAAAATCTCACATCAAGCCTAAGGCTCTTCCCTCAGAGACCACCAGACCATCCATCACAATAGCTTGGTTTCATACTGCCCCACGGGTGGTCAGGCCACTGGGCTCCCACCTGGCTAATGCCAGGACTCCAAGGTAACAAGATCCACCCCAAGGAGACCTGCTGTCTGTTCTGCCTTTTCCAGGACTCTGCCCACCCTCTGCCTAGGCCTATGTGTGTGTGTGTGTGTGTGTGTGTGTGTGTGTGTGTATGTATGTGTGTATAGATGTATGAATGTGTGTGTGCAAGGCACTGCAATGCATCGTCTGCTGCTGCTTTTATTTTTTTCTGTCCTGTCTCAATTGGCAGCTCTGTTGCCTAAAATGGAATGAACTGAAGATACAAATGGTAACAGAGGATAAAGACCCAGAATCTGAAAAAAGGCGAGCCATCATGTTCAGTGCCACTTTCCTGCCAGCCCCGACTCTGTAGAAGAGGCCTTCTCATCTACTCAAATCATCTCACAGTCAACTGGAAACAAAATAATCTTATGGACTCAGGGAATTTATATTATTGTCTCAGTTCCATTCCCCACCAGAAAAAAATTAAAACCCACATTCACAACAAAATGCTTCTGCTAGCTGATGGCAGTCAGGTTTCCTCCAGGGATCCCTCCCCTAGATTTAATTCTATAACTCAGAGCATCAATAGGTGGGGTTTATTCACCCTTTGGTGAACTGGGGGAAGGAGGCCAGCTGCTCCTCTACCACTACTTCTAAGCCAAGATATTTCATATCTAAGCCAATTCAGTAAGGCCCAATCAATGAAGGCCCCAAAGATGAATTAGGAGAATAAGAAAAGGGCAGAAGACACCCCCCCCCCAGCTAAGGGTGATCATAATTTCAAATTCTGATTAAAAGGGAAAAAAAATAAGATCAACTTGGAATGTCATCATTTTCTTCCAACAAGCAACGACAACAAAATAGAAGAGATTAAACTATTGGCATATTTAACAGCATTGAACAGAATTCTGTGTCCTGTAAAAAATAATTAACTTATTCCCCGTGTAGGTATATGCAAATGTATATAAAGACACACCCTCCTAGGTGAACTAAATGCTACTCTGGAAATAGTCTCTATCCAAATCTACTTGGCTATATTGGTGAATGGTGGATGGTAAATGGTGATGGGTGGTTTTTTTCCAATTTACATGAAGACAAGTCCCTGGCCAAATCCCCCAGAGTTTTCCAGGGGGAAATGTGCTAAGCAGTGGGGTGAGGAAAGATGCTAATCTAGCAACTTGCCAACTGACCTCAGGCAGATGTTTAAGTCTTTACTGACTAAGAAAGTTCCACTGGTCTGGATGCTTTGCTCCAGACTCAAAAATTTCTGATCAACCCAAGCATCACTAGCCTGGGGAATTGTGTGTGCCACCTCATTTCAGATCCTCCTTTACAGCTTCTCCTTTTCTTCCCTTCCTCTTGCAAACAGACACAGACAGATACAGTCAGGTGGGAACATGCAGTAGCATCTCCTCGGTGTTTCTGATCCTCTGCACACCTTGCCTTGATTTTCCAACTCCTCTGGACTGACCCTGAAACAGTGGCCTTCCAGCACCTTCATTGTCTATGTCCTTTATGTGCTGGGAGGAAGAGAGGAGTGGAAGAAAAAAAAACAGGAGGAGGTTCTGGGAAATGGTGAGATGGGGAAGGAGAAGATAGGGTAGGTATTAATAATACCCAAAGGGAAGGGACGGTTTTTCAATTTTTGTTTTCCTAAAAAAATAGAGATTATATTATCACGAAGAAGAGGAAAGTATATCCCTCATTCTTTCTGGTCTGCCACCACAAATTCCCAGGTGGAAATGGGTGGGTGTGCAAACCAAAAAGAAGGGGTCATAAAGGGCCAGGAGGGTGATCCCAAATCAACTCCATATTGACAGCACAGACTTTTCTTTAAGTGTTCGAAGTGCGAAATTTGCAAGGAAACAGGCACTAATTTCATTGTCATCATCTGGGAAGAGTTAGTGTCCGAGGGAAGCTCAGCAGGAAGGGAGGGAAGTGAGGCAGGATGGGGTCTGGTGCTCAGGGGTCAGTGGCATTGATGGTGCTTTTGTCTGGGGGGGCCCATCCTCGGTACCAGCTGCAGTAGCCGCCCTTCTGCCGGATGCAGGCGTAGTGTTTGGACTGGTAGCCGGGGAAGCCGAAATTGGACAGCATGTCGGTCCAGAGACATTCATTCTTGGAAGTCACAAAGCATGGCAGATAGTAGCAGGATTTGATCTGCAATGAGACAGAAGCCAAAAATGGGTGGGGTTGGCAAGGGTGGCCCAGGCTGATGCTGGCCAAAGGCTGGGACTAGTCACATCAGCCCCTTAAGGGGATATACTTGTAGTGAATAATTTAGACTGTAAGAACACTGAGCCCTGCTGGGCCCTGCTGCTTCTATATTGTCCAGTTTACTTCTCAATGCAGCTTTGATCACCCTCAGACAGATAATAAAGATCTGGGGGATAATGAAGTTGTTGGGAAAGATGCCAGGCATACCAGGGTATAATTCTCATGGTCCTCTGAGAATCACCAGGTGTCAGGGTCCTTAACACTGCAGGGTCCAGGTACCATGGCATCCTAGGACCCTTGTGCTGAACCAGCAGACCTGGGAATTGGATCTCCTGAGCACTGTTTAGAAGCCTCTTTACAAAAGTAATAGAGGCTCAGAGAGATAAAGTGACTGGTCATACATCTGGACTTTAATCTTGGAAAGACTATTCCCCCCTCTTAAACTGTAGCAAGCAAGGGTGAGTGTTGTCAGCTGTTTTGCAGGAACCAGGAAATCCAAAAGCATAATAGAAAGCTCCAGTTTGGCGATCAAGCTTATGCTGGGCTGGAAGCCAGGACTTTGTGAGCTGGGGAATACCATGCTCTTTACTCTCCCTCTGCCTTGACTTCCTCATCAACAAAATGGGGCTAAGAGTCACACTAAATGCACAGGAGTGGGTGAGATTAAGTGAGATCATAACCCAGCTATACACCAGGGGAAGTTTGAGGGCCTGGGCTTTGTGTGTAGTCAATGGGCAGGGCCTGGCTGAAGAGTGGTCTTCTAAGCTCCAGCAGGACTGCCCAATGACCAGGTTCCATAAAGTTCACTGAAGATGGCTTAGCAGGGCTCCTCCTAACTGCCTTGTGCCCCTAAATCTGCATAGAGGCAGAAAGAACTCTCTTTCCCCTTCACTGCTCAGTTCAGAGGTGGGAAAACCCTGCACTCCTTACTCCCATCACCACCCTCCCATCTTACCTTGCAGTTACAACCCAGATGGTAGCGATAGTTCAGCCCCTTGCGCTGTGAGAGTGTGAGCCGGTCCCATCTCTCGACGAAGTTGCACAGGCCAGTGTATACCTTCCCGTCATAGATGCGGCCTTAGAAACAGAGAGGGGCTTGGTTCCACACATGGCCACATGGCTCCACGCATAGTTCCACATACATAGTTTCACACATGGCTCAGGCAAAAAGCACCCAGCCAGTCCAAATACAATGTGCTATGTCCCCTGCCAGTCAGAACTGTATTTCAGTGCCTTTTCTCAGACACTGCAGCCCAGCGTGGCAAAGATGGAAAATGAAGCTGAGAGGGGAAATGAACCCAGGAAACATGCCGACATGACAGGTTTCTCTCCCCTCAGAAGGGCATTTAAGTCTGAGGTTTTCTTCTTTCATGACCCAACGGCCTAGAGGTGGGTGATTTTCTAAGATGGCTGACTCCATCTGCCAAAAGAGCCCAGGGGAGTGAGAGGAACAGACATTATTATTGCCTCCTCTTGACTCAGAGCAAAGATGACAGAAGTAGCTAGAGGGTAGCCCAAGGGCAAACAGCCTATCCTGTTGGCAAACAGCCACAGTCTGGGCAACCTCTCCTTCCCCACCCTCAGAGCCCGAGGCTTTTACCTGTGATCAGGTACTGGTACTTGTTCACCTCCAGCTTTAGGCCACAGAGACTCTCTGATGCTTCAGTGTGAATGTACTGCACATGGGGCATCTTGGTGAAGCCTCGGTACATCTGTGGGCAAAAGAAAGTTCAGGTTGGGGCTCAGAAAACAGAATAGCACGTGCTGTGGATCTGGTTTCTCTGATCAAACACCCTCATCTCAGTGCTTTCATCTTCATGAGGACTCCTTGTCTCAGCCAGGCCTGCCTCCTTCTTCAAGGAAACTATTCAGCCAATGACACATCCCTGCTTCTCACCACAATTTCCTAGGTACTTTCCAGGTACGTGCCATCACTTATGAGGACTCCCTCAAAGAATATTGGTGAGCCAATCTGTTGCCCCTATACCAACGTTTTTCCTGCTTAAGTCTGCACCCTCATCAAATCCCAGAAGGGGCCACAAAGACACCCTGCCCTGAGGGTCAGACACAGAACTGGTAGGAAGCTATCAGCTTCAACCAAGTGTTTCCATCTTCCATGCTGTCCAGACCATTACATTCTACTAGCCCAAAGCACTGGAAATGGGACCCAGAATCCTTAAATGTTCAATGGGACATATCTGTGTGTGTTTCATCATTAAGAGGAGAACCAGGTGAAACTGCCCTGTAATTTTTCCTCTATACTATATTTGAATACAGCCTTCCTCAGTTTATTGCAGCCACCTGTACCCCCACCTCAGGTTAGAGACCATTTTGACTGTGTCACAACTGGGAGGCAGAGGGTGGTTGCTACTAGGGCCTGTGGCTAGAGACCAGGGACACAGTCTCTAATGCGGGGGCAAAGGACAGATTCCCAGCAGAAATCTGGGTGGTGGTAGCTAAGGGTTCCTGCAGTCATGTGCCCAGGAGGCTCTAAGGCTGACCAGTGCTACTTGTGGCTCCTCTACATGAGGGCTCCCAAGCTGCCCCTACCCGGATCCTTAGTACAAATAGGCTCTGAATAAGCTCTGGTGGTCTCTGAGCTTCTCTCAAGGGGTTCAATAGGACAGAGTCTCACTACAGTTTCTGGCACAAGTTATTCCTTTGCTTCTGGCGATTAATAAAATGCCAGACATCAGCTCCCTGGAGTCTCATCCTTCAATCTAATGAGCTTGTGTTTGTCTCTTTCCAGTGGCGACTAGCTGGCTAGAGGAGGACCTCGGGGTCACATGGGGCCTATTGTATCTACAGAGTCTGAGAGTGTTTGGCTTGATGGAGAAGTGGGATTTGAGGGGAGCACTGCTTTCAATGTGGTTGACCATCAGTGCAGATGGTTGCAATTTACCATACGAGCCTCCTTTCTTAATTCTATGAACCTGCTGAAGGCAAACAATCCCTCCAAAGAATGAGCCTTTTTAGGGGCTCAGTTCTGCTCCAGGGGAACAGTTACAGTGAATGGAATCATTAACAATAGCCTGGGAGAGAGATCCCCAAGCCAAGAGCAGAAACTGCAAGGAGCAGCTCAGGAGCAGTACAGCCACCAGAATAGGACGTGTATTCAGTATCCCCACCAGTACCCCTATCTTACCCGCAAAAGCCCATTACTTTGTGTTCCTCGACTCGAAAGGCTCAGCTACATGTTATAGGGCAGCATATCTAGAAAGGCAGATGCATGTAATGGAGAAGCAACTGGGTAGGAGAAACCAGACTAAACTAGCTTGTGCAAGTACTGACTCTTTTTTCTTCATCTTAACACAGAGCAGAGCATCAAGCCCAGGAATGGGGATAGAATATGCTAATGAGAAGGCCATGGGGTGGCCTGATCCACAGTGGGCATGCTCAGAGGAAGGACAACCCCCCCCTTTTTTTGACAATCCCCTGACTTCAGGCTATCAAGGCTCTTTCTCTAGGATTGAGCAGATGAATACCTGTGTCCACATTCTTCCCTGTGTACAATTAAGAGGGTTAGGAGGAGCCACCAATTGATCTGCAGTAGCACAACCCCTACCCCCAATAATGGATGATGGCTTAAACTGAAGTGAAATAGTGAAAGAGGACTAAATGTGCCATCCTGTACAGCCTTGATAGCAACTTACCAACAGTCCCACTCCTATGTTCATAGATGACCACAAATGCAGAGGCTTCTAGATCCTTGACAAATATTTCAATCCAATATGTACCCAGGAAATTTCATATCCACAATGGGGAGCCCCCATCCATTCCTCTGGCATTCTGTCCTATCCCTTCTCTGCTTTAACGTCCATCCTAGCAACTGCCTGGGATCAACTGATCTAAATAAGTGTGGCTTAGCTGTGGTTGCTGAGGCTGAAGGAAGCTTTCTTTGACTGTGGCTTCCAGCCGTCAGGGCAGTCAGGTGACAGCATTGGGCAAACACTGCTCCCTTTAAGGAGCCATTTTGAAAATAACAAAAGATAAGCTCTATCCAGCCCTCCGCAACAAACCCCATCTTGACCTAGATATTAATCCTCCAAGTATCCTTCCATCTGTTGTCCTAGAGACCAGGAATTGGTTTGTCAAAGATAGGAGGCCTGACACAGGTTTGTAGTGAACTCAGAGAATTGAGAACTCAGAATTGTAAAGGAAGTTGAAATTCATTGCATCTAGGTCACCAGGCTGAGGAGGATGGAAGACTGAGGGAAAGTTGAGGGCTGGAGACAATCCTAAGAGCTACCTAAGTGTCACTGGGAAAGTGACTGAGGCTCTTTGTCCCTCCATGTTTACATGAACTTAGTGTATAGTTCATAATCTTTTCCTTGAGAATTGAATGACCGAGAAAGCACATCTGCTCACACTCCAAGTGAAAACATACTAAAACAGTGACAACACAGAGAACTGGGACTTGCTCCCATGAGTCCTCCCCTCAGCCTCTCACCTCAGGGAAAGTAGTGATTACTGGTCCCAAACTTTACCTAATGTTAGCTGATCCCCACCACCAGGTTCATTAGTACAAAATGATATTAAATTAAGGTATCCAGGTGAGGTTGGATACAAGTACACACTGAGAAGTGACCAAACTATCAAGCTAGTGAATGTCTTTATCACCTCAGAGCAACTGGTAGAGTTCCGGTCTCCAACCACATTTGACTTAACCATCCTATCATGTGCTTCATCCTGCCAAATAGAAACTCTGGACTCTCTGCCCAACATGTCCCTAATTTCTGCCTCTCTGTCATCTGTGACACCTTGCTGCCCTCTGCGCTTATGAGTCCAGCTGTGTCAGTGTCTGAATAAAATGAGCTCAAACAGTAGATGGCTGTTCTGTTTTTGTTTGGGAGCCACACTTGGTGGTGTTCAGGATTTTGTTCTTTTTGTGCTCAGGGATCACTCCTGACAGTGCTTAAGGAACCATTTGGGGTGCCAGAAACTGAACTCAGATCTTCTACATTGCAAGTCAAGTGCCTAATCCCCTGTACTATCTCTCCAGCCTAGATGTCTGTTTTTAAAGGCTAATAATGTGTACTTATTTGTGTGTGGACTGTGACTCTTGAAAGTTCTAAGATATTTGTTCCTACACAAAGAAGCCAGCTCCCTCTGACAGATTTTCCTTTCACACCCTTGTAAAGCTATAAGTCAGCTCAGTTGCCAGCAACCCACCGGCCTAGTTCACCTCTGTGTAAGAGCAGGGAAGAGTTGGTACTAGAATGCTGAGCTTATATGTCTCCAGCTCTAAACTACCTGGTCTCTCTTTGCCCAGTACTCTCTAGTAAAAAACCAGTATGCCTCCAATCGCTAAGCAAAAACACAAGTCTTTGTCTAGATTGGATAACCTCATGGTGCACTCTACATCTCTGCATGCAATTCTGTAGCAGACACTTTCTGTTCTTCCTGCTATTCTTCAATCTCTTTTTCCTTTTCCCCAGTGTTTGGGCTACACCCAGTAACGCTCTAGGGTAACTCCTAGTGTAACACTGGAACCACTTCTGGGTGGTGCTTGGGGGAACATATGGGAAGTCAGGAATAAAACCTGGGTCAGGCACATACTACTCACCTTCATCTGTTTGATGGTGTAGACCAGAGTGCCGAAGGGGCCCTCCTTCACCAGCTTCTTCCCCACCACCTTGGCACGGATCACTGTGGGAAAAGCAAGAGGGAGATGGTCAGAGCAATTGGGCTCCTCCAGACTCTCTCCCTGGACCCATTCTGCCTTCCATCACCTCTGACCTGCCCACAGAGCCTTGATGCTCCACAGCCTGGCCCCTGGTCTAAGGTGTTACTCTGGCATGATCCTCAGCATTAGTACTTAGACCCCAAGAGGTTCTGGCAAGTATAGGTCGAAAGGATCATGTGTAGAGAGAGACAAGGAGCCTGTGCTCAGGACTTAATATCCAGTGATGTTCAGGGATTACTCCTGGTTCTGAGCTCAGGAATAACTCCTGGCAGTGTTCTAGGGACCAAGTGGAATGCTAAGGGTGAAACCTGGGTCAGTTGTGTGCAAAACAAGTGCCCTTTCACTGTACTATTATAGTATTGACCTCTGGTGCCATTTCCATTTGCATGAGACAGAGGCAATAACAGTCATAACATGCTATATCCAAGAAGTTGGGGAAGATCAGGCGTGCTAACCTCATGCCATGGGCCTTGTACCACATGTGTGTTAGATAAATGTCATCAACTCAACACCATCACCCTCGACACCATTACTGCCCACAGTAGGACAGCAGACACCCTGAGGATCAGCTATAGATGGGTGGGTGCATACTTTTATGAACGTTCCCATGAGTTCATGTCTGTGCCTGTCTCCTGTACTTCCACTGCTACTTTCCAGGGCAGCATCTGCAGAGGGCGAGACAGACCAACATGGGAAGCCCATTCTGCTTTGGGAATCTCCTTTTGTTTTCCCTACTAGTATTGACTTATAGTATATAGTATTATATATAATATCATATATTATATTATACTATATATAGTGTTATATATTATAGTATATAGTATTGGCTTCCAGATGAGAGTAAGAACAGAGATCACACAAAAGATATCATAATGTCTTCACTACCAGGTTCTGCCACAAGGCACCAGTTCCTCATCCTGTGAGGGCTAACAGAGAGATCTTGATTCCATGTTATAAGGACACAAAAGAGCTGGGGACTGACTCTGAGTGGGAAAGCTTTGTCTCCTGCCTCATCTCATTCACAGGCCCTTAAGGCTTTCGCTGTCATCATCTGCATCTATCACATGCTTGGGCACAATAGGTCAGATATTGGGGACAGAATTCAGATGTGGCAGAGAAACAATTCTCTCCACACTGCAGCATCAGAGCCAAGTCCCCGATAAAGAACAAGAGCTCACACTCACAAGGGGCATGGAGGGTTTGTTGGAGGGGCCCAAGATTCCAGCCTCCATGGAGCCTGGGCACATGCCTGCCCACAAAGAGGTAGACACGAGCTCCTGACTACCAAGAGTGATGGGTGAAACTCCCTCTTCTTCCTCTTCACTGTGCTCTAGGTTCCATAAATAAGTCAGTGTTCCACTAATGGTCATTAAAGAAGTCCCATTCGCATTAGTGCATGCACACACTGGACACTGGCACATCCTATCCCAGGGTATTGACTCTGGAACCAGCTTCTTTATGCACTCTGCGTCCTCTTTCCCTGCTCTGCTTCCCCGACAATCCATGCTCTTCCTCTCCTAGTCCTCTCAAGTCAGGACTCCCCCACAACTTCCATGGTCCCAGCCAGCCTTCTTGGCAGGATGGCAGCATGGGGCCCACTGGCAGAAGCAGCAACTGTGTGGAAGCTGTTCAGATTGGAAGGCAGCTGCTTCCAAGTCTGTAGTAAGAAATAAGAGGCTGCACCTGCCAGCCCCACTCCCTCTAGTTCCTAACTCCAACTCAGCATCTAACTTCCCGACATCATAATCATCATCCTTAGTCAGAGCCAACCTCCTGTGCTGGGCACCAAACCCTCAGCTTTCACCCTCATCTGTAGGTTGTAACAGCTGATATATGAGGTTGAGCACATCAGTTAGGACTTTTCCTATTAAGTCTACCTAAGACCCTAAGAAGTCAATGTGGCTCCATCTTCTGGCGCATAGTTATACCTGAGGTAAACTAGGGAGTGAATCATTGTCTTGGGGAGAGAGAGAAGCCAAAGGCCCAATTTTATTTTATTTTTTATTTTGTTTTGGGATGCCATACTGACAATGCTCAGGGCATACTCATGACTTTATGCTCAGGAATCATTCTTGAGATGCTAATGGGGGCCATATACAATGTCAAAAATCAGTTAGCCTAGTGCAAAGCAAGTGCCCTACTTGCAGCACCATGTCTCCAGCCTCTCCAAAGGGCTGGCTTTAGATAGCTCTCTGTACCCTTTTCTGAGTTAGAAGCTAGCTATGGCAAGCCTGATGCAAACCTGATTCCTGGTGCTGGTTCTTCTGGAAACTTCCACAATGCAGACTGAACTCATTCCTGACTTATCTTAAAAGAGGGACCTTTTCCTCTGAACAGTTGAATAAGAAAGTAGTGTTGACAGAATGAGGGCAGGTGAAGACCTCTATACCCTTTCCTCCACTGGAAAACCAGCAACTTCTGCCCACATCTGCCATCTTCCCACAACTCAGTCTCCTAGCTAGGTGGCATGAAAAAAGTTCCTACATCTCTCTGTGTCTTGTTTTCCTGTTCTATAAGTGAGGAGGAGGAGGGTGGTAAACCATTAGGAAACTAAAAGAGTGAAGTGTGAGCACTGAGAACAATGGGTGGCCTAGCCATTTTGCTGTATTCATTATGGTATCAATAATGTATTTTCTATATATCATTAATGTTGCTTCCACCTTGACCTTTGACATCTTACTAGATGAGAAGAAAAGACTGTAGCCTTGCAAAATATCAGGAGGGCAGTCATGTAGAGAGCTGCCAGGTAAATTTTAGCCTGGAGCACACTTATCTCAGGTACTGACATCACCTATTCACCCTATCCCCAAAAGCAGACTATGCAGACCAAGCAAGATGCTTTGGGGTAGCACACACAACTGTACCCCCCCATCCCAAAACAACACTGAAACTAGCTACTATCCTGCACCCCATAGAGTTCCCTGGGTCCTTTCATGATAGAGAGCCTGCCTCCCAGTCATCTTTGTGCTCTGTGCATTAATATCTTATTGCTCCCAGTTTCACCCCCTGTGAGATGTGTTTATTTGCCACATAACCATCTGGCTTCCCTGTTGGCATTAACTGGCCCCAGAGCCATAACAGACAGGATCCAAGGTTGCCAACAATCACAGGAGACTTTTTCCAGACTGCAGCTGACAGCAGGCCCCTGACACTGGCATTTGGCACCTAGAAGCAGAATTCCAGGTAGGCTGAATTGGATCCCATTTTCTGTGAGTGCCCTCCATACTGCTCACTCCATCCACAACAGCTGAACCAATATGAGTTGGTTGGTTGAGGGTCTAGAATATTGGTTTCGGACTGGACACCAGGTTCAGCACCAGTGTCAGGGTGACAGGGAGAATAAGGATGCATTTTCTCATCCATAGAGTCTAGTGGGAAGATGTAATCAAACAGTTTCATGGCTACATGATCTACAAGGCCCCAAAACAGCAGAGGGAAAATGGGGAGGAGATGCAGCCAAATCTTAGTCTTGGAGCTTTTTGTGCTACTGGAAAAATGGGTCTGAGCCTCTGAGAAAGAAGCAAAGTCAAAGAGACTTTGACTTTTTTTACTTAAAAAGTACTTAAAAAGGCTTTTAAGTAAAAGCCTTTTTATTTAAAAGTATGTAAGAAGGGGGCTGGAATGATAATACAAAGGATGGGGCTATTGCTTTACACTCAGCCTATCTGGGTTTGATCCCTGTCATACCTTATTGTCCCCCAACATACCAGGAGTGATTCCTGAACTCAGAGCCAGAAATAACTTCTGAGCACCACTGAGTGTGGACCTCCTCCCCCCCCCCAAAAAAAAAAAAGAAAAGAAAGAAAAGAAGCATGCAAGAAGGACCAGAGATAGTACATAGAGTAAGTGCTTGCTTTGCATGCAACTGACCCAAGTTTGATTACTGGCACCATATACAGTCCCCTAAGCACCACCAGGAGTGAATCCTGAGCACAGCAGATGTGGACAATGGCTTAGAATCAGTCATTAAAAAATACCTCCAATCTTTCCCTTTTTTGGGTGATTGAGTGGAGGTGTGGTTTTCTGAAGCAGCAAAGAAAGGGAAGCAAGGTACATGCCTCCAGAAGTATAACTGGGTGCTGCTGCCTACCCCTCCAGACCCCCATTCAAAGTAATGGGGACCAAAAGCAGCCCAGGTTTGGAATCAAAACTATCTTGATGACAAGATGGATTCAGCTTCCAAAGGAAATTTGCTAGTGTGCCCAGGAGTTGCACATCTGTTTTTTATCAGAAGATCAGAAGGGGACAAGACACCCGTGCGGGGTGCAGCCTCTCACCCTTTCCTTCTACCACCCACCAACCATCTCCAATCAAATCCAGACCTTCCTCCTCTGGCTGATCTGCCTGGGGCCCAGCGACCCAGCTCAGCTGCTCAGCTGCATTTGGAATCAAAGATCCCTCAACTAAACAAACACATACTGCATTCTTCCCATTTAGTAAAAGGGGGGGTCCCAACCGCCTCCTGCCCAGCTCTCTCTTGCTCTGTCTTCAGGGAAACTTGAGGTGGCTGTATTCATCTCATGCCCCGCTTTCCCACTCAGGTGAAGATTATTCTTTTAGGGAAATGGCACATCTCAGTGTAGGGTGGAAGGAAACTTGCAGAAGGAAGTCTTCCATGTGAGAGGCTTAAGAACCTTTCCATAGGGATTTGTATCCATGTAAAATTGTTTCTAATCTCAAGGCACCTCCCCACCTGGGTTCCTTGGAGGAAGCATCCCAGCACCACGATGCCCACCCCCCAATACCCACCCTTTCCTTCACTCGTTCATATGCACACACAATGCACACACAAGCACATATACATACACGCACATGACAAAGAATTACAACCTCTCCACCAAAGCCCTACTGGTATCCAGCAGCCCCTAGTCCCCCCAGGAGGACTCCCCACTCATTCCAAATATCACCAGTTAGAATCACTTGCCTCTTCCCACCCCACTCTCCCACTCTCGGGGAAGTGTAAGTCGCTTGTCTTGCACATTTGAACTATGAGTTGTTCAACCCTCAGCCTCTCATAAAGTCTCCTGAACCCAACCAGAAGCAATCCCTGAGCATAGAGCCAGGAGTAAGCCCTGAGCAACACTGGGTGTGAACCCCAAAACACAAAAGTAAGAAAGTAAAAAAAAAGAAAAGAAAAGAAAAGAAACCCCCTTTCCCCTGGGGAGCTCTGAAAAATGACCAGTACTTTAGCTTTCTCAAATCAGAATGGGTCAGGGCATTTTTCACCCCCTTCAATGCTGTAATCCTGAGGGTCCTACAAGGCTCAGGGACACAGAGGCCCAGAAAGGGGCCATAACTAAGAACTGTGGGCCAGAAACAAGGGACAGACACACTTATCCTGCCAAGTGAGAAGGACCAAAGAGCAAGATGAGAAAAGAGTTGGGGTGACTGCAGGGGGACGGGCAATGGGGGAGCTGGCTGGAGGTGACAGCGGATGTAGTTCTGAGTCCAGCCCTGAGCAGAGACCCAGTTCCCTTTATCTGAATCCAGAGGAAGCAGAAAACTGGCCTGGACCCAGGGGAGGAGCAGAGGAAAGCAGCTGGGGGTGAGACGGTCACCCTGGGGCCAGGGCCCACCAACCATTTTTCCCGGAAGATGGCCAGGGAGACTGGGGGGAGGGGGGTGTCCAGTGAGTGAGCCCCAGAGGAATCCTCCCAAATGAGCTCTTCCTGCATCCTCCTGCTCCTCGAAGTGGGGCCCTGTCAGTTTCAAAGGCCTTTTTGGTTGAAGTCGGAGCCAAGGCCAAAGCGAGTGAAGATACTGCTTCTCCATCAAGATAGGCTCTGAACTCTGGCTCAGAGTCTGTGCCCAAGAACTTTCCGTTAAGTAACATTATTAATCTTGGTTTTATTTAAGTAGGGCTTTTTGGCAAGAAATGAACCCATGCAGCTAAAAATACACACACACACACACACACACACACACACACACACACACACACACACACACACACACACACACACACACACACACACACACACTGAGGAAATAAATCTGGAAAGCTGCAAATCATTTTAACCCAAGTTTCCATCTCAGGGAAAGCTATTTAAAGCAAGAGAATATTAAACCTTCTCATCTCAGAGCCTTGCTTCTCAGGACCTGCCTTGTGTTCTGGGGATCCCCATCAGCAAAGCTGTCCTGACGGTGCCTGTACCTCTCAAGCCTCCTGACGGGGAATAGGAGTGAGCATAAGCCCTTCTCAAGTATCACATCAAGAGGCAGGCAAACCCTATCCTGCATTGGTTGCGTATAAAATGAAGAGGAGTGGGAGGTAAACACAGCCCCAGGAAACATCAAGTTGCCTGAAACATTGAGATTATCCCAGAGAAGACACAAGCAAAAAGAAAATGTGCATCTTGCTCCATTGGCTTCATGATGGCCTCAGATTAAAAACTACAGAAGGATAGAACAAGTATCCTGGTGTGTGAGGATAAGGCCTGAGATAGAAGCCTGGTGTGGAGTGCTGGCCTTTCACTGGAATCTCATGTGTCTGAGAACAACCTTGTCCACCTGACTGCTGCAATCCATGGGGATTGGGGGGCTGGAGAACCACCTTCGGCCAAGTAAAAGTTTCTGGGCTGGTGCAGTGGGATTCGGGCCTGATCACGAAATGGGAAGGGAGGTCCTCCCATGATTTCCCCACATTCTCCCTCTCATACCCCATCACTTTTCTTTGGTCTTGTAGCCTCCCCAGGATTATCCTGAATTGCTTATCCAAGTCTACATTGCTCTCCAATATAGGGGGCCCACTCCATAGTCTCTGGCACCCATCCCTGCCAAACCCTTCCTCTGATGTCCCTAGTCTCCATGAGAGTACTTCCTCCTCAGGTGTCTGCCAACAGCTGTGACTTCCTACAAAAACTGTCCAGCTGAGGTGGCACCTCCTCCTCAGAGCCTTATGTTTTCCTCAGACCATGACATACCACCACACCCCAGTCTTCTGCTGGTATTCATTTATTCCTGCAAACATTTACCTTAATGACCAATTCCTTAGTGCTCATTTGTCTGAGTTCCTAGGCAGTAGGGGCTACACTGTATCTCCAGGCTTGGGCAGGCTGCCTTGATTGCAGGAGAAGGCTTCTACAATGAGTGAAGGAGGCCTCAGAAGGGAAACAGAGGCAGGACAGTAAAGGAAGAAGGAAATGAGTTTATAATTAGACTCTTGGACAGAGTAGGGATGATGGTAAGCATATAAAGGTGTGATCTGAGAGCCAAAGTGGGCCCTAATCCCTAAAGACCCAAGGTTCACATCCCAAAAGGACCTTATTTCAGGGAGGTTCCACCTGATTTGTCTTGGTCAAAGAGGGCAGCCCACAAACTCCACTTATCAGAGAAACCAAGGCTCAGCTTCTGGAACAAGATTTGTGGTGCCAGATCTTGAATGATAAGACACATATTGGGTGGTTCCCTTGTACATAGCTAACCCAGGTTCTATCCCTGGTATCCCATGCAGGGATCTCAAACTCAATTTACCTGGGGGCCGCAGGAGGCAAAGTCGAGGTGATCCTTGAGTACAAAGTCAGTAGTAAGCCTTGAACATTGGGGTATGTGACCCAAACAACTAAAACAAAACAAAACAAAAAAGATTCCTCTAGGGCAGGGCCACAAAATGTTGTACAGAGGGCCACAAACGGCCAGCGGGCCGAGAGTTTGAGACCTGGCTTATGGCATAAGGTCTGCCAAGCACTGTCAGAGTGATCTATGAACAGTCAGGAGTAATCCCTGAGTTACTATCAGTGTAGCCCAACCAAACAAGAGGTCAGAGATGCCTCTATCTCTTCTTCCTGTCCTCTTCACTCCTTCATACTGTTCCTCCTAAGTACTTGGAATGAATGCATTCACTCACTCACTGTATACAGAAAGAGTGTGTATTGTGTGTTCTTGGGCTGCAGACCTGTGCTGTGTCGGGGGGCTAAGTTGTACCTCAGACCCAGGTTGTGTCCATACCTCAGATCTGTGCTTTTTCAGGGCGTGAGTCTGTACCTCAGACCTGTGCTGTGTTAGGGAATGATCCCATACTTCAGGCCTGTGCTTCAGTATTATATGGGCACCAGATTGATTCCTTTCTCAGTCTTCTTCTCTTTGAAGACAGTAAGAAAGATTGCTCAGATTTAACCCAAAGCATTCAAAAGCCCTAGAAATAAGACCAGACCAGATTTCTCCCTTCTCACATAAGATGGTACCCATTGTGTCATGCCCATGCCATTCGGACACTGAGCTGCTTGCTGCTCAGGGCCTAAAGTTCAGGGTGCCACAGACTCTAGAAAGTTCTTTCCACCCAGCTCAGAGACTGAACTAACTGACAGTCCTTTGGGCTGGCTGATGAAGGGTGCTTGGAACCCTACCCCCACCAAGTACAGCAGCCTCCCCAGAGGCCCATGGGAAACTCTGAACACACAAGAGGCTGCCAGAATAGCAGCCTGGTCTTCAACCACAGCCCCTTTGAAGCAGTGCCCAGAAAAGCATGATGCAGCCCAAGGCTTCTCAGAGCTCCCCAAACCAACTCAGGTTGTCTTGTGAGACCAGAAGAGCTGGCAGCATGTCAGCAACATCGACAGCATTCTGCCTTCCTGCACATTGGGATTTTGTTTGCTAGGAAAGGCAAGGGTCTCAGTGATAAAACTCAGACTGGAATCCTCAGGGAATCCAGAACCCTCCTTACTTTCTGCATTTCTGCAGATTATCCATGAAGCTGCCCCCACTCCCATCATGCAAAGAGACAAGCCACAATCCCTGTGGGCAGGGATTGGGGCAGATCAGTGGTGGTTCTAGGGCGTGATTTTACAAGAGCATGGGATGTTCATCTTCCCTTTTGGATAGTTTTCATTGTCAAGGCTCCATCTATCCCTTTAAATGCCCTGACAAGAAACTCACAGGTGGATTAGGACAATAGTACAGTGAATATGGCACTTCCTTTGCAGTGGAAGACCCGGGTTCTATTCCCGGAATACATATGGTCCCCCAAACACTGCCAAGATTAATTCCTGAGTGCAGAGCCAAGAGTAAACCCTAAGCACAGCCAGTGTGACCCAAAACAATAATAACAACAACAATAGAAAGAAGCTCACAAGTCTGACAGGAAGTGGATGTTCCCCTTGTTCTCCTCCCTCAGGACTCCCCACAATCTCAAAACCCAGGTGGGGTCCCAGATTATGGCATAAGTACTCAGGAAGAAATGACATTATGGAGAACAAAAGCCAGATTATAGGTTGTTGTGTATGTAAATATTTTAGGGGATTATTATGTTACTGACCCTACCCTGATCGGTGATTGTGCCCTACCCTAGGGTGTGACCTGGCATTCTGCCCCCACCCTAGGGTGGTACCTGATTCTGCTTCCACCATTGGGTGGTATCTGATCCCACCATTGGGTGGTACCTGATTCTGGGGGATAAAAACAAGGGTCTGTGGAAGGCGAGAGGCTTTTGGCTGGAACTTATGCTGAATCTTTGGACTTCAGTATTGTCCACCGAATAAAGCTAATATTTCCACAAGCCTGACTGTCTGCAAGCTGTTTACCCGCCGTTCCACCTCAGAACCGTCGGCTGGACAGGGTGGCAGATGTGTGCTCCAAGCTGGAGGGGAAAGACCTCATCCTCCATCCCTCCATCAGTCAACCTCTTCAGGGGCTGATTTGCAGCAATAGGTCTCCATCCCCCAGAGAAATATTAGGGAGATTCATACTGAGGGAGTTGAAGGAGGACAAGAGTTATCAAAAGGTATATTGGGGTCAACCTGTGCTGGATAGTCAGTGGCACTAGCTCAGTACCAGAGTAATGGCCAGGGTAATGACAATTCTAAAATCATTTTGTACCTTTGACAGTTTAAAGGAGAGATGGATCTATGGTAAGGAAAACCAGCCAAAAAGGCTACCTATCCCTTGAATGCTTGAGTTTTTTATTCATTGAGTAAAGTAAATTCATTTAGTGAACAAACACTATGTGCCAGACACTGGGTTGGATACAATGCAGACATACCCTTACAATTCATATACCTGAGTTTTAATACTAACATGCAATAACATGCAGCATGATCTTTCTTGAGCATATAAAGAAAACGGGGCCCGGAGAGATAGCACAGCGATGTTTGCCTTGCAAGCAGCTGATCCAGAACCAAAGGTGGTTGGTTTGAATCCCGGTGTCCCATATGGTCCCCTGTGCCTGCCAGGAGCTATTTCTGAGCAGACAGCCAGGAATAACCCCTGAGCACCGCCGGGTGTGACCCAAAAACCAAAAAAAAAAAAAAAGAAAAAAAAAGAAAACAGGGCCTAGAGTATATAAGACACATGTCTGAGTCACAAAGTGATATCAAACTCACATAGAGCTGGCAGCAAAGCTCACTTTGACTAGTCCACATTGAATAAACATGAGGCTATCAGCCAATATGGAAGCTGCATTGAAAACACAGAGAAAAAGGAACTTTTCATGGCTATATTATCAGAAAAGGACTCATATAAGCTGTAAGTGGTTACATCCTCCCAAAAGAATTAAGTCTAGCCATTGGCCTAAAAACCTCTGGACTGAATAGAGAGGCAGAAAACACAAGTAAGGTTTTCCGTACACTGCTTGGCTGCCCTAGCAAGACATTAGGCATTCTCATATATGGGCCTGACTTCACTTTTGTTCTCCTGTACCTAACAACTTCTTCATATCTAGACTCAAAGGATGCTTCCTTGGGCAGCCTTCTCTGATCATGTCAGACTAGATTAGTATTCTCTTACTCAAGCATAGCCCCAGCTGGAAAGTCTACGTTGGTGCATCATTGAAGTATTATCACATTCACAATCTCTTCCCTCTAACACACACACTAAATCCTGATGGGATGGAATCCCATGCTGCCTACCATTTTAATCCCCAAACCCTCAGCATGCCTGGAACATGGCAGGAACCCCTTGAGCTATGCCTGGTTCAAGGAGAGGTCTGTTCTATCAGGCCTCAGCCTCCTTCAAGTCTATCTTCCTCCCACACTATCTGGCTATAACTTCCAAAGTCAGTTCCACTGTCCTGAGATAATGAAGAACAATAGGTTGGGTTTATGTTTTGGTTTGGGGGCTACACCAAGCAGTATTCAGGACTTACTCCTAGATCTTGGTGCTCAGGATTGAACCATAGTCAACCATGTGCAAGGCAAGTGCCTTAACTCCTGTATAATTGCTCCAGCCCTGGGTTAGTTTTCATTGTAGAAAAAAAAAAAAGAGGTTTCAGGAAGGAAACCACATTAGCAAAGAGTATGGAAACAAATCATCATGTCCCGGATCATAGGAGGAAGGAACCTGAAGATCCAGGCTAGAAAGCAGCTCAGTCTGACCCAAGCAATTGCAGCCTTTACCGTGAAGCAGACACCATGAACTCCTTAAAACTGCCCCATACCAGCTATGCAGATATGGACCCCACATCTCTGTACAGGCTGTGCAGCTTCCCAAATCCACTTGCCTCTATCCTGGTCCCCAGACCTGGTCATACTCTAGCATGCAGGGGCCTCAAGAACAGACTTTAGAGTTCAATCCATCAACTGAGAATTTCTTCATTATTAACAAAAGTGAGTATCATGTATGGAGAAGGGAAAATAAGGATAGAAGCGTTCTGGCACTTTTCAAATAGACACCAGATCCCCCCCACCATCCCTTCACCCCACATCCTCAGTTACATTACCAGGTAACGTGACTTCCCTCTAGGAACATTGATACCTTTCTGGTATCCTGGGGCCATTTCTGGCCTCAGGTAGAGCCCAATACAGCTGTAGAAATGGCCACCACACTAGACTACATGGGATTAGATCATATTGGCTGATCCTGTTAGCCAGAGTGCAAGAGATCAACAGTGGGCACTACCTGAGCATGCCCAGAACATGGGAGTCAGAGCAAGTCACTCCCCACTGAGCATGCCCAGCATTGTCCCCACACCCTCCTCTACTATACTATGAGGCACTCATTGGCTACATGCCATTGTGCTTCTTCTGTCTGTGCATGGCACAGTCTCAGAAGTGCACCCCCATTCAATGTCAGGGATCTATTATCTCTGCATTGCCATAGCCCTTGGAGACTAAGCAATAAAGAGTGTTTTACCAAACATAGCCAGATCAGGAAGGTGGTGGTGTTGTGGCAGTTCCCTGCATTCCTACTGGTTCTAGCATCACTGATCATAATGGTGTCAGTCACTTTAATAGGGATCAAAGTCTCATAGGCACCTGTGGATTTTCTCCTGTAGCCCCATATCTAGGCTAATCCAACAAGTATGCAAGCACCACTGACCTCAGTCAGCCTGCTCCATGTTGAGCCATTTTCTAACGATATTCCTCTAATGTGAATAGAAGAATATTCCACTTCTTCCACTGTGGCCTTCATTTTTCCAACTGGCTGACATCTTAGACTTATATCAGACAAGATATTTGAAGACTTTGTTCATATTCCCTAAGTTGTCTTCACAAGAAATCTTTTTTTTTTTTTATTAATTTTGGTATCACAACCAAAGATGCTCAAGGTTTACTCCTGACTCTGCATTCAGAGATTACTCCTGGCAGGACTTGGGGTGACAGAGATGGAACATGGGTCCAATGCATACAAGGCAAGTGCTCTACCCTCTATACTATCTCTCCAACCCCTAAATATTTTTGTAGCTGTGTGTATGACGTAGTCCCACACTCCCTCACTCCAGTTCTCTCATGTGTTGGAGTGGGTGGGGTGCATGCAAATCTTCCGAGTATTGTCTATCAGTGTGAAAAAGATTCATCCCATCAGTGTTTCCTGAAGTGGATGATTCCTGCCCCTTCAGAGCACTGGAACCTTGGGTGGAGGCAGTGCAACTGGGGATTCTGTATGCTCACATAAGGGTAGATGGGGGTGCTGAGCAATTATTTTTTCTCTTCCTGAAAAGAGGGAGGTTTGGGAACCTCTGACCCTGATTATTACTCCTGGCAATGCAATTTATGACTTAGTATTTCATAAAAACCCTGAAAACTTTCAAAACAGATTCTTATCTTTCTACATCTTGGGAGGGGGAAGCCAGGCTTCACTAGTGATTGTCAGTCAACTGGGCTGGAATTCACTGTGTGCAGATCATTGGAGGTGGGGGGGTAAGAGAGGAGTCTTCTATAAAAGTCATGTTTCTCAGCCTTTTCCAAGTGTGGCCCCTTCTGACCTGCTCCCTTCCAGGAAGCCCGGTCCTACTGGTTTACATCTAGTCCCATGCTGTTGCCCCTATTTCTGCAATTTTCACCTGTGGCACTCAGAATATACTGGACCTTCCTATGGCCCTCAGTGGAGAAACACTGATACAGAAAATACTGAGTCTCTGAACTGCCGATGTCTGGGAGCTGGGTTTGGTATTTTTTTGGGGGGAGGGTGGAGATTGAATTTCACCTGTGATGATCAGGGGTTACTCCTAGCTATGTGCCCAGGAATCACTCCTGGCTTGGAGGACCATATGGGACACTGAGGGATCGAACCGTGGTCCATCCTGGGTCAGTTGCTTGTAAGGCAAATGCCCTACCATTGCCATCACTCTGGCCCCAGGGAGCTGGTTCTTTTCATAACCCTTCCATTTCTTCATTCTGCTTAGTTGACTCTTCTCTCTCAGCAAAGTTATCCTGAATGGGCTGAGGTCACTGGATGCCATCTATGCCTGCTTCAGGAAGGTCACTCTCCTGGCTACTACTCTCAATTCATGATCATATGGACCACAGGAGTTACACCATGCCCAGGAAGTGAAAATCCAGATATCATCCTCAACCCTCTGCTGTGAGGCCTTGGCTTCAGCTAGATGAACACAGCCCAGTGGCCCTATAGATTCTATAGTCTATTAGGACTGTTTAAGCAATGTTTGATGACTCACCTCCGCTCTGGGTCCAATTTTCCCACAGAGTGGACAAGAGTGGTGACCATCAGCCTCATTCTTCCTAGAAACTTGTTTCAAATGTTTCCTGAGCTGCTAGGAAACAAATGTTTTTTGGGGGAGGGGCATTGCTCTTAGCAAAGCTTGAAACATCTGAAGAGGGTAACTCCCAGTGATGGCTGGCAGTACAAGCAAAGGCTTGAGGATGTTTGGTCCTGTGCAGCTGAGACTGCCTGAGGAAATCTAGTAAACCTTATGGTTCCAGGGATTGAATTTCACTTGGATACCTGCAAGGCATGTGTATGTGTCTCAACCTCTGTGCTACCTCCCTGACCTCCAAAGTTTAGTGAGAGGAAGTTGGCTGCTCTTTAGCCCAGCCTTGCCCCTACATCCCTAACTTTAAAAAGCCTTATTTTGAGGCCTTAGGGATCACTGCCACACTTTTGCACCTCAGTCTCACCTGAACCCTGCCAAGCCACAGCGCATTCCCAGAAGTCTAATTTTGCGGGAAGAGAAAGAATATTTTCACTTTCATCTCCCTCTTTCCTCCCCCATTGACTCAGATTGAGAGGGGACATTTTTTTCATTTGTAAGGCCAAAGACAAACAAGCCCCTGTGCAGGTCAGGCAGCAGATCATGATGTTCTAGGTGGACTTTGCTACGTGCCATCAAGGAGTGTCAGTAAGATCTGCAGGAAACACCTTGCAAAACCCACTGAGAGAGGCAGAGGCAGCCAAGAGGCATGGGGCGGATGTCCTCGTGATCCTAACTGAGGCTGGGCTGGGCTACAGGAAACAGCAGTGAGATCCCTCAAGGGGCATACACAACTGGGAGTGTGAGGAGGGCATCTTGCTGACTGCTGCACAGCTGCCCCAAATATCTGCACATGATCTGTGCTGAGCAGCACTCCTTGCAGAAGCTTCCTGAATCTGCAAGCCTATTCATTCTTTACTAAAGACAGTCACACACTGCATTGGGTAGCCTGAGCACTACAGACCCATGTGGTTCTCACTCAGTTTTAGCCTTGTGGATGTGTGTGTGGTGAATCCTGGGATTGTCTTGGCCCTGTCCCAGGGGATGACCCAGAAAGACTAATGAACCAGAGAAAAGACCAGGAAATAATCCCAGGCTGAGAAAAAGGAGAAAGGGAGTCACTGACTGGGCTCTAGCTCCCCTAGTACCATCCAGGCTATCGCAATTTCAGGCCAAGGTATCTGGCCTGATGCTCACTTGCTCACTCGCTCACTTGGTTGTTCACATCAGTCCCATAGATGCAGCAGCAGCAGCAGCAGCAGCAGCGCAGGAGAGTGAGGTCTTCCCTAGAAATGCTCATATACAGTAGTGGCTTCAAGTAGTAGCTTAGTCATTTCTATGCTGGGGGAGGAATGATGGGAATTTAGGCCCATCCAAAGTGGTCTGTGGGAGTGTCTGGGTGAACCCCCAAACCTTCCTTGGGGAGAAGGCATGGGTGTGGGAAGCCAGCCCAGAGGTGCCCAGGGAGGCCTGAGAACCATGCGTTTGGCAGGGCTGTAGACCTGGCACTGTTCTGGCCGGAAGCGGGGACAGCCAGCAGCCAGTGTCTGGTGGGGAGGTCTCGGTAAAGAGACGGCAGATGCAGTTCAACTGGGGTCTGATGGAAAGGGGATTCTTCTCCATGAGGGCCACCCACCCCCAGGTTGTTGTGACCCAACTGGATGGAGTTGGGTCAACTCCTTCAACCAGCCAGCCAGCTGGGACCTTGAGGTGCCAATGAACCCCGTGGCCTCCCTACCACCCCCACCCAGCCCTCCACCTCTGCTGTAACCAAGTGCCAACCAGGAAGCCGCCTGGCCAAGGGAACACGAACACGTTTTCTCACTCCATCCGCCAGGCGGTAACAATTGTGGGTATTCTTTTAGCAGGGAACAGTAAGTAAGCTGGGGAGAGAGTCTTTGAACCAGGAGGCTGATCAAGAAAGGAAGGTTCAGATCAAAGCAGGCCCCAGTTTTCATTCCCAGCACAACTCCTGCCTCTCTGGCTTGGGATGAAGTCAGTGGTGGCTGGTGGTGGGAGCAAAGAGGGGTGCAGGGGTGGGGAGACAGGAGGGGTGGTGCTGAGAATGGCTGAGCTGAATTTAGCACTTCCCAATTTGGCCCTGCCCCTCCTCTTCAGCAGTGCCTCCATCCCCATGCTCAGTGGGTAGAAATGATACCAGTTTCAGCTGGTTCCTTGTGTCAAGTTCCAGTCCCCTCTTTGGAGCAAGTGTCCCCACCACCACCCCTGTCCACAGCTGGCAGGAAGGAAGAAACAGCGTGTTCAAAGAGTCATGTTCAGTCTCCCCTTCTCTGATCAGGGCTATCCCTCAATAAGAGAGGAACTATGTGACTTTGTCTAGGTGACTGTCTCCCTCTAACTTGGCCACTGAAATATGCATTGCCTGTCTTCATTGCTGCGCGCACACACACACACACACACACACACACACACACACATCCAAGGTGAATCTGTCAATGTTCTATTGAGGTAAAGCACAGAGGCAATATATGCACACGCATGTGCATGAGAGAATGAGTCTGTGCATACATACATTCATATGAACACATGTGGCTCTTGATCCCAAGGGCAGCCCAGGACATCTGCAGCCTACAGACAGACAAATATCAGAACACCAAGGTGCTGGTTCCTAAACCACCCATTCATGGGCTGCTTCTGGGAAGTCACTTCCTGTCTCAGAATGTGTTTCCTGACGACGTGGGAAATAAAGAAACAGAATGAAGGTGCTGAGAGTCTGTGAATACCTTGGGGGCTCTGCCTCAGAAGCCAGAGCTCAGCCTCCTGGACAGGAGGAGTGGAGTCTGTGCATTCAGCTACTTCCTTTCTGGTGCCATTCCCTTGGTCAGAGGCACTGCCTATGCAACAGCCAACAGAGGGCAGGAGCTTCCAGGGTGCTGAGGCTCTCTGGAGTTCTGCTTCTTCACATCAGAACCAAAGAATGTTGTCCTGAGAGGCTGTCTGCTGCTAAGTGGCCTGAAAGAACTTTCCTTCTTGAGTGTCACCCACTCCAGGCTGAAGCATGGGAGCTAAGTGGGAGTCCATCCCGGCCACTCACAGGATAGGTAAACTGGGGCATGACACTTCTCGTGTCTGAGTATCCATTTCCTCTCTGGGAAGAGGGACTTTACTTAAGCTACTGAACACATAGCTGAATGTCAAGTACGTTCTGAGCAGTGGACACGATAAAAGCAGTCTTTCCTGACTGGATACTCTGGCAATAGTGCACAAAAAAAATCAATCAGCACTGGGATTTCAAGAGGATGGTAGTGTTTTGAGAAAAGATGACAAAGAGGGCAAACAGGGGAGGCTTCATTTTACCACCTTCATTGATGAGAAGGATCAAGTCAATAACAGAGAATCCAGAGAAGGGCCAGAAAGATAGTACAAGGAAAGACACCTGTCTTGCACACAACTAACTGAGTTTGATCTCCAACACCGCAGCAGTGTCCCCTGAGCACCACCAATAGTGATCCTTGAACACAGTTGGCTGTAGTCTCCTCATCTCTAACCCTCCCCCCAAAAGAAAATAAAATTCGTGGATAAGATATTCGAGGGAGAGGGGACAGCAGATTCAATCTGGGAGACAGAGGCATGCCTAAAGCATTTGAGGAAGAATTAGAAGATGAATGTGGCTTCCAAAGCCAGAAGAGACCCCATAAAATTCTATCAATTGTGCCAGGAAGGGGGAAGGCTTTGAGGAAGCATCGCCAAGACCCATCAAGCATTTTAAAAGAATCATATTTTGGGGGATAGCTAAGAGGGGGGTGCAGTGCAAGCAGAGGAGCTCATCCTCATCTTGGTGTTCATCCATCTGACATAAGAAACTCTTGCAGCCCTAGAAAGGGCATGTCTCTGCACATGTTTTAAAATCCACTTTTACAAGTAGGAGCTTGCAGGACCTGTCACTGGCCACCTTGGAACAGCGTTCCTGTATAGATTTCAAGGAAACGGGCTCGAGCAGCAGCTTCTGCTCTGCTTGAGCCATGCAGCTGTCCAGGCCCCAGTGGATTCACATATTTAAGCTGGGAGCTGTGCCCTGGGCCCCGCCTGGCACTGCTCCCACTGCCGGTGCCGGACCGGCTCAGCTAACACCCAGCACGGCACAGAAACCAACTCCCTCCTTCAGTTAGCTGCCCAGGCTCATCTCTCCTGCTCCCTTCCAGCTTAGGGACGCCAAGAAAGGAGGGCAGAGATAGGGACATGGCCCTTCATAGTGGCTCTTGGCCAGGGTCCTGTTTAAACGGATTGGGGGTAATGTGACAGCCACAAAGAGTATTCTGGGAGGCTCTGCTGGTTCTGACACTGCATCATTGGGCCTGCCTGGACTCATCCCACTTGAGTGGTTGAGAATCACCTCTTGTGGTCCCTGGAACCTCTGAGAACTATTATGTAGACTCCCCTATAAATTACATGTTAATTGATTACCTACCACACAGCAGTGGGGAGGGGGGACACTGAGCATCCCTAAATCTCATGACTACACCATTTGTGGTGAGTCAGGGAACCTGCGTTTCTCCTGCAGATCAAGTCCACATACCTGGTAAGGGATTTTCTGGGCTTCCTCTGTGCTTTTGTTTTTCACATTCTTGTGTTACTCTCCCCTTTCTTTTACACACAAGTAACCCAATGTTACTTGTTGAGAAAAAATGAGATTGGGAAAGAAACAAAACTAAAACAAGAAGGTACTTAATAAAAAAAAAAAAAGCTAAACTCTCACTACCCAACTAGAAGTATGCTTGATATTTCTCTTACATTCCAGACCTTGTTCTAAGCTCAGAACCCCTGACTGTGGCTGTGTAATGTGCACTCACCCACATACCTCATAGAATCAGGCAGACTAGACAGACTAGACAATCTAATTCTTTTCTTCCTTGTAATGTTTCATACAACTCTGTCTCATTCATCTGAATAGCTGTATTGTCTACAGCACCTTTATGATACAAGTCTGTCAGGCATTTGTACAAACATCCACATGTGTATATCTGCGAACCTAAACACACATAGATACTTACACACTTCTTCATTTTGACACAATTTAGTAAGTGTTTACACAATTATTTTCCCCAGACCTAGCTGTTTCACCTCTTTTTCAATGTCCTTGTAATAGTCATTGGCACCAATTCATGCCTGCCCTTCCACTCTGGAGCCAACTCCTCTGCACTCTTAAATTGCCCCTACAGGGGTTAAGGAAGCAGGTGATGGGAAATGGGATCACAGGGCCTCCCCACATTGCCTGCCTTATTCCATAAGTTCTGAAAGGAAGGGCTTCAGCCCAATCTGTCCCCTGCTGCCTCAGTGTGCCCATTTCTGCTATTTCCAAGTTTTTACAAGGTCTGAGGAAACCTACCAGGACAAAAAGAGCTCAGTTACTTATGTTGTCATGTCTCTGGTGGTGGCTTTGTCCCCAAACCAGGTCCCCACTTGCCTTGGATACCCCGAGTAACAGGAATAATATCAAAGAAAAATGCAAAATTTCCCTAAATAGTCACAAAAGCCCAAATCCATACTACAAGTCACTTCCCTATGAGTGTATGCAGGCATCTGTGCTGGGCGGTGCGAACCCAGAGAATATCTGTCCTAACATGATACCAGTTTAAGATGAATTATGCCATGATGAAAACATGTCTACAGGCATGGGCACACACATGTCATCTATATATACACAGAGCAGAGATGCGGCCTATGAGTGCTACACTTTGCCCTCTCTTTCCAAAACAGTCCACACGTTTCTTCTCAACAGAGACCAAGCCTTCATTCTCTTCAGACAGATGGACAGAGAGAGCAAGGGAGATCAGCCCTAACTCAGCACTTCTCAGTTGCAGAAGATCCCAAGATAGTCCAAGGGAGCCCCAATGAGTAACTGTATCAGAAGGGTCCACAGCATGAGACTAGGGGGTAAACAAGTAGGATGGGGCTAACAGGAAGAAAATAAGGTCAGAAGTGACAACTATTGAGACAAGGTCAAGAAACTGCTCTAGAGGAAAGGAGGGTTTTCTGACTCTTTCGGGGGAGGGGTGTTGCAATACACTCAGTAGTGAACATTTAATCCTGGAAGGGCCATGCAATACCAGGGATTGAATATAGGAGGCAGCTACATGCAAGTCAGATGCCCTAACCACTGTCATATCTCTCTGGCCCTTTCTGACTTTGTAAACAGAGTGTCCTAAGACAGCAATCCAGGACCTTTACTCCCACAGATGTCCAAACCACCCTGTGGCATGGGATGGGAGAAATACACCTGTTTCTTAGGGCTGGGGTAGGATGCTCTGGATGATGGCAATGCACCTGAGAAAATGGTCAGGGGCTGCTCTAGCCTCATATGCCAGTCTTCCCATTCAGTGGAGTTCCTGTCCTCCCAGCCCCCAAGAACACAGGGTCTCTTCAGGCCTCACCAGGCAGCAGGGTCAGGACCTCTCTCATGGCAGTTCCTCTTAGTTACTCCTCCTCTCTAATGGCTATTCCTGCTGGTAGTGGCCACCCAGCCCGATAGTCCACCTTCTTACCCCTTCTCTACCATCCTGGAGCCAAAGGTGTGCTCCCCGCTTTCTATAGAGTCCTCTCTCAAAACTCAGAGGAACTATAAGCCAAGCCCTGACTTTCCCACCATTGTTCTTTTTAACTGATTAGAAAAAGAATGTCCCAATTATGAGTTTTTATTTTCCAGAAAACACCAATGAAAAATAAAATCACCCCAAATCCCAATGACATCTTGGTAGTTAAACAATAAAATGTACCTCTAAACATCTTTAGACATATTTAAATACAGGTATATGCTATGTGTGTATAACATACATATAACTCTATGTTCTTAACTGGCTCTTGGTACTTCACTGTGCATTATGTGGCCAAGAGATAGCTAAAAGGGTTGAGCCATTGCTTTGCATGTTAGAGGTCTGAGTTCAATCTCCAGCAGGACAGGACCATAGAACTAGGAATAGCCCCTGAGCACTGAGCAAGGAATAGCCCCTGAGCACCAACCCAGGGTGACCAATAAACAGAAACAAACACAAGTACATTGTGGGGGTAACAAGGGATATAGTTTAATGTAGGACACTTGCATGCTTGAAGGCCTAGTTTTGACCTCAGATAGCACACATGCACACACACACACACACACACACACTGTGGTTTGTGAGAATAGCTCTACTCTGCTGTGAAGAGAAATTTCCTCAAGCTATTCAGGGACTACCCCAAGATTCAGCTGTATGAATGTTCCATAATTAAGTGATCTATTTGTGCCTGACATGGAGACGAATTCCTTTTGAGTGTGTGATTGTGCTAAATTATTTCTTTGGGCTGCATGTCTAGAAATGTGATCGCTCGTTCAGGATATGCAAAGGAGGATGGTGCTTGAGTCTCAGGCCAGAGGCCCTCCAGAGAGGTCACCTCCACTGCCTTTCCTTGAGCCTGTGAGGGTGATACCAGACTTGGTAAAGATGGAAAAAGCATGTACCAAGACCCATACAATTCTCCTTTCCCCCTCAATTTAGGGTTGCAGTTGATGAGGCATCAGCACTTGCTACAAGTGTTGGTGATGGATAGAGTAGAGGGACCTCAGTAAGTGATTGGAGTTGGGTGGTCACATGAGGGTCTCTCTGTGTTCTCAAGTGTCCCTCCACTGAGGCAAACTGACAGGGAGGCTGCCTGGAGCAATGACAATGACAAGTATCTAGCCCAGGTATTTCTGGGCCTCTCCCTGTCCCAGATTAGCTGGGGGGCCCTGGGAAGAGTTTCACCTCCTCATTGGTTTTCAGATCTGATCTGATCTATCTGGCCCCTCTTTGGACATGATCCTCATTTTTTTTTGTTTGTTTGTTTAGGGGCACACATGGTAATGCTCAGAGCTTACTCCTAGCTCTGTGCTTAGGAATCACTCTTGGTGGATTTGGGGAGCCATACATGTGAGGTGCCAGGGATTGAATCTAGGTCGGCCTCCTGCAAGGCAAGCACCTTACTCACTGTATATGACTCATTCCTTTTGCTCTGAACCAGCCTTAGGCGAGAACATCAGAACTAAGCCCTTCCTCCCAGCACAAACCCTGATCTTTCTTCTGCCTCTCCCTTTTATCCCACCTCCACAGGGGGTTCCCCAACCTTCAGTTGGCCTCAGTTCTCTTAGTCTAACTTTGCCAAGTGGTGAGCAGAAGAGAGCTTGGCTCTAGGCTGCAGAGTCCAGAACAAAGGTTTCCAATTCAGTAAGGTCTCACCTAGCACTCTCTTAGCCATGCAGCCCTGCCTGACAAAAGGGGTCTATCCCATGTATAGGGAGGAAGGTCCAGGTTCAGAGCCACTCCCCGGTCACATTGGCATTAATCCTGTGAGTTCTGAAGCCCAAGCTCCAGTTTCCTTGCTGCTGAGCTCTAATTTATCCTTACCCTCTCTACCCTCTCACCAGCCCTGCAACTGTTCACACAGAAATAGCATGCTTCAGCACCAGGCTGACACCCCGAGAATATGTGCACATCACCTGGGGTCAGGTGCAACTGAAGGAGCTGGAAGCCAATTAACACATCTCTCCCAAATTCACAATTGTACCATCATAATGAACAGTGGAAAAATTCACTAGCAAGCAGTCCTCTCTCATACCTGCAATCTCAGCAAACACAGTCACTGCCCAGCTCCGTCTTTGTCTAAGAGCAAAACCTCTACTAAGGAGAGCCACAGAAAGTCACACCCCAACCCCAAGCAGTTCCTGGGCATGTGATCCCCCACCTAATGGCCTCCTGGGCTACTGATGTAAGACTGTGCCCTGCCCTAAGCCAGTGTGAGATGGCAACACAAATTCCGACTCTGGCTGACAACCAAAGTTCACCCCTCACCCAGAATAGAAAAGGGGCAAAAAGCAAAACTAGTAGGAAATGGGAAGAGAGGAACAGGGCTCTGCCCAACCTGAGTTCCATCTTTAGTACCATATGCCTCCACACCTCGCTAGCATCACTTATCCTCAGATGAAGGGCCTCAAGGGCACCACATCCATGGACCCTAAACAATGATCCTCTACCTTAGCTGACTGATTTCATCAGGATTAGCCTTGGAGCCCTAGAGAACTACCTGAGAGCACCCATACACACACACACACACACACACACACACACACACACACACACGCACAATCATAAAAGATAGTAAACAAGCTAGCTGCTTGGTCATGTTCAAGTTCTAGACATGTCCTTTGCACTGTATTCTGGGCCCTTGCTCCATTATGGATGCCATGGTCTCACCACACCTAGGTCTCAGTGAGCCAGTGCTTGAGGAGGAAGAAAGGACAGGAGTTTGGCCTCCTGCAGGGGATCTTTCTGCGCCTGGGAAGGCAGCCCAGGCCTGTGAGTATCCTGAGATGCCTTCTGGAAGCCTCTGTCCAGCCCCTGGCCCTGAGGGCTTCAGCCAGCCTGGGCAGTTCTCTGCAGGATTCAACTGGGCCCAGCCTAGGGGGTGCCAAGCCTCCTCAGACCAACACAGCTGCTTCCTGCCCTTATCCCACCTTTCACGCCCAAGTGGTAAAAGAAAAACTGAGAAAACAAAATTCCCCCAGGCAAAGCAGGCACCCTGTGACCCCCTCCCCAGGCTCCAGTACTAAATGCTACCTTGTCCTGCACTTTCTTCTGGCTCACCTAGGCATGCACCCAGAGCCCAGGCTAAAGGGTTATTTATAGCAGTGTCAGAGGAGAAGGAGGCAGGAAATAGGAAATTAGAAAGGAGGGGCAGGGAGCAAGCAGTGAAGGGGCCAACTGACCCCACTGACTTGGAATCCTTGCCTGGCACGGTTGGCGGCAGGAGCTCAGTCCACACACTTCCACCCCAGTGCCCTACCTGCTGCCCTCTACCAGCTTTTTGTCTCTTTCTCTATGTCCTGGTAAAAGTTTTGTCAGAGGGTCATTGCCCTAGAGCTCAGGATACAGAAGCAGGCTGGCAGGAGGCCTACCCTCAGGGAGCTGTCAGCAAACACCCAACCTTTCCCCTCTGTCCCCCCACCTCCTGCACTCTTTCTTTTACAGAGGCCTCAAAAATCTGCCACAGGGTTGACAGGGTTGGGGCTGTATTGCCCAGAATCAGCAGACAGAGGGAGTCAGCTGGAGTCCTCCCTTGAAGGCCCTGGTGCCTTTGCCTACACCCCTAGGCTGCCCTTTTTTCACCTCCCTAGAATTCTGGCACAAAATAAGGCTCTTCTGATACAAGTGTGAATGCAGTGTGTGTGCTGTAAGGGTGGGATGGGTGGTTCAAAACCACGGTGGCCACCACAAACCCTATGTGAACCCACCAATCCATCTCTTCACTAAAATGCCCCTGGCCACTAGGTAGCATCAGTCACTTTAACTCTCAGTTGACTCTTCATCTGCTATTTTTTGCAGGGACACTCTCTAGCTCGACTATGGTCTAAGACAAGTCCACTGAACTGGATGGAGGGGAAACAAGCCCAGAGAGATTTCAGGAGGGTCTTAAAATCTCTGGAATCATTCTAAACATTTCAGTCTGATGCTTTAAGAAGCACCTAGCTAAAAACTATTTCTAATGTCAGAAGTGCAGGTCAGCAAGATTAACAATTAGGTGCTGACCACCTGGGACCAGAGGTGTGAACACAGGTATGTCTTCCTTCTGCTCTTCACCATCTCTCCCCACTCCTGGTGTTCCCTTGGATTCCATCACTACCATTTCCCATCATACCAGTTCCTTCCCTCCAACCCAAAAGATATATAAACCAAAAACTAAGATCTGAAAAGCAGACTGTGCCCAGCACTGAGTCAAGTAAGATTATGAAACCATCTAGACACATAATAGTAGCTCCAGGCCCCCCACCACACACACACACACACACACACACACACACACACACACACACACACACACACACACACACTGGGCTGTGGCCCACGCACAGCCCCCGTGCAGCTCTTTCAGTTTGGAAACCGAGGGGAGCGACTTCCCTATGCATTGACCCACTTTCTCTTTCCCAGCCAGGCAATCATAATGTGAACATGTGAGCTGGGCCATGGCTCTGCCAGGGAGTTGATGGAGTTTTCTGAAGGAAAGAATCTCTTGCTCTGGGACTAGAATAGTAGAACAGCAAGTAAGGCATTTGCCTTGCATGAGACTGAGCCAGGTTCAATTTTTGGCTACCCCTATGGTTCCCTAATTTTGCCACCAGGAGCAAAATCTGAGTGTAGAGTTGAAGCCTCATACCCCCATTCTTCCTAGGTAACTTGACCTTACCTGCAAGACCCCACCCATTTCCTGGGAGGGGTCTTAGAAAGGGTAGATAAGGTTTTGACCAGAGGGGATTAGAGCTTTTTGGTCTTTTGCCAGCATAGAGGTCAAAGGGAAGATGGCTGAAAGGAGTTAAATGCAGGGCTAGCTAAGAATGGTTGAATGCTTAAAAGGTTATGATATAGGCCACACATGTGGTACATAGGGCATGAATAAAGTTGAAGCTTCCTGAAGCCTGCCTGTGAGTGAGTTCAATACCCGTCGCTTTCCTGGACCCCAGACCCGCTGGTTGATGGGGGATGAAGCCACGTGGACATGGCCTAAGAATAAAGGTCTCCATCCTTCTCCATCCAAGCCCATCCTAAGGGCGAAATGCAACATAGAGTCAGTGGTAAGCCCTGACTATTGCAGGGTGCATAAAAGCAAACCAAAGAACCCTCACTTGGCTGCAGCTGGGACACAGTGGGTTACATGGAGCTCATCAGGTATCTGCCGCTAGAGTTCATAGACCCTAAGCAAACTGAGAGTCACAGCAGGTCCCCAAGAGAAGACCATGGTCACTTTACTACTTTTGTTGACCAGAAGAACATTTCTTAGGCTAGAAGAAGGCTCACAGCTTGGGGAGGGGGCTTCTGACCTCCCACTTGCCCAGGGACACATTTCCTGGCCTCAATTCATGGCCCACCAGGTCCTGAATTTGACTAGGACAGGGCAGTGCCAATTATTGAGAGGCAAAATAGAAAGATGCCCTCCATCAGGACCCAGAAGCAGGTCTGAGTGTGAACCAAGACACCTTGGCAAACTGGGACATTCCAAGAGACTGGGATCTTTGAAGAGTTCCTGGGAACACCCAAGTTGTACAAAAGCAAGCTGTTCTCTGTGGCTAACCTGGGGAGGGAGCTGGCGCCCAGGGTAGAAGGAAAAGGAGAGCCTAGGGCCTTGCCCTTCCCTGGCTGTGCCTTGTCTGCCTGCAAGTCCCCTGGCCAAAGCATAAGGCTTTGGCTCCATGCCAGGAAGGGGAGGCAAAGCGAGGTAACAGAGGGCTCCCGCCTGCAGAGACTCAAGTAACCCATTTCAAGTTCATATTGTACAGAGGCCACCGTTCTAGCGGCAAAGGGCTCCCCTGTGACCCATTTTTAGTATTTGTGTATTCCTGATGGTCACCTGCACTAATTGAGCATCTACTAAGAGGGGTGGCTGTGGCCAGGAAGACCGACCATTTCCAGACAGCGGGGCTATTCTTGGTTTTCGGGCGTCTATTTAAAGGGTGTTAATCCTTCCCCTGCAATTAGACACACCGCTTGCCAACCTGGTTCACCACTGGCCGTGCCCAAGTGGGAGGGTTGAGTGCTTGCCTGTTCTCCACCTTCCCCACCACCTCCCTAAGGCAGGGATTTGGCAGTCAGGAATCTGCCTCGCAGGAGCTGGACCCTTCCATTTGGAGCAGGAGGGCAGAGCTTCGCTGGACCTTCCTGTTAGCACAGTGAGACAGAAAGTGGTAGAAATCAGAGATGTAGGATTCAGACTGAAGATGGGGATGGTGAAGTCATACCAGGGATCTTCAGCTTGAACCTAGGTTCAGTCTTTGCCAGCTGGGGTGACCTTGGCTAAATCCACTGAGAAAAGTCAGACCATGCAAACCAAACTGGACTTTAGGCAAGTGACTTGACCTTTCTCATCCCCGTTTCTCTCATCTAAAGTGAAATCATGTCACCAAGCATCATTCCTAACATGTAGGCATGTGGTAAAGGATGGAATTCATTTATAAATCTGGAAAGTCCTTAGACCTGGTTATCACCATCCACCATGCTTAGCTACTAAGTTCTAAGTATGCTCAGCCCACTTTCTCCATCAGCACTGCAGAAATGAGTCTCCCAAGAATTTAAGCCTTGCAGGATGCCAATGAGGTAATCAGGGTGGATGTTACCGAATCTTTTTATGTTGTTACTTATTTTTGATTATTTTAATATGGGGGTCTCACTACCAGTGCTCGGGGATCTCTTCTGGCAAGGCTCAGGAGATCCTTGGTAGGGTGTTCTCTCTCTCTCTCTCTCTCTCTCTCTCTCTCTCTCTCTCTCTCTCTCTCTCTCTCTCTCTCTCTCTCCTTTTTATCCTTATTCCAGCTCTATCTTTCAGGGAGAACTGCTTCACTTCTCTGAGCTGAGTTTCTCTGTGTGTTGACAATAAAAAAGCCAGAGTGGGGGCTCCCACATGGGTCACCACACAGAGCCCAGAGGACAACCCAGGGCCCCTCCAGCTTACTTCTCTGTAAAGCTCAGCACAAACACAGCTAGAAGGGGAGTGAGGACAACATTTGCAGTATCAGCTTGGGCAAGGAATGCAGTGACTGCTCCCACGGGCAAGATGAACAATCTGAATGTAGATGCCAGGGAGTGTCCAAATAGACTGGAATTCCATCCCTCACTTTCACAAATTTGAAGCTCACTAATCAGGTTTATTTGATGGTATGAGGGTGGGAGAGTACATCTAGTAATGCTCAGGGCTTACTTTTTGTTGTCGTTTTATGGGCCACACCCAACGGCTCTCAGAGGTTACTCCTAGACCATATAGGATGCCAGGGATCAAATCTGGGTTGACCATGTGCAAGAAAAATTTGTCCTACCCCCTATGGCATGGTTCCAGTCCCTCAGGGCTTACTCTTGGCTCTGTGCTCAGGGATCATTCCTGGCAGAGATCAAGGGAATCCTTTGCAGTGCCAGGAACAGAACCCACATTAACGCATGCAAGACAAGCATCTTCCCTACTGTACGATCTCTCCATTCCTTCTAGTTATCAGTGTTTTCAGGACTGGCATATTGAATTTAAAACATTCTGAATATACTGAGTTAAGAAAAGTAATAACATTCATCACACCTATTATTTTCCCCATAGTTTTTAAATGTGGCTCTGAGAGAACAATTAACATATGTGGTCCATAGTTGTGGTGCATAATATTCTATCTCTTGGAAAATGACCTTAAATTCTAAGTTCTCTCTCTCTCTCACTCTCTCTCTTTTCCTGCCTCCTTACACACACACACACACACACACACACACACACACACACACACACACACACACACACATACCTGAGCCATTGCTTGGACAGACTAGAATGGCATTGTCCTCCAGTGTCCTCTTTCATTCAATATTTCTGCCACATGCCTCCTATGCATCAGGGTTAAGCTGATAGGCCTGAGCTGATAGGACTCCTCATTCTCCAGCTGGCTCATGCTCTAGGAGAGGCCCCAAGTAGTAAGAATACGATGGTCAACATCTATCAAGTCCTTACTCCATGCCAGGCAGTGAGCCAAGCTACGCTATGATTCCCACTGTGTCTGCAAGCTCTCCCACAGCCCATGAGGGCTGCTGTAGGCACTGTGTTACAGAGAAGAGAGCTGAGACTTGAGACAAATGGACTTGCCCAGACCTAGCAGGTCATAGGTAATGGAACAGAGGTCTGAACCAGAAAAGACTGTCCTGACACCAGAATCTGTATATCAGTCATCCTGGGACATGTGTGCAGCATTCGGACCAGCACTGAAGCCATGTTCTCTAGCTCCCAGAGGTGCAGAAACATGCAGTCAGTCCTAGGGAATTGAGGAAATTTTCTCAAGGTTGTGAACTACTGGGCAGATGCTGGCCTGGGGACATGTTTTGTTTAGTCCCTGTGTGTATGTGTTTCTTTTTTTAAAGATCAGGTTTCACATTCAGAAATTCTAAGTCTTAGCCTAAGACTGGAAATATGTGGATTTCCCTTTGAGAAATCAGTGCTGGATACTGGCCATCCCTTCCCCAAGGATCAGGAACTTACCACAATCACCACTGCTCTCTATTGCCTCCCCTGTGCCAAAGCCGAAGATGAGTAGCTATGTATCATCACATTTGCCAACATTTCTGCCTTATAATAAAGGAATTCATTTATTTCTTATAATAAAGAAAATCCATTTGTTCCTCCAGCATAGGAAAAACAAAGACAGGAAAATACATACATTGCAGGAAGGATTAAGTGTTCCCTATCTCTTGTCCAGCCATGTTAGTGGTGGGGTGAATGGTGTTTACAAAAGTTCTCATCATGCCCTCCAGTGATCTGTGACCTTGACTTCTTTCCAGCTTTCTGCTATGTCTATCCCTTGGGCACGTCGGCTCTGCTCCAATAGGAAGTTTGTTGGTCAAATGTGTCATCAGATAAAGTATTTTAGTTCATTAGTGGTTTTGTTTTGTGAGAGCCTTCATTTTTTTCCCAACCACAGAGATCCTGGTTCTTATCTTCTCAGAGCATATTTCTAAAGACATTACCTCCCAAAAATGTATTGTGGGTGAATTTTGGTCAATGACTTGCCTAAGTTAAGGAGCTCTCACTGAGGGAATTTTAGCCAGAAACAGTTGACTTGCTACATAATTGGCAATGAGGAGCTATAATTGTACATAGATGAGACCGGAAAAATAGTACAGGGGTTAAATTGGGATTGTCCCCAATTTAATTCCAGCATGAAGAATTTTCTGGTCACCACCAGGAGCCATCACTGAGCAAAAAGTACAGAGCTTAGTAAGCACTGAGCACTGCTAGGTGTGACCATAACCAAACAAATTATAAATAGATATTCAAAGTGCACGCACACAACTTGGCAGAGATCCATTGCTGCTGTGTTATGAGGAGGAACTGGAAAACCAAGGAAGTTGACCTCCCAGCATGCTCCCAGAATCTGGGATGGGGAGACAGTACAAGAGCCCAGACTGCCAGACTCAAGGTCAGTGCCCACTTTCTGCTCCAAAATGCATCACCCTTGACATCCTTATTCAATTCTTCAGTGTCACCTCTATTTTCTAGGCACTTCTACAGACCACTCCGCCATCTCTAACTCTTCCCATCAGGACAGTGTTTGCTGAGTTGTGTCATGGGAGCAGGCAGCACTGGCTCTTGAAGGGGCTATAGACTTGGTGGCAGGAAGTGAGTTCTCATCCCAATTCCATGCATGCCTATATGGTTATGCTCCAGAACCACACCAGTGCTCCCCTCGGCATCCATTTAAGATAACAAAGGCCACACCACCCTGCTTTCCCAAGTTGGGGTGGGGGTGATGGTCCTCATAGAAGATCAATTAAACTTAACACCCCTGCATGGAGAGTGAGACAAATACCCAATAGCAACCTCTGAGCCCGTTTCTGTTTTGCAGACAGTATCCCAAAGTGGAAAAGCATTCAAAATGGGGGAAGAAGACAGGGTGAAAGTTCTGGATCTCAGGCCTTAGCAATATGGAGAAGACTCTTAGGGTCCAACTTTCCTCTAGGAAAAGAAAGTGAAAACACTTGTTCTTCTCCATTGGGCATGCGTTGCATTCTGCAAAGCAGCCTCTTTCAGAGAAATGTGCCACTAAGCTGCTCTGTCCTTTGTCATCTCAGTCTCTTTGTTCCTAGATAGCAACACCTGATACACTCCCAGGTCCACTGGAAAGGGCCTCCAGGTGGCCACCTGTGCAGGCCACTGCTGACCAAGGACTGTCACAGAGCATGTAACTGTGATGTGGTGTCATCTCATGGCGTGAACAGCTATTGAGTTGTTAGCTGGGCTCTGTGTATCACTTTCCCCTGAATTATGTTGCCAAGCCACTCGTGCCACCAAAACTTCTATTCCTTTCTACCAGGGTGCTGGGGAGGAAACTGAGGTGAGAGATTTGGTTCCAAGCTCACAAGAGCTACTTTCTGTGTCTGTGCTTGAGGATGGCAGCTAAGTCATGAGAGATAATCTCCACAAACTGACCCCCAAATCACATCTTCATCAAGTGTCCCCCAGACCACTTTTCCAACATTCTAAACTGACGACATCAGGAGCCCCATGACTTAAAAACAGACCATTTTAGGCCTTCACTGTCAGCAGCTGGGCTCTCTGGTGATCGGAATTCAGAGATGGGCGGGATGAGAGAAGGGGTGGGAGGTAGCATGGGATACTTAAGATATCAGGGTGTTCTGACTTGCTTAGAATTTCTTTCTCCTCTGCTCCAAAGGCTGTTTGGCCAGCAGATAAACTTACCTGAAGCCAGGAAGCCAAATTCTCACCCTCCTTACCCTACCCAAATAATCAAATGGATTCTGGCAAGGAGGCACTATCTCTACTGTCTGAACTAATACCATCATTATTCACATATCCCAAACCACGAAGCAGGTAGGCCATTTACCCTTTATATGGCTGACTGGCCAACTCACGTTTCATTCCCAGCACAAAAGATGGTCTCTAGAGCCCAACAAGAGTAATCCCTGAGCACTACTGGGTGTGTGTGTGGGGGGGGGGGGAGGGGAACCCACATAGCACAAAACAGAAAGAACTGAGTGCTGGACAGTAAGGACCCCACTTTCTGTGTCAGCACAAATGACCCAGCCTCGCAGATAACTTATCGGTGCATTAAAAATGGTTTCGGGACCGCTCCTCTGCCCCAATCCTATACTTTCTTTAGTAGTTAAGCATAAAGGGCTCTAAGTGTCACAAAGGGCTTTAAGTGTTCCTGTCAAATGCTCCTCAGTGAGTCCCTCTACTAAAACCAAAGCCGTCTGCTCCTACATGGCAGAGATAATACTGGCAAACATCCCTAAGCCACACCAGTTGCTGGGAACGGGATCAGAACTCAGGCAGGACATAAGGGTTCCCTGCAGACTAACCAGCCCCATCTTAGATGGTTGGGGCCAGCAGCTGCTCGCAGGAGGGAGGAGTGGTAGTAGCGGGTGTGAGGCCCAGTCTCAAAGCAAGGGAAGGGGAAATGGTCATTTACTCAGGGTCCCTGAGGTACCTCCAGCCTTTTAGTAATGCAACCCCAATCCTACAGAGCATGCAGTAAAAGCCCCCTCCCCACCATCATGGCTTTTGAGGCTTAGGAAAATGCCAAATGGCTGTGCTTTGGGCTGCAATTAATTAGTGTATTAGCTGATTATATCGGGATAATAGGCTGGAGCTTCTGGTTTCAATGAATCTTAATTGGTTTCTTGCATGGAAAAACAAGGAACACTCAGCATAAGGAAGGGTGAGGGAGAATTTCTCCAAATATCAAGCCCACTGGAGGGAAATGAGCAAGACAGGGTGCCTGGGAGGAATGAATGGGGAGCATAGAATGCATGATCAGGCTAACGGGGCTGCACTAAGAAACAGGACTAGAGAGAGGCATGATTTTATCAGAGCTTCTTAGCACAAAATTAGGGCCAGCGAGCAATGGAGATATTGGTGACAAACAGCATATGAAGGAGGGGACCAGCTCCCCAGTTGGAAGGAGACTGAAAACCACTATGGAAAGGAATTGCAAAGGAGTGGTTTCTCCCCAGATCTTCAGAGTCCTTGGTTTCTCTCCAGATCTTCAGAGTCCTTGCTGTCCAGGAGACCATAGAGGACAAATTCGGCACACATGGAATATAATGTGACTCTTTCTTAGCAGAGCACAAGCAGGAGTGCTTCCACCGAGGTTCCCTAAACAGGCTGCTAGGACAGGCAATGCCCACTCTGCCAATAACTTCATGCCAGCACGGCATGAAGGGGGACGGTGGTACATGGCGAGTGTGGCTGAGCAGAAAGTTCTCACTCCCATTGAGCTTCTGCAGGCATGGCACTGAAAACACTCCAGGGTTTTCTCCAGGAGGGTGATGGAGAATCATACGCACACAATAGGGTTAGACCAGCTAATTAGAAGAGAACTACCTGGCAGATGCCTGGGAAACAGCCTTGGACTGGAATAAAAAGTCCTTCCAAATCTCTGAGCCTGAGTTTCAGTGGCAGCTTTGGAACAGAGGAACTCAAACTGAGGTTTGGAATAATGACCCATTCTCCTGCACCAGTACTTGGGGACCCTCATGAGATCAGTAGTATGAGAAGTTAGCAAAAGGTTTTCAAAACCCAGGAAACTGCCGGGGCTAGGGAAGCCACCCAGAGGAGCCATGTTTTTATTGTTATTTCATTGGTTGGTTCTGGGGCCACACTCAGCTGTGCTGAGGGATCACACTTGTCAGTGGACTCAGAGGACTATGTGTGGATCTGGGGATAGAACTACGGTCATCCCATACAAGGCACCTTCCCCCTGTACCTTCTCCCTAGCCTCTAGAAGGACCATTTAATGATGCCCTGGAAGCATTTTCATCAGGACAGTCAAACTCTCACTTAAACGAGCACATCAATGTCCTATTATGATGAGACCAAGCATCCATTCAGCTGACCCAGCCCTCCCTGACTCAGGAGTCCATCTCCACTGCCCCCCACCATGCCCAGACAAATACGGTCCAAATGTAACAATGAGTGGACACTAGAGAGACAGGGAAGAAAGCCTCTTCTTGCCACATAAGCCTAGTAATACCTATTGGGACATCCTGTGCCTCAGCAAACCAATCTGGTGCATGTCTTTAGACAGAGCACAAGGGCTGAAAGTGGGTTCATGGGAGACCCCAACAGCTAATGACTTAATGTCATAAAGACCTCATTGCTTTTCTGAAAGCAAAACCAGAAAACTGTTTTTAGTGGAACTGCTCCAAACTGCAACCAGACAAGGGCCTCAAGTTTTCTACCAGTGTCAGCCCATGTCCTGGACTATGAAAAGGCTTGTATCACTGCTTGGGAAAGGGGTGACAAAGCAAAATTCAGAGTCAGAAAAGCCATTACTTGTTTGCCCTATTGAAAGAAGCTCTTGGGGGCCCGGAGAGATAGCACAGTGGCATTTGCCTTGCAAGCAGCCTATCCAGGACCAAAGGTGGTTGGTTCGAATCCCGGTGTCCCATATGGTCCCCCGTGCCTGCCAGGAGCTATTTCTGAGCAGACAGCCAGGAGTAACCCCTGAGCAACGCCGGGTGTGACCCAAAAACAAACAAAAAAAAAAAAAGAAAGAAGCTCTTGGCATCTTTCATGTTGAACAGGGTCAGGAAAAAAAAATCTATGTGAACGTAAGGATTTAACAAGACATCATTATTGGGCTCTTTGTGAGGCTTAAAAACAAATAAAAGCCTATATATTTATGGACTGGAAAGATAGTATATTGAGTAGGGTGCTTGCCTTGCACATGGCCTACCTGGATTTAATCCTTGTCATCCCATATAGTTCCCCAAGCACTATGAGGTATAATTCCTGAGTGCAGAGCAAGGAGTAATACCTGAACATTGACATGTGTGGCCCAAAAACAACCCCCCCAAAGAAAGTCTACATATTTATAATAAAGTGGCTGAATTCATGACAATATGCCTATAGGGACATCAGATTTTCATAGTGGTACATAGTAAGTGGTACTATGACAATAGCATATAGTAATATAATAGCTTTAGCAATGTAATAGAATATAGACTATAGTAGCCAAATATACTTTAGAGACAGCCTACAGGGATTTAAATTGAGGGTCTGTGATAATCTTTAATGTGTTTCCTAATTTTCTTCGCCCTAACTGTAAAATGTAACTGACAGAAATACATTTGCATCCTAAGACTGTGAAGAAAATGTAATGAGCTAATGCATGTCAACTATTAAGAATGGTACTTAGCACAGAGCAAACACCACATAATTTAGTTTTTGAAACATTTGAGCCTATGGGGTGCCACATATATAAATAATTAAATAGGGCTATGTGTACATTATCTGAAAATTACCTCTAATATATATTGTCAGCTAAAAAAAACAGGAGCTATATGTGGTATTCCATTACGATAAATTTTTATGGGCACCAACTGTAATGAGGAAAAGATCTAGATAAGAGAAATTTGAGACAGTGATTAAAAAGGACCATACCTTTATCTGATTTTAGATAGAAGATGAAGTATAGATGATAAAATGGATGGGTGGGTGGATGGATGGATGGATGGATGAATAGAGATGGATGGATGATGGATAGAAATGGGTGAATAGATGGATGAATTCAAATTTGGGTGGGTGGTAAGTGAAGGAATGATGAAAGAAGGAATGATGTGCAGATGCACAGTGGGTAGATGAGTGGATGGTTATATGGATAAATGGATGATGAATTATGGGTGGATGATAGATGAAAGAATGACAGAAAAAGGATAGATGAGGCAGATAGGTGGATAGTGAGTTAATGGATGATGGGTGGATAGGTGGATATTCCATATACAGCTTTGTGCATGTAATGACATTAAATGTATTCATATAGTACCTTGAGCTCTTCAAATATGGATAAACATGAAAGGGTTTAGGCAGTAAAAATTCTTATTCCCCTTTTAGAAATGAGGCCACTGAAGGTTAAAGGCATCCAGTAATGTGTTTGAGTACACAAGCCAATGAGTCCTGGAGGAAGGACTGGAGTCCAGCTCTGCTCACCCCACGGCCTTTCCACACCCCACACTGCCTCTTGAGGCCACCCAGGAGCTGCCTAGGACAAAAGCTCCAAAAAAGCTCCCCAAAGGGGCCTCCTTGTCCATATTGGCAAGCAGGGGGAAAGCCAATGCAATTGGAGAACTGTGTTGTGGTTTTTGTTTTTAATTAATGAACCTGTTGGAATGTGCCATTTAGCTATGGAGCTGAATAGTTCCTGCAAAACAGACACAAGTTCCTGCACACTAACCATATCTGTAACCCTTTTCTATCTTATCTGGGGACTTGGAAAGGAACACAGCAGGAGAGACACCTGCTCCAGCCAGCTGGGACCCAGCCTCAATCTGGGTTTCCTCTCTGCACATGGCCACTCCTCTGGGCCAGTGCCCAGTTCACCTCTCTGTGCAAGGAAGAAGGACTGAGCACTCCAGCCCCCATTCACGTGGCTTCCCCTGGGCCTCAGGCATACACAATGAATCATAGCTTTGATTTGTGGTCGCTTTGAAGGTTTCTTCTCATGGCCAAAGCACATTAGAAAGTTGCCTTCATTTATCCCTTATAATAATAATTATGATTATTGCCATAATAATCATAATTATTAGTTTCTCCCTTCCATATGGTGACATTTAATTCAACCTTGTGGTTATTTGTCTGTGCACATAGTTTCAGCCAAACCTGCCTGGCAGTGAGACACACATCTTCTACGTGACCCATTGGTACCAGTTAGAGGTGGTGTTGAGTAGCTTCTCCACTGAGTAGCTGGCCGGCTTGGACAAGCCCAGCTTCCCTAAGCCTCAGTGCTTTGCATACAAGAAATAGGGTAATACCTAGCCCTCAGGTGGATGCAGGGAAAGGATCTGTGGAGTGCTGGTCCTTCTCAGGGCTTTTCCCTTCCCCTTCCCAGCCCACTGGCTACCTATAGCCCCTCCGCAGTGACCATTTCTCCGGGGGAGGCACGGGGGAGGGAAACTCTGAAAATGGCTCCTTTGCTAAAACCACAACACAGATCTGACGCTGAAAGAATCTTCTGACCTGGTCCCTGTCCAAACAATTCAGAGATATCCAGGGACTATCCTCCAGGAGCTGGCAGTGAGCCCCTGAAGTCGGGCCTCACTCTAGAATTCCCTTCGGAGGTTGGGGAGAGGAGGGCGGGACTCCCCCATTCCCCACGCAAAGGAGACCAGAGAGAAGGAATTGGCTTTTGGAAGCAAAATTCTCTCCTGCTCCTGCATAACCTTCCCCTCTGCATAAACCACACATACATCCCAATTTACAGACAGCTCTTGGATGGAGCAATGGAGTGGGGGCTGCTTCCTCATTCTGGCCTCTTCCCTGCCCTCCAAAGTCAAGGTTTGGTCTCAAGTTCAGGGGCAATGACTGGCAGGGAGGGGCACAGGCAGCCTGGCTGCTGCCAAGGCCTTTTCTTCCCCCCACAGTAGGTTTTAGAAGCTGGCATGTAGTTTATTCTTCTAAACACTTCGCAGGGCGCAGGGCCTGGAGTTGCCATAGAAACCCCTTTTAACTCCTCCTCCCCCAGAAGGCAGTGCCAAGCCCAGGGCTTCAGGGGAGAAAGGCAGAGGGAGGCACCTGTGGATGAGGAGTGGAAGGAGGCTCCAGGCCTGCTGAACTGAGCTCTTCCCCGCCAGGCCCTGAAAGAAGACAGCCAGGAAGGTTCTGGAAGCAGAAGCTAGCCAATGGCTTGCATATCTTGAACGGGTTACATCACTGCTTGCTGGGGTTTGTTCTGGGGGGTGGGGGTTGGGGGGATAAGTATCCACACAGGCAACAAGGAGGAGGGGACACAAGCCAGTCCTCCAAGGCAGCCACACCCGCCCCATCCCGCCACCACCAGAGTAAACCCACTCGGGCTGCTGGCTGGACACAGTGGTCAGCCCAGCCAACCCCTCAGAGACTGTTACTTTCTTGTTGAGTTTTGCTCCCTTGATGTTCTGATTGAAGGGCAGCTCTGGGAACTCAGGAAGATGGGATTCTGGGGGTGGGGGATTGGGCACATTGGGGAATCTGGAAGAAAACCCGCGCAAAAGAGTGGGCTTAGTATGCATCAGCCCAGGGCCACAGCTGGAAATGGTGTTTCCATGATCTTTTCTAGTGTTTCCTGGGATGGAAGCCCTAAAACCCAGGGCAAGGGGGAAGTACCCCACCACCCGCCAACATGCTCCAAGTCGCAGGGAACACACCTCAACCAGGGTCAAACAAAGAAAACCCCTGTAAGTGCACCTGTCAGCCTCAGTCCCACTCCTAAGCCTGCAGGGTCAGCTCTGGGCTACCAGGCCAAGCTGAATTTGGTTAGGTGCAGCCGGCCGGGGAGGAAGAGAAGCTTTTATTGGTCATGCAGAGGCCAGCCAGGACCCGCTCCTCCACCCAGAGAGGGAAGGGTGCAGAAACTGGCCCCAAGGAAGCTTCTCACAAGGGTGACCCTAGGTCACACAAACACCTGTGCTTGCCAACTGAGCTGACCTTCGGATCCCCGAAGTGGGCCTGACCCACTCCACTCGTGGGGCCTCTCCTGGCCCCTCGCTGCAGCACACTTGTGGAGGCCAGCACCCAGCATCCAGTGGAAAATTTTCCTTCCCCTTTACGACTGTACTTAATACACACACGCGCCATTCTTCACCTCTGAATTGACACAGGCAGTAGGCGGCTTGACTGGGTCCCACCCCACACCCAGCGAGCCTGTGCTCCGGCTCACTCACACGCACACGCATAAAAACTCACTTGCGCCCACACACACACACTGGCGCGCACAACGCATACAGAGGGGCCACTAGACTTGAATGCGTTATGAGCTGGAGAGGAGAGCAGAGATGTTTTACAGCTCCTGCCCCACTGTTGGCCATTTCTGCACAAGTGCCCCAAACCTTCCTTTCCCCAACTAATTCTTCCCAGGACAGAAACTGCTTCTGTCTCTCCCAATCCGACGCCAAGTTCCTCTGTCTGGAAGGGCCACCTTGATATGCATCTATCTTTGTGCTTTGTGTGACAAATTTATTTCCCACTGCACATTCTCCCATTCTCCCCCCCCCTCTCCACACATTCGGGGGGGGGGGGACAAAATCCGTCTTCCTGTGAATTCTCACAGCTCTGCCTCATGTGGTCCCTTGCACACACCACCTCCTGCTTGCTATCAACACTCTCAAATTCAGCTCCTCCTGGGGAGGGTCAGCCCTCCTCTTCCTACTCATTTCCTCCCCCCTCAAATGGACCCGAAATTCGTAGTCTTAGAACCTAAGACTTTGCACTTTCCTGGGTAGGGGTCTTCAAAAAAAAATGAATGAAGTATGAAGTCACTTTAGAAGAAAAGAACTCAGGAAACTTCAAGCATCCCCAGCGATTTGCCCTGTACGACTGACTTCCCCTGCAACTTTCATTTTATTTATTTATTTTTTTTTTGTTCACTATTCAGCATCTCACACTGGGATTGACGTTTCAAGTTTTAGGAACACCCGCCGCACCCCCTCCCCGCCCCACAATTGCCACCTTTCTTCCAACCTAGCCTCTCCCGCCATAAACGAAAAGGGAAAATTTCATAGACGTCAAAGGGCTGAGAAGAGATCTGGCGCCCTGAAAAGGGGGACTCAAAGGGTTAGTGAGGTTTTTTTTCCCTGCAGGGCATTTGGTCCCTGTGGATCTGCTGCAGCCCCTCGCCCATCTCGCCATACTAGCCCGAGCCTAGATCCCGAAAAGAAGCGGGGTCCGGGGCCCACCCACCCACCCGACCTGCCTCTCCAACCTCGCAGGGCGCAGCAACCCCAACCCCAACTCCATCAAGTCAAGTGGGCGCCTGCTGGGGGGCTCGTGGAAGGGACCGCGAGGACCCTTACCTATGTCAGAGTTGCAGAAGGCGTCTTGGGGGTGGCTGGGCGAGCATGTGCACGCCTCGGCGCCCCAATCTCCCAGGCTCCAGCTGCCCAGGAGCACCACGAGCCCGAGCCAGGGAGTCATTGCCGCTGCCCGGGGCTGCTTGCCGCTCGCGTCTGCAAAGTTCCGTGCGCGCTGCCGGCGGGGTCGCAGCTCTGCTCTCTTTCTCTCTCTCTCTGTCTCTCTCTCTGGCCGCGCAACTTTGGCGGCGGGGGGCGCGCTGGCCTCTGAGTGCCTGGCGGGACGGGGCGCACGCAGCTCTTGGGGCGCAGGAGCTCTTGGGGAGTCGGAGCGGAGGTTTGCAAGAGCAGAAGGAACGGGGAGAAGGGAGGAGGAGAAGCCGGCTGGCTGGCTGGCTGTCCGAGCGCCTCGCCTGCTGCCCGCTCTGCGCTGCACCCCGGCGGCGGGGAGATATAGCCAGGGGCCCCCCTGCACCCCCTCTCGGGCGCTCGGGGCCCGCCCCCTCCGACCAATGGCTGAGCCGCATTACCTCATCGGCCCTCCGAGAGGGGGGCGGCGCCGGGGTCGGGGCGCCGGGGCGGGGCGCCCCACGGACCGTTCAGATCCTTATAGGGAATAATGTGGCCGTGGATGGGCACGCGAGTGCGTGGGCAGGGACTCGCCTCTGACCCGCGCGCCCGATGGCCGAGAAGCGGCGCCCCTCGCCACCACCACCCTCCTGGCACCCTAGCCACATGTCCACCTCGCCCCCGGGGGAGCCCCTCTATCCCAGACTAAAAATTCCAGTCCCAGACACTCACTCTCCAAGCCTTCCTCGCCGGTGGAGACCACCTAGCCAGGTGGAGGAGGAAAGCGACTTTGCGCCACCTTCTCCAAGGCCAGCAGAGGCAGCAGAGCAAAGAAGCAGGGTAAAGGCTTTAGGAAGCCTGTGCCCATTCTCAGCACCCCATCTCTGACCCCTGACAGCCCTGGGACCTGAGAGGCTAGCACCGCGTTTGGAAGCTGGCTGTTACCCTGAGTTGTTTGCCAGGATTACTCAGAGGAACCTGTGAAAATCATTCTGTCAGTTCCATTATGGCTCTGGGGCTAAGAGCAAAGCTGAATTGAAGATTCATTGGTCCCAGTGGGGACAAGCACAAGTCTCCTCGAAGGAGGTGATAGTGCTCTGAAGGAGACAAAACACAGCAGGTTTGAAAAAGCTGTGGAGGGCGCTGTTTTGTGTGCCTGGCAAAAAGAGGTGCCAGGGGTGCTGAGATATGTACTAGAAGAAGGCAGGGACAAGGCCAGAGCAAAGAAAGGTCCTGGAAAAGAATGAACACAGGATGTGGTAGCTGAAAAACACAGGCACCCACATAGATAAACACACACACACACACACACACCTGTGTGTGTGTGTGTGTGTGTAATATGAAGTCTGGGTGAACTGATTGAAACTGGGATAGTGCCCTGGGATCTTGAGATTTACTAGCTCCAAGAATTTCTAAGAACTGATACTACTATGGTGAAGTGCCTCAGCTCTTAGAAGTAACTATTTGATTCTGCATTCTGTTTTCCATCTTTTGCCTCCTCCTATCTCCTGGTGATATCTCCTTTTAAGTCAGAAAGACTTAAAGTAATACACGCTTTCCAGATGAAACTGGCAGGAAACAGTGTGCCATTGGGAACCAGCCAGGAACTCATTCATTCATTTCCATCTTAAGAAGGGTGTTTCTGGGATTGCGGGTGGGGCTCAGTAGTAGAGGTCATAGCTTGCGTGTGTGCAAGGCATGACTTCAATCCCTTGCATCTCAAAGAAAAATAAGATTCATAGAAAGATGTTCCCTGGACCTAAGCAACAGTTAATTCTCATTGTTGAAATGCTCCTTTGCAACTGGAATCATCTTACTTTCCACACGGCTGTGGGTCTCTTTCTTATCCAACCATCCCATTTAAATAGAGATTTCAATGTTTTGGCTTAAGAAATCCCAAATGTTTGCAGCCACTGAGATATATACTAATCAGAAATGCAATTCAGCCTCTTTCTCAGAAACACTTCCATTTATTCCTCCAAGAAGTGACCTGGCAGGGGCAAAAGAAATTTTCATTGGAAGCAGTATTTCCAAGAACATTCCCTTCAATTCCTTCTCTGCCCTCTGCCACTTAAACATTTTCCTCACAGGGCTGGGAATTTAGTTTTCATATCTTCCATCTTGTGCCCTTTCCAGCTTTGAAGCCTGTCCACCTTAAACTTCAGTCGCCCCTTTTATTTCTTGAGATATGATTGTCTATTTCACCCCAGAAACACTTTGAGCTATTTAACTTGCTTTTTAACTCAGAACACAAAATTGAGCTCCAGGAGACTCAGGCATGGAGGTGAATGACAAGGGCATTGAGTCCTGAAATACGCCCCTGGGAACACTGCCAGGATCCAGGTGGCATGAGGACATACGGGTGGGATTTTAGAATTTCGCTTATACAGTCATGTGGAAAGTCTTACAAGTCTTTCCAGATGAAATCTACTTTGAATAAGCATCTTATCCACAAACAGGTCCTCTCTCCTCTTTCCACTTCACCTTAAGGTTTGATCCCAAATGCCAGTATTTCCCCCTAGAAAAGGTTGGAAATCATTTCAGGCAGCTAACCTCTGAACATGAACTACAGGCAGTGGGCTCCCTAAGGAAAACATCTGAGGCATTTGACATTGGCAGTTCCTTGGTCACATGAGCACAGGAGTGATCTGGTTATTTTTCCAACTGAGAGGTCGTGTAATTGCCTTTCAGTTTCCTCTTGCTCTCTACCCTGAACCAGGCTAAGCAATGCCTTAGGGACTCTGCTTCCCTTTTAGTTGGAACATTCTCCCTCTGTCTCCCTCCTGTCTAACCTGAGGTTGTGCTTATTTAGCCAATGATGTAGAGGCAGCTCAGTCCAAGCCCCTAAGAAAAGCAGGATAAGTTCCATAGGTCCTATGAAGGGATGCCCCCAGTCATTCAGGGTTGAGTCCTCCAGCAGGGCCCTTCACAACCTTTAATCAGTGCATTATGGTGCCCAAAATTGCTTTTTCAAAGACACTTGTTAGGCTAAATGGTGTGTACAAGGGGCAAATGTTGACTCAGGATAAAACCACTTTCCCACTTTCTTTTGGCAACTCGAATCTATTCAAGATTAATTAAAGCTCATAAGAATCTTCAGGGTGGTTCTCCTCAAACCTACAGGCTGAGCTGACAGTGTCTTTTCTGGACTTTTCTGTGAAAGTTGAGCTTGTATACACCTCTTCCTGTGGAAAGCTGGCCATGGACACAGATGGTCCACTTCCCAGGGAGGGACAACATGGTTCATCCAGGTGAAGCAGTAGAGCTGAGGTTGGGTTCAGTGGCCTGAATCTTCACCCCCATACTGCTGCTCCCTAGCCACTGTGTATGCCTCCTCCTTTGCACCCCATGCCATGGCCATACAGTCATGAATCTTTGTCTCAGATGAGGGTAGACAGGTGTGTTTGCAGCTTGTTTCCAGTCTCACCGTGTGCCAGATTCCTCCTGCTCTGACTAAACATTTCTCTTGCCTGATAAACCCGCTTCTGAGCCAATTGGAGGAGAGACAGCACCAAACTTCCCAGAGGTTTATCTCTTGAGTGTTTATTCTTTTCTTTTCTGAATATTGCTGAATAGTTTCATAAAACATTCCAAACATATCGCTACAAAGAGATGTTGGGCAAACCTTTCTGGAGGACCAAAAAAGAGGCTGGAGTGGATTGGGGAAGGAAAAAACAGAAGACCTGAAATTTATTTCAAAAGCAGCTGCAGAGTAGAGGTTATAGTCTAGAAGCCAAGTAGCTTAGGGTGTCCTACTGGTGCCCAGCTCTGACATCTTCAGAGCTTTGCATTAAACCATCAGTCCGGTTTGCTAATTATGCCAGGAATGGTCCTTAGATACCCTGAGAATTTCTTGGAACTTCCCTTAAAAATAGCTATAAAATAACATAGAACAGCAGGTAGAGTGATTGCCTTGCACATGCCAGACCCAAGTTCAATCATCAGTACCCATGTGTTTCTCTGAGCACTACCAGGTGTGATCCCTGAGCACAGAGCCAGAAGCTCTGAGTATAAAGGAATATGACTCCAAGATAAAAATAATCACCTACCTGCTTGAAGATCAATTTACCTGCTTACTGCATGGCATAGCCCAGTGGTCTCCAAGAGCTCTCCTATATTCAAAATGACTGAGACCCTAGGGGAACTCAAGTACAGAGCAAATGATTCTGAAGCTGTATCATGCCATTTAATCGGGTTTTTAAGTCTACATGCAGCTCTCAGGAGGCTCGCCTTGACTTCCTGTTCTGTTCTTTCCTCCAGTACTCAGGTAGAACACACGAATGGCAATGGCAAGGTAGAGGGTCCTTCTGCCTCTTGCCTTATACACATTGAAAGGTTTGGAAGAGTGTTTTTGATTATTCCCAATTGTTTTTAAGAATCATTAAAGTGCCTTCTTATTCCAGCTTAAATGTCATTTCCCCCAAGACACTATCTCTGAATCTCCTCCCCAGTTTTCAGTTTTCTCCAGTCCCACTCCCGCGTATCCCCAGGCACCCTAAACTTCACCTAAGAAAGTGGTAGCTCCTAGGAGCTCAGCGTCCTATTTCACTGACCAGTGCTAGGGGGCGATATAAACCAGAGAACACCCTTTCCCTCTGCTGCAGATTCAGCCAGTCTCGTTGAAGAGGAGCTCAAGTCCACACCCATTAGAGTGTGCTTTTGAGTAGGTGATGCTAACCCCTCCTGTCTGCCATGGCCATAAAGTTCTCAACCAGCAGCCCGTCTGGCTCTGCAGCGGTCCAACTTCACCTCCCTGCCCCCAGCTGGCCACAAGCCAGTCGTGGGGGGATTGTGCTTTCCAGAGCGCCATTCTTGTGAATCATGAGTGTGGGCGAGACAGAGTAGAAGGGAACACAGAGAGGATACCCTGGGCTCATTCTTCCAGGGCAGAGCTGGCCTCTAGAAGTTCGACCTGGAGTAAATGTGGCCGACAAGACATGAGTGCCTCCTTAGGAAATTTATTTTCTTCCCTCCCACCCCACAGACCCCAGCCTTGGCGCCTCCCTCAAACCCACAATCCAGCTGAAAGTCATTACCTTCAAAATAGCCTTCTCCCAGCAATCGACCCATTATGGTGAGGAGGCCCGGGCAGCCCCTCCACTGGACGCCTGCCCACTGCTGGGAAGTGGCTTCTGCAGGTTCACTCTGCGTCTGGCACCCATCGAAGGAAACACCTTTCCTCGCCTTGGGTGGAACCAATTTTACAGAGTAAACTTGCAGGTGGCTCCAGCCCCCGCCTCAGCCCTACCCCAGACCTGCCAGGGAGTGAAGGTCCCTCAGTAAGTCTCTGGCTTCTTTGCCCTACATCCTGTGTGCTCACATTTCTTCCCCTGGGAAAGTTCTCCCTAGGGTTTCTCTTTGGGGGTCACATTAGGTGGTGCTCAGGGCTTATCCCTGGCTTGGTGCTCTATGGGTCACTCTTGGTGGTTCTGACCAGAATTGATCATGTATAAGACAGGTGTCTTAACAACTCTTTATTATCTGGTCCAATCTCGCCAGAATTTTAAATCAGAAAACATATGTGCCCTGTAGAGACTCCGTGTCCCTGTGTTTTGAAGTGGTGGGAGACTAGGATACAGTTCATCTTCTGCCTCTTGCTTCTTCTTCTTATTGTTATTATTTGCAGAGACCGCGTGCCTAGTAGTATATCCTTTTTTGGAGGGATACAAGGATATAAGCATCCTGGACCCTGAGTTAATGTCTTTCGTGTGCTACGGGACTTCCTCTATTTTTCCTTGAACTTGAGCAGCTTCTCTATGGTTTCTTTGAAGGCTGAACACTCAGCAGAATTTCGCTGCCAGGTGGCTCAGAGGCTCCAGAGGGGTGAGACCCACACGTGGTGAATGAGTCTCCTATCAGGCTGAGTGGGAGATGCCCTTTGGGCCCAGGCAATTGATTGATTGGCCACCACAGAATGAGCTAGAGCTGTGACTAATTTGCCCAGTGCTATGGGGACAAACCCAGGAGCCTTGGAAACCACGATCGATCATGTCCTTCTTGCAGTCCTTCTGACTGGGGAGACTTGGATCCTGGGGCTGTCCCTGTCCAACTCAACCCTACTCCGTTTCTTTGTTTCTCAGTGTTCTGCCCTGGCTTTCTTGATCTCCTGTGCATACCCCAATACCAGACTGTCCATGCCACAGCGTCCATGAAAGCAACTCTTCTCCCCAAGTTCATATTCAACACCTGCTGGCAGCATCCTCAGGTTCCCAACTCTATTGTCTTACCCTTAATCCCCTTCAGTGCTGTCCACTGCTGGAGAGCAAGAGGACACTGCCATTCAAGTCCTGTTCAAGTCATTCAGTGCCCAGTTCCTTTGAAACTTCCTTCTTCCAAATGTTCAGCTGCGTCAGTGACCGCACTTCATCACCATTTCTACCTCTGAAGTGAGGTAGATCTCTAAAGAGATCTTTCTTTACCAAAGTTCACAAATTTCCCTAGAGAACTGAAATTCAGCTGTCCTTAGCCTCATATTATCCATCATTGGTTCCCTTTGCCATCCCAAGTCTCAAATTTCAAAGGAAGGTGCTCCTAGTCCTCTGTGACTGGGCTCCTACCAGAACCCCATAAAAGAACCTGTTTGCTCTTAAGACCTTCTTGTGGTGGTCCCCAACTTCCTCCATAGACTTAGGATATTGCAGACCCTACCCAGGATCTTCCCTGAAGCCTTTTGCCTTCGTTTTTTCCTTACTACCCAGTAGGGTGAAGCTTCTGGCTTCCTGCTATGAAGGCTTATTCTCCCACCCGACCTCAGTGTTTGCCTGGAATTCACCCTTCATCACATCACCCACTCCCCACATTCTTCCATCCAGCTTTCATGAGTTAGCCAGAGTCATCACTTCCAGGATGTTGTCTCAACAACACCCATCCCACTGCTCCCCCTCTGCAGCCTGTTCTCAAATTTCTCTCTCTCTTTCTCTTTCTCTATCAGACACACACACACACACACACACACACACACACACACACACACACACACATGCTTTCATGCACACACACATAGCTAACCCATGAGATGGTTCTGTATGTCTCCTAGAACAGAGTTCTGAACTAGATGCCCTGGATTATTCCAAAGTGTCCTTTGGTGGAAATTATATCACTGGGAAGAAGGGAGGTGCATGGCATGAGAGTAGAGGGCCAACTAATAGCACAGGGGATGGGGACTTGGGAAACAAGGTTGGCAGAGGGCCCTAGTGAGAAAAGTGAGACACTGGTCTAGACAGCAAGCAAATCCAGGAGATTCTCTAATGCCTGGCACGGCCTCCATATGTTGTAATATGCTCTTACTAAATGGAGAACCTGCTCTGCTGTAAATGGCAGGGAAGGAGAAGGTGGGTGCATCAGTATCACCCATTTATGAGCTTCTCTGATGCAGTTTCTGTAATTCAGCATCTTAGTCCCAGAAATGCCACTTGATTCAGAGCCCATGTTCATGAGCCCTGGGTCCTGGTGATTCATAAATGAGCAACCAACCACAATTTTACTATTTCCAGTGAGCTAGTTAGTGGCCAGCATGTGAAGTCACTTATGTCAAGCTGACCCCTAGTTTTCCTCTCAGCAGAAAGAAAGCCTATGGGGAGTAGGTCACAACCCACCCACGTGTTTGCTTTGGGCAGGGGGAAGAATGAGGAGGCAGGGAGGGCAGGGAAAGATCTTATAGTCAGAGCACAGGTACTATAGGGCTTTAAAAGAAAGCTATTTCCACCACGTAATTCTCCCCACAGGAAGGAAGGCTTGCCTGTGTTCACTTAGCAGCCAGGAAGCCAGGACCCCATCTCACTGTGCAGGCCCTCAGCTCCTTGTCTGTCCCAGCCTCTCTCCACCGGCCTATTCTGGCCTAACCCTTTCCTGCTCCACGTACCTTCTCCATTTGTCTCATAATGAGTGGTCACAGAGAGATTGTTGGTTTCTTGGTGGAAAGGGAAAGGATTCCTTCCTGTCACATACTCCAGGGGCACTAATGCCCACTACTGTGTGCCAAGTGTTGGTATTGATTCAGTATATACCTGTCCTCAGGAGTGCCCAGACCTGTACAAGAAAGAAGCATAGGCAGGGAGGACAGGAGCTAGAATGCTGAACCTGGCAAAAGAGAGATGCTTGAGAATTCACATCATAGGAAAACTAAGAGCCAAACTCAGAGAGCACTGGGTGATGCCAATGCCCCTCTACCATTATGACACAAAGAAAGGGGAGGTGGGTTTTTTGAGGGTTACACAGGATTGTGCAAATGGGTTAGACAAGGAGCCAGATCCCTTGGTTCCTTGTCCTCAACTATCTCTGCTGACTTTCCTAAACATGAAATTGAGGACAAAGACCAGAACTTCCTACCCTTCACTGTCAAGCTCCTCAACTTGGGAATCATAGAAGTGGAAATTCTTAAGATGAGAAAAAGAATGGAGCCAGGGAGATAGTACAGTGGGTAAGGCTTTCCTTGCATGTGGCCAATAGAGTTCACTTCCTCACATCATGTATAATCCCCTTGAACTCAGAGCCAGGAATGATCTCTGATCACTGCTGTATGTAGTCTAAATAATGCCCTTTTCAAGAAAAGAAACAAGGATGGAGACTCTACTAGAATTTTTAGTCTAATGCTTCTCACAACCCTCACAACCCCACACCACAGCATGTGATGCCCATTCCATAGTGAAGAAAGCTGAGGCAAGTAAGTACAAAGTGTGGCATCTCATGGTGCCCCCAGAACCACCAGGAATGCCCCTCAGAAAAGGAAAAATAAAACAAACTGAAAGGTGCTTTTCTGCTCGGCAATGGCAAGTTCTTGCCTTTGGTTAATATGGTTCCATCCCCTGTCTTTCCCTAATGACTTGTGTAACATACATACATAGTTGTGACACTCACACCCTGACTTAGGTGTTTTTTTAGGACTCATGAATCTGGATACAGTGCTCACATGTGTAAGTGCTCACGCATGTAAGCCAGGGAGTGTCAGCAGGCGGTGGGGGAATCACACATATCTGGAAGAGCTGTAGAAATAGAGATAGAAAATGTCTCTTCAAACTCTGCCCATTTCCGGCGTATTTGATTTTTACCCCATATTATTGCTTTTCTCTTCTTTAAACAAAACCACATAACTTGAACTATCTAGTCCCATCTCCCAAATAGAGGGGGAAATAATGGAGGGTACCACAACTGAACAGTTATTTGATCACTAAGTAGTAAGCTAGACACAGAGGGGACCACTCATTCTAGCAGCCTGGGGGTTGAGGGTGGGAGATATGGGAGGCAGAATGGGAACAGGGGTGGAGGGAGGACAATTTGGTGATGGAAATTCCCCTGATTCAATGTTAATATGTACCTAAAATATGACTGTGAAAGATATGTAAGCCACTATGATTAAAATAAAAATTATATTAAAAAAAAGAAAATGTCTCTTCAGCGCTGTAGAGACAGAGCTCTGCACATGAGGTTTAAACTCACAGCCTCACTCTGTGAAGCGGGGTGCTTTGTGACTTAGCCACTGGTCAATCAGCAAGGAAAGGGGGTGTGATCAGAGGTCTTTGTCCACACCATGACTCTCTCTGGATACTGTGTGCCAGGTTTCTTCACAACACCCCAGGTACAGTAGGGCATTACTGTTGGTGATTTTTCTGGATCTTTTGGGCTCCCTTAAATGCTCAAAGGTCATGATATTTGGATAGCCCAGCCCAGAGGAGGAGAAAGAGGCCTCTCCACACCTGTAGCCAAAGGAGTTCTTCTGCAGGCAAGTGAGATGTATCTCTTGCTCTGTCTAGTTTGCGGGGAAGAAGATGCAGGAGAAATCACAAGGCAGGCAGTTTCTGGGGTGTGGGTGTGTCCTTTCTTACTCAGAATTTGGATTGATGCCACAGAAAAATTACATTTGTATTACAAAAGACCCAGAACCCAGAGGCAAGCTGATAGAATTCTGATCAGGACATTTAGCAACGATTGAATAGGGGTTCATTTGCTCCTGAAATTGCAAGCTTGAGATGGAGGCAGGATAGCAGGGTTTTGTCCCAGTTCTGCCATAGACCACAGCTGGGTAACATTAAGTAAATCAATGAACCCCCTTCCTTTGCATATAAAACCAGGGAGTTAGGATTTATGATATTTCAAAACTACCCTTGGAATATTCTGCAAGATAAACTAGCAAAATGATGAGAGGAAAGGCCTGTAATGTCAGTAAATCTGAGTTTTAATCATTCTTTCCTTTTCATCTGTGACCTTGACCATGCCTCTTAGCATAAGACTCTCCAGGCCTCCACTGGCCAAAGGGAGGACAGAGAAGCCCTTCCTTGAGGGTTTTCTAAAGCATTTCACAGAGTACCATGGAGAAGCTATTTGGCACAAGTAAGAACCTCTATATCTAGAATTGGTCCAACAGATTTCCCCATGTGTGAAATCAGGCCTGCTGTTAAGTAGCCTGTGTGTATTAAAGAGAAGAAAATTTCTACACATTCTCTTTAACCATCAAAAGAGGAATAGAAGAAGGAATGGAAGAAAGATGGAGGCAAAGAAATCAATGTTATAGTAAGATTGAATTCTTAGAGTGCCGGCTGGGTGCCAGACTTTCTCCTGAGCTGACTCCATGTATGAATCTATAGTTATCCTGATGGAGAAGGCTGAAGCAAGCACTAATATTATTTTTATGATGTTTTATTTTCTCAGATACAAAAACATAGGGACAGAGATTTATGGCTAACTATGTCCATGGAGACCATCGAGGCCCAAAACTCATGTTCTGAACCTCCCTGCTGGTTCTTATCATGGAGAAAGGAGGGTATAGAAGAGAGCTGTGAAATAGGACGTGTGTGTTTGAGGGTTAGAGGGAAGTGTATATATTTTCAGAATGTATTGGGGGGAAGTCACTCCTTCCCAGAGTCTCTTATACCCAGTAGTCAAAGTGTCTAGACATGACATTTTGGTTTAACCCTCTCAAACCAAGCCTGAAGAGTAAGATTCTGTATGTCAGTGTCATTTCCAGTCCTTGGGATGAACATGGAAGCTAAAATACAAACACATTTTCAAATCCCATCACCTCCAGTTCCTGCATTTTCTCTCGTGCGTTTTTTTGGGGGAGTCACATCCAGCAGTGCTCAGGGATTGCTCCTGGCTCTGTGCTCAGAAATCACTCTTGACAGGTTCTGGGAACCATATGGGATGCAAGGAATTGAATTGGGGTCCATCCTGTGTTGGCCTTGTGCAAGGCAAACACCCTACTGCTATGCAATCAGTCCAGCTCCATCTCTCTTTCAAGCTTATATTGAATCTCTACAAAGTGGAGACAGACATTGTCTTCACAACCATAGTTTCAGGGATCAAAGAATAAATACCTAATGGAGAATTTTCTTTAATATGTACCATGTCCTGTTCAATGTACTTTACAGAAAAATGTCTTTGAATCTGACAGCTCTCCCATGTCAGAATGTTATTATCCTGCCCGCTTCATGAAAAGAGAAAGTGGAGGCATAGTGTCAAGCAACATTAGGCCAAGTTCACATAGTAAATAGGTGGCAAGGGGGGGGTGAAGGGCCAAATTCCGCCCTTTACCCTTTGCACCACTGTTCTTTCTATACACCAAAGATTTTTCAAAAAACATTTTGCAAACCAAATGTCATGGTTGGTCTATTTTCTTGTCTGCCTCTTTGTGTTCCTGCTCTTCCTTTGACCTTGGAGGATCTTTCTCCTACTTTCACTAATATCCAGAGAGCAGGAAGTTCTAGAATAGTCTTGCGAGATCTGATTGTTAGAGTTTCTGAAATTTTGAGCTATGAAACATTGCTATCCTTGAAAGTTCAATTAGATAAACTTACTCTTAGCTTACTATTAAACAATATTAAAAATAAGGGTCAAAAACCTTAAAAATCATACCATCCTAAGTGTTGCATTGTATCATACTCATCTCTATTCTTGAGCTTCTTACCAGCAATGGTATCTGAAAGGTGGAAATGTTTTTGAAGGGTGAGTCTTGTAAGTGCTTCCCAAGTCCACCCTCAGTGACATCACCTTGGAACACAAAATTGGCTGGGATAGAGATATTGACACCATTGCCATTGGCCGGCACTTCAAATGAAGGCTTTGGTGTTGGAAAGCCAGTTATTAAATGTTTACCAGCAAACTGTTGCTGTTCAGTAACTACTGTGATCTTGGACAAGTAAATGGCCTTTCTGTGCTTTTATTCTGTCATCTATAAGTTGGTACCTGTTGGTTCCTAGTCCATAGAGTTACGAGGAATAAACAAGATGAGAGCTACAGGGACAGGATTTGACAAAATGTCTGTCAGAGCCAACTGTGAGTGAATAGCCAAACAACATTATCCTTCAGCATTATTAGGCCCATCTCCTACAAGTTCTTTTCCCTCCACTCCAGCTGGTTTCCACCCATCAGAGTTGACCTTGGATGACATTTGATATTTATCACACTCTACTGAGATTGTCAGTTTCTGTCTCATTTTTCCTTCTTTATAAATTGTTGAATCAAGCTTTTTCTTCTGAGTCCACACAGTAGACCCTCACAAAATTTTGATTATTAGTGCAAGAAGAGTTCAGAGGCTACTGAAAAATCTAAATTAGGAGAGTTTCTGTTCCTGTTTTTTTTTAATAAGGTAGTGTGGTCCCAGGCTATTTCTGCTTACTATTTTATTCTCATTATGTTATGACCCCACTAGTAACCTTCCACCACTGTCTCAAGGTCCATTCTCCCCTCACCCTGGCACTCTGGCCCTCGCAGTCTATGTTCACTTTTTTGTTAGCAATAACTCAAGGTTTGCTTTCATTTGGAATTGTTTTCCACATATGAGTGGAGACTATGGAGCAATGGCAGAAAGGAATATGATCTAAAGCTTTCCAGTATTTGTCTTTTCCCTTCTGAGTCACCACACATTGCATACCTTCCAATTCTGCCCAAGGTACAATCAACTGCAAAATTTCATCTTTTCTGATACCCACATAGTATTTCATTGTTCAACAATGCCAAAATTTTTTTCAACTCATCCATTGTTGGGCACTTAGGTTATTTCCAGATCTTTGCTATTGTAAACAGAACTGCTATAAACATAGCAATGCATATATCTTTGCAAATCAGTGGTTACTGTTCTTGGAATAAATGTCCAAGAAGGGACTCAATGGATCATATGGAATTTGTTGTTCTTCATTTTTGGAGATGTCTTCACACCATTTCCATAAAGGCTGAACCAGAACAATAGTGAATGAGGAACCCTTAGAATTAGGCAAGGTTTAAGAAATTTTTCTTCACATCAAAACATTGCTGGAATATTGCACTTGGGGATACTTCTTTTGGGAGCACCTTGTAATAATATCATTTTGGAAGTCCCAGAACTGATCGTCCTCAATTGGTGCCCACTCAGGTCTAATCCTAACTACTCTGTTTCCAAACCAAATTATCAGTGGATCAATGGCAGAAAGGAGTATGTTCTGAAGCTTTCCAACCCACTTAAGGGTGGCTGGAACTGCATTTGCCTCAAGTATTCAGAGACAAAAAAAATACCTTGATGTCACATCCACAAACTCGCAAACCATTGCACATACCTGGAGTGTTTTGCAAGACTCAGGGCCAGCGAATAGAGGCTGATTTCAGGAAGAAAGGGGGAGGGAGGGGAGCAGGTTGAAGGCATGCTGAAAAATCTCTTTTTCTGTCTGTCATTCCTTTGTATGAACTGGTTGCTGGCTTATGCAACGCCCAGTGATTAAAATGACTAGAATGCTTCACATTTTTACAGCAACATTGAAGGCGGCTCAAGGGTCTAAGATTCAGCCAGTTGGAAGGAGACCCAGAGATCTTGGCCTGGTTGTCCCTTGGCCTGGCAGAGGTGGTTGACATCTGCTTTGGGGTAGCAGGGACAGTGCAGGGAGCAGAGGGGGCAATGAAAGGGAAGGAAATCCCTCTCTCCTCTTGTCCATCAGGTACATCTGGACACACAGACTCTAGAATGCAGACAAACTGTCAAGGGCCACTTGCCTTTGTAGCCTATAATTATTAGTGTGGGTGTCCAGGAAGGGGGAGTGACGATAATATAATTATTTACTAAATATCCACCTGTGTCAGGCCAGTATTAATGTCATCGTTTTTATATGATTTCAAGAGGGGAAATCAGATTCTATTCCTCTCTTGCTCACAATGTGCTGTGGATCCTCAGGGTCTTCTAGAATCTAAGCTAGATTCTATGTATCTATATATCTCCCTGGTAGTTTGGTGCTCCTGCTCCAGTGTCTTCAGAGTCCCCCCAGCCCCAACTCATCAGGTGCCCAGCACTCTATCTCTGGCACTTCTACACAGTCCCCTTGCCTGACCTTCCTGGGTTCTATACCCAGTTCCCTGTCTATTCAGCTCTGTGTCATATATTGGAAATGTCTGTCCTAGTTTAAGGAGCACAGCTACCCTCTGTACCCATGTAAGTTCCCTCATTCTACTCTCAGATTCAGATATTTTTCAGGATTTATGACTTTGTGGCCTCATTTCTGTGAGTATTCACCATCCTTTCCAACAAGAATGGAAACTGTTTGAGGGTAGATTGTTATCTCCATAGCACCATGGTCCTTGTTCTCGGTGTTTGCCAAGATAATGGTTCTTCACAACAGCCCACCAAGCTAGACCTCACTGCTTTCCTCTTTCAAGATGAGAAATCTCAAAACTCATGGAGGTTAAGGCAAGGCTAAACCCAAAGTCAACCAATCAGAAATCATGTCACCCATATTTGTTGGATTCTGAAACCAACTTGGGGACATGGAGTCCTTAAAGAATCAGCAGGACTTGGACCACTCTAGTCTTGATCACCATCTGCACTCTTCCTCCCCTTTTTCTTCCTGGTTATTTTGACCCTTTGATTCTGGAATCTTTTGGAGGAAACTCCAGCTTCTAACACCTGCCCTTACTAGGTATGTGCTCTGGAAACAGATGCTTGAACTTAACTACCAGTAGAATGGCTCAATGGTGGATCCCCTCAGCATATTGGGTCAACTTTTCTAGCCTCAGTTTCCTTATTTGTAAAATGGGGGTAATTTTGTAGAACTGAAGAAGGCTTAAGAAAACCATGATGTGAAAAGTCATTTAAGGCATTGTGCCTATTTCTTAAATGGGAGAAGGGCCCCCAAGTAGTGTTCAGAGCCTGGAGACCATCCCAGTCAATTCTAGGGCTTCACAATATAGTACGGCTTAAATCTATTGTGCTATAGGTCCCCCAGCTACAGAAACATGAGATACATATGTAGTGCCAAGGATTGAACTCAGGCCCAGGTATATGCAAGACATGTGCCCTTGATCCCATATGGGGGTTTGAGGGTCACTGATGGAGGGTGTTGGAACATTGTTTACATGAAACCCTATCATTAAGAGGTTTGTAAGTCACATTGCTTCCAATTTAACCCCCACTCTCCTGCCTTTGAAAGCTCTATTAGGTTAATGTCTAGCTTAAATCAGGGGTTCTGGGCAGAGGCAGCATGGCTTTGTGGGCATTACCAACATGAGGCATGGCCACAAACTATGCTACAGAATTCTGTCTAAGACAACATACTTGTTATCCAAGAGCATAACCTGAGCACTTCCTGGGCCACAAGTTCTGTGACAGAGGCATCCCCTCCAGACCATGACCCTCCTTAAGGTAGACACTCTCTGGGACCAAGGCTAAGCCCTGTCTCAGGTGAGCCCTGTAGCTCATGTGTTGTTTCAATTTTCTTGTCCCTCAGTGCCACTTTTCTCCAAGCAAGATAATTCAGCAGTTGGGACTGAGTGAAGTTAGCTGGCCCTGGCTCAGTGCTGGTTTGGTTGGAACTAACTCCCACATGCTAAGTGTTGCCAGGTGAGGCCTCCTTCATATCACAGAGCTGAATCAAAGACGAACAGAGACCTCTATGTTAGACTGAGCCAAGAGATTGTCTTTAGGTTTTTTTATGCAGCACTTTTTGCTTTCTTGCTTTTTTAAAATGTACGGCACACACTTTCAGAAAAATTATTTCCAATACCCCTGTAACAAAGCAGAAGCTCAGTGTTCCACTAACCAGGGCCCAAACAGCAGATCCTTTGGGGTGCCAGACTAGTGCCTGCTCCCTCCACTGTCTCAGATAGGGGCTATAAGCTGTGCTTTCTCAGGCTTACCATGTCCTGGGCAGAAAGCCAAAGAAAAGCTGTACCATAGGGTCCAGGAGAGAGACCAGGAGAGCTGTTCAGCCAACAAAGGAAGGAGGCCAGGGATGAAGGGCCAGTTATAGGGTTCATTCTTCTCTGGATGCTCTCAATACACCACTTACTTCCCAGTTCTCCAGAATCCTTGCCACTATAAGGGCCAGAATGCCCAACTCATTTACAACTGCCGATAGGAACCTCAGAGACAAGGGCAGAAGCCGTCAGTGTATCTAGAGAAGCCACAAGCTCTGATTCTAGGTTGGATCCTATGCACTGGAGTCAGTGCACAATGAGAGCCCTGCATCCCAGCTACTTCAGCCATATGTCCCCCTCCATCCAGGGCATCCTGTTGCATAGTCAGGTGTTGTGTATGTAAACATTTCCATGGGATTATTATGTTACTGATCCTACCCTGATCAGTGATTGTGCCCTACCCTAGGGTGTGACCTGGCATTCTGCTCCCATCATAGGTTGGTACCTGATTCTGCTCCCACCCTAGGGTGGTACCTGATTATGATGTATAAAAGCAAGGGTCTGTGGAAGGCTGGGGCTTTTTTCCAGGGGCTGATTCTGAGGCTTTTGGCTTCAGCCTTATGCCAGAATAAAGCTGTTACCTTCAAAAGCCTGACGGCCTGTTAGCTTTATACCCACCGCATTCACCTCAGAATTGCTGGCTGAACGGGGTAGCAGCTGCGTGGTCTGAGCTGGAGGAGAAAGACCTCATCCTCCATCCCTCCATCAGTCAACCCCATCAAGGGTTGTTCTGCAATAGTCAGGGACAAGAGGATTGAATTTTCAGAGCACTGGAGTGTGGAGGAGAGGCAGGGAGTTGACAGAAACATCACAGTTGTTTACACAGCACTTGCATGACTGTGTGGAGCTTGCACTGTTCTCCTGGCATCTGCACTACTTTCCTTCTACCTCCCCAAGACCTGCCTCTGAGGTTCACAGAAGTTTCTCAGAGGACTCCATTTGAAAAAGTGCAGAGTGTAAGGTTTAGCCTGTGATGGACAGATGTCCTGTTCAGATGAGTTCTAAGTGGCCAGACAAGTTCTGGAGAGCTAAGACCTGAACTAGAAACCAATGGATTAGACAAAGAAGGAGAAAATGAGCAAATACAAATTATGACTGACTGTGAGCCATGTATTGGTGATGTTACTGTAGCCAGAAATATGCCCTAAGAACTTAACCCACATTTCCATCAGTTGAATTGGTTTCATTATATAACATGTCACTGAGCGTCCATTTTCAAGATTATAGTAAGTGAAGGTTGACTCCCAAGCTCACAACTAGGTGATTTAATCCAGCAAGAATGTTTTTTCTCATGTCTCTGAATCTTATACTGTAAATACAACATCATTAGGCTGAAATCAAAGAGTAGTCAGGGTACTGATCCTCAGGAGACTCTGGAAAAGGACGTCTTACTTCCTTTTCCTGGTTTCCAGTGACTACTGACATTCCTTGGCTTGTAGCCACATCTCTCTGACCTTTGTGTCCATGTTTGTGCAGCTTCCTACTCTGTGCACATGCTCAGTCCTCCTCTAGCTTCTTCTTATAATAGAGGTCCACAAAAATAACTCCTGGGTCATCTCCCCATCTCAAGGGCCTTAATTATTTCCCATTTGCAAATATACATATAATATCCCTTTTTCCTAGAATGTAACATTCACCTGTCTCAGGAATTAGAGTACAAGGCCATTGTCCTGCCTACCACAGATCCTAGGCACTTAGCAATGGATAAGTACTCAACACTCTGTGTTGCACAAAATTGGGGGCAGACTGAGGTTCTGAAAGATTGAGTTATTTAGGGGATAAGTCATCATGGGTCAACAGCAAAAAGTATCCTCTGCAGTAAGTCTCCAATTACCAAGACATTTCACTGCCACAATGAGAGATCCTGAGTAGTTAGGTCCTAGGGATGGGGCACTATCAATACGAGCCCTACATCTCTTTCCAGGATGTTTCTTCCAACTATTTACAGTCTGGAGGGTGCCTTGGTTAGGTTGTGCATAATTGTTGCTTCTTCCTGACCCAGAGTCCCCTCTCCCAGCCATCTGCAGCACTTCTTGGCTCTGAGAAGTGGGGCAAGGAGGACCAAATTTATAGTATCCAGGGTTTACTGAGTTTACAGCTCAGTTGATGCTCAAGTATAAACTGTATCTTGTCCCTGCTAAAGTCCTGGCCCCTAGTATTACTGTAGAGGGAGGTAAGGTGTAATAACCACCAAGGTCCAGGGTTCATGTCCCTGTTCAGCACCACTTGCAAAGGCCCAAAATGTCAGTACTGCAGGGTTGCATGCTGCAAAAGCCCAAAACTTCTAAGGCCCAGTTCTGCTCGCAGGAACTCATAGAGCTTTGTTTCCAAGTAGGGCTTCATGCCCACCCAGGGATGCCAACATGTAGTGATGGCCTGCCCAGGACTGAGAAAAAAGAGAGAAAGAGAAACCAAGTATACCTTTTATTCCTCCTGGAGCCTGAGGCCTGTTATCACTGCTCGGGGTAGGTTCTGAGAAAGGAGAGATAGATGAAAATTCACCACCCAGAGATGGTCTGGGGAGGCCCTGGTACAAAAAAAGAAAGAGAAAGGAATACATATAAAGCAGGCAGCATCTCTCCAATGCTTTATCTATTCTCCTCTCCTCCTCCTGCAGACCAGCAGGCACTGCTCCAGTCACTATCCTGGGCCCCTCAGCAAAAACCCAAGTTTTTTCTTTTATATCTAGCATGACAAGGGGATGTGTCTAAAGGGTGTGTCCAGGGAAGTGCCCAGGTTCAACTGTCATTACAGTGGGGGTATCCAAGGTGCATGTCCAAGTCCAACTGCCATTATATCAACAGTGGGGCTTATAAGCAATCTAAATGGGATTCAGTAGGATTAATATCCTCCTAAGAAGAGGCACCACAGGAGCTTTCTCTCTCCTACCATGGTAGAAAGTAGTAAGGAGGCTGCATGTCTCAGAGCAGCCTCAGTAGAAGTAGGATCAGGAGTCCTGGATCTTGGGCTTTGATATCTAGTCTCACCTGCTTACTTGTCTTCCCACCTTCTTCCCTGCTCCTCACCCTTCTACCTCTTCATCCTGCTGCTGGCCCACTTGGAACACTTTCACTCCCCTCTTGCCTTTGTTGTGGTGCTGTGTTGCGGTATGATTGTAGCTCCAGGGATCAGGAAGGGCAGTGCCTTGGGGAATCACACTTGGCATATGAGATGGTGCTGGGTATCAAACTCATTGCTCCCGGGTTTGAGGTCAGACAATCACTGAGCTATATTTCCTGACTGCCCCATCTACTGCTGAACTCTATCTCCACTGCAAGACTCACTCAGGGTAGCAGTCCATCCAGCAAACTTCCTTTTTCTCCCCCTCTTTTTCCCCTTCCATGATGAACACCCAGCCTTTCTGTACCATTTCCCTATTTTTGTTGCAAGTCCTGTAACACCCCATGGATTTAGCTCTCTTTCGCCCACTGTAAGTATGCATAGTCCTCCCTCCCTGACCAGCATACAGAGCCCAGCCCCTTTTGGGAGATTAGATGAGGCCTAATAGACACAATTTGCTTTGGTCTGCACAATATTTCTTGGAACTTAAAATAACTACCAGCAACTAAATCAGTATTTCTTATAAAAATCTGAAATTAGGTGCTTTTTTTTTTCCCAAAGAAATGGGATAATCTTAGATTGTTTCCCCCATTTAGTATCAATTAAACTGAATTAATGTGATCCTCTTCAAATGGGGCAGACTCCCAATTTTTTGGCAGGGATCTTTACCAGTGAAGCTGGGTAAAGAGGTGTGATAACAGGACTCACTCCCCATAATATGGCTATATGAAATGGGATTCAGTAGCCAGGTCTAGCAATACAGTGATGTATGCTGGGGTGGCAGATACAGTTCATTCCACCATTCCAGAGATTGAACTTGGGGCCTCATGCATGTGCTCCTTTGTGCTCTCTCCTCCCAAGCTCTCCTGATACACAGCATCTAGAACCAGTGCATGCTCCATGCATGGTGATTGGTTGGTGCTGACTCTCTTACTACTGTCTGCTTCCTTCCTGGAGTTGCTGAAGTAGATGGCCATATGATGAGAGTTTCAAGCAACAGGAATGTATGTGCTCAGTTTTGGAGGAGAGACAATCAAAATGTTTACCCCGGGCGAGCCTCTAGCAGAGCCACATGCCCTTCAGCATTGTTTTGTGTATCTTCAGGGCTCCATGACTGCTGGCATTCCTGGGATTGTGGCCACATCACTGTCCTCTCTGGCTTCCTGGATACCTTGTCTTCACCTCATCTCTGAATCTCCCTTTTTCTGTCTCACATGAAAATATATATGAGGGTCTACAGTCCCACTGCACTGTCCAAATTAAGTTCATCTCAGTGGAGACTGGAGAGAGCTCAGCTTTGTGGTGGAAGGCCTGGGCCCATCCCAGCACTATAGTTTCCAGCACCTCTGATGTGGCTCAGAAATCAGACAAAAAATGAGCATTTACAGAATCACATCTGCAATGCAATGACCCTTTTCCCAAATAAAATAATATTTATAGGCCTCGGGGAACTGGAAGAAGATACTTTAGTGAGTGGGGTCGGAGGGTCTTTTCCAGCCTATCCTATAGTCCTTTGCAGACAAAGTGCAGATTGGACACCCTGGCCTCTGAATCTGTCCCTCTGGAGACCCTGATCAGACACTGATGTCTGACCACTTTAGCCTTTTCCAGTGGTTGTCATATGCTTCCTCATTCCTCCTTCTCCCCTGGAAAAAAACAATCATAAAATAGCACCAACATCACCAACATATTTTTGTCCTTCTGGTCTTTTTTTCCATCTCCTCCAGGGTCCAGCACCATCCTCAGGGACAGAAAGAATGTGAGGGGCTTTAGCAGACCTTGAGCTCTGTTATCCCATGGGGGCATGTCTGTGCTTTTTTTTTTTTCCAGTCTTGATGGCTTTTCCAGGCATTATGGGGAATCTTGCCCCAGAATCTTTCTGCAATTAAGTTGCTCTGCAGATATCCTATGCATGCAAACATAGGATCTCTCTGCTCCCCCAGCCTCTTGTAAGACTGGACCCCAGCTTCAGATTGTCAATGTCCTCTCTCTCCTTTTACAAGTGTGAGGGTAGAAAGAGGGGAACTGTTCATTCTAGATGTCCTTCTGTGAAGAGGAGCACAAACATGGTGACACATAAGTTTGTGTTGTGGGGTCGTTTGGTCTTGAGGGAGTATCTCTCTGCACAGATTCAAAGTGTGAAAATGCGTGAAGGGCATTGTGGAAAAGTCTGGAGTATTTGAAATGGTCATCATATTTCAGGAGTAAGAGTGTCAAAGTTTAAATGATCCTGCCCTGCCAGGGAGAAGCAGAGGGTTCAGAAAGTTTCAGATATGAACCTGACGTCTGACAGCTTAAAACAGCCCTGATTCCAGAGTCCCTTCCCTGCCTGGGAGATTTTGCTATTGGCAGTTGAAGGGGTGCAGAACCCTGCCTAGGAGCTGGGAAGCTACTTTTAGAGGTGTCGAGGAACCAGTTCAATGCCTCTGGGTAGGAGCTTTTACTCTCTGGTACTCAGTTTTTAGGATTTGTGGTAGATTTTTTCACTAACAAAGACCCCCAAGGGTGCAATAATCTTCTGGGCAGAACAATTTAGGTCTTGCAATATAATTTGGCAGAAAAAGTGTACCCAGGAAAGAAGAGAATAGATGATGGGCACTTAACATGCACCCAGGAAAGGATAGAATAAAACAGCATAGGATCTTTTAGATATAGAGGGCAATATGGGCAAAAATAGAATAGGAAAGTGTCACGTTCTGTCTTCAGGATGTCTGCTGGTTGGCTGTATGGAATATTCCAGTCTCTGCTCCTGATGTATTATCTTTAATGTCTCTGTCAATTTAACCAATAATTCATGTGTTGGGAAGCAGGGTGGAGTAATAATATTGTTTTGAGCAAATGACCAGCCTGTGAGCTCACTCAGCAAACCCTGAAGTTTGGGCAGTCCATTTGTATTTGTATCCTTATGCGTCTGTCTCACTCTTTGTGACTGACTCCCACTGGGCAGAAGGCAAAAGTGCCAATTTGGTTGTCCTTAGACAAATGATGACCCTGATGTGGTTATAACGATTGTAGTATTTGTGGGGTGGATTGCTATAGTGATCCAGGCTGGTTACAGAAAATAAAAATAACAGTGTCTTCCAGGTTAAAGTTTAATCAAGCATTGATGATTTGCCAGGAGAGTCTTCAGCAAAGAGGTGGAAAACAAGACAAGAAAGAGGGTAATGACCATGGGAAAGGAAGCTAGATAAAGAGGATTGAAAATTATTTTTAGGAGCATTTTATTGGGCAGAAAGAGGAAAAGGAGCTACTGAAAGAGGCACAAAGGAACTAAAATATTGATCATGTATGTTTTGCTTGAAGCCCAGACAAAAGGCCATTGAGAAGAAAGGAGTGAGTGGCAAACAGTCCTCTGGGAGTGCCCAGGAAGATTAAGAGTTCTGGATTTGCCCAGAATAAGCTAGTCTCACCAGACATCAGCTTCATAAAGCAGGGTCTGGCTGCACCTCTCAGCCCTTGGCCTGCAAGAGATCTGGCTCCATAGCACTCCAGTCTTGGTACCGCTGGGCACCACCACTGGCTTCAGTGGCTCCAATTTCCTCATGAAGACATAAGAATTAACCCCCACAGACCCTGAGGAACCTCTGTAATGCCTTTGTGCATTCTGAGGGCCATTGGCAAGGGCCTACATGGAGCCAGGCACTGTGCCAGGGTAAGAAGAGAACATCCATGTTTCATGTTTCACCATGAAACACCATGGTTCATCACATTTCACCCTCCCAAAGCTTCCATTCCAGCTTGTCCTGAGAAGTAAAGCAAGGAAAGTTTCTGGCTTACCATTCAGAAGATGAAAATACACAAAAAGCTTCAGGGACATTGTTCCCACCTTGTCCTTCCACTGAAGCTACCCCATACCCTCAATCACACGGCACTCATCCTCCTTGGTTTCCCAGTGACTTTGAACACAGCTTCCTCTACCATCTCCAGGACATATGGGCACCATCATCTGTCCCATGTAGCCCAATGCTTGAAAAGAAAACTGAGCCTCTACATGAGGAGCTAGAAGGGGACTCTCTGCCTTATGCCCTGTAGCATCCAGAATTAGACCCACCCATCCCAAGTGAGGGCTTTCTTCCTTAGTCCTTGCCCCCAGGTCTTTCCTCCCCATGGCCTTTTGGGGGGCACAGGAGCTCTCAGCTTCTGGGCACACCCCTTCCCACAGTAGTACACATCTATTGAGTCTAAACACTCAAGTTCAGACTCATGGGCCAAGGGGTGCAGGGTCCTCCTGCCCCTCTCATCTGTGTATTTCTCAGGACACTTCCTGACAACCACCCCACAATCCGCCTGCTCTCATGTGTCTCTCCCTACCATATGACTATCCTCACTCTCAACCCTCTTGCTTAGATGGACCTGTCATTTTCCCATTATTGTCACCACCTCAGACCCCAGGCCCTTTCCTGTTTCTAGTTAAACCTTGCCCTGCCAGGAATCCCAGGCCACATTATTCTGTGGTCATTGCACAAAAATGACAGTGTGTGGTGGGGTGTTGGATGGGGGGATTCCCACTGGCCAGAGATATTCTGGGGGTGGCTTAGCAACTGAGGCCACAGGGACAGATAGAGTGGGTGAGTGTGGTGATGCAGTACATCTTCCTGGCTGATCCCCAGGGTCCTTTCACAGCTGCCGTTGCTGGGAGCCCTGATGTTCCACAGCTAATTTTAGGTTCTTGAGCCTGACTTGTGAGAGAGACCCAGCCCTTCCCTTAGCAGGGCAAGTTCATTCCAGCCTCAGGCCTCCTCCCCAAGCCTGTCAAGTTATTGTCATTCAGTCCCTCCTCCCACAACTCAGAGAACTCAGGAAGCAGGAGACTGAATGGAGGCAGGAGGTGGGGGTGTACCAAAGTGAGGCAAGGGAGCAGCTTCTTGTCTCCCAAATAAGGCATTAGCAATGCCCACTAGTCTGGAGCTCACAAACTTCTCCAAACTTTCAGGGGAGAGGGGGTCTTTAGTAGTGTTTCCATTTAGGGGTTTCCCCAGTACTTCTCAGGAGGCCCAGAGACCACTCACAGTGATACTTGAGCTGCCAGACTGGATGGTCATCTTGGTCCATTGGCCATCAGTGCCAGGGCCCACCAGAATTGCACCTGGTACTTGGGCAGCCAGCCACCTCATACTTGGGGCTGCTGCTATAACTCAAGCCTTTGCTATGCCCCCAGATCCCTATGCTATTTCTCTGTCTCCAAGAGACAGGACTGAAGAGGAGTGGGAATAATATCAAGGACAAATGGGGGAATCTTGGCCGACCACCCCCCTGCTGCACCTCCATCCATATCAGAATAGCACATGTGCTGGACCGGCTTCAATGGCCGAGCTTAGAGTCCATTTGGGTTCTTTGGGCACAGGTTACAATGTTAGTGGATTTTAAAGTGGAAGAGACAGGAGTCATCTTTTATTGTTACAATCATTCTATATAGGAGAAGGAAACCAAGGCTCAGATGAGGTCAGGTCAGATCTAAAATTGTAGGAATCTGGTGCCAGGCTAGGATGACACAGAAATTTCAGCCTCCTGTTCTCCAGCTCATTCCCTCATTCCCTGTCAAACCCTAGCCAGGTGCTGTACTTCCAGGACTCAGGGGCTCCTGCCACTATGCAGTTCTTATTCATGGCGGGTAAGAGCATGTAGTCAGACTATGGGAATTTGAGTCCCAGCTCTGGCTTAGTTTCCATATCTGTCCAATGGAAGTAAAGAGTGCAGAGATCTGGTGAAGATCAAATGAGTTCATCTGTTACACAGAAAAGTCAAATTCCAGTAAGTAGTACTTTAGGATGAGAGTGCTTTGTTAAATACGTGCTTTACTGCACATAGCATGGGGCCATCTGTGCAAACTGGCTCCTTTGTGGAAAGCAAGGGGTCAAACATAGAATAAGCCCTCAGCTATGCCTCCTGTCATTCCTGAACTATGACGCTACCTTGGTCCTTCTGGGGATAGTGTCCCTGGCACCTAAGGATTTAGACTAGTGACACTGCCTACTATGTGAGTCATGCTTTTCAGCAAACAGCGCAATAGCCCTTTGAGATAGCTCCTTCCTTCTTCCGGTGTATAAATGGGGTTACTGAGATTCCAAGAAATAGTTTACTTTTTCTAGATCACTGGTAAGTGATAACTAGTAATAACTAGGACACAAGGATGGGCACCAAGAGTCTAGAACCACCAAAAATACCCACTCTCATTTCTCTGCTCATTAGCAGCCCCATTCTCAGGACTTCCCAACTTCCTAGTTTGAACTGGGGATCCCCTGACCCTGGAATCTTCATTCGTGGCTGAGGCAACCAACACAAGCTCCCAGGCCATAGGCCAATGCGGAAATGAGACCTGGTCTCCCAAAGTTTTAATCTGGCACACTTTCCTTCATCACCTTTGATCTTGCTGGCCTGCCTCCAGTTGAATGTTCTCTGGCAGAAAGATCTGACTATTTGCCTCTCATACTGAGTGTAAGGAGTGCTCTGAGATGGTATTCTCCTGCTCTTTAGTTAAAGAGCAAGTGGGACAGACCAGGAGGTTCCCCTCGCCTCCTTTCCTATAGCGAAACACCTGTCCTGCATCCCTACTGTCCCCCAGAAAGGCAATACCCTCTGGAATTCTTTGGTGAGAAAGGGATAATCCATACCCCATACCAAGGCACAATCCCATAGAAGCCCTGGTGGTAGAGAAGGCACAGGCAAGATATTGGAAGTCACACCTTATTATCAGAATTAGTCTGAAGCCCACCTTCTGGACCTCCCTGTGTACCTCCTACTAGCCATGTGTTGATGACTGCAGTGAAGGAAAGTTCAAAGAAGTAGATTAAACACTCCTGAAATACATTTGTAACAACAAACACCCACGAATAGCTAAATCAACCCTAAGGAAAAAAGAAGATGGGAGGTATCATTTTCCACAACTTTAAATTCTTCTAAAAAACAATAGTCATTAAAACAGCATGATATTGGAATAAGACAGACCCTCAGATCATTGGAATAGACTTGCATATTCAGAGAATGTTCCCCAGACACACAATCAATTAATCTTTGATAAAGGGGCAAGAAATGCAAAATGGAGCAAGAAAAGCTTCTTCAACAAGTGGTGCTTGGTGCATGTGGTCAGTCACATGCAAAAGAGCAAACTCGAACCTCCATCTAACATCACGTACAAAGGTAAAATCCAATTAGATTAAAGACCTTGATATCAAACCTGGAACCATAAAATATATAGAAGAACACATAGGTAAAACATTTCATGGCATTGATACCAAAGGCATCTTCAAGGAGAAAGCACTGTTCAAACAAGTAGAAGCAGATAAACAGATGGGAGTATATTAAGCTGGGAAGCTTCTGCACCTTAAAGGAAATAGTGATTAGGATACAAAGGTGCCCACAGAATGGGAGAAACTATTCACCCAATACTTATCAGATAAGGGGCTAATATCTAAGATATACAAGGTACTGACATAACAAGAAAATAAAACATCTGACCTCATCAAAAAATAGGGAGAAGAAATAACAAATAATTCCTCAAAGTAGAACTACAAATGGAAAAAAAATACATTAAAAATGTTCCACATCACTAATTATCAGGGAGATGCAAATTAAAACAAAAATGAAGTACCATATCATGCTACAGAGACTAGCACACATCATAAAGAATAAGAACAATCAGTGCTGGCAGGGATATGGGGGAGAAAGGAACTTTCATTCACTGCTGGTGGTAATGCCATCTAGTCTAGCTTTTATGGAAAACAGTTTGAAGATTCCTCAAAAAATGGAAATTAATGGGGCCAGAACAGTGGTGCAGTGGTTGCCTTGCAGGGGGCTGACCCAGGACTCACCTTGGTTCGATCCCGGCATCCCATGTGTTTACTTAAGCCAGGAGCAATTTCTGATCTCATAGCCAGGAGTGCCCTTGAACATCATGGAGTGTGGCCCCCCCCCCAAAAAAAAAACTGGAAATTGAGCTCCCATATTATCCAGCTATACCACTCCTAGGGATATACCCTAGTAACACAAAAGCACAACACAAAAATGCCTTCTGCACACCTATATTCATTGCAGCGCTATTTACAATAGCCAGAATCTGGAAACATCCCAAATACCCAACAATAGATGAGTGGCTAAAGAAGCTGGTACATGGGGCTGGAGCGGTGGCACAATCAGTAAGGCACTTGCCTTACATGCGCTAACCTAGGACAAACCACAGTTAAATCTCCTGGTGTCTTATATGGCCCCTCAAGGCAGGAGCGATTCCTGAGTATCAATGGGTGTGACTCAAAAAATGAAGAAGAAGAAGAAGAAGAAGAAGAAGAAGAAGAAGAAGAAGAAGAAGAAGAAGAAGAAGAAGAAGGAGGAGGAGGAGGAGGAGGAGGAGGAGGAAGAGGAGGGGGAGGGGGAGGGGGAGGAGGAGGGGGAGGGGGAGGAGGAGAAGGAGGAGAAGAAGAAGAAGAAGAAGAAGAAGAAGAAGAAGAAGAAGAAGAAGAAGAAGAAGAAGAAGAAGAAGAAGAAGAAGGAGGAGGAGGAGGAGGAGGAGGAGGAGGAGGAGGAGGAGAAGAAGAAGAAGAAGAAGAAGAAGAAGAAGAAGAAGAAGAAGAAGAAGAAGAAGAAGAAGAAGAAGAAGAAGAAGAAGGAGAAGGAGGAGGAGGAGGAGGAGAAGAAGAAGAAGAAGAAGAAGAAGGAGAAGGAGAAGGAGGAGGAGGAGGAGGAGGAGGAAGAAGAGGAGGAGGAGAGGGGGAAGGGGGAGGAGGAAGAAACTGATACATCTACATAATGGAATACTATGCAGTCATCAAGAAAATGAAGTCATGAAATTTTCCTATACCTGATGGACATGGAAACTATTATGCTGAGTGAAATAAATCAGAGGGAGAGAGATAGACACAGAATAATTTCATTTATCTATGGACTTAAGAAAAATAAAAGACATTATTGTAGTAATATCCAGAGAAAATAGAGATAAGGGCTGGAAGGATTGGCCCACAGTAAGAAGCTTACCACAAAGAGTGGTGAGTTCAGTTAGAGAAATAGCTACACTGACAACTATGACAATGGTAGTTAGTGAGAGAAATAGAATGCCTGTCTTTAATACAGGCAGGGGGTGGGAGAGGAGGGATATGGGGCACCATTGGTGGTGGGAATGTTGCACTGGTGAAGGGGGGTGTTCTTATTTATAACTGAAACCCAACTATAAACATGTTTGTAATCATGGTGCTTCATAAAGATAGTAAACAACAGTAATTATTAATTTTCCTCAAAAAATGTAGCTTTCCTTGATATTCCCTTTGTTAATCAGCATCTAAATAAAGTTCTTCTAAAGAGGAAACAAGTCATATTAAAAAAAAAAAAAAGAGTTCCAGGAGATCAGGCCTCATAGGAACACAGAGGCTTGAGATTCTAATCCTTGATGCTGTCTATTAGCACGTGGCTTTGAGGTTTTACATTCCGAATGACTCATCAAAAAATAAATAAGTGGGGCCTGGAGAGATAGCACAGCGGCGTTTGCCTTGCAAGCAGCCGATCTGGACCAAAGGTGGTTGGTTCGAATCCCGATGTCCCATATGGTCCCGCGTGCCTGCCAGGAGCTATTTCTGAGCAGACAGCCAGGAGTAACCCCTGAGCACCGCCGGGTGTGGCCCCCAAAAACCAATAAATAAATAAATAAATAAATAAATAAATAAATAAATAAATAAGTGGAGGAAAAAAATCTTGCTCCAAAAAAAATTGGGTGCCTCCCCTTCAAAACAAAGCCAACTGACAGGACCAATGAACTCTCTGAGTGATGTGCCAGCTCAGGACTCTGAGCACACCCAGCTCAGCCCCTCTATGTAGGGCCTCAAGTGGCCTGCCAGCCCTCAGAGTTGGCTATATTTGAGGTTTCCACGTGACCCCCATCTTTCTGCTCTCCTTCCTTTCCTCTGCCAATAGGAGAATAAGGAGTGATCTGGCCAGGGCCTGATATCCTGGGATTGTGTGGGGCTCCTCTATGGGGGCCATTGCCTGGTGTCTGGTGGCCATTCATTAACTCTCATTCATGCCCCAATGCTGCCTAGTCCCTCCTCTTCCTGGGCCTCCAGATCAGAACACTAACAGACCTCCTTGTCACCCTGGAGCTCTCTATCTTGGGTGCTGGTGACCTTGACCAGCATTGAAGTCTCTTGTCCCTCCTACCAGATTCCACTTTGCAATCAAATACAAAGGATTTGAACAGGAAGTACTTTTATTTATTTATTTTGAGCTAAAACTGGAGCTGGAGAGATAGGAACTTGCCTTATACACAGATTACATGGGTTTGATCTCCAGCACTTCCAATGATCCCTGGAGTACACCAGGAGTAATCTCTGAGTGCATATCTGGGAGTAAGTTCTGAGCACAGTCAGAGAAAATAAAGCCATCCAAGGAAGTATTAAAGATGAAAGGGATGAATTATGACAATTGAATGAAATATGTGATCCAGAATTTTCTTTAACTCAGGACTTAATTAGAATATAGGTAAAATGGGCAGCATTTTATCCATCTTTTAAAAATAATTTAGTGAATCACTGTAATATATAGAGTTAAAAAGTTGTTTCGATGGAGCTGGAGTGATAGTACAGCGGTAAGGTGTCTGCTGCCAATACAGGACTGCCAATACAGGACTGACCCCAGTTCAAATCCCAGAACCCTTATGGTCCTCTGAGCCTCGAGGAGCGAATTCTAAGTGCAAGGCTAAGAATAACTCCAGAGTGCCACCACATGTGACCCAAAAACCAAAATAAATAAAAATAAAGTATTTTTGGTCATACTATGTTTTTTGTTTTTTTGGGACACACCTGGTGACGCTCAGGGATTACTCCTGGCTATGCGCTCAGAAGTCGCTCCTGGCTTGGGGGCCCATATGGGATGCCGGGGGATCGAACCTCGGTCTGTCCAAGGCTAGCACAGGCAAGGCAGGCACCTTACCTCTAGCGCCACCGCCCGGCCCCGGGAGCATTTTTAATATACACATTTAATCCCATCATATGCTTATTTATTTGAAGATCAATCCTGTTTTATTTAACTTTGCAAAGAAGAGTCTTGGGGACTGGAGCAGTGGCTCAGGTGATAGAGCGTGTTTGCTTTGCACACACTAACCTAGGACAGACCTTGGTTCGATCCCTTGGTGGCCCATATAGTCCCCCAAGCCAGGAGTGATTTCTGAGTGCATAGCCAGGAGTAACCCCTGAGTGTCATTGGCTGTGGCCCAAAAAGCAAAAAAAAAAAAAAAATTAAAATAAAAAGAGGAGTCTTAAACCATCTGGCAATTCCACTCTGTCTTCCAAGAGTTGCTAACCCTCTGGTCCCCAATTGCAAGGCATCTCCATTTATAACTGGCTGATTCTCATTGATTCTGTCCAAATGATTTCATTATGTTCACTGTGTGGCCACAGACAAGGACTTAGAAACAGAAACATTCTTTTTAAAAATTTTTCCAATATATGTTCATTATAAATGATCATGTTTGTTATATCATGGTTAAGACACCATTTTTAAAAAATGATTCCGGTAGGTTATCTATGGATTTTATTTCACCTGGAAAAGCGTCATGAAGGAAAGGGGCCCTAGGTGTGAAAATGTGTGTGTGCAGTTGTGAGATTCCCTGTACCCCATCAGTGCCCTGGAGACAGAGTGTGGGAGCTGATTTGATGGCTTTCACAGTAGGAAGACTTGGAGCTTCATTTTCTGGAACCAGATGGAAAGAGCACGAGGCTGATAGCAAAATACATGAATCTGAGTCTTGGTTCTAACACATCCTTACCTGAAATCCAGGCTAGAGCGCCCCAGACTTAGTCTCTGCACCAATGTGGGTAGCCCTGGAAGGGACAGAAGGGAACCCCAAGGGTCTCCCTTCTGTGAAAAGGGGCAGTCTTGGAGGGCCCTTTGGTTGCTGTGCACATTGGACAGATAGCAACTTCTCTGAGTCTTTGTGTGAGCCATAGGAAAACAGGCCTTGGAATAAGCCACTCCTGTTACGTTAGGATGGCATCAGGGGATTAACCAGACAACATCTGACAAGGTTCTGGAAGTCCTCTACGTATGTGCAATGTTAATCCCTTCTTCCTGGCCTCTGCTCAATTCTCCAAGCTCTGTCCCTTACCCTGATCTTCGGGCTCTTCCATCCAGGGCCTGGCTGTGGATAGGAGGACCTTGAATAGTGCTCAGTATCTCCCCAGTTCCTTGCAGAGAACAGAGGCCAGAAGTTCCTCAGTACTGGACCGCCTCCTCCTCCCTCTCTGGTCAACTCTAGGGTCTATGGGGAGAAAGCTGACTAAGACAGGATTTCTTTTTTTTTTAATTTTTTATTTTTAATTATGAGAACAATGATGCAAAGAGGACAAGGTAAAGTTACAGTGAAAGAACAATCTCCCATAAACAGAGTTCTCAGAAGAAATCCCCTTGCTGATGCCTAAATATTGAACTTACAGTCAAAAAAACATTAAGAAGGGGCCAGGTGGTGGCACTAGAGGTAAGGTGCCTGCCTTGCCTGCGCTAGCCTTGGACGGACCGCGGTTCGATCCCCTGGCATCCCATATGGTCCCCCAAGCCAGGAGCAACTTCTGAGCACATAGCCAGGAGTAACCCCTGAGCGTCACCAGGTGTGGCCCAAAAACCAAAAAAAAAAAAAAAATTAAGAAAAATAAGGCAGAACCCATGTACAATTACTTTGTCCACAAGTCCCCAGATTGTAGTACATTATAACATTTCTTAGCAGTACACAAAGCAACCGAAAGCCATGAGATTTATGTGACTCCTTAACTTTGAAGGCATAGTATTTTTATATATTCATGCACATACATATTAGTTTAAGTTAACATCAAAAGTTTAAGAGTTTTTTTTAAGGGTTAGTCAAAAGGGCACAGTAAAAATGGTGTTAGAGTGGCAAATATTGTTTGCATATGCCCACCAAAATATGGGGGTCATAGAAAGGAATAGCCTTGGTCTAAATACAAGGAGACCACTACCCCTGAAGTTTCCTGGCATAAGACCAACTCTAGGCTCCAGACAAACTAGTTTATTCAATCCAAGTCATTGTCTGTAGTGCCAATACAGTTTTATTTTTCACGCAGTCCTATTGTTGGCATCAGGTTTCTGTATTAAAGATCCTGGAATCTGCACATCCTACATTGAAGTCAGGCTGGTGTGGAGTATCCTCTAGTTTCACCGCACAATTAAGGGGCAATACAGCAAGCCCTGTCCAGTAAGCAGGTCATTGTTCTTGTTAAGTCTTCTCAGTGTTAAGGGAAGTCTCTTTTGAGTAGATCGATGTCAGAGCAGCTGTAGGGTTTTCCCTGGTAGAGGATTGCCTCCAGGTGATGTTATAGACAACCTTGGATATTTTGTAGATGTCTTCTCTAGATCAGGGGTGAATGGAGAATGCCCATTCTTCTGAGGCCTGTGCCAGGTCTTTATGTAAGATGGGATTTCTAGAGCCCTCTTTGACCCTGATCCTGAGTCAAGGTCACAGCTACTAATTGGTGCAAAGAAAAGTGGCTTCTGGACTTCGAGATGGGATGCAGGGACATGGGCAGTGGACCTACCTTCTGTGGTGGGACTACAGATGCAGTGTGCAAAATTGTGTGCTGTGGGCCCAGCAGCTTGAGAGTAATGGAGGGGAAAGACCAGCCCTATGGAAGATCTGCAGCTAGACTGTGTCCATCTGAAAGGGTCGGGTTTGCCTTGTTCAGGACGTGTATTTGTCTGGAAGCCTGCAGACCCAGGAGAGGATGGTTCAGGGAACTTTGGGAATGTTCCCTTGTGCAGACCTGGGTGTCAGCAGCTGAGGTAAAAAAAAAAAAGGAGACATAGCATAGGACAGTTCCCCTCCTGCTAAGCCTGTGGGAAGCATCCTAACATCTATTCCCTCCTAGCTCCACTCACCACCTTGTCTGGGATACTTGTTCCCACCAAGATGTGTGTGATCCCCACTTGCTCCACTGGAATCTGGTGCATTTAAACAGGTTAAGTGCTCGCTTCGGGAGCACGTATACTAAAATTGGAACAATACAGAGAAGATTAGCATGGCCGTACTATCTTCTAGCTAATGAATACCGCCATAACATGTAGAAAAAGCCACAACACAAGCGTGACAATGGGGAAACCTCACAGGCAAACACCATGCACAGAGAATGAAGATGATAGCTCTGATGACCCAAAACATAAACCAGTTAAATATCCTTTTATTTTTAAATAATTTTTATTGTGACCAAAGTGAATTACAAATCTTTCACAGTAATATTTTAGGCACATAGTGACATTGAATCAGGGACATTCCCACCACCATGTTGTCCTTCCTCCACCCCTGTTCCCAGCATGCATCTCATGTCCCCCTCCTTTGACCCCCAGGTTGACCCCCAGTGGTCCTCTATGTGTCTAGCTTGTTGTAGATTGGGTATTGATTCTGTTGTCGTTAGCTTTGGATTTGGTGTTTAAGTCTGACCATAGGTTAAACACTCTTTTAGTATATGTGCTGCTGAAGCAAGCCTGGCTAAATGTTCTTGAGGTGTGGGCTAATCAGGCCTTGCTGATCCTGGGAAGGCAACTTAAGTCCAGAAGAGGTTGAACCAGTGGCCCCTGAATCCCCAAATCTAAGTCATCCTGAGCAGCACCCTGATGGACATGGATGAGTGAGGTATGAGTACATACAGACTGCCCACAGGACCCATGTTCAGTGAGGAACAGGAAATCAAGCTTCATTTTAGACATGAACCCAAAAGTGTGTAAGTGTATGCAGGGATGCCCCCCAGCTTAAGAAGAGAAGACTTGAGTCTTGAAAGAAAAAGGGGGGAACTGGGTGGGTGATTTGGGGAAAAGGTGAGAAGGCATTCTAGGCAGTGGGCACAGTTCATACACAGCCCCAGGAGAACACCCCATGAATTTGGGGGTTCTAAGTGGTTTATGAGTTAAGTAGCTGTGAAACAGTTTGAAGAGGAGACACGTTCCTTTGGTGTCAGATATCCTGTGTTCCAAGCGGTCCCCCTCCATCTGCCCTAAGCCTCTGCTTCCTGCCTGTTGAGTGCAGATATCACTAGAGGGAGCTGCATGAGGGCAGGCTCCATCTCTCTGGTTTACCCAGGGCCTGGAGCAGCTGTTTCTCAGAGGGGCCCCTTACTTCCAGGTTCTCAGAGTAGATGATTGGGTGCAATACGCCTACCCCTGCTGACTTCAACAGTACATAATGGTCACAAATAGTGGGGTGTGTTGAGGAATGGTAGTAGGCTGACCATGAGAACAGAGAAGCCCCCACTGTTGATGCCTATCAGCTGGCACTCTATCAATATTGCCAACTAGTGCTGTTTGTTTTATAACACAGTGGCATAATGCCATTTTTAAGGTCAACATACTTTTGAAGAAAGAGGTTCAAAGAGGACTTGTACAGAGGAGAATGAATAGGGTCAGGAGCATTATCTGCCAGAAAATCAGACTTTTCTGGAAGGGCTGTAGAGCAGGAAATGCAGGGGCAAGGGAACCTTAGGGATCAAACTGAGCCAGGTCCTCCTAAAGGGTAGGAAGGAAGGACCCATGAGATCATCCCATAAAGTTTTCTTGAAGTAAGGATTTCCAGAGATCAGTTTCAGATTTCCAGGGATCAGTTTCAACAGGACATATCACCCATGAACTTTGACCCTTCAATGCATTCTGACCTCTTGCTGTACTTCAGCAGCCCTAATTCTGGGGAAGTCAGAGATCTCCTCTCCAAGTGTTTTACTGACCCCATCATTGGTCCTGGGGCATCCATTCACCTTCCTCCACTTCTCTGCTTTCACAGTCCTTCAGAGAAGTCTGAGGTGTCCTCCTGAATACCTTGCTCTTCAGCAACACCAAGAGCATTTCTGTTGCAAAGGAGATATGTGCAGAAGAGATTGACAAGGAATTGGGGCTCCAGAGGGACTGACTAAATTATTGAGCAATAGTGGACTGCCTGAGGCTGATATATTATATAGAAGAGGAAGCATGGTTTTGCCCTGCATGTGGCTAACCAAGTTTAATCCCTGGCATTTTATATGTTTCCTATGCACTAATAGAAGTAATTCCTGACAAGGCCGGAGAGATAGCATGGAGGTAAGGCATTTGCCTTGCATGCTGAAGGTCAGTGGTTAGAATCCGGCATCCCATATAGTCCCCTGAGCCTGCGATTTATGAGGAGCAATTTCTGAGCATAGAGCCAGGAGTAATTTCTGAGCACTGCCGGGTGTGATGCAAAAATAAGAAGAAGAAGAAGAAGAAGAAGAAGAAGAAGAAGAAGAAGAAGAAGAAGAAGAAGAAGAAGAAGAAGAAGAAGAAGAAGAAGAAGAAGAAGAAGAAGAAGAAGAAGAAGAAGAAGGAGAAGAAGAAGAAAGAAGAAGAAGAAGAAGAAGAAGAAGAAGAAAGAAGAAGAAGAAGAAGAAGAAGAAGAAGAAGAAGAAGAAGAAGAAGAAGAAGAAGAAGAAGAAGAAGAAGAAGAAGAAGAAGAGAAATAGAAGAGAAATAGTAATTCCTGAGTGAAGAGCCAAGAGTACACCCTGAACATCGTCAGGTGTGTGTGGCTCAAAAATAACAACAGAGTGGAGTGCCTGGCTCTTATTAAATAAGAATAATAGGGCATTTGTCTAGAGAAGTCAATAAAATAAGGGCTGGCAGAGAGCTAGTATATTATAAGCGCTCAATAAAATACAGGTGGTCATGGGAGCAATAGTAGTAGAGGGATGGGTAATGTCATGGTTGCAGCATGAGGAGTAGCTATAGTAGTGATAGTAGTTACAACAATAGTTCAAGTGTATAGTAAGAGTAGTGTATTAGTTCTTATTCTTGTAGTCATACTATGACAGTGATAGTAATAGGGCAATAAAATAGTAATTGCATCTGTTGTTATAGTAATAGTGGTAGTGGTGAATAGTTATGTTAGTAGTGATGATAGTACAGTGATAGTGGTCATAGTAATAGTGATAGCAGCAGCATTAGGAATAGCAATTTTTGTAATGTAATGAAATCGACACTAAAGAAAAAAACTGAAGGAAAGAAGAGAAGCCTGTGGAAATCCAAGCAGGGGAATTGCAAGCAGGCAGCTAGAACCAACACCCTCTACAGAAGAGTTTAGAAGTTTAGGATTGGGGCCAGGGAGTTCCAACTAAATAAGGTCATCAGGGAGCCAGATCTGGGTAGTGAGGTGGAAAGGAAGGTTCTCAACTGAGGCAGCAACCCAGAAACAGCAGCACAAGATTTAGTAAGACTTTTTTAGTTACTGACTGGAGACGGAATGCCAAGCCTAGGCTTTCTAAATACACATCTGTGTTGGTGTCTCTTTATTTTGTTTTGAATATGAATGTTCAGTTATTCTAGTCCCTTTGTCTATTTTCTAGCCAACACAGCACTATCCAGATTACTGTAACTACTTTATAGCTGTTTGCAGTTGGGTCATGTCAGTCTCCAGCTTTGTCCATATAAAGTTTGAGTCAGTTTGTCAATAGCTATAACAAAAGTAACTTTCTGGGATTTTTGACTTAGATTGTATTGACTCTGAATCAAGTTGAGAAACATTAACACCTTCCATGAATATGGGTCAATTCCCCACTTAGTCATGTCTCTTTTGATGGCACCTACTAAATTTTCAACATATTCTAGGAGTTGGGCATATACCAACACTTATATTTCCTCTAGATATGTACCCTAGAATGAAGGGAAAGAGAGAGAAAGTGAGTGAGTGAGAGAGAGATGATTAACTCCGTAGAGAATTGGTAACATGCATTGATTTCCCTTGGGGAAGGATTATTTCTAATTTTGCCACAACAAACCAACCCTAAGGGCACTTTGTGCCTGTCTAAAACTTAGGAAGAATTCAATGAATGTTTTCCTATTATTTTCATGATCTTCAGTCATAAGTGATTCCTGTGTATGTCACAAGAAAGGATTTCCCTGGCTTGGCATCCCTGCTGAGGTATTTAGCTCCTGCCTAAATGGGATTGATATGGACTCTTTCTTAACACTTGTTCTCTTGGCAGGCAAGTGGCTTGATTCCTTGTGTTTTGAGTGCCCAATTCTGGCTCAAAGTCATGGTCATCACCAAAAACTACCTACAGGCCTATTCTTGACCTCCTCTGTGGAGATCTCCATGCTTACTGACCATTGCTAAGTCAAGGGTGCTTGAGCCTTGCCTAAGAGTGCTATCCCCCTCCCCACATATTACTGTCAAAGCCTGGATCTCCCCCAAGTCTCCAGGCAGTACCATAGAAGAGCATCTGTGTGTGTGCTTTTTGCTTTGTTTCCTCTTCATGTACCTCACACTGGGACAGCGAATTAATATCTCAGGGCCAGGACAGATACCCTTCTGAGTTGTCCTGGACACTAAACACCTCACAGCCAGTCATAGTAACAATGACCTCTAGATGCCCTAATCACTATCTAAGAGTGGGATGGTCAAAGTCCTTCACTCTCACATATCCACAATGTATGCCTGGTCTTGGCCCCCATATTTGCTCATCTCTCACCTTCTTTATCAAAACTAATCTCCGCAGTTCTTTGTCTTTGACCCACACCTTGTCCTTGCCTCTGAGTACCTTCCCTCACCCCTTCTTCCTTCATGCTCAGTCTAGTCAGCAATTCTCCAGTCCCTACTGTGATAACACCCCCAGATCTGACTGCTCTCTCCCAATTCTGTCATCTACAGGCATGCCTGCCCCTCCCTTGCCCACCTTCTGCATGCTCTCAGCGGAAAAGTATGATACCAGAAAGATAGGTCAGGCCTTCTACAGTGCCAGGCTCCCTGCAGGCTCTCATCTCACAGAAGATCCATGTCTGTTATCTTGTTTCATCGCCTGTCAGATCTTTGCTTTCTTATATGTCTGCCCTTTGCCCTTATGTTCTCCTAAGGTTAAAGAGCTTTAGAGAAAACAAAGTCCAGATCCTGGGTTGGACATGACCCATGTGCTCTCAGTTCAAGTCCTCCGAGCTGACATTGTCCTGCTCAACCAACTTTGTCCTTATCTGGCAATCTTCTCCCTGCCCAGACACTCTTCTCCCTGCCTGGACAACCTCACAGCTAGCCATTAGACCCGTGCCTCACCTAGCCCAGAAGAGTTTACTCAAACTTACTTACTTTCTTCGCTGGAACCTAAAATGATACATGGCATTCTCTTGCCTTGTATTTATCAATAGTCATCTTCCAGCAAACATTCTAAAAAGACACATTTGTGTGCCTACTGTCTTGAGTTCCACATCATTTGTTTTATTTCCTATTGAGTCCACAGTCCCTGCCACAGGGCCTGGCATGCATTAGCACTTTCAAGAGTGAACTAGTAAAATATAAACCTCAAGAGGTTGCTTCTACCACCACCTCACCCTCCAGTCCTGGCTTATGGCCTTTAACCTCTGACAGCACTAGTTCTCACTGCACTCAGGTGGGTTGGAAGACCTTATTCTGTTAGATGTGTGTCTTGGTTTAACTAGTTACTGCTCATCAAGATTCCTGGTCTGACCTGAACCCACTCACTTTGCTTCTTTCTTTGAATCCATTTCCAGCCCGGTCAGACCAACGCTTCTCATTTGCCAAAGAGACATGGGGTTGAGGGGTCTAACCTCTGGGACCACAAACCAGGATCTCAAGTGACAGCCCAAGAGAGATGAGCCAGGACAGCTGTTTAAAGAGAGAATTCAGGAATAGAAAAAAATAATCCAAAAGGGGCTCTTAGTAAACCACCCTACCAGGAATCCCAGGAAAGAAAACCCAATAGTGTGCTTCAAGCAGTTCCTGGAGGGCTCAAAAAGAATAGGGACCACCAAGTTCCTGGAGTTGTATTAAAGCTGAAAACCAGGGTCTGTTATTATACTACTGAATGACCCCTACCAATGAAAGCCAACTTAAAGTATGTGGGTAAGCCACTAGCTCATGCCTGCTCCTTCCCAGCCAGGTAGAGACTTGGCACCTTACACCTGGGCACTGATCTCCTCAAAGAGAGAACCCAGGGACCTCATTCAGTACTCCCATAGTCCAGGGCCTATAGCAGACATGGCATTCTATCCTGAAATGTTGGATGCAGGAGTGAATGCCCCACTCCCCCCATCCAATGGAGGGAAGAGATTGGCTGTATTTCTATCGGTTTAGACACCAATTCTCTATTAGTCATCATCCTTCTCCTTCCCTATCCATTCTTGTTTCACAACAGCTCAGGCTCAGGCCAGTGGCTGCCAGCCTTATGTTGTGAGAACACAGAAGTTTAGAGAGAAGGCGTTGCAGCTTGTAGCTGGCAGAACTGGTCTTTGAAACCACATCAGTCTAGCCTCCGATCCCTCCTATGGTTCCTCCTCCCAAGGAGTTCTCTCCTGAATAAAAGATCACTGAGTAAACTTCTACTAGATGCAAGGACGTAGAAATAGTTTCCACTGAATCTACGTAATGGGAGGCCTATATTTTCTTTACTGCGAATGAGGAAACCAAGTGAGTGAGGAGACCTCCCTTGCCCAAGGTAATCTAGCTGCCAAATTGTGGTCTGAACTGGCAACCAACCTTGCTTGAGCCCAACCTGATACTTTGTCCAGCCTACAGACCCTAGTCAGGAGGCAGTGGCTGGGCTGGTGCCCAGCTGGTGAGCTGGACAGGACCATCTCTGAGACAGTGGACCCACAGTATGGCCAAGCCCAAGAAAGAATCAGAGGGTTCAAGCCTGAATGACTAGAGAAAAGTCCCGTGTTATGGGGACTGACACCCCACCCCACCCCCCACAAAGGAAGAGGTGAGATTAGAACTACAATAGAGCAAACTTTTTTGGGTAGTCAAGGAAATTGCCTGTTCAGGAGTCAGATCACCTAGTGAACAAAGCACTTGGCCTGCCTGCAGGCAACCTGGGTTGATGCCTAGTACCACATGTGATCCCTTGAACCGAGTCTCAAACTCAATTTACCTGGGGGCTGCAGGAGGCAAAGTTGGGGTGATTCTTGAGTGCAAAGTCAGTAGTAAGCCTTGAACATTGGGGGGTGTGACCCAAACAACTAAAACAAAACAAAACAAAAAGATTCCTCTAGAGCAGGGCCACAAAATGTTGTACAGAAGGCTGCAAACGGCCCGCGGGCCACAAGTTTGAGACCCTTGCCTTACACAGAAGTAAGTCCTCAGTATTGCTGGGTGTGGCCCCAAAACCAAAATATTAATTAATCAAAATTTTAAAATAATAATTACACCCAAGCTGGACACAGCTGCTGAGCAACACAAAGTATAGTCCACAAACAAAACAAATCAAAAGCCTTAAAACCATTCTGGTAACCAGGCAAAAAAGATGGTTACTTGGAAACAGGAATTGCCCATCATCCGAGCTTCCAGTCTACTGTCTCTTGATTGATTGGCTCCAATTAGCAATGGAACTTGCATTTGTAGTTATAATGGGTGTCCAAGACCTTAGACTTTAGAAGCTGATTGTTGAGTCCAAGTATAGGTTACTTATAAACTCTTTGATCCCCAGTTCCTTTGCACATCAATTTCTTTACCAGTACAATGGGATTAATGGATAGAGTGAAAAGTTGTGGGTAACATACTTGGAGGCAGTTCCCTTCCCTGTGTTCATCAGGGCCATCCCAAATTCAGCCCCCTTTTAATGTGATGGCATAAAAGACAAACCAAATGAAAGAATGAGAACCAGCTCTGTGGGTGTTTGCGTGTGTGTGTGTGTGTGTGTGTGTGTGTGTGTGTGTGTGTGTGTGTGAGAGAGAGAGAGAGAGAGAGAGAGAGAGAGAGACAGAGAGACAGAGACAGAGAAAGAGACAGAGAGACAGACAGAGAAAGAGATAAAGACAGAGAGATAGAAGGAGACAAAGAGAACATTAGACCCAAGCTCTTAAAACTCAGAACCATTTCTTTTTCATAGCCTCCAAAAACTCAAATCTGGTCCTTCTTGTCAGAAAGAAAAGTAAAAGCACATAAGAAAGAGAATTGGGGGTACAGCAGCAACCCTCATCAGCCTGAGGATCCCCTTGAGGGTAGAACAAAATAGTAGGTGTGGAATTATTATGTCAAGCATCAAGTAGTTAGCTATTGTGTGCCCTGAGCTGCCCTTTCTTGTCCAGGTTCCCCACCCAGGCTCTCCCTAGCCAGCCTGTCCACTCCCATCCTTTTTGGCTCTCAGCTACACTGGAATCTCAACTAACTCCCAAAAAGGACTTGGAGCACAGCACAAATGGTCCAAAGGTGACTTCCAGGGCCTCAGGCAGCTTCTCCAGCCCGAGCCCTTTTTCCCTGGAAAGAGCTAGCTGCTGGGAAAGAATGTGAGTGGGAAGTTTAGATTCACTGAATCTGCAGTACTAGCTAAGAGTTTATTTACTCAAGGCCAGGCCCCATCACTGAAGATTTATGGATAAGCCTGGTAGTCCCCACCCTAAGAGGCAGAGTTTAACTGAGACAATCACAAAGATAAGACAATCAGACATCAGAAAGAATCTGTATGTGGGGACAATAGAAGAACCAGAGAAGACATCCTGTACCTGCCCCACTAGTGTGAAAAATTTCAACACACTCACATCTCTTCATCTCAAAACTTTTAAATATTACAGAGTCTATTATTATCAAGAGGCACAAAAAGCCCATATCACTCTCTCAAGATCCTTAGCTAAGTCTATTGAAGACATCATGTAATTTTCATATGAGGATGCCATCATGTGAATCCATTTTTGATAAGTGTCAAAACATTTTGGAACAAGTGTCTGGGGAGGTTGGGACAGGTATAGAACCCATGCCATGCAGGAGCCCATGAAGGAAGCTGTCTGACAGCACTTAAGACCTTTGGGTCAGTGTTGTATGTAGCTGACCCCAAGAAAAGTGGAGTTTCTCAGTTTAGGGCAACAGTAAGCTCATTACAAAAGAAGGAAACTAGGTCTCCATCTCTGCTCTTGGTCTTTCTTTGCAGAAAAGAATTTCAGATGACAAGAGAAGTAAAAAGTTTTTTTGAGTTCAGTTTTCTCAAGAAAAAGTGCAATTCTCCAGAGAGGAAAGAGGAGAGAGGAAAGCAGAAAAGGAAGCTCATGTCCCACAGGAGGGTAAAGGCACCCCTAAGGTTGTTGTCAGGGGAGATGGTACCCCCAGAGTTGGGATAGCAGAGTCCCACTGGAATGTACGACAAGACAAAGAAAAGACATTGTGCTGCCCAAGCTGATGCGGGTGACTCTGGAAGGGAGCTCCTTGTGCACTGCTAAGAATCTGGTTTGGGCCATTTCCAGTGGTTCTCTGAGCAGAGAAGAGGTGTCCCCAGCTGTTAGAGAGAAAAGAGTTTGAGTGTTCATGATGGATCTTCTGTACTTGGGGTCTTACCAACTCTAAAAAGCCACTGAATGTTTTAGACCATGGAGGGAACATCTAGCCAGTCACTGAATTTGGGTTGGATTCCAGAAGTTCCTGTTGTGCATACTCCCTCTACTGTACCTGTGCAGCACTTCTTCTGCCCCATGGTGCTGGGGCAGCCCTTGCACTTACCTTTTACAGTTTGGAGTCATAATGGGAAAGGTGGGGCCAACAGCTGAGAGTGTTCAGGGCAACTGAGCAACTGCTGATTAGCAACCAAGATTGAATTATCTGACCTTTAGGAGGGGTCCTGCACCACACCCAGAAGTACTTGGAAACTACTCTGACTCTGCTTAGGGGTTTACAACTCACAGTGTGCAGAGACAATGTGGTACTAGTGGTCGGCTACAGCCAAGGTAAGCCTTAACCCCAATACTATCGTCTAACTCCATCTGGCTATTGGTCAGATCAGTTCTGAATAATGATGATTGGTTCCATTTTCTCATCTGTGAAATAGAGTGGAAGTGGGGTCTTGAAAACATAAAAAGCAACACCCAGTTCCTGGCAAATCCCAGATCTGTACCGCTGAGTAAAGAGAAAGGAGCAGCATCTGAGAAGGAAATGTCCAGTTGCTCACCCACCCTGTCTACAAGGGCCTTCACCTCCTAGCCTGGCTTTACATCCCTACTCTGGCACTGTCTCCCTGAGTACCCAGTCCCCCACCCCTCAGCCTTGCCCTTACCCCATTTCTCCTTCCTCAAGACCCTCCACTCTCCTCCCTGGAGATGCACTTCAGGGTCTACCCAATGCCTCTGCTCTGGTGAGTCCTGAGCCTCGGAACCTTCCAACACATCCCAAGTCTGCCTATTATCAGGAACTTCACTGAGGACCCTGAAAGTCAGGCTACTGGCCCTGCACCTGTGTATTTAGAGTGTAGGAACCTACCCCCATCCCACCCCCACCCCCACCTCCACACAGGGCTCTCTTAGAGCTTCTTCTAATCTCTGTACTTGCTACAGGGGAGATGAGGGAAAGAATAGGCAAGCTCGCTACTACATGCATGCTTCTCTCCCTCTTGGTCTGCTCAAAACTTTCTTGTTTCTACTTTCCATCTCAGCCTAGTTTTCCTTGCTCCTTTGGTTTTGTTTTTGTTTTGTTTTGTTGTGTTTCGTTTGAGGGAGTCACACTCATTGGTGCTCAGGGCTTACTCCTGGCTCTGCAGTCAGGGATCACTTGGGGAACTGTGGAGTGCCCAGGATCAAGTCCAGGTTGCCCGTGCAAGGCAAATCCCCTACCCACTGCACTGCCTCTCTGGTCCCATATGGCCTGCTCCTTAGTGGAAGATGTGTGACTTTACTGCCATCATGGGAAGTAGGAAGCATCAGTTTTGAGTTTATCTTCTCTCTAATCTTAAACCTATTTGTGGCAGAGAATTCAGTCCTGGAGAAGTACTTTCTCCCTTGGTACTGAACCCACTAGAATTCCCCCTTAGGTGGATGAATAGGAAAAAAGAAACCAGGGGTTGGCCAAGATGTGGGCCAAGTGTGAGCACAGAGGAAGTGAAGATCTTTGTGTCAGTTTATGGGATCCTTGTAATCAATTTATAGATTCTGTGGGATCTATAACTTATATTCGATGGGATCAGTTTATGAATTTTTGGGGTCAGTCAATGGGATCCTTGTGGTCATCCTGAGGGACCCTATGATCAGTCTGTGGATCCTGTGGTCAGTCTACAGGATCTTTGCAGTCAGTCTATGAGATCATAGTGGCTAGTCTATGGGATCCTTGTGGTCATTCTACAGAATTTTTGTGAACTGTCTCTGATATTAGTCATAGAACTGCTCAGTTGCTGCAACAGACCAGTACTAGCCAGCTCAAGTTCACCATAACAAAGGCCCATTTTTTACTTGGGTAATATTTCCTGGAGTCAGGTACTGCTCCTATCAATTCTGGTAACTTCCATGTCTGTATGGTGTTAGCCTTTGTGGTCACCAGCAGGAGAAGGAGGAAGGAAATAAATGCTGCCTCAACTGTCCATTGGAAAGGGTTTCCCAAATCTCTTCACCACAGAGCATTGACAAGCAGTAGGCATGAAGTCCAAACCTGACCTCAGGGGAAGATGAGGCATGTAGAGGGGACATGTGGGTATTTGCTCCTCAGTACCACCTTTGTCACGATTATTAAGGTGATGGGATAGTCTTGTTCCCTGTCTTCATTTCAAAGAGATTCAGAAGCAATGGACCAGGTATATAAAATATTCATAACAAGGCTCTGTGATGTCACTTAGCCCCATAATGCTTCATTTTTTCTTTGGCCAAATGGGGGTACTCTCAAACTTTTTCCCTAAAGATGAAGTTCCCTAAATCCACACAGCAGGAAGTGTGTGGTCTGACTGTCTTTTGTTTTCCTCCACCAATTCCAAGTTCTCATAATGGGAACTTGGTCGAGATTGGCTCAGAAAGCCACCATAGGTCACTATGTAGACCAGTCAGTCAGGAAGGTGTCACAAAACACCACCTCTTCCTTCTCCCTGCCTGTACCTTTCACAAAGATAAAGGTGGGCATTGATACACAGGGAAAGAAAATGTTGTTGGTCAATGAAGTAATAACACTGCCCAAAATATAACCCATATACATTCACTGGCTTACACAAGATCCGAGGTTTTCATGTTTCCATATGCAACATGCCTTGAAATAGGGCCATCCCAAGTGAAGTATCTATTGATAGACCTGCCCTTGAGCCTTTCAGGCAGGTCTTACAGCACCTATATTCCCATGGACTATGGCAGCTCTGTACAGTCTCCAGGTACTTCTGGACTCTTTCTCATCCAAGTCACATCTCCTTGAGATTGTGGCTCTTTGCTCAGCTTCATCTTGGCTCCTCTGCCCTTTGTATTAATTGTTCTTGGTCTCCACATTGTACATCACTGGTTCTTTCTACTGGGCTTTAACTATGCTTGGCCTGCCATCCTATGGTATCTCTCTACCTTCAGGGTGTCCTCAGAGAAGTCATTTCATGCTGTGAATTCAAGCCTTGTTGATCACCTTCCTGATAGGACCCATCTCAAATGCCCATGTATTCTCTACAATCACATAGATGTTGGGACATTTGCCCATGGCTAAGCTTGTTGGCTCAACATTGTATGAGTGTAGCCTCTCCATCAATCCCAGCAGTGATGCAACACAGTGATGATGGCTACAAGGTGCTTGTGGACAAGGAAAAAAGCATAGATTTGGTAATGTCAGCAGTTCAGTAGGCCCTTGCCATGTTGTGTTGGCAACAACCAAGACCTTACCAGAAGAAAACCTCTCTCTAGGGCCCAGGCAGCTAAAGAAAAACTTCCTACAACCCCGAATGTCATAGATAATTCTGACCTTAGGATAGGATGCTGGAAGAGAAGAAGTCTTTGTTAGTCCCTCCTCCTGGGCACAATGCAGTATTCATACTATTCCCCTCGGGACTAGGGAAGCACTTTAGGCTCAAGAAAGACCCATGCGTCATCATAATTGTGTAATATGGCTGCCCTCTTTCCGCCCCACCCCTAACATATCCTGGTCTGGGAAGATAAAGCTGTGGGATGCTTTAGTAGTGCTGACCATCATCAAACAAGCTTCCTCCTGCTGCCTTTGATTTGCCCTTCTGGGGAGCTAGAAAGCTAGGGACCACTTCCTTCCCTTATTCTCATCCCACCCCCATTTTTTGCCACTGTATAAATCCTCAACCAAACACCTCAAACGAACTGGCACAGATGCTACTGAGAAACATCCAGTGGCAAGAAAGCACAGCCTTTGAAATTTAGCTGCTGGGAGTTTTGAATCCCTTAGCAGAAGTGATATCTCAATCTTCTTAATCTCTCCCAATTCCAGGTTTTCTTTTTGTTCTGTCTTCTTTGATGTTTAAAATAAGTGTTAAGGACATCACTTTATGGGGTTAGTGTCAGGCTTCAGCGACTCTGTAAACAGTACCTACTACCACATTAATAGGCAGTATACTTCTATATACTGTATTCAATAAAGGCAGTATACTTCTGTAATGCCTAAGCATATTTGGTGAGATAGGTGGACCTTGAGCTACAGAAAACTGGGAAATTTCATAGTAAGATGCCTTATTCTTTATATAAGGGTAGGAAATTGGATCCACCAATGAGAAAGTTTTCTGCTAAATCAGACAACCAGGACATTGCCAGCCTGCAAGCCACTAACTGCCACTTTCCACAGAAGGCCAGGAGATACATGGTGAAAAAGTAACTCTTCAGACCACTGAACCAGTATTCCACAGATCTGGGATCTAAACCAGTACCTTAGTTCCACAATCCTTGTCCTGACCACCATTCTCTGCCCCCTGCATCCCCATGCAGGGCTGAGAGTGTGTTTTCCAGGTAGCAGAAGGTAGTGAAGTAGGGTCTGGATGAGCCTGTGAGACTTATCTGACATCACAGAGATAATGATTATGTGTAGAACACCTGTGAGAACCTCTGCCCATGAGTTCTCTCTGTTAGATCCTGAGACTTACTGAGATTTTTGCTGAAAGCCTACAGTGGCCAGGCACTATACTAAGCTCATGGAATGAATGAAGCTTTGAGTACAAGGTATGAATACATAGAGCAAATCCCTGTCTGAAGTTTGAAGGAGAGAATAAGATGACAAATGACCAGTAGCAAGCCCTGAGAGTCAGCAGGCAGAACTGAGTTTTGCAAGGGTGTAGGGGGAGGTACGAGAGTACCTAGGGATATTGATGGAGGAACGCTATGGTTGTGGCATAGAGAATGCCTGAAACACCATCAATAGAAGTATGGTGAATCCCAGTGCTGAAATACTGTAAGGCAAGAAAAGTTAGAACGAACAAGGAAGCATGAAGCAAAGGAAAGTGCTCACAGCTCCAGAAGGACTTTGCTTACTACAAACCAGACTATAGGAATTGCAGTCACTCCTGTCCAGCAGTAAGGATAGTCACACCTATCCAGCAGTAAAAACAAATACACCTGTCCATCAGTAAGGATAGACATGCCTGTCCAGCAGTAAATTCTGTCACACTTGTCCAGTAATAAAAACAGTTATACCTGACCAGCAGAAGGATCAGTCACACGTGTCAACAAGGAGAGCAGTCACACCTGTCCTGCTGATTCTCTGTGCAAGGTGCTCTGTGAGACTTGTTTCCTGCACTTCCTCAGGAATCCTTTCTAACCATTGCAGGCCAGCATGGTAATCTGCCTCCATTTCACACCTGAGGAAACCAAGACCCACAGAGGTGGTAATTACCAGCCAAGGGGGCAGGAGTCGGCTGTCAGAATCTCTGCTACTAAACATCATTCCCTTGGCTTTGCACTGCCTCTGGTGTCTTGAATCTCAGCCAAGTTCTTAGAAACATCTGGAATTCTTGCAAAGGGTTTTATCATTAAATATGGGCAATTTCACCACAGCCTCTCTGGGCTAGACTGGTGGCCCCAAATTTGATCCTGCACCCACGGAGGGTGTGGGGGAGGCACACCCAGCAATGTTGTGGAATCATTTGAACCTGAAGTTTGCCAGGATTCTAACCCAGATGCCAAGTCTGCTCTCCAGCCTTTTGAACCAACTCCCTGAGCCCTCCAGCTCTGCCTTTGGAGGCGCTCAGCCACAAGCTTACTGGCACAGCCCCCCACCCAGTCGGAGCCCTCCCAGTGGCCTTTACATCACTGCTGACCAAGCCAAAATCCTGGGATGTGTCCTGAATCTAAAGCCCGGCCATAGGCTTTCATGAAGCTGCACCTCTTTGAGAACTTCCTGTCCATGACCTTGCTTGTCCTCTATCAGCTTTTCCAGAAACTTGCTCTTAGCTCTTCTGCTTCTAGGGGCTGGAGTCTATGGTCCCCCAAAAGGAGGTAATATTTTTAAGGTTATAGATGTAGAGAAGCTTCTAGTGCCCAGATTTCTTGAATCCCAGTGTCCAGAGTCACCTGCAATATAAATGGAATCAAAGGTCAGACCATGTGTGTGTGTGTGTGTGTGTGTGTGTGTGTGTGTGAGAGAGAGAGAGAGAGAGAGAGAGAGAGAGAGAGAGAGAGAGAAAGAGAGAGAGAGAGAGGAGAGAAATCCTCTCCTACTGGGCAGCACTGAGCTTCTCTCCCTGAGCAGATTGACTAATCACCTCTGTGTGCCTCAGCAGAACTTAGGGAGCCCAGCCCAGAGGAAGGAGCAGATAGGAGACAGACATGGTCTCTGCCATTAATGATCTCACAAATAGCCAGTAATAAAGCAAGCATGACTACACTGGATGTCACGGAGAGGTGCCCAGTGGCCAGGGATCTTGTTTGAGGCATCATCTTTTGTCCAGGAGCTCAGGAGAGATCATCCAAGAAAGGCAAGTTTCTAGTGGCCCAGAACAACATGAGGGGTGAGAGAGTCAAAGCATCTGCAGGCAGAGGAATTTCATGTCTATCTAAAAAGGGGCTTGGGAGGGAGAGTGGCAGTAGATTTAGTGACAGATGGGTCAAAGCAAATGGATCCGAAGGTGCCAAGACCCAAATCCCTCAAGAGTCCTAAGCTGATACTCTTCTCCAGATAGGTATGTGGCTTCTATACAACATGGTTGTATAGAAGTGGCATAAATTCTATCACCGGTTCCCACATAGACCAGAACACCAGACAGACCCTTGATGGACAGACACCTGTTAGCTGTGTCAAGAGGTAACTTCCAAGTTTCCGTATGGTGCTGGTAAGCTGACACTGCCATCACTGTTGTTTTCATTATCACCATCATTATCTCTGATCATGTGGTATAATCAGAGAAAGTGGTCAGTCCCTCTGGGCTCCTGCTTACATTTATGACACACACCTAAACACTACTGATGTTATCTCATCAGAGCCTCTCAAGAACCCTATTAGGCAGCTGTTCTCTCAACTGACAGATGAACAAAGAAGAAAGGAGTTCTCAGAGAGGCAGCATAAGTGGTCCAAGGTCACTCACCAAGCCGCAGAGGGGAAGCAAGTCCAATTACATTCAACACACTGCCCTCTGCAGCACAGAGAAGATGGATCGTGCTGAGCAAGTGTAGGTTGTAAATTTTGTCTCTTCTCTCCTACTTAGGAAAGTAGATTGGGTTGCAAGGCAGGGAAAATGATGTCATGGCAGCAGCAACCTTGAGCCCACTTTAATGTATTAGAAGAGGAAGTATTAGTCTAAATATCAGCCTATTATTACTAGAATGACTGCTAACTTGAGAGTTCTCAAATGCATGGCAATAGGTCCCCAACTATAAAGGCCCTAATTATTTCACAGGGTTCTACCCAGGTGTTCTAATATGCTCATAAAATATCCTAGCTGTGATCATGTGTGATTGTCAGTGACCTTTCTCTCACCATGTCACCTTCCACTTGTTTCTGCCCAACATCCATGATGAAAATGCAGGCTGAGAAAAGTGCATCCTGGGAACCGAGTGAGCCATATCAACCCATGGTGCATGTTGGATTACATCAGCCCTCTTTTCTTCCTGAATTACATCTCTTTCCCAGTTCCTTTCCCTTCCTGCACCAGCTGTGAGACAACAAATGCCACATTAGTGGGCGAGCTACTTCAAAATCAATTTGGGTACCCTAAAAGACTATCCTGTATTTATTAGTGAAAAGTCTAGACTTTATTGAATATTTCAATAGTAGCATCCAAACCTTCTCTGGGTATGATCTACACAATGTTTTCACTGAGACCCTCCTCTTAGATAGGAATGAGGGTGAAATGGGGGCAGGTTCTAGGAAGGAGATAAAGGCTAGTATCATTTATGCTATACCCAAGAGCACATTTTTTCCTAATGGTGTGGGTTGTTGTTTAAAAAAAGTGGGGGGCCTACAAATACATCAAACTGAAATGGCCACAGTTAGATCAAAGCAGAATCAAAACCAATGTGAATGATGTGCATTAATGTCCTGTGGCTTCTGGAATAAATCACTCCAAACTTTGTGACTTCAGCAAACATGTATTGTCTTACTGTTGAGGGGCTGGAGATCAGATGACTAATCTAGGTCTTCAGGGCTCATTTCTTCTGTAGGTTCTGAGAGGAAACCCTTGTCTTCTCCAGTTCCCAAAGGCTCCTGCATTCCCTAAGATCCTGGCTCTTCTCTCTCAAGACCTCTCTGCCTCTGACCTGTCCACTTCGATTGACATTGGACCCACTGATATAATCCAAGATAACCTCCCATCTCCAGGTTCTTTGAATAATCACAAAACTTAGCTACAGATACCTTTGAGCATGTAGGGACAGCTCAAAAATTAGAGGTGTACTCCTCAACAATTCAAAGGGCAGTGCCTGGCTTTGCAGACTGCACTGTAAGATGACACCCAGCTATTAACCCAAAAGAAAGGCATTCCCCCATCTTCCTCTTTCCTTTAAACTTCTCCCTTTGATATTTAAAAGTCCACTTGGATTACTTGATCTTTCCAAACTGATGAATTGGTATTGGTTTAATAAAGAAAGAGAGTTTGGCTTGCCAGAGAAGCCACTGACTCCATGATTCTTTCCTGACTGGCCTGGTATATTAATTCTCTACTACCCTGCTTCTTCATACCTGGCCACCTGAGAGTTAGAAATATGTGTGTGTGTGGGGGCGGGGATTTCACAATATGGAGATTTCTTTTTTTTTTTTTTGGTTCTTCAGGCCACACCCATTTGATGCTCAGGGGTTACTCCTGGCTAAGTGCTCAGAAATTGCCCCTGGCTTGGGGGGACCATATGGGATGCCAGGGAATCGAACTGCAGTCCTTCCTTGGCTAGCGCTTGCAAGGCAGACATCTTACCTCTATCCCACCTCGCTGGCCCCGGAGATTTCTCTTATACTGCACCAAAGAAGTGGCCTTCCACATGTAGATGAGAACTGCTGCAGGCGTCTTCCGTCTCAGCATCTCTAGTGGGGAGCAAACCCTTCAACAAGAGGAAAACGGGTAACACAAGTGGTCGAATATGAAATATGAAATAATGAAACCACACACAGAGTATGTGGAGTCAACACATCTTCTGGCAGGAGTGTGACAAGTTTAATTTTTTGAGCAGGGGAATTTATAGGGGTAAAATTAGCCATAGGTGAAGAATAATTATAATCACAAAGCAAAGTACAACAGTAACAATACCTAAGCTATGGGTGTGACTGTAAAAATTCTAGGTTACAAAGGAGAAGGTTACAACTCAAGGCAACTCTTTACAAGATTACTTTAAATGCAAAATTAGGATTAGGAGGGAGTAGAAAATATCTAGGAACTTGATCTTTACTGGGCTGGACTCTATTGTTTTAGGGGTCAAGTAAAGAAAGAAACCAAATCTGCTAAAATGAGTTTCCCTATTTCTAAAGGAGAGTCAATAGTCAATAGCCAGGATCTGCATTCTGGTTACACCCTTGATTACCAGAAAATGCAGCTGTAAGGACATATTTAAAAAGAGAGAAAAGGTATTGTCTTTGCTTTTAGGGCTGGCTATTAATCAGAAAAGGGGTTCTATTAGTAACCTTTGCTGCTGGAATTTCTGAGCCAAATTATTTGATAGAAGCCATAATTTTGCCTGATATTTACAAAGGAGAGTAGCCAAATACCGACTGAAAATGTAATGCCAAGCATCTCTTTGGAAATTCCTCAACCATTCACGCAGGGGAAAAAGGCTTCCACAGCGGGCCTTTTGAGGAACCCCATAAGGGTTATTTTAGTTCTCCCCACCAGGAAAATCTGAGGATACATTTGGTGGGCTGAGCCTCCCTAAAAGTTTATGTATGCTGTGGCAAGAACAGAGCCAAATTCTGTGCTATGCATCATCAGAAGACTTTATCTCTTTGGGTGTTGTGAGTGTCCCAAGTACTATCCCAGTATACCCCCAGATAGTCTAATAGCAGGCAAAAGAGTGGGGTCAGCTCTGTGCATTGTCCTCCTCCACCTCTTTCTTGTGAGATCAAGACAGTCATGCTCCATCCTCAAAAGCAGCATAATCCAGAATGATGGTGCGATAGCCCTGGCCCTGGGGTTCCATCTCTAACCAGATATCATACAGGCATTTGCTCATGTCTCATGTGCTCAGGAGCTCGCTAATCTGCCTGCCTGCCTGCTCTGCCCAGATCATCATATTTTTCTCAATACTTCATAATTCTCCTTCCTGTCTTCCCCACTTAACTGGGCTCTTAAAAAGCAATGGGGCTACCATTCTGGGTATTTACTATCTTAAAAAATAATGGCTTTTAGAGCATTGGATAGATAATACAGTGGGAAAGATGCTTTCCATGTATACAGCCAGTCTGGGTTCAATCCCTGCCACCACATATGGTTCCCCAAGTGGTCCCAGAGCACAGAGCCTGGAGTAAGCCCTAAGCATGACCAAGTATGGCCCCAAAACCAAAGAAAAAAATATTAAGTGAAAATAAACAAAAAGCTTTGTTGAGCATGTACCATATTTTAGGTGCCATAACTGAGCATATTGGGGATGGGCCCATTGATTTTGTCCACAGTCCTTTTAGGGAAGCAGTCTCAGTCTTCATTTCATTAAAAGAAAAAGTCAGAGATTTAGAAATCTGGTAGGGCACCCTGTTTGAAACACAGTTGACTAGCTTCAATCTTTGGCACCATAGAGGGTTCCCCCAGACCCTACAAAGCACTGAACAGAGCCCTGGTATCGCTGAGTGTGGCGCACGCACACACACACACACACACACACACACACACACACACACACACACACAAATTACTCAGCAAGGAAGAGCAGAGTTTGTCTTCTACTGTAGTTTAGGCTCTAAGACAATTACCTGAGACAGAGGCATGGACATGCCAGCCTGCCATAGGATCTTCTTAAGAAGCACTGAATTAGGGAGAGGCTGAGAGGTAACATAGGCTAAGAGAAACTCCACCATACAGCCTTAAGACCACGAGTCTAATGTGTGATCCCATAGCATGTGAGCCTGGCATTCTTGCTGCCTGTAGACCTGCCACTAACTGTGCTAGCACTTCACTTAGAGTGCTTAAAACTAGCCACAGTGAGCACAAGAAAAGCAACAGCGGTGAGCAAGGCAAAGAATCACAGATCCAAAAGTCAACTATGGGAAGAGAAAACTGCCCTCAGCAGGGAAGAGAAGGTGGACCTTTCCCTGCTTTTCTGCTTCTGGTGGTGATGTTAAGGCCTTGCTCACCCTCTCTGAGCCTCAGAGTGGGACTTGCACAGGGCAAAACAGCCTTGCCCTGACACTGGTGTTCTCAGTTTTCAACTCCAGGAGCCTGTTATGCCAACTCTCCCAGCGTTGACCTAAAGGCATCATGCCCATGAGCAGTGGTGGCCACTATCACGTGGCCACATCCAGGCAGCTGCCTCAGGCTCCCCAGGCCCCTTCACGTGGCATGGCCAGCATCATCTATACCCCCGGGGCCTCTGTGGAGAATGCAAGTGGCGGCTGGCAGCCGGAGCATGTGCTGTTTGTGCGGTTTCTACTGAGAACAGTTTCCCATTTCAACCTGCCAGTTCCTTAAAAGCATTAGGCTGAGGTTTTGCTGAATGACTCCACTCTATTTTCATAAAGGCGTGGAGGGGCTCCTCCTGGGAGCTGAGCCCAGAGCAGAAATTCCACATGAATTAAGGGTAGATGGAACTTGGAAGTCTGTCTCCTGGAGGAAATATCATTTGTTTGGGAGGAGGTGAAGAAAATGGAGGAAGTGATACCCAGAGGGTAGAAAGGGTTTCCTTCAGTACCCAGAGAGGCCTGACACCCTTTCTCTCTCTGGGCCTCAGTTTCCCCATATGATGACTTTGGGAGCCTCTTCTGGGTTCTAGGCACCACCAGGTTTCTTCTTTAGATAGTTGAGTAGAGATTCAAGATTCAACTCACAGTGGTAGCTATCCTGGTATGGCACTTGAGTGATGTCCTAGACATGTTTCAGTGGTCTATCCTAAAGACTGTAGTAATCCTCCAAGTGGCTTCACAATCTATTTTGCAGAGGGGGAACAGAAGCAGGTGAGGAGGACTCATTTGACCATGCTCACTGCACCGTGGTCAATTGATCCCTGACCATCTGGCTCTGAACCTATTCTGCAAACACTCTCAAAATAAAACTTTCTATTTAAGAAACAGACACGTACTGAGCCAATCGTAGTAGGATTGTCTTGGAAGCACCTGGTTTCAATGTTGAAGCCATCATCCAAGGGACTTCAGAGATATAACTGAAGCCTCAGTTTCCTCATCTTGGGAAATGGGATTCTAAGATCCACATTGCAAATCTCCCTTAACCTGTGAGAAAGTAGAAATAATGACTGTTTGGTAAAGAAGCTTGGGCCCTTGAGAGATGATCTAACAGAAACAACCATATCATCATTGTCATAGTTATTATTTTAGTATTCCAGCAAAGCTCTATCTCTCTACCCATCACAGAGTGGACATTACCTTCTTAATAGCTTTAAGTCCTAGTGGACCAAACTTTACTGCCAACCCCCACATAGTGTCTGCTTTTCTGTACTATCTGAGCATCAAAGAAGCTTCTCATGTTTTATCTGCCCTGGTTTTCCTGTTCTCACTTGTCTCTTCAGTTATGGAAAGCACCAATGAGTATCTATATGCCCAGACTCCAGTCTACATGTAATTTCTGTGCTCTGCCTGGATCCATCCACCCATGCTTTGAATCCATTCACTTAATTCACTTACTTTTCATTACTCTCTCACAACTCCCTCACTTTCTCCTATTCTCTGCACTGTGCTTCACCATATGGTAAAGCACTAGATGCTGGGGTGCTCCTTCCACATAGTCTAGGTCTTCCCCAGAGGCTTCAAATCAGCTCTTCCTGACATGAACTTTGCTCCCACCTCCCTAAGTCCCTTCTAAACACAGTCACCAGGATCTTTTTGAGATCTGCTTTAAATCCCCCAAACTGCTTCCAGTGGTCAGAGATATGAAACATTGCATTGTTTTTAGGGCCTTGGGGAGGTTCTCAGCCATCTGCCTTACCTTGTGTCTATTCACACTGCCCAATTGCTGCAGGCCCTTTGTCTGGTTTCTCAGATAAGCCAGGCTCATTCCCACCATAGAACCTGTGGGCCAGCAGTGTCCCTGCATGCAAACTTTTCCCCTTAGCTTGCTCCTGTGTCTGACCTTTTGACTCAGGTTTCAGCCTAAGTGATACCTTCTCTGGAACCTTTACCTGCTACTTTCTTTTTGTTGTTGTTGCTTTGTTTTGTTTTTTGTTTTTCGGGCCACACCTGTTTGATGCTCAGGGGTTACTCCTGGCTAAGTGCTCAGAAATTGCCCCTGGCTTGGGGGGACCATATGAGACACCAGGGGATCGAACCGCAGTCCTTCCTTGGCTAGCGCTTGCAAGGCAGACACCTTCCCTCTAGCCCCACCTCGCCAGCCCCACCTGCTACTTTCTTAAAACATGTTCCTCTACACTCCTTTTACTTCTCTGCCAGATAATTTGTTGGGTATTTTTTCACAGCCTTTATAATTTGACATTATAATGTTTATTTCAATAGTTTTCTCATTCACCAGTTGCCCCTTTAGCTTGAAGGACTTTAAAGGCCAAGACATGTTATTGTGGCTATAGCTGCAGTTTTCTCCCAGGGGTATGGGAAATGAGCACATTAAAGTGCTTGATAAAATACTTGCCAGATTAATCTAGAGTGTGTGACTGAAAACAAGTTAATCTTTCAGCCTCAGTTTCCCAATTAGTGAAAAGAAAGAAGAGATAGGTCAGATCAATGAACTGTTCTGATTCTGACTCTAGCCTCATAATTTCCTATCAAGATGGAATGGATGGGTGGGTGAATAGATGAATTTGTGGAGGAGTGGGTGAATAATGGATTATTTGGTCTAAATATCTAACTGACTAAATAATGTAAAAAAAAGTGCATGGTTGGTAGGTTGATGAATGGATGATGGATATCTGGATGGGTAAATAGATAGATGATGGGTAGGTGAGTGAATTGAGAAGGTGGATGGATAAGTGAATGAAAGATAGATGGATGGATGGGTAGATAGGTATTTCACTGCAATCATGGTGGACAAATATTTGGGCATGTGTCTGGAAAGACAGATGGTCAGATGAATAAATGACTTTTAGACTTTTAATAAAGCCACCTAGGAAAAAGGAAGTAATGGAGACAGGGAAAGGAGGGAAAGACATCTCTATGGAAGTCAGTTTTACCTACCTGTGAGCATGATATATCTCCTCCTTTCTCTTCCACTTACCCCCCAGACCCACTTTCCCTTTGGGTGGGTACACTGGGGAGGTGACAATAATAGCTGCCTGCCAAGAGCTCTGCCCTGGAGATAAAAGGAACTGAAGAATTGTGCTGGCAGGGTTGGTATCCCTGTCCTCTCAGGGGTAGAAATGGCTTTCCTGCTCCTTGTAGGTTCAAAGAACACTTCATCTCACAGCAAAAGTACAGCTAATGAGAAACAGATTCTCTGGCTCCAGCAGCACTTCTGAGAAACCAGGAAACAAAGGAAAGCCCCCAAAACCTGAATGTAAACTTCTACATGGCAGGGCCTTTTCCTACCTCACTCTGTATTTTTCTCTGTCTCTCTCTGTCTCTGTGTGTGTGTGTGTCTCTCTCAGGCCATGAGCTGTCTTAGTAGCAGAGGAAAAGGACTGTTGAGAAGTAGTTGGGGTTAAGATCAGAGTACCCAGAGGTGTATGAGAAGAACTTACGGGAGGGAATTCTGGGCCATGGACCTCCTAGTCAGGCTGAATCCTTTTCTTTTTAGGACTGGAAACCAAATTAGACAATTTCTAATAATATGAACATTGATCCCTTGTTCTGGGTGCTTCCTAGGAGATAGTTGTGGGGTGGCACCATGGAAATATTCTGACTTCAAGACCATAGACATGGGTTTCTAGACTCTGTGCCTCAATTTTGTCAGTCACCTAATGAACCAACTAGGGGTAATCAATGAAACACCCCAAACTCTGGAGCCTCCTGGACTCCAGATTCCTTTGACAGAATGATTGCTGTCTTTCAGTGAGATAATTCTCAGTGAGGCCAGGCAGGGTTCTAGCCTTAGTTTTACTGGGTATGTGATCTTGCACAAAGCAAGCTGAAGCAAGAAGCCTTCGATGATGATGATGATGATGATGATGATGATGATGATGATGATAATAATAATAATAATAATAATAATAAACTAAATTCAAGCTCTGGTTCTTTTCCCACTTCAGGGAGCATGAGGTCTCTCTAATTGCCTAACCCATATCTGTAACCAGCACTAACAATATTGATTTCATGGAACATGGTGTAGATTAAATGAGAAATGATGCAAAAACTTCTAGCTCTGAGCAGGTGCTTAAGGACAAGGATAAAGGCTGGTTCCCTCAAAGTTCTTAGAAGAAACAAAGCAGACAGTTCCCAAAACAAAAGACAAACCCAGACTGAACTCACAATCAAATATAAAAGAAGCAAAATTTGGTTATGGCAGTACTCTACATTCTGTACCAGAATCTTAGTCTATTCTTACAGAATTCACAGGTGGGTATTACTGCTGTTAAACACCTAAAACCAAGATTTAAACCAGTAGTTGTCTGTCCTTTTGATACCTGTAGACTTTTCAACTTTTCAACCGGTGGTTGAAAATCACTAATTTAAGGAGAGAAGATATGCTGACTCACTGATCTATAGATTTTTTTCAATAGACTCTATGAAGCTCAATATTAGTAAAGGTGAACTTAATAGATGTCAGGACATTCAGCACAGTTGACATTCCCTATGTGCCACCCCACTATGTACAACCTTCAGTGACCTCAAGGTGCCCACACTGGATGACTAGTTTTTCTCCTTTGCTCACCTCTGTTTCCAGAGTGTTATAAGGTGTTAAAGGTATTAGAAGTATATTAGTACTTCCCTTATTCAACCAATGTCTGTTGAATATTTACTCTATGCTGGGGAACTTGAATAGAACAGAGAAAAGAAGGGAAAGAAAGAGAAAGAGAGAAAGAAAGAAAGAAAGAAAGAAAGAAAGAAAGAAAGAAAGAAAGAAAGAAAGAAAGAAAGAAAGAAAGAAAGAAAGAAAGAAAGAAAGAAAGAAAGAAAGAAAGAAAGAAAGAAAGAAAGAAAGAAAGAAGAAAGAAAGAAAAAGAAAGAAAGAAAGAAAGAAAGAAAGAAAGAAAGAAAGAAAGAAAGAAAGAAAGAAAGAAAGAAAGAAAGAAAGAAAGAAAGAAAGAAAGAAAGAAAGAAAGAAAGAAAGAAAGAAAGAAAAGAAAAGAAAAAAGAAAAGGCTCCTCTTCTGGTAGAGAGAATTGAAGAATAAGAGCACACCTGTATTGCTTACTCACATATCTTCTTTATTAATCCTTTCTTCAGCTGTGTCTAAATGGGTACAAAATTTATCTTCAGGTACTTAAAATTAAGTATTTCATCTTTATGTTCTAGAATTCTCATTTACTTCTTTGGGGTCAGTTTCACTTCTCTATAACTACTTGCCTTCTTTCCTTCTCTCCAAGGCCATATTAATCTATTATTTCATAGTCTGAGGCAGAGAATACCGACATATGGGATCACACGTGAATGTGCTATCTGCATTTCCTTTGGTTGTTTACAGTCCTTGGGTCTAGGTTCTTAATGAAATGAACTGCCTGTTCATGCTTTTCACCTGAAAGTTTCTAATGACCATCTCTATACAAAGACTCTCTAAGCACTGGACGACGGAAACAGGATTATTGGAACCTGAGTGGCAAGTCCTGTCAGAAACTTGAAATACTGATACTCAGCCTCTCAGAGGCATAGATTTAGCAGACACTATAACATTTTTAGTGAGAAGCAGAAGATGCAAGAAGATTCTGAGAAAGAGGGCAGGACAGCAAGGTGAGTTTCCAAGTGGAGAAGTGGAAAAGGAAGGGGGTGGAGGACATGGCTGAACCAATCTGGGTCTCTCTGTTGGAATGAATTACCTACCAGCCAGACTGGGAACAGTACAACATCAATCATTTCCACTCCACCCTGCTCCAGCTGGGAAAGACATCCTGGCAACGTAAATGAACCTTCGGAGTCTGATTCCAAACAGGCCAAGGAATTTGACAGGAAACAACAGGAGCGAGTCACCTCGGATCTCTGTCTGGGCTTGACGTGATTGGATCTGAAATAGTGATTTTGGCCTCATTATTAAATGCTTTGAGTTGACATGGAAACGCACATGTTTGCATGCCCAGTATGGAAGGGTGAAGACAAGGCCACCGGTGGGGTGAGGGCCATCTGGGACCTGAGACCAGTGTTTCCATTTCAAGGGAGATCAACAGGATGAAGTTTCTGACGGGCCTTGCCACTCAGGTTCCAATAACCCTGTCTCCATGGCCCAGACACCTTCACCTCTGTCCTTCCTCTCCAACTTGACTATTTTTGAGCCTTGGAGATGGTTCCAAAGTGACTGTTTCAAGTGCAAAAGGAGCTATCTCTGCCAAGCACTGGTCTTGCCAGTTGCTTCACTGGCCCCAATGCTCAGCATGCCCTAGTCTGACATCACCACCCCCCCCCCTCTGCCCCTGTCCCCATCAGCACCCCCAAATAAAGAGTTGCCTCAGAGGCTGAGTACCAGACGTGCTCCCACTCACTCCCTACATTTCTCATCAACTGCTCAAAAAAGCAACAAGATCACAGCTACACAACAGCTCTCACTGTGTGGAGAACACTAGTAACCCCAGATCTCTAGGGCTGGAACCCTTGCTGTACTGATAGAAGATGGAAGATGTCAGCTACTGATCACCCACCGCAGGGGCTTCACTTTGCTCCCTCAGAAGTGTTTCCTCTTGTAGAGTCCAGGATAGGCCTGAGGCAAAACAGTCTTTGTGGCAGGCTGGGACTGCTAAATCCCCTTCTTACAACGCCCCTTCATATCTTCTTTTGTTGTTTGAAGTAGAAAGAGCTGCCTTGGATGATTGTAGCAAGAGTCTGTGAGTTGATACATGGGCATTTCTTAGACCCATTCTGAGCACCACCAGGTGTGCCGCCCCCCTCAAAAAAAAAAAAAAAAGGATACACAGGAAAGTATCCAAGGAGACAGGAAGAGTTGCAGAGAAATAAGAACTAGGAGAGAACTTTGCTCTGGGACTTGGGTGTTCCCCGACTTCAGGGATGTGGTGAGACAAGGACCAGCACCATGCTCATTCATTACATGACCTGATCCTGCTTCTGACCCTTCCCACCTGACAATAGCCCATGTCTCCTCCTTTGATCCTCTCTGAACCTACGAAGGCCTTCTGGACTCTCAGGAAGAGTCAGTCCTTTTATGAAAGGTTTCAACACACGGCTTCATCTAATTCATCTATTCATCTAATACCCATCAGATAAGAGGCTAATATCTAAGATATACACGATATTCACAGAACTTAAACATCTAACCCCATCAAAAAATGGAGAGAAGAAGAAATGAACAGTTTCTCAAAGAAGAAATACAAATGGCCAAAAGACACAAAAAATTTCTCGACATCAGTAATCATCAGGGAGATGTAAATAAAAACAACAATGAGGTACCATCTCACACCATAGAAACTGGCACACATCACAAAGAATAAGAACAATCAGTGTTGGCAGAGATATGGAGAGAAAGGAACTCTCATTCACTGCTGGTAAGAATGTCGTCTTGTTCAGCCTTTATGGAAAACAATATAAAGATTCCTCAAAAAAAACTGAATATACCCTAGGAACACAAAAAGGCCTTCTGCACACCTATATTTATTACAGAGCTATTTAAAATAGCCAGAATCTGGAAACAACCCAGGTGTCCAACAACAGATGAGTGGCTAAAGAAACTGTGGTACATATACACAATGGAATATTATGCAGCCATCAGAAAAAATGAAGTCATGAAATTTTCCTATACATGGTTGTACATGGAATCTATTATGCTGAGTAAAAAAAGTCAGAGGGAGAGAGATAGACACAGAATAGTCTCACTCATCTATAGGTTTTAAGAAAAATAAAAGACATTTTTGCAATAATTCTCAGAGACAAAGAGAGGAGGGCTGGAAGGTCCAGCTCACAACATGAAGCTCACCATAAAGAGTGGTGAGGGCAATTAGAGAAATAACTACACTGACAGCTACCATGACAATGGTAGTGAATGAGAGAAATAGAATGCCTGTCTTGAATACAGTCGGGGAGAAAGGAAATGGAGGGCATTGGTTGTGGGAACGCTATACTAGTGTGTGTGTGTGTGTGTGTGTGTGTGTGTGTGTGTGTGTGTGTAAAACTAAACCCCAAGTACAAACATGCTTGTAATCATGGTGCTTAAATAAATATTTTAAAAAGGCTTCCACCTGCATGGAAGCCAGCTAGCAGCCACCCAGCCACCTGCAGAGGGCGCTCCCTGCTTCCCCAATGTTCTGGGGGCTCCTCTCTGCCCTCAGTAACCTCAGTGTTGAGTCACTTCCACACAGCTGCTCTCCCTCTCCCTCACTCTTAACCCAGACACTTGCACAGGGAAACTAATTGTGCGTGCAGATCACAACTGTCATATAAGATGTTTGTTATCAGCTATCCTCAAACTGTGTTCCTGGGAAAAATCATTCTGTAGAATGTTAATGGGGTATTATGAACAAAGGGATTGCCTGAGTTTAAACTATTTGGGAATCATTGATTTAGGTAAAAAACTATATGGGTTTATTTCTTCCAAGACATACCAAGTGATGACATGCTGAACAGTTTGGTAATGCACCGAGGCCAGTTCCTATTGGCTCCAAAGACAACTTTCTGCACCTTTTCCAATTCTATGTTCAATGACACAACATGGGTATCTTAAATCAGCTGTGGCAGAAGCATTTGCACCAGGGAAGTCATCAAACACTATGGATCTGGCAGCTGATTTCTCTTTCTTAGAGAGATGGTATTCCAGTATGTAACTGAACACCACTTCAAGGAAAGTGATGATGTAGGCAGGTTTTCCTAGTACTTTTGACTATGACGTTCCCCATCAGAGTCCAACAAAACAGCCTAGGGGGAGCTGTGGAGAGAGCACTTCTTGGAAGAAGTTTGCAAAGATCCTCTGTGTGCTTGGAGGAGTGAGAAGACATTAAGTGAGCACCTGCTGTGCACCCAGTGTCATAAAGTGCTCTTGCTCTCACCACTGCCCTGAAAGAGATCTACCTACTGTCCACATCTCGTATATGAAGATTAGATTAGAGAGATCAGATCAGACAGATCAAAGATGTTTCCAACCTTGCAAAACCTGAGCATCAGCCATTATATCTAAGGTGGGGAGTATTTGCAATAAGAGCTGCGACAGAGTTGAATAAGGGTTTTAGAGATTTGTTAAAGGATTAACTTGATAGCTAGACCTAGTATCTTGTCATGTAGATAAATGTGTCTCAACTTTCAGCCAACCATGACTGCCTTCTCACCTTTCATTCCTATTCCCACACTTCCCTCAGTCCATCCTATGAGGTGACCCCAAATGTATGCCACTGTGCTTTTCTATATGTACATGATTATTTTTCACTTGTGGTTCCTTTTGTAATATTCTTGGGGCCCCAGTTAAAAACATTAACCTAGCTTCCAGACATTCTAAAAAGAGGCAGAAGAATGACTAAACATATCATCAACTTATCTTCTACCCAGGTAAACACTACAGAATAATCTGAATTTCACAGTCTCATGGGCACTTCTAAAAACTGCCAGTGCCTGAGCCCTGCCTATTCCCAAAGGCAGATCTCACTACTAGCCAGTATTGAGAGTCATTGGCATGAATGAGATACTCTCTTGGGAATCAGGCTGACATTTCATTTTATGGTTGGGGAAACTGAGGCCTACAAAAGGAAGTAGCTTGAGCAGTCATGCAGCATCCAGTCACAGGAAATAGACTAAAGCTTGTATCCCCTGGCTCCAGTGTCATTCCCTTTATGCTCAGCACACAGGGTCTCTAAAGAGAGATGCTATCAGCTGACATTCAAATGCATTTGGGGCTCCTAGAGGCTGGATTTCTATTTCTATCAAGGGAAGCTTCTCTTCCCAGCAGTAACTATTGTTCTGAGCTGCATAAAGAATTCAGTGAATGGTAATAATAGTTGGAAATGATCACTCTGGACATGAACTGTGTGTTGAAAGGAGATAAAGTGATATGCATAATACCCCGAAAATCACAGTGCCCAAAAGTAAAAAAAAGGAAGAGAGAGGAAGAGATAAGAGAGAGAGAAAGAAAGAAGAAAAATGTGCCACAGAGGCAGGCAGGAGAGAGGACAGTGGAAGGGCGTGAAGGAAACTGGGTACATTGGTGGTGGGAAATTTGCACAGGTGAAGGGTATTGTGCATTGTATGACTAAAACTCAATCATGAACAATTGTGTAACTGTGTATCTCATGATGATTTAGTAATGGATTTATTTATATATATTTAAAAATTCAGTGATTGGGGCCAAAGTGATAATACAGCAGATAGAGCACTTGTCTTGCATGCAGCCGACCTGATTCTATCCCCTGCGTCCCATATCCCTGAGCCCTACCAGAAGTGATCAATGAGCACAAACCAGGAATAATCCCTGAGTACTGCCAAGTGTGGCCCCAAAACAAATCAAAAACTCAATAATCCAACTGCACTTCTACTTACACTGTGCTCTTCTTGGAGGAAGCCCTTTCTTAGGTCACCTCAAAGGGCTGTAGTTTGGGTCCCCGATATCCATGTCATTTCAGTTGCTCTCTGGAACTGCTGAGGCCATCTATCAAATGGAGATTCAGTCTACCTAGAGAAAGAAAATCCCAAAGTCAAGACAGAGTTTAGGTGATCTTCAAGCTAAGTGAGAGTCCACAGAGGCATGAGAAATAGACAGTGATTAAGTGTCTTTAGTTGAGGAAAAGTTGAAAACCCAGAAGACATCTCACAGGGTTTAATCCTGAGACAATAACTCTGATAGGTCCTTGAAGGTGATTTGAATGCAGAAATTAGCTAAGAACAAAGTGCTTGAGTTACTTGGGATTTGTTTGCTTGCTATGTTGAATGTCAAACAAACCTCAGCACATGCAAAGCGAGGCTTACACAAGCAAAGTAAGCACTCTACTGCTGAGGCAACCCCAGGGCCCTGATTTAGTTAACCTGATGGATAGCTTGGGTATGGTTCTAGCTGACCACATCTGGGAAATCCCACAGGACCCCACATTACACTGTCCTAGAAATTAGGGAGCATGCCAGCTGTTCCCTCAGACAGACCCCAAGAAGTGCTCCGCAACTCTTGGCTACAGTAAATTTACTTGTCACTCATAACTTCATCAAGACAAACTCATCAGCAAGAGCTTTCTCTGTGACACTGGGGCACCCAGGAAAAATCTTGTGGGCATGTTCTAAGACACACACCCGGGAGATGGGCAGACAGTAAAACTTGTTGTGGTGAAGTGTTCCACATGGAAAATAAAGCTCAGGGATGTGGTTAGGGAGGAGGGAAGTGGACATAGCTAATCCCAGGAACCTGAGGAACAAGAAGGCTAGGTCAGGGGGAGGAGAGAGGTTTTCTGCCAGGGAAAAAGACAAGGTGGAGGCTCCCTGATTGTATGACCAGGGTCAAGGCCTTGCTGCTCAGTATCAGAGATGGCTCGATGGATTGAGTGGTCAGTCTCATTAAGAAGCCAGATTGTTCGATTACTTAGTGAGGCAGAGCCTGTGAATAGGATTCCAGGCCAGAGCCATAGCTGGAAAGGGGAGAGTCCAGAGGGTCTCAGCCTGAACCTCACTCTTTACCACCCGTGGCTCCACCAACTCTTTACTCCTAGAAAGAATTCAGGCTTTCCAAGGAGATATTCCAATTTGGTGCTATCAAGATGAAGCAAGTTGTACAAAATTAGATGATTTGGCCAGCCAGGTTTGTTGGCAAAGATGAACATGGCTGCTCATACCCAGGAGTGCTAATGAAGCCTTTGGACTTGCAGCTCTTTGGAGATGACAGCACATGAATGAAAGGCAGGGGTAGTTATTTCAAAGACTTGCACAGGAACCTGGTGGAGAATCAGCAAGACCTGGAGGAAGCAGGATTATGGAAGATTCTTGGTGCTCCTGAGCCCCCCGCAGTGACTCGGTTCCTCTGCCTCTTGTCACCAGCCAGCACCTCTTCACTTAGATTGTTCTCCCACAGGAGATGGCTAGGCTTATTTAAGGCACTCTTAGACCTGCTCCCTGATCAATTCTCATTTTCAAAGCAAATTCACGAAAAAAAAAAAAATTGTGATTGGCCCAGACTTCTCTTCCTGCCAAGTTACTAGCCTCCCCTAGCCCTAGAAATCACTCCTGATCCCATCTATGCAGCAAAATTCATGCCTAGAACATGTGCAGCCCTCAGAAACCCCTGACTGAACAGCTTTTGAGGATTTTGGAAGGTACTTGGGGTCTTCCCATGTTTTACAAGAGAAAATCTCAGGTCCCAGGACCCTCCTCAGTTCTAGCCACTAGGAACCATTACAACACTCTGACTGAAGCTGACAACACTCCCTTTGGAGCTCTGAAAGAACTACTGGACATCTGAGTGCTGAGCATCTTTGGCCCAGCAGCATCAACCCAGGGATGGGGCAAATCAGCATTTCTACCCACTAATGATAGGAACAAAACTTGCTGTGACCTTTCCCTAAGGAAAATCTGAAATATGTACAAAAAAGTAAAACATGTGTCTATTCTTTGACTTATAAACACTCCATAAATGTATACAAAATAACCAGTCCAGGGTGCAGAGATTCATGGGCAGAGCCATGCATGAAAGCATGATTTGTAAGGGTCAACTAATGCAAGTAATCTAAATACCTGTCATTAAAGCATTAGTCAGAATCAGCCAGGAAAGTAGAAATACTTTGCAAGCATTAAAAATAATGATGTGGCTCTCCAGATATTGGTAGGGAACTTTTCCATGAGATATTCTTAATCTAAGCAGAAGGTGATTATATGGCCCATAAAACGCAATTACTTTTGTGTAAATAGTGGGAGAAATGTACTTTGAAAAAAGCTGTGGAAATATCCCAGTGGTAAAAAAAATGCAGATGATATTTATCTTTAAACTGTTTTGATTTTTCTGTTTTGCAATGAGTAGTTATTACTTCCATATTTGGAATTGTTCCCATTTTCTTAAAGTCATAAAAAAAATCCTAGTCCAACAAACCCAATGAAAGAGTGTTTTCATTCAAAAATGTTTTTATTTTTCAATTTTGTTCTAGGCCATTAATTTTAGAAAACAGAGGCTTGATTTGGGTTCCAGCAGATCCACTTGGACTTGGTTTTGTTGAAAAACAAAACCAATTTTGAGTCCATCTGAAGTGCATTTATGGGAAATTAATACTGGTGTTTGGTTGAGGACTTGGCCAATCTGGGCGTTTTGTTCCTATTCTTGGTTCATGGTTTGAAGCAGTTCAAGTTGTTCTTCAGAATTCCCACAATAACCCTGAGGAATTGAAATAAAGGCAGGGCAGGAGCCCGAATTATCCAGAAAATCATTCTTCCCCCTCTTTTTCCCTCTCCATCTCTTTCTCTCTCCGTATCTCTCCCCATCATATCTCTCTTTCTCTTTCTTTCTTTCTCTCTCCTCCATCCCTCCCCCATCATCTCTCTCTCATTGCCAGAGCAATGCTATCCTACAAAGCTGGCGCCAGGAGGAGTCTTTGTTTGTTTGTTTGTTTGTTTTTGGCCCATGCAAGGCAGCACTCCAGTTACTCCTGACTTTTCACTCAGAAATCGCTCCTGGCAGGTTCATGGGACATATGGGATGCCGGGGATCGAACCAGGGTTGCTTGCGTGCAAGGCAAACGCCCTAACACTGTGCTATTGCTCCAGCCCCGCCAGGAGAGTTGGGGGGTAATCTCAGCTTGTTTCTAGAAGACTTGATTGGGCCCACTACCCTGCCTACACACCAGGCCCCTGCATGGTCACTCAATACAGGACCACCTGGACTGTGTGACCTGTGTTAAAATTGCTGTAGTATGAGGTAACATTCCTGGTTGTGCCAGGAAAGAGTTTACTGGAGGTCAAGCTGAGTGATGACCAGAGTTCTTCATCCACAAAGCAGACTTCTAATTTTCTTTTTAAAAAAATGTATATAACGTTTGCTTTCTGATGGGTGTGAGAACTAAGTAAATCTTGCTCTTGTAGACAGGTAAGAAGCCAAGAAGCCAGTGTCTGTTTTGGGACAGAAACTTGACTTCTAAGAATTGAGCCCAGGCATTTCACTCAATCAGCCATCATCCCCAGGGGACCATAGCAGCATGAAGCTCCTTGAGGCGTTACTGGGGACCATGTAAGTCTCAGCTGGATTGGTTTTAAAGCTGGGAACCACTAAAGGGGCAAAATCTCTCACTGCACTGGGGTATCCTGCTTTACAATGAATATAAGGCTCAGACTTTCCACTTTAAAGAGGCCACTAGTGACATTGATTAAAATGCATTCCACCTTTGATGAGCTCAAAACACTATTTTTCTCCTGAAGGTCTGTGGAAATTGCTCTAAGTTGCTCCTGGCCAGACTTGTCAGTGACTTGCAAAGTTCATCCATGAAGGACCTTACTCTCATGTTCTTGTATTTTGTTGACCATTTTGATCAAATGGGATCCCATTCCCACATCATTACAACCCACTTCTCAGCCTCCTAAGCTCCATCACTGCTGGAGAGATCCTACAAAGCTTCCCTGAAGGCTTAAACTGTTCTTTATTCCTATTTACATCACTGAACACAGATTTTTTTTTTCCTTAAACACATATCCACCCATTAATCTTTGCACTTAAGGAGGGTGTGATTGAGCCCAATTTATAAATGAAGAAAATGAGGTCAAGGCATTTGAGGTAACCAGCCCAGAAGCGTTTTTGATTTGCCTAACCTAAACTTCAGTGAGGCAAAGTGTGTCCGAGTACCCCCTCAGGGCCCTAGCTGAGTTGATATCACAAATGATTGGGATAAAGAGGAGAATTAAGAAAAAGTCGGGGAGAGTCATCCCTTTGAAATGAGATGTCCTCACTTATTTTCTTATTTGGGTTTCCTGAATGTCCTGAGAGCAGATCTCTAATTCTGGGGCCACAGGAGAAGACCCTCTCAGTCTCTAGAAAATAAAATTTCTTTCCCTGGAGACAGTCACAGCTTAGAGACAGAATTTTACAGGCAACCCTGAGGACACAGACAGCATTCACGTGGTTCAGCTTTGTGCCTCTTTCACAGAATAGCTGACTTGGTTGGGAAGTGATCCTATATCCTCTAACAGCTACTCTGACCATCCCTGGTGTACACATGGAAAACGCTGAGTCTTTTTACAGGGTTCACGTGCTTAAGGATTTGGGGCTGTGCAGCAAAGTCCTGATTCTAACCCACATAAGGGAAGGCTTGCCACTGGGTTCATTGCGGGGAGGGTGAAGATGCACAGGGCGTCTGCGGAGAAGAATGTTGAGTCCCACGCTTCTCAGAATCCCTGGTGATTGTGATTGAGGTCTGGGGGTGAAGGGGATGACTCAGCTTTCCCCCTAAGGCGGGGCTACTTCCTGAGCTGTATAGTTTATGCCCAAAGCTCCTGGGCTTCCCTGTGAGACATCCACATCTGCTCATGACTTCCAAAATTGCACCATTAATGAAGTCAAGGCCTCTGCATCTTCATCTATTCATGCATTTCTTTATTTCCCACTTTGGGATTCTTTATGGGTGATGAGCGTTAGTTAGTGCTAAAAAGCCAAAGATGCCAAAGAGAGCCAGAAGCTAAAATGCCAGAAGAATGTCCTTTTCTATGAAGAAATGGGATGGTATTAGAAGTGGAAGTGACATTAGAGGAAGAGGTTCTCTTGATGAAGTGGGGATGGAAAGTCAAGAATAAGGTTTGGCTGTCCAGGGAATTATGAGGTCAGGGGTAGGTGTGGAAAAGTGTAATCCCATACAGTTGAAGGTCTTGGAAGCAGAGTTAAAAAGAAGGAGCAAAAGGCCGGAGAGATAGCATGGAGGTAAAGCATTTGCCTTGCTTGCAGAAGGTCGGTGGTTCAAATCCCAGCATCCCATATGGTACCCTGAGCCTGCCAGGAGCGATTTCTGAGCGAAGAGCCAGGAGTAACCCTTGATCACTGCCGGGTGTGACCCAAAAAGCAAAACCAAAAAAAAAAAAAAAAAAAAAAAAGAAGGAGCAAGCCTAGGACAAAATGCTGAATTTCCTGGAGAAGTGACCAAAGGAGATTTGAGGTACAGATGATGAGACCTAGTGCAAGGGCAAAAGGAGCAGTGCCACCAGAGGACTCAGTCAATTCAATGAGACTCTAGATTTTGCTGCAGACAAGTGTCCCCTCACACCCTGCTCTGCCCCTTGTGCCTCTCTTTTCTGCTCTTGGGTTACCCCCTAAGAGTTCACCTTAACATTCCTTTCAAGCTATTCTACTTGCAATGACTGACCTCAGCTTTTGGTCCTGCATAAAGTCTTTATTTAGTATTCATCTTGAAAAAACTATTTTTTATGTTGGGAGCAGAATTTTCTCTTGACCATCACTCAGTTCTGCACTTCTAAGTCCTGCCATTCTCTTGACATGGTCTCTTTTGAGAAGTTGACTATCAGGGGCAGAGAGATAAAATAGTGGGTAAGGCATTTGCCCTACATGTGGCCAATCTGGGTTCTATTTATGGTACCCCATATGGTCTCCTGAGTCCTGTCATGATTGATCCCTAAACAAAGAGCCTAGAGTAAGTCCTGAGCACCTTCAGGTATGGTTTTCAAAACAAATAAACAAAAAGTTGACATTTTTTGGCTTTGTTTTTCTGTACTTTTTTTTTGTTTGTTTTAGGATTTTGGGCCACACCCGGCGGTGCTCAGGGGTTACTCCTGGCTGTCTGCTCAGAAATAGCTCCTGGCAGGCACGGGGGACCATATGGGACACCGGGATTCGAACCAACCACCTTTGGTCCTGGATTGGCTGCTTGCAAGGCAAACGCCACTGTGCTATCTCTCCGGGCCCTGTTTTTCTGTACTTAACAGTCTTTTTACTCTGAATGCTTTTCAAATTTTTCTCTTTGGAACCAGGGAGAAAACTCAAAGAGCTGAACTGTATGCCTTGAGTGTATGGGGTATATATTTGATCCTTGGCACTGCATGCCTACCCCCCAGCATTGTCTTGCTTAGCCCTAGAAACTCTAGCTGAGACAAATATCCCTGGGAACAGTCTCCTGCCCCTCCATAACCTCTGTAAAACCCCAAATGAGATAAAATAACAGAATAAAACTCTTTTACATGAGTTTCTGCCATTTGATTAAAAAATTTCCTCCAGTATGTTTTCTCTCTTCTTTTTTCTATTTTTAAGTTCTTTGAGTTTCCTGGGTTTAAAATTTCCATTGAATTTGGAAAACACTTTCTACTTTCAAATTTTATCTGTACTTATCCTTACTTTTGGACTCTGGTTATACAAGCATTAGATGACATGATTGTCCCATATGATTTGTTTGTGACTTTCTGTCTGAATTTTATATCACATGGGGACTATTGCCACAAGATCATTTACCTTTTCTTCTGCTTTTCAGGTCCATGTTCATCCATTTTACTTCTCTGTGTGTTTCTTCATCACAATATTGCTTTGCTTTCTATAACTAGACATTTTAATAAGACCTAGAGAAGATTTTTATAAATGTTCTATCACTGGACATCTTAATAAAACCCAAATGAGCTTTTATGACCATTTGTCATAATAAACAAAGAATCTTATTTATTAATTTAATCATCTCTATCATTTTAGATCTGATTCTAATGGTTTATTTTTCTCCTGGCTGTGGGTCATGTTTTTCTTCTTCTTTGCATACCTAGGAATTTTCTATTTTGGTGACAGATACTAAGACTTTTATGTTGTTGGGTACCGGATGTTGTTGTATGTATTCTCAGGAACATTGTGTTTTGTTCTAGTGAAAAATGGAGGAATATTAGATCAGTTGTACATTTGGCGTGGGGGAGGGTCCCTTTTAAGCACTGTTATGACATATCCAGAACAGTTTTGCTGATAGATTTATTTAGTTCATTACTAAGGTTTAACCCTTCTAAGCACTCTAGTCCTTCCCTAGGAACTGGCTATGGAAAACAAAAATGATTCCCATCCTTGTGTGAGTTTTGTGAATTGTTTGACTTAGAACCTTCTAGCATGTTCTCTTCAATGACTGGGACTCCATGTCATATATGGTTCTATCAGTTATTCACCCCAGGAATCACAGGGCACTGTCAAAAGATCTTGGAATCTTTTTTCATTAACCCCCTCTGTCCCTCCATTTCCAGTGCCTCATCCTCATCATCTTCCATTTTCTACTTACAAATTCCACTGTCTCACTACTCTCACATTCAGCTTCTTTCCAGTTCACTCAACAAGACCCTGGGGTTCTCCTTTATTCCCCTCCAATCTACTCTCAGGGCACAGTCTGGGGCAATCACCAGACTCACCTGCCTGCCTGTTTTCTCTCATGGATCCCAGCCCTATACTGCATGTGGTCCAAAACAGTGTTATATGTCCAAAAGTCCTTGTTTTCTGTCTTGCTCAGATTTTGGCTTGTTTACTATGCAAGAGCAACTCCCACAACAGTTCAATCATTCATAGGTAAAATCAGAATTCTTCATTGAGACTCTTTTAGGCAAGAGCAAGACTGAATCAAATGTGTATTTACATAAAATCAGTCTTACTACTCTGTTGCGAAAGAATGAAAGTGACTGAATTCTGGATGACCCATTTTGAGACTGTGGAAGTAACAGATTCTGTTGCCTTGTATTAAAAAATGGTAGCAATGTGAGAACCAACTTGAAACATATTTAAGGTATTTTGAATATACAGGCTCACTGACTAACTATGAGGGACTGATGACGGAGAGGTCATTATCAAGGACAACACCCATTACTGGAATGAGCAAATGAGTAAATAATAATGCCCATATAAGACAACAGTGAACATCTGAGGTGAAAGACAGAGTTGTGTTCGAAGAAGTTATGTTGCCAGTGACATTTTCAAGTTGTGACATTGTGTAGGATTCTAAAGTGGAGCTGAAAAGGAAGATCTGGGAGTTGTATTATATAGGTAATTGAAGACTACAGTAAATAGATTAGTTACCTTTCATTTAATGAGGGAAGCATTAGCCACAAGCCTCTATGATACCTTAGATTGGGGGGATTTAAGGGACATACTTGCCTGGCACTTTGGTGGCACATGGTCCAGGCTTTGTGAATGTCAATGAGAGGCACATTGAAAGGCATCGAAAGGAAATGCCTTTCAGGCTGGGAGTCTCCTACTTCTGGTTCTTTGCAAAAAGGTGGCCTTGAATTTCATAGTTCTTGTTTGTTTTTCTGGTCACAAGCAGACTTTTGAAATTAGTGTGTGAGTCATTCCAGAAGGTCACGACTTGCTCTCATTCCCATTAGAGCTGGTGTCCTGATCATTCAAAGTGTCTCTAAAGATGAGGCCTATGCTTCAGAAGACCAAGGTCTTTCCAGAGTGTCTATGATCCTAGTCCAGATTGCAATGGGAGTATGCTAAGAAGCCCAGGGAGCACTTTGGCTTTTAGCTTTCACCATTGCACATAAACCTCTATCTCTCTTAGTTAATATGTATAATCCTAAACTGATCCTACAAATTTACCATGAGGAAAGGTCTATACTGGTTTTAAAAGGTGACACAAGGAAAAAAACTTGGCATTCCAATTCCTATAAAATTTTAGGTAGAAACTGTCAAAAGTTGTACAGAGATTTAGTCTATAGATGAGAAAAATCTGAGTACCAGCATGAACTTCTCAGAACAATGTAAAGAACAATAATCCATTCTCATTTCCCCATCTAGGACTGAGAGGGTACAAGGAGGCGCCCTTGAAATTCCTTTCTATATCCTATGTTTGGAGGAATGACATTCACTGGGCAAAGTATGTCATGGGCCTTCCAAAGTGTTAAACTCCTAGAATTGAATGAAAGGCCAGACTATGCATCTAAAACAGCCATAGACAGATACTCCTGTGAATGTGAATTTCCACACACAATGGCACCAGGAGAAATTGTTGTGAATAAAAAACAGAGACTCTGCTTATCACTTCACAACTCAAATAGCTATGAGAATCTTAGAGCTTTCTCTGCTAGGTCTGATTCTTTATCATTTCAGTCTAGTTTATTGTTTGAAGACAAGGATAGGGCTCCAAAGGGCATGAACTTGGCCCTCTGTGAGCCTGTGCTTAACTGAGCTTTCTACATGCCCCATCCTAAATATCACAGAGCTGTTTCTCCCGCACTTCCCGTCCTTTTGGCAGCATGTCCTGTCACTGTCTGCCATGGAACATTCCTGCACAAGGAATAAAATAGTTCACAGTCCCAGTCCATTGGCAAAAGCCTCTATACTGAACCAATCCCAACAGGCCTTGGCTCAACAGGACCAGCATGGGGAGCCCTGAGTTGTCAGAAACAACTTTATTAAACCTTCAGGGGCTATCCACACACTGCTGTCTGTCAGGTCAAGTTCTTGAAATCTGTGCTCTGGGGTGCAGGCATTTCCAGTCTGGAGCTCTGTCCCAGAGCCTGCAGGACCAAGTCCATGAAGTCCATGGGTCCAAGTCCATGCCTGCCAAACTCCATGAAGCTACTGGAGACTCAGGGCCAAGTTGTGTGTAGAGCCAGGCCAAGTCTCAGAGTGTGGAGCACCAAAACTGTGAGGTCAATGTGTAGAGAATTAAAGGTCCAGAAATCTCTCATTATGATAAATTTTTCTCCAACAAACTTCTTATTACCTTTCTGATCTTGGGCCTAGAAGATATGCTGGGGATTCCTTACCTTGTGTTTATAGACATGTGACCTCACTATCATGGGACACAGTATTCACTTTCTCCTAGCTCCTGTCTCCAAGGACTTGCAAAAGTCTAATGGCCCCTATTTTCTTCACACCCAGAGTGTATGATATATTTTCTCTCCATGGTTTTCTCTCAATTACCTGTGAATATCCTAAAATCTTTCCAGTAACAACAAGTTCTTCCCAACCTGTCTGCTGACCGTGTTTCCATATCTGCTATCTATGGATAGCAGAACTGAAAGTATTACCCTGGACCTCCAGTGCCTTTTCTGTAATGAAGAAAAGCAAATATCAGTATTATTTGCTCTAAGTCACTTGCTCCTAAGGAGGGGAAACCCTACAGACTGAAGGGCATGGGTGCAAACTTGGGTTCAAATATCTGGGATTTGGTTGGAGTAATCTGTGGAAGACAGAGTGAAATTTTGGGAGGATCAGTAGCTGAGGAGCAAAGTAGACTGAAGCTGGATAAAATATCCTATATGAAAGTAGAATAAGAGGAATAATTATTATCATCTCACCCAAGGATACAGGAGGGGAATCACACAAATGGAAATTCACTCATGTGATGTCAAAATTCTTGATCTTTGCCCCTGAAATCTTCATTTAAACCTACTATATGATTTTTTTTCACAAAGCAAAATGTGGAGACAGGCTGGTTCTTATATATTGAAAATCTGGAGGTCAGTACCAGCTATTTATATTATTTATTGTAACAATGATTATGTATAACAAATAACTGTCAATCCTCCACGTAAGTGTTTATTGTTCATGAATCTGGACTCAGCAGGAGTCACCTAAAAGGCTCTTTGGATCTGACTGGTTTATAATATTTTTGTATCCATAATTCTATCATTACTATAAGTTATATGTCTGGAGTCCATTAGGACTCCATTATCACATTATTGGATAAGTTACAAGGACAGCTTGACTCTGCCCCTTGTTTCTCTTGGGAAAACAAACTGGCTCAGAAAGGTGCTCATGTAGATGGCAGAGATAGAAGAATTCAAAACAGAAGGTGCAACTCTTTGGCAAATCTCTATTTGATTTCAGTCTCTTAATATCCCATTTCCCAGAGTAAGTAAATGATCAGATCAGAGTTGGCCAAGCTCCTCAGTCCCCACGGAGAGTTATCCAATCCACATCTCAGTCCCCCCTGGAGCCCAGTGACCTTGAACACCAACTGGATTGGTGGGGTGCTTAGAATCTTCAACAGAGAGACATTTCCTTTGCCCACTGTCAAATATGACATCCAAGCTGCCAGGAGACACATTGTCAAATGTTGAGTTGGCATCAGGAAGCCTGCTGAATCAGGAGCCAGGCTTGAACCAGCTCTCACCTAGAGGTGGGCTGAATCCTTGGAGGGAAATGAGAAATGCATTCCTTGACCCAAACTGTGATGGGTTTGAAGAGAGAATGAAGCAACCCAGATGATCCCTCCCCTGAACTTGCTCCTAAAAAAAGGAGAAGAGAACATACAAAAAGTCAAAAGGGTGGAGAAACAGTAGATCAGACAGAGTCAGGATGCTTACCTTTCACTTGCCAACATGGGTTCATCCCTGACACTACAAATAGTACCCTGTGTCTTGCCAGGAGTGATCCTTGAGTGTAGAGTCAGGAGTAAGCCCTGAGCACTGCTAAGAGTAGCCAAAATCAGAGTCCACTGAAAGTAAAAGAGAGGCATGTAGAAAACAATTTTATCCCCCTAGAATAGCCATTTATGCTTTTCATCCTGTGACCAGGAGCTTGTGTCAGTCATAAGGCTGGATGCTGGGCAAGAAGTGGAGAAACCTTATCTTCACTCAGAAACCATCTGAGATCGGTAGTGTCAATGGACTCAGTGTCAGTTAAAAAGTATTTATTTGCTTTCCAGAGCTTCAGCATGAGCAGTTGTGAACATTCCATCCAGAAAACCCAGGAGATGTCTTTGGGACTAATATGGATGACTACTTCTTCTTATCTGCATTGCTTTCCATAATAGAGAGGAGCAGGCACAGAGAAACTTCCCAAGCAGCAGTCATCTTCCTGGCCTCCCTACTCCCTACACTAAAATAGGTGACAAAGGCTCCTAGAGGGAATATGGGTCACTTGTGGTCAAGGTGGTTAAAAAAAAGATAGCATGCCTTCTCTGTCTCTCTTTCTCTGTTTCTTTCACACACACACACACACACACACACACACACCTCTTTGCTGAATACAGACTCCACAGAACAGAAGACCAGTTTTCTGAACCATACTGACTGAAAGAATCTCTCTCACACTCCTGTGAGTGAGGAAGGAACTTATAGCATGCCCTAATAGGGCATGTTCCTTACAGAAAAAAAGTGTCTCTCTAAGTAAATAATCTAAAACCCAGAGCCCCACATTGAGGAGGCTTCAACTCAATCAAAGCAAGAAGGTAGAAGACAGAGAGCCATACGTCCCTGAAAGTGAAAAAGAGCCACCCCAGAGTCCTATCCCCTCCCTGAAGAGTAGAGAGAAGTATGGGTGGGTCATGGAAGTGTACTATGGCCCCTACCTGAATAGTGGATATTCTTTCCACCAAAAGTGAAGGGCCCATGATTGAGCATGAAGGATGCACCATGCTGGAAACCAGTGTGATGTTTTATATGTGACCCCATTCCATATGTGTCTTAGCAATGAGATGGTAGTTTGGGCCTTGTGAACAATCATAGGAAGAGCTGCCTGAGACCCCAGAAATCTTATTTCTGGGTAATGCATGGAGATCCTGATAGAGGTGCCATAGTGGAAAGATCTCTTTGATCATGGATCCTGAGACAAAAAATGTGGAATGTGCTTGTAGGTTCAGCGCACTGTCCCATCCACCCAATAGATGAGAGTAAAGCAGTTTTGAAGTAAAACTACAAAATGTAGCCAGTATGCAATGTGGAACAAAAAAAAAATAATTATGCTTAACCTATGATAGGTAGCTGGAAGATGGTTCCAGAGACTTCAAACACATAGACTGGTGAGTGTAAGTTGGTGAGCTGAACCTTCAAGAGTGAACATTAGGATGAACCTGGCAGCCTCACTATCTGTGAGTCCCCCCAAAAAATTTTTATATAGGGAAAAAATCAGCATTTCTATAAGAGATGTAGAACTTATTTACGATCAATGTCTGTACTATAGTAAGAATTTTTTAAGTGAAAGAAGGGAACATAATAAACACAATGAATTAAGTGAAATACAAAGGAAACACTTGTAGAATACAAAATATATTCAAACATACCTGAACATATTAATAGGATACAGACATTTAAAGATATAATAGAAGAAAACTTTCTGGATTTAAATAATGCCTGAATCTAAAGAATATAAATAACCGCATTACTATATTATCCATTTTTGATAAAGAGCACTCAAATAATAAAATTAGGAAATATTTTAAAGTAAAAATATAGGCAGGTCCATAATGTAACCTTTTATGCCAAAAGACAGTATAGCATGGCCAAAGAGATATTACAGAGAGTAAAGCACTTGCCTTGCATGCTGCCAATTAGGTTTGATGCCCAGAACTTCATATCAGCACTAAGAGTGATCCCTGGGCAGAAATATAGGAATAAGCCTTAATTGCACCCCCAGGTACAATTATAACCCCCAGGTACAAAAATAACAACAAAAAAGGAAACAGAGAGAGATGGTAGAAATGAATACAGAATTTTGAACATAATGGTTATTCCTTCAAATATAATAGGAAATCAGTTGTCTTTTATGTATTCAGGAAGCTTAAAGACTACTTTTCACCAACATCTAAATTCAGAGAAAATTAGCATCAGACTCTAAAGTTTATGGAGTCAAGGAAATCCTAGGGGGCTTAATTATAAAATCTAGATCCCTAAAGATACAACAAAATCACTATTCTAGAAGCAGAGAGACATGAAATGCTTACTCTGGTGATGAACATCATATTCACTTAAATATAGAACTAAAGCTAAACAGCTGTGGGGTTTATAGTTACAGAACAGAATGTAAATGTTCTAAGCCACAGCAGTATAAAAAGAAAAGGCTTAACCAACACAGCCAAGGAAGGGATGTGGGGAGAAGTAGACATGCCTAAATTTCTACATCTGTCATGGTAAAGAGCCCGCATCTTGGGTTTGGAATAAAGTTGATAAATCAAGAAATAAATGTTTATGTATACTGTTTAAAGTTATAAGGGCAACCACTTCAAAGACTATAAACTTTATAAGCTGCTAGAAGTGTTTAGGATGGGGGAGTAGAACCTCACAAATAAAACAAAAGAGAGAAGGAGAGAGAAAGAGACAAGAAATATTAGGGGGAGATCCCAAACAATTCTCAGGGTAACCGGGTAGTCACTCCTGGCAGTCCTCAGCCAATCAAACTTGCAGTTCAATATGAGGACCTGGGGATGAGATTCTGGTCAGAGTCTATGGTGTGTGGGGTTCCTGAGCCACACCAATGTTGCTTGGAATCTTTCAGGACCACACCCAGCAGTATGTGGGGCTCCAGGTCAATACCTTGCAATGCTTGTAAGACCACGTGGTGCTATGGATCAGCCTCAACCAAGATATGTTCCTAATCTCTCCACTATGTCTTAGATGCACTATCTCTTAGATGTATTTCTTAATAGAGACCAAATCAAACAGTGAAGGCCTCCTGGTGATCAGGAAACAAACAGAACCAGACAATCTGATTCTCAGGGAGTCCTGCAGTACTGGGCAGAAGTTCAGAGACACACCATACAGGCATGTGCTCTATCATTGGCTCTCTCTCTTCAGCCCCATTCTTTTTTACTTTTTAATTTGATGACAGATTTTAAACCACACACAGCAATAGAGAAACATACAGAATGTGTTTTTTCACAATATTAAAAATGTGAAGTAAGTGGAAAATGCAAGTTGCAGATTTACAACTTTATATGATCCATGGGGGTTTAAATAGCCAATGAAACATACCCTGTATGCTTATGTAGAAATTTCTAGAAACCCTCCAAAGAAATGGTTAAACATGGTTAGCTTTGGGGCATAGTGCTGAAAGGATGAGAAAGATGGGTATTAAATTCCTCATATTATGCAGGAAAATATGATTTCCAGTTTTATTTTAAAATGTCCCTTGAAATGGAATGAGGTAGAATACAGTGTGAAGAGTGCCTGGATAGGATATGCTGAGGGTTTGGGATGGGGAGAGAAGGGAAGAGGTAATGGTTAAGGAAAGCTTTAGAAAGCAACTGACCCATAAAGTGGGCAAAGAAATGCCTTTGCAGTGTTGACCAAGCAGACAAAACAGAGGTCCAAGGGGAAAATTTCAGGATATTTTACAAACCATTAGTATTCCAGGTAAAAGCACCCGCCCCCCAGCAGGCACATGGGAGGTTTGGGTGTCTTGCTCCCAGCCAATCAATAAGTTCTTCCATAGTTTGGAGAAAAGGAAAAGGAAAAATGAGGACATTTCTGGGAAGAGGATGGAAAGAATGGATTGTCATCCTCAGGGTGCCTGAAGGGTAGAATGTGAAGGTAGATTCTCCTGCTTTACTCATATGTTCCCTCTCTAGTCTGCTGGAGGAGTGTCGGCAGAAATTCCACTGGGTTGGGTCTTTGGTCAAGTCTCATGTCTTGCTAAGGCATGATGTTATCATTCTAGAAAATTCAGACAGGAGCTCTTCAGGCAGGAAGTCCTAGAGACCCAGATACATGAGAAAACCCTGTCCACAGGAACTATATCTTGTTTCTCTAGAAAATCTGAGAGCAGACTTAGCAAATTTTATCTGTTAAAGACATCACACAGCCCTACACAGAGGGTAGGGCACTTGCCATGCATGTGGATGATCCAAGTTCTATCCCAGGCATCCCATATTGTTCCCAAACACTACCAGGAGTAATTCCTAAGTGCAATCAGGGTTAACCCCTAAATATTATTGGGTGTAGCCTCTCCCCCCAAAAGGTCATCATGCATTGAAGTATATTGAAGAAGAAAATGCAACTCTCTGCTGTTAATTTTCTGCTTGAAGGCCTGGAAGTGTCTATAACAATGATTTTTCACTTTGCTATGGGTGGAAAGTGGGTATAGACCATTTGTAGATATAGGGCCGCTGTGTCTATCTCCCAGGAACAAAGACAGCCTGTCAGCTAGAAATAGCCCAAAGACATTGCAAGGCCAATCCCTTATTTATTTTATTTCTTCTTCCTAAGTATCCTGAAGAGTAGATAGGCCTGCTATACCTATTATACAAAGAAACTGAGGTTCAGAAAAACCTAGCATGATTACAGTCATTTGGCTGATAATTAGGAAAATAACAAATCAGAGCCCAGGGTTTCTGACACTAAATTTGGAATGTTTTCTATTGCATGAGTATGTAGAAATGGGAGTTAAAAATTAGCAATTGCAAAGCACTTGGTCAATGCATAGTTTTCTTGAGAACTGGAAGTTCAGGGCAGGGATAGTAATGCAGTGTCTTTAGTTACTGGAAAGTGCCTTTTGGCATAAGGAATTTAGTCATGAGTTTCAGTGGTGATATAATTGCTTTTTCTAAAAAGAATTTGGTGAGCAGAGGCAGTAACAGAGGTTAAGACATATGATTGGTATGTGACAGACTCATGTTTGATCCTTGGCATCACATAGCCAAAGACTATGTGGCAACACCAGATATGTCTCTAGGGACTTCTAAACACCATCAGGCCCTGGTGGTCCCAGAACTTTTGGCTCACTTTACCATATATCAACAGGAGCAGTCTCCTGGCTTCCTGTGTCACTTAAGAGCCCTCAACCTTGAAAATAAATTAGTAAAAACAAATATTTTGGTAATGGTAAAAATCAATGCATTCTTTCCATTAAAAATAAGAGAAAACCTCACTCCAAGTAGCTTAAAGAAAAAATTTCACTAATTCCTGTATCTTAGAAACACAAGAATTTTAGACGCAATTAGATCCAGGGCTTGAAATGATGTCATCAGAGTATAGTCACCCATCTCAATCTGTTCTGTTTATCTCCACATCCATTGGCATATGACTAACAAGACCTCTGCCAGGTACAGTTCTGTTCAAAAGAAAGGTAGACTCACTTTTTTGACATCATATTTCAAAATGTCACAGAACTCTGTCCTGTCTTGGATCATATGCTCACTGCTAGGTCACTCATATTGTAGCATACAACATTCCAATTGACCTTCACTGTCTCAGATATCAACTAGCATTATTGATGGTGCAGTAAGATCACAAAAGGGGTGAATCAGTAATTATTCCCCTTAGGCATAAATAGTAGCTACCCACTAATTAGGTAAAACAACAGTTCTAGGAGAACTGCATCTATCTACTCAGTGAGGCCCCAATAACAAGAGAGCAGAATCATTTCCCCAAAGGCAATATTATCTTGCTTGTACACATTTAGCCATAAAGATAAAAGATGGATAAAGACATAATTATAGGCTTAAGTCCACTAACCAGTGCAAAACAATATGTTAAAGCCCTAGCCTGAGATCCTTTCATGTATAACCTTACATGACAACAGTGTTGTGGCAGATATGGTAGCCAACAAAGACAAGATGAACACCATGTGAGAACGAAGTCAGATTGCTTCAAAATAAGAGAGCACCCAAGATGATTGCTAAACCATTAGAGCCTAGGAAAAAGACAAAGGAACCCTGCATAGATGCCATAAATAGTGTTTACCACCTACACCTGAATTCTATAATGCTGGCCTTGAGACCATCAATGTTGACTCTCTTAAGCCACTTCATGTCGTTCAGCAGCCCTGGGACTCACATACCAGCATTCTAGGCAAAAGAAATGATTATCCAGAGAACAATTGAGAAAAGTGGGTTTTGTGAAGAAGGAGCTTGACCTCAGGACAGTGGAAGGCAACAAAGATGGAGAAAGGTGGGTGGGCACCATCTACTGCACTAGCCATCTTATCCTGACAGGCAGAGCAGACCCACCGTGTTGACAAGGCTATGAATTATTCCATAGACACACCAGCACAAATCTACTTGTCATCACCACTTTCTATGAGTCATGCTTCTGAGATTTTATTAGCTGAGCTTCTTGCTCTCCTGCAATCCCATCCCCACCTCTTCTTGTCCACTCTTGTATAAATGACTTCACAAAGTGTAGAAAGAGGACCCTAAAATAGCTTGGCTCTGCTGGGAAGAATGACAACAAGTGCCTGGCTTCAGATGCCAGTGTTGGTGCCAGTGTCTATTGTTAATGAAATGTGTGAGTGACAGCCACCTCCCTCGAGTATGCTTACTGAAGAAAAGCATGAGGAGCCACAGGAGAGTTCCATCTGGACATCTCCAAAAGATTTCTGTTTGCGCCACTATAAGGGCATGTGCCTACTTGTAGCCCAGACATCTATTAGATTGATAGAGAAATAGTATCATTCAAAGCAGACACTGGATGGTCAAGTACAAGATAAAAACATTCTTCTTTCTACCAAAAATAAAAAGTGTTTACATCAGGGCTGTCAAACTACTTAAAGAACTTAACACCAGGGGAAGCTAATAATGATCAGCTGTCACCAAGATACTGAATGTAAAAATCTTGAAACCCTATAAGGTGCCCAGTAATGAAGTTTCTTTCTTTCTTCTTTCTTTCTTTCTTTCTTTCTTTCTTTCTTTCTTTCTTTCTTTCTTTCTTTCTTTCTTTCTTTCTTTCTTTCTTTCTTTCTTTCTTTCTTTCTTTCTTTCTTTCTTTCTTTCTTTCTTTCTTTCTTTCTTTCTTTCTTTCTTTCTTTCTCTTTCTTTCTTTCTTTCTTTCTTTCTTTCTTTCTTTCTTTCTTTCTTTCTTTCTTTCTTTCTTTCTTTCTTTCTTTCTTTCTTTCTTTCTTTCTTTCTTTCTTTTTCTTTCTTTCTTTCTTTCTTTCTTTCTTTCTTTCTTTCTTTATGTGTGTGTGTATGTGTGTTTTGGGGCCACACTCAGTGGCACTCAAGGATTACTCCTGGCTCTGTGCTCAGAAATTGCAACTGGCAGGCTCAGGAAACCATATGGGATGAAGAGGATTTGAATCAGAGTAGATCCTGGGTTGGCCACGTGCAAGGTAAATATCCTACCACTGAGCTATCGCTCTGGTCCCTCGTTATGGATTTTCTGACTTTACTTTTCTCCTAGGGGAGCTTAAGTCACACCATATCTCATGCCCAGGTTATGTCAGGTCTTCCTGCTTCCTCCTTTGCCCCTTCCTCACAATCCTTATTCTTAACATATTGAGCTGGAGTTCCTTTCCAAATATAAATATGGTTATGTCATTAATCTCAATGTTATCAAAGGGTGCCCTTATCTTACAGAGAAATGCAATGCGCTCTAAAGCTCCACACCAGTTTCTCATTCTCCATTCCATTGATACTTAGAGTTGGATCCTTTTTTATTAGGAAGGTAGATATTGTATATATTGGAAGATGGTTGGCAACTTCTGGCATTGTCAGTAATGCCAAAAACATTCCTGTAAAATGGTGAAGCCATTAAAGATGTCTCTATACATTTCCAGGTATCTTCTTAGGTCAAAATTATCCCTTATTAAGGATAATCTATACCTTTTATCAATATGGTCTCTCTTCAGTTCACCAAGAAAACTCTGCTGTCTTTTTTTTTTTTTTGTCATTCCTTATTATCTGAAGAGCTCCCACCTCAACCTTTCTCTGTGCTGCTCTCTGCTTGGGGTGCTTATTTCCTGACTGACTTCCCCAATCCCACATAACTCCTCTTCTCTTACCTCTCTCAGGTCTTGCTCAAACAATACTGTATTAATGCAACCTCTTGGGTTGATAAGTAGCTAAGATAGCTTGATGTAGTGAGAAAAGTCTTTGCATCAGAAGGAGCTGGTTTCTAGTCTTGCTCTGATTACATACAATCTGGACTACCATGGGAAGATACCCATGATTTTTTGAGTCTTGTTTTTTTTCATATGGTTAAAATAATATGTAAGTTTAATATTGAGAGTTTTAATTATAGAGACTGTAAAGGTGAAAGCAAATGGTGCAAAACTAGGCACCATTTGGAGGTTCTCCATAAAAGCTAAGATTACTGTGGCAAGTGTGATGAATCATAGATAAGACTGTGCTGTACTGTCCACAAAAGTGAATAGAAGTTAATAAATGATGACTTGTGAAGAGGGAAATGAACCACATTTTTGGTTGATCTTCCCAACATCCCTCTGGAAATAGGAGTTCTTTTATATATTCTACCTTTCTGGAACTGAGAAACTTGGTTTTGTTGACAGCCTAGACATAGGGAAGGAATATCATGAGAGGAAAAATAGTTTTGAATTTTTATTATTGATTTTTAATGCTTAGTCTGAACTATACCACAAGAATAAGAGAGAAGATAATAAATATCCTTAAATTGACACTGCAATGTACAACTCTAGATATAAGAAGTTCTGAATCCAAAGTATAAAAACCATCTGACAAGTTGAGTAGAAAAAATTGCCTTCTGTAGCAAATATTCTCCTAGAACTGAGGAGAAAGCTTAACTGGGAAAAGATGGTCAAAAGTTGGCTGGCCTGTGTACTCAACACTGGGAGTAATCTATCAAGCAGCTTCTATCATACCCAATAGAGTCTGTTGAATTGAAAGACCCACTGAGATAAATTCTGGAGAATGATAAGAAAAGAAGAGCTCAGCCTTGGTTTCAAAGACTTGATAGTCTGATTGGGTAGACAAATAAGGAAGCTACAAACTCCCAAGTAAAACAAAAGAATTCTGGATCTGTAGAGATAATTTGAGGCAATACATGTGGCCAACCCTGATTTTATCTCTTTTATGGCATATGGTCCCCTGGCACTACTAGGAGTGATCCCTGAGCACAGAGATAGGAATAAACCCTCAGCACTGCCAAATGTGTCCTCAAAACCCCAAATTTAAAAATATAATCACTCCCAAAAATGTGCTGTGGGACCTTGAGGAATACAAAAAGGATCAAGAGACTGACCAGAGAAGGTTTACATTTGAATTTTAACACACAAGTTTTACACACACACACACACACACACACACACACACACACACACACACACACACACACACACGAACAACATACAGATTTGGCCAGGATGAGAGGTTTTTCCAAAGAACCACTGAAATGTGGTTTAACAATGACATCCAGACACTTCTCTGGGGGAAATAAGAGCCTGTTAGACATAGGGACCAAAGATAGTATCATTTATTCCTTCATTTACAGAATATTTTACTCACCTGCTATTAAGTAGTAACAATGAGTTGCTGAGGACATGGTGGAGAATAAGACAGGCCCATCCTATGGGAGAAGAGACAGAAAAGAAAGAAATAGACAATGCAGCCAGATCTTTCTGGAGAGCAACCAGACACCTGGAAAATACTGTAGAGGCTTAACTACTCTCCCTCTTTCACCAAATAAGAAGGTGCACTGAGCCTCTGCAAGAACAAGTAAGGATAAGAGCCTTCAAATATTTTAGAAACTTCCCTCCTCAAGGCACCAACAAGAGTAAAGAAGAAACATTCTTTGGTCCTATTCCACCAAACTAGCCTGGATCCTATTGAGGAATGTGAGGGATTGAGATTCCATCACAGAGCAGCCAGCATTGAGGTTTTAATTAAAAGAAAAAAAATGAACCAAGAGGACCCAGGAAGAGAGGTGTGTGGACAGACAGGAGGGTAACTCTGGCACAGTATTAGGAGGTAGGAGCACTTTCTGTGAAAGATGGCAGGCTTCTGAGTAGAACATATTAGAAGGAAGAGATGAGAAGAAAAAGCAGATCTCTTTGGGGGACATCCCAGAAGTATTTAGGAGTCACTTCTGGCTGGCTGTTTTCAAGACTATTCAGTGCTCTAGATCAATATCTGGGCTATCTGTTTTTATAGCAGGTGCCTAGCCCTTTGAACCATCTTCCTAACCCAGAGAGTGGATTTGAATAGTTTCCCTGAGTGTGGATTGGGGAGGGTAACTAAGTTGGGCCTGACACCCCTGGGAGAGACAGATAAAAAGAAAGGAAGGGAAGGGAAGGAATTTCTAAGAGCTCTAGTGAGTCTGTATTCCTCAGGCCACATTGCAGCCCCCACAATCCCCAGTATTTCTCTCGATTCCCACCAGTCTCCCATTCTCCAGTCAAGTTCAGTCCCGCCCATTTGGGTGTCTGCTGTGACTATTGTGGACTCAGTGCCCATTGGAATATAGCCTTGAGTATCCGCAGCTCAGGCTGGAGCTAGAATATGTCAATACAGTTGCCAAATCAAACCCTCACTGTGCCACACCCGCCTTTCAGCTCCTGGGAACCTGGTGTCTCTCTGTGGCCTCCCCCTCCTGGGACTGTCTGGGGAGCCCTGACCCTGGAGCGCCTCACCCAGCAGTCAGCACCTCCCTGTGAATTCCCCAGTGAACCCCTCTCCTTATTCACATCCTTGTGAACAGAAACATGTGTGCACACTCAGACAGGCACACATAACACTTTGAATTCAATCATTTTTACATCATTTTTATGTGACTCTAGTCTATTCCTTGGAAGGTTTGCAAAATGTTCCTTATGTGACTGAACCACTGTTGATTCACTCATTCTCTGCCAGTGGGCCCCCAACTGCTCAGTGATGTTGTATCTGGCCTCAAACATTTTATCTCGTAATTCAGACAGACAATTCCTGCTCTTCTTGAACAGCAATGTATTCCTGGATCTCTGTTTCTGTCAGAAGCATTCCTGAGAACCCAAAAAAAGTAAGCCCCTCTCCCCTAGGTGTCTATACCTTTCCCTGTTTGCTTACAATGCTGAATTTTCAATAGGAATGTAGAAATTTCTAGTACTCTAATATATGTGAAAGTACTTGTTGTTTTTGAACCCGCAAGGTAGCAAAGTGCCAGCCTGCAGTACATATCCAAGAAACATTCTTTACTTCAGTTTAGTGGCTAGACAGGCTCAAGTTCAAATTCTCATGTCCTAGCATTTATTACCTGTCATCCTCTGAGCTTACCTTTTGCATTTATGTTAAGGGAGAGAAGAAGCTCTGAGCATGGGAGGTTGATAGAAAGATGAGCTGAAATGTGGCAACCCTGGACATGGGGGTAGTGTTTGTAAATTGGCACTGTTTAGATAAAGTGAGACTGAAACTTTGGGTTGGCACCGGGCCTTTCTCAGGCACCTCTGAGCTACACAGATAGACACTCCCTAAAACAAGCCAGAATTTCTCGGACAGATGCCCAGACAAACCTTGTAGATGCCAAAATATGTGGGACCTATCCCCTCTACCTTCACCAGATAACTCATTGGCTTCCATTTCTGGAATGCACCTGGATGGGAAAGCTTTGTGGCTATCACCCCTTGACCCTCTCCCAGCTAAGATACTGTGATATAAAGGTGGAAGACTTGATACTGAAAGGGGGTCAACATCTCTTCCCATATGGGTGCTATTGGGGAGATTGGGGTCAAGAGCAGAGGAAGTCTGGGGTGGTAGCATGTCAGGACCCTGGCAGGTAATGATCCAGGTAGAACATCCCCTCTTTTGTTCCTTTTCAATCCTATCATCCCTTCCCTAGAGTCTGTTTTGGGGGTGTGAGCTTGTCCTAAACAACTAGATAAGATTGGTGAGTCAATGGCAATTTGGATAAAGTCTTAGGGACACGTAGTTCTTTATGCTGGATACAGATAGCTGGGTCACCACAGTTCTCCAAGGAAAGCAAAATTTGGGCATCTGTGCCTCCAAGAACCTATTCAGTGGGCTTCTGGGGCAGCAGCAATGGCCCCCTCACTTGGGTCCTAAGTTCTCTCCCTTTCTCTTCAGTCTCTTCTCAGACTGGTTTTCATCAAGTCTAGGGTGAAGACAGACATAACACAGGCAGGCATGATAAACTATCACTCTTCACTTAGCATCACCAACCTTAGCTTTGCCTCAGAACTATAGCTTCTTCTATCTTGGACTCTACAGAAACCTCTTTCTCCCAAAGTAGTGACTCATCCTGGAAAGGTCACCTTTGAGAGCACAAGAAACAGCAATGACTGGGGGCCAAGATGGGGGTGCTGAGTGGCACAAACCAGGAATATCGGAATTTTACCAGGGTCTGTCCAGCACCCCAAGCACCACTCATCCATGATCCAGAGTCACTACTTCTGAAACTGCTGTTCAAGGCAGCTGGACGGCAACCCCTGAGGCTGGCTGAGACCCCTGGGGAACTTTATAGACACCTGCCCTACCACTCCCCAGCAGGATGCTAAGAGTAGGAAAGTTTAGGAAAGTAACTGAGCAGGAGACAGAGGGTTTCTTGATGTCTTGTCATATCTGGAAACTGAACGGCCAGAGTAGAGAACAAGGAAACAAGCCAACAACAGAAACAAAAACAATTATCACAAAAATTATAAATTATAAAAAATTATAAAATTGTAAACAAAATATTACCTTGGGGCCAGAGTAATAGTACAGTGGGTAGGGTGTTCACCAACCTAGGTTTCATTCCCATAATGCTATATGGTCCCCTGAGCCTGCCAGAAGAAATTTCTGAATGCAGAGCCAAGAGTAACCTCTGAATGTCCCCTAGGTGTGGCCCAAAAACCAAAACCCAAAAGCAAAATAAACAAATAAAACAAAACAAAATAGTACCTTGCACATTCTGTCCACTTGAATGGGCAGGCCCAGGTTTTCCTAAAAGAGGGGTTCTCAAAAATTTTAACCAGGGGCAAGTTCTCTGTACCTCAGACTGTTGGAGAAACAGATTATAGTTTAAAAAAATATATGGACAGGGGCCAGAGCATCTGCTTTGCACCCGCTAGCCTAGGACAGACCACAGTTCGATCCCCCAGCATCACATATGGACTCCCAAGTCAGGAGCGATTTCTGACTGCATAGCCAAGAGTAACCCCTGAGTGTCACCAAATGTGTCCAAAAAACCATATATATATATATATATATATATATATATATATTTTATGCACACGGCATATATCTTATTTTGAAGGAAAAAAATAGAAACAAATACAATATTTAAAATGAAGAATAAGTAAAGTTAAATCAACAAACTTACCAGTATTTAAATGGAAACTATGGGCCTTCCTTTGGTGGACTATAGTTTGAGCCTGAGATTGAGAAGTCAGATAGGAGGAGGGGAGTTGGAGAGTGTGGCACACATTCCACAGATGTGCATGGTGGCCCTGGACAAGTCAGCTGCTAAGCAGAATGGTCAGCAGTAACAACAACACTTGGCATGCTGGATAAATGTCCTCAGTGGGCTGCATGTGGCCTGCTCGCTTTCGTTTAAGGAATCCTGTCTAGAACATCAGGGTTTCTCTCTGCTCATTTCTCTGTTTCAGAAACCTAATTTTGGTTCTTCCTGGAGATGCAGCTAAAAGCTGTTCTTAGTTTTGCTCCATGTTCTAATAAGACCTACTCTTCAATGTTGGCACGTTGATGGCATGAGACTGTGTCTGAGAAGCATGTTTTATGGGGCTTGAGCTGTGGTGCAAGTGGTAAGGCATCTGCCTTGCGCATGCTAGCCTAGGATGGACTTTGGTTCGATCCCCTGGCATCCCACATGGTCCCCAAAGCCAGGAGAGATTTCTGAGAGCATAGCCAGAAGTACCGCTGAGTGTCACCAGGTGTGGCAAAAAAAAAAGAAGCTAAAATAATATATTTATATTGACAATTGCTGAAATATAATAAAGACGTATGTTCAAAAAAAAAAAAGCATGTTTTGTAACCCTTCCCCCAATGTCCTTTTACCTAAGCTTTCTTTTGAGATGCTAATCTCACCTGGATGATCAGGCCCACCCACACTTAGGATAGAGCAGGCTGTTTTAAATAAAGAATGAAAAAGTTTGGCTGAGGGAAGGTGGTAGAAGAAGCAGAAAAAGGACAGGAAGCATGACATGGCTTAAGAGTGCAGGGAGAGCTCAGCAAAAAATGAGCACATGGCAGAGAGATTCATGGCAGAGAAAAGTGGTTAGAAATAAAGTGAACTAACCCCAATGGAGCTTTAACTGACTACTTGTGAATTATTTCTTCACCATTACCCTGCTTTATCAGACCTGTCAGCCGAAGGGGCTAGAGGTGCTATGCCAGGTGGAGGACTCACCCAATACGTGGACTTTATGCTTTATATTTTTATTCTACAATGTTTGATCTGGTTTTGGGGGGAGTGAGCATTTCTAGGGCAGTTCCTTGGTTAGAGCAAATGAAGAGAATGGCACTGATGATGACTGCAGAACAGTTGTTAGTAACATGGGTGTGTTTGCATGTTTGTGCATGTGCTCATGTGCATGTTGTATGAGCTAATGCTCATGTACACATATTAACTATCTAGGAAAAGTACTACTCTATTAAAAGATGCACACAAATGGACTTCATTTTATGAGCTAATGCTCATGTACACATATTAACTATCTAGGAAAAGTACTACTCTATTAAAAGATGCACACAAATGGACTTCATTTTTCCTCTCCCCATCCTGGTCATTTCCACCATTATGGTCACCAGGGATCAAAGAAAACTATGAAATCCAAGTTGTTTTATGTTCTTTTTTTGAGCATCAAAAAATTATTCAGTCATTCCAGTCCACTGATTGGATTATGAATTCCAGCCACTGTCTGGAGCCAACACATTTTTTTTCATTTAATCAATGAAGTCTTTCATCAGAATCAATGTCTGTCAGAGCTTCCCTTCCCCTGTATCCTCCTGCTCTGGACCCTTACTTTAAACAATAGGGGTGGGCTTCAGAGCTGGTCTCTCAAAGATTGAAAGGCACAAGTTCTGCATAGAAGGCCTTGGTCTTTGCCACCTGGCAATGGCACCTGGCACCTGACACCACTGGTACCTGGCTTTGCCTTTGATGATACTTTCTTCCTTCTCCCAACACCACACCCAGCTCATCCAGTGCCCAACTCCTGTTACCACTGCCCATGCTCCCAATACTCATTCTTGTCCAGGAATGTGCAATGCTCCTCCAACCTTCTAATCCATTGTTCATAGGGTAGCCATGAGGAGACCTCCTAATGCAGCATCACAGCTCTGTAGAGCTACATGCTCATCAAAGGCTCCCCTTTGATGAGATAAAAAGCCTCTTTGCTACCACATCATGATCAGATCATAGTTCCTCTGACATCATCTCATCTCTCTTCCTATTGCATGCAGTAAAATATTAAGTCATATGGATTTTCTAGAACTTGCTAGATTTCTCCTACCCATAAGTATTTGCATGTGAAATTTTCAATACCCATCCTACTTCCAACCTCAATTTCTTCTGCATTGAATTCATCCCAGCTCAATCTTGAACTCACAGCTTAAACAGTCTTCCAAGAAACTTCCCTGGCTCATCTGCCAGTCACTGCTTAGCACCTACATAACTCTGCCCTGTTGCTTGATTATGTCTGCTTGTTGTCTCAACTTTCTCTACTAGTAGGCAGAGGTCAGGAAGAGTCCCTTGTGCTTTGGACTTGGAGCATGAAAGACAGATGCAGTCAAGGTCATTCATCTCTGGTCAATAACAGTAGCCAGTACTTTGCTTCAAGACCCACAGTGCTGTTGACCTTGTAAAGCACTGAATTCACACTGCTGGGACTTTGGAGAAGAGGATCATGTGAACAGAAAAAAATATCTGACTTCTCTTCTTTTCAAAGCATGATCTCCTGCTTTTACAAAGGAGCATACAGTCCTCTGGCACTCCTAAGAAACTTCATTTGTTTGGCTAACCCAACTCTGCTCCTTTGGAGGAGGAAGGGACATTCGATTTTGTTTTTTCACAGCCCATGAAGTCAGACACAGTGGTCTCTCCATTCTGCTCCCACTTGCCCTGTGGGGCCATTCAACAGGGATCAGGCTCCCTGCAAGTTCTGATAAAATGGACAGACCCTCTCTGCCCTCATGGCTGTCAGTGGCTAGTCCCCCTATGACCTGCTAAGAGGGACATGACACAAAGCTCTCTTTCTCTGCTCCTTTCTACATTCTATAGAATGTCCAGGGCGGGGCCAAAGCCTGGCTCCTTGACCAAGGCCAAAGGGTTGCCCAGGCCCGCCCAGTTTCTCAATGTGAGAACCACCCAGCTGGCCGCCTCCCCAGCTTGCAGGCTGCAGAGAAAAAGAAAGGGCTGTTGAGAGTAGCTGCGCGTTCCCACGCAAGAAGGTGCCAGCGAGACAGCCAGGCTTTGTGCTGGGGAGAATCGTTTTCTCTCCCGGCAGCAAGAGTCATTTCTGGTGGTGTAGATCATAGGGACCCTCGGAGGGTGGCAGAACTGATCTTTCCCCCAAGAGACACACAAACAGGAAGCGTACCCTGTCCTGGGGATAAAGACTCAGGACCCTAAACTTCACCCTGAGAAAAGCCCTTCCTAGCCTTTTCCATGGCAGTCACACTCTCTCCAATATCTCGCATCAGGGTCCCATTTTTTTCTATCTTATTACTAACATTTATCTACTAAGATAAATAGTTGATAGATATGTGCATCTATATGTGCATAATTACATACATTGAAAGAATATACAGTGGACATATGAACAGAATTACAAGTGCTCATAGATGAGGAAGATACTGTATATCTTACAGACCTATTTCTATAACTGCAGCTTAGAGTCCACAGACTGTACCTAGTCATCTATTACTTATGAAGGATCAATTCAGCCACTGGCAATGGCAGATGTGAGAACAAGGCAAATAGACAGTCCAGGATATTTATTGGACCTTTGTACATTTTACCTTTCCCTATGCCAATGCCATTTTCACAAATATGAGACTCGGACAGTTCCCAACTTGTAATAGACTCAGACACATGGAGAACTTGTAAGGGCACAACCAAGATCATTTGTTTGAGCAAACTTAGGAACATCAATGACACAGTCTGTCTAATGTGTGTGCATGACTTTGTCTGTGTGGGGTGCAATGTAAGAGTGTGTGATCTGTGTGTGAGTGTGTCTGTGTGTGAATGTGAGTGTACATTCTGTTGAGAATGGAAAGAAAGTCTAGTGGTGGTCTCCAGTACTCTAATCCACATCCCCAAGAACCTCTGTAAATGAAAGTAGCCTTGGAGTGTGTAATGTAGTGGCCAGTCTCCTGCTGGTACCTAGTCTCCGTCTCTCATTTCATTACCAGCAATTTATGGTGAATTTCTGTGGTTCTCACCTAGGGGAAGTCCTATCCAGAGTCTTTCAGCTTAAAAATGGCTCCCATGCCTCAATCCCAGCTGCTTTCCAGTCTCTAATACTTATTAGATTACCCCAAATCTAGGCCCCACCATTGCTTTTAAAAGTCATAGGAATGGGCCCGGAGAGAGATAGCACAGCGGCGTTTGCCTTGCAAGCAGCCGATCCAGGACCAAAGGTGGTTGGTTCGAATCCCGGTGTCCCATATGGTCCCCCGTGCCTGCCAGGAGCTGTTTCTGAGCAGACAGCCAGGAGTAACTCCTGAGCACCGCCGGAAACCAAAAAAAAAAAAAAAAAAGTCACAGGAATGTAAAAGTAAAAGTCAGTCTCTACTTTGAGTGGATGGACAAAATCTGGGTCAGTGGGAGTGATTGCAGCATCATCTGAACATGAGAATTATTCATGGAACAGACAGCAAGATTCTGGAGAGAAAAGGGAAAGTAAGAAGCAAATTCTGAATTCCTTTCCTTGTCTTTGTCCCAGACATTACCTAAAGCTTTCTGCACATGAGGCATTATGTTGGTATGGTCCAAAGTCCATGCTTTGTCTCTTTACAACTTTTCTACAGAAAACTTGCTTTTTCCATAAAACACTAGCAAGTACCAGTCATAAAGATACTGGGAAAGAAAGATAGGGGGGACAAAAATCATGAGCATTTTCAATAAAAAGATAATAATAATCAACAATTTCTGCCTCTTTGTAAATCTTTCAAGTGCTTGCTTACTTTTCTTCTGAGTTTGGTGTGTCTAACTGTTAAGTGGACATAAAATGATAAAGAAAATTTAATTTTATTCCTAATTAGGAGTAGGGGAAGATATAAAATTCTCCCACCACACCCAACAGATGTCACCTTGAGTGAAATTATGGGACCAGGTCTGAGGCATGGCCATGAAGGGAAATTCACAGGACTATAGATCTTTGTCCTGTCATATAGATAAGATAGAAATGTACTTCTGCTACTAGCTCTTTTGAAAGTTCAGATCCTGGGGCCAGAGAGATAGCATAGAGGTAAGGCATTTGCCTTGCATGCTGAAGGTCAGTGGTTCAAATCCTGGCATCCCATATGGTCCCCTGAGCCTGCCAGGAGCGATTTCTGAGCATAGAGCCAGGAGTAACCTCTGAGCGCTGCTGGGTGTGACAAAGGAAAGAAGGAAGGAAGGAAGGAAGGAAGGAAGGAAGGAAGGAAGGAAGGAAGGAAGGAAGGAAGGAAGGAAGGAAGGAAGGAAGGAAGGAAGGAAGGAAGGAAGGAAGGAAGGATCTTGATTATATTTAGTACTTCTTCCAAAGTACTCCTTCAAAAAGAGAATTATTTTTAGACTTTTGTACATCTAGATGTAGTAGACTTTATTTCTGCATCTGTGAAATGATTTTTTATTGATTTCAGCATGACTCACAAAAAAATAAGACATATGAGTATCCATTGCATGACTGAAAAGAAGCATGAAGTTAAAAGTACATAGATACATACAAATAGGAGAGTGACATCCCACACCTCTACTGCAAGAAACTGAAAGCAGAAAAGGAGACAGATACCAGTGGTGGGAAATGGGAGGATCCCATCTAAGAGTGTCCCGAGCAGTGTGACAGTGTTTCCTCTACTAACAGCAATGGGCTTGCTGTTCTCAGAGAAACTAATACCAGTTGAGACCATATTTTAGCATCATCCTGTACTGTGGGTACTTCCTATACTATGTGACCCCAAAATACAGTCATATCTTTATTTGATACTCAATAGAAAAACTGTGGTTGTCCCAGTGTTTAAGGAATAAGTGGAAGATCATGGAACTTCATACTGTCTTCTATTTTTTAATTTTGAGATTAAAAAATAGTTTTCAGGGCCAAAGTCATGGTAAAGTGGGTGTGATGTTTGTCTTGCATGCAGCCAACCAACCAGAGTTCAATCCCCTAGCATCTCATATTGTCCCATAAGTACCAGAAGGAGTACTGTTTAAAACCAGAGTAATCCCTGAGCAGCACTAGGCGTGGCCCCAAACGAGCATAACAGCACATACACTAAAATTGGAACGATACAGAGAAGATTAGCATGGCCCCTGTGCAAGGATGACATGCAAATTCGTGAAGCGTTCCATATTTAAAAAGAGAGAGAGAGAGATGAACTTTTCCATGGATAATTTCACCATCTGCATCTTTTTCTTTATGTCTTGTTTTCATATTTAAAACTGATTATAAGATAACATAGATAACTTGTTCCTTTATTCCTCCTCCTTCTCTCCGATCTTCTTCCATTCCTTTATTCCTTCTTTATTTCCCTCTTCCTCCTTTCCTCTTTTTTTCCATGACCTTCCTTTCTTTTTTCTTTTCCATTTTTAAAAAAATTTTTTAATCACCATGTTTACAAAAATTTTCATACTGGGGTTTCAGTCATAGAATGTATACCACCCTTCAACAGTGCGATCTTCCTAGAACCAATGTCCCTCTGTTTCCCTACCCCATCAAACCCCCTGCATTTCTCTCAGACAAGCATTCTGCCTCTCTCCCTCACTATCATTGTTATAGTAGTTGTCACTGTGGTTAGTGCTCCAGCTGCATTCTCTGCTCTTTGTGGCAAGCTTCATGTCATGACCTGGTCCTCCCAGAATTCAGCTCTATTGTCTCTGGATATTATTGCCATACTGTCTTTTATTTTTTTATATCCCAAAGATGAGTGAGACTATTCTATGTCTATTCCTCTCCCTCTGGCTCATTTCCCTCAGCATAATAGTCACCATGTCTATCAATTATAGGAAAGTTTTATGACTTTATTTTTCCTAACAGCTGCATAGTATTCAATTGTGTAAATGTACCACAGTATCTTTAGCCACTCGTTTGTTGTTGGGCACCTGGACTGTTTCCAGATTCTTGCTAATGTAAATAGTGCTGCAATAAACATATGGGTGCAGAGGGCATTTTAGTATTATGTTTTTGAGTTCCTAGGGTATATCCCTAGAAGGAGTATTGCTGGATCATATGGGAGCTCAATTTCCAGTTTTTTTGAGTAATCTCCATATTGTTTTTCAGAAAGGCTGGACTAGATGGCAGTCCCACCAGCAGTGAATAAGAGTTCCTTTCTCCCCACATCCCCGCCAGCACTGCTTATTCTAGTTCTTTGTGATGTGCCACATCACATCACTCTGTGGAGTGAGATGATACCTCATTGATGTTTTGATTTGCATCTCCATGATTAGTGATGTGGAATGTTTTTTCAATAGCGGTTTGGTCATCTGCATTTCTTTTTTGAGGAAATGTCTGTTCATTTCTTCTCCCCATTTTTTTGATGGGTTAAAATTCTTTTTCTTGTTAAGTTATGTTAGTACCTTGTATATCTTGGATAATAGCCCCTTACGAGATGAATTTTGGGTGAATAGTTTCTCCCATTCTGTGGGTGGCCTTTGTATCCTCATCACTACTTCCTTTGAGGTGCAGAAGTTTCTCAATTTAATGTAGACCTGTTTGTTTATTTTTGCTTCTACTTGTTTGGACAGTGGTATTTCCTCCTTGAAGATGCCTTTAGTCTCAATGTCATAGAGTGTTTTGCCTATGTTTCCTTCTATATATCTTATAGTTTCAGGCCAGTTTCAAGGTCTTTAATTCATTTTGATTTTACCTTTGTAGATGGTGTTAGATATAGGTCTGAGTTCGCTTTTTTGCATGTAGTTGACCATTTGTCCCAACACCACTTCTTGAAGAGACTTTTCTTGCTCCATTTTACATTTCTTGCCCCTTTATCAAAAATTAATTGATTATATGACTGGGGTTTATTTTCTTAATACTCAAGTCTATTCCATTGATCTAAGGATCTTTTATTTCAATACCATGGTTTTTTGATGACTGTTGCTTTCTAATACAATTTAAAGTTGGTGAAAGTGATGCTTCCCATCTTCTTTTCTCTATGGGTTGCTTTAGCAATTTGTGGGCATTTATTCTTCCAAATTAATTTAAGAGTGTTTGATCCACTTCTTTGATGAATGCCGTGGGTAGCCTTAGAGGGATTGCATTAACCCTGTATAATGCTTTAGGAAGTATTGCCATTTCAATAATATTAATCAATATTAAATATGAAACAATTGAATAATCAATAAATATTAACATTAATTTATTTAACATTTAAGTTAAATTTATATCACATAATTTATATTATATTAATATTTAATTAATATTAATATCAATAAAATATTTAATATTAAATAATTACTATTAATATTGGATATATATTAAATATTAAATTTAATGAGTATTGCCATTTAATAATATTGAACCTTCTAATCCAGGAGCAGGATATTTCCTTGTGACCTTTTTTCTTTTTTCTTAAAGCAATGTCCTTTTTTTTCTTGAAGCACCTTTTCAATTAAGTTGACACCAAGTTATATGAGTTCTGTGGTAGTATTGTAAATGAGATTGTATTTTAATGTCTATTTCCTCTCTATCATTATTTGTATATAAGAAGGCCATTAATTTTTGTGTGTTAATTTTGTAGCCTGCCACTTTTCTATATAAATCTATTGTTTCTAGAAGCTTTTTGGCAGCATATTTAGGGTTTTCTAAAAATAGTATGTCATTTTAAAACAGTGAGAGCTTGACTTCTTCCTTTTCTAACTGGAATCCTTTAATATCTTCTTGCCTAATTGCTATGGCAAGTGCTTCCAGTACTAAGTTGAATAGGAGTGATGAGAAGGAGTAGACTTGTCTTGTGCCAGATTTTTGAGGAAAGACTTTTAGTTTATCTCCACTGAATATAATATTTGCTGTGGGCTAGAGGTGAATGGCCTTGACTTTATTGAGAAAAGTTCCTTCCATTTCCATCTTTTTTGAGAGTTTTGTTTATCATGAATAGATGTTGGACCTTATAAAATGTTTTTCTGCATCTATTGATATGATCACATAGTTTTTATTTGTCCTTTCATTGATATGATGTATTATATTGATTTCCTTGCATATATTAAACCATCCTCACATCTCTGGGATGAATTCTATTTGGCCATGGTGTATGGCCTTATTGATGAAATGCTGGATCCTGTTTGATAGAATTTTGTTGAAGATTTTTGCATCTGTGTTCATCAAGGATAGGATATTGGTCTGTAGTTCTTATTTTGTGGCATCTCTGTCTGCTTTTGGTATCAGAGTGATGTTAGCATCATAAAAAAATTATTTGGGACTACTTTTGTTTCTTCAATTTCTCAGAAGAGCCTGAAAAGGATTGGCAAGAAAGGTTTGAAAGGTTTGAAAGAATTTGCTAGTGAATCCATCTAGGCCTAGGCTTTTGTTTTTGGGAGAGCTTTTGATTAACATTTTGATTTCCTCAGTAGTGATAGGTCTGCTCAGATATGCCAGATCATCTTGGTTTAAACTTGGGAGGGTACAGAAATCTAAGAATTTATCCATTGCTTCCAGGTTCTCATGTTTTGTGGCATAGAGTTTCTCAAAGTAATATCTGATTACCCTTTGAATTTCTGTAGTATTTGTAGTATTCTCTCCCCTTTTGATTTCTAATTCAGTTTTATTTTCTCTCCCTTTATTTGTGAGTTTGGCTAATGGCTTGTTTAATTTTTTAAAGAACCAACTCTTGCTTTCATTGATCTTTCAGGTTTGTTTTTTGTTTGTTTGTTTGTTTTGTGTTTCCAGTTCACTAATTTTTGCTCTAAGCTTTATTATTTTCATCCACCTGCTTACTTTTTGGTTCATTATCTTGATCTTTTTTCAAATTTTTAAGCTGTGCCATTAACTTATTTCTGTAGTCTCTTCTTTCTTCTCGATGAATTTTTGTAAAGCTATAAATGTTCTTAATACCACTTTTGCTATGTCCCAAAAATTCTGATAATTTGTGTCTTCATTCTTGTTTGTCTTCAGGGATCTTTTGATTTACTCTTTGATTTCATCTCTGATCCACTTGTTGTTCAGTAATGAGTTGTTTAATTTACAAGAGTTAAACTTCTTTTCTATGTCTGTTTGTGATTCACATAATTTCAGTGCATGATGATCTGAGAAAGTAGTTCTTACACTTTCTATCCTCTTTATTTTAAAGATATATATTTTTTATGGCCCAGCATGTGGTCGATAATGATCCATGTACATTGGAGAGATAGATAGATAGATAGATAGATAGATAGATAGATAGATAGATAGATAGATAGATAGATAGATAGATAGATAGATAGATAGATAGACAGACAGACAGACAGACAGACAGATAGATACAGATAGATAGACAGACAGACAGATATAGATAGATAGATAGATAGATAGATAGATAGATAGATAGATAGATAGATAGATAGATAGATAGATAGATAGATAGATAGATAGATAGATAGATGATAGAAAGATAGAGATGATAGATAGATACTAAGCCATTCACTTCCAGTTCTTCCTTTAGAGCTAGTATATTCTTGTTGAATTTTATCCTGGTTGACCTATTAAGCCATGGCAGGGTAATGTTGAAGTCTTCTACTATTATTATGTTGCTATTGATGTCTTTTTTCAGATAAATCAGCAATTGTTTTAAATATTTTGCTGTTTCTTCATTGGGTTCATATATGTTTATGAGTAATAGTTATGTGACTTCTTCCTTGTGCACATATTCCTTGATTATCAAGAAGTGTCTATCTCTATCCCTTATCACTTTTTTAAGTCTAAAGTCTATGTAATGTGATATAAATCTGGCCACTCCAGCCTTTTTAAGAGAGTTATTTGCTTGAATGGTTGCTCTCAAACTTTTAACTTTTAGTCTATGTTTGCTCTAACTATTCAAATGTGTTTCTTGGAGGGAGCTAAACGTTGGATTCAACAACTTTGATTCATTTTGTTACTCGGTGTCTCTTAACTATGCATTTAGTCTATTGAGAGAGATAATTTTCAAAGCATTTAGTATTATCTTTTTATAAGAGTTTGGTGTGTTTCTTGGGCCTGTCATGCCTTAAAGTAGACCTTGTAAAGTTTGTAAAGGTTTGTAAAGTTCCTCAGTTGTTTATCTGTGAAGCTGTGCATCTTTCTTTCAAAGTTGGCTGGGTGACGTGCTCTTGTCAAAGCATTCACTTTGTTGACTTATGTCACTATATCCTACCACTACCTTCAACCCTTGGGGGTTGCTTGTGACATATCTGCCATAAGCCTTAAGGATGCTCTTTTGTACATAATTTCCCTTTTTGATCTTTCTGCCTTCAGTATTACATCCCTATCTGTGGGATTTGTCATTGTTACTAGGATGTGTTTTGGATGTGCCAAATAGTATGGATCTCTTTTAGCCAGTGATCTTTGGACATGTAATATTTGGTTGTATGCACTCGTTAGCTCTGGGAGTTTTTCTAAAATGATGTCCTTGACTGTTGATTTTTTTTTATGGAGATTTTCTTCTTAGGCTTCTGGACTCCAAACAATCTTATGTTGTTGCTATTGTTTATCACAGACTTCTATTTTTATCTGTTCACATTCTTTGAGGATTTTTCCCATCATCTGATCATTTTTTAAGGTTCTTTTCCAACCTCTTCTGTTGTATGGAGTTGTTATGCATTTCACCTTTCAACTCACTGATTCTGATTCAGCAGCTGTTACTCTGTTGGTAAGGCTTTCTAGTGAGGTTTTTATTTTGGCAACAAAGTTTTTTATCGCTGATATTTCAGTTTGGAGATTTCTTATTTATTCCTCCTCCTCCTCCTCCTCCTTCTCCTCCTCCTCCTCCTCCTCCTCCTCCTCCTCCTCCTCCTCCTCCTCCTCCTCCTCCTCCTCCTCCTCCTCCTCCTTCTTCTTCTTCTTCTTCTTCTTCTTCTTCTTCTTCTTCTTCTTCTTCTTCTTCTTCTTTTGTTTTGGGGGCACACCCAGTGGCACTGGAGTTACTTTTGGCTCTTCACTCAGAAATTGCTCCTAGCCGGCTCGGGGGACCATATAGGAAGCTGAGGATTGAACCCAGGTCTGTCCCAGGTCATCAGTGGGCAAGGCAAAAACCCTACCACTGTGCTAACCCTCTGATCCCTCTTATTTTTTATTAGTTACTTGTCCTCTTGATTCTTATTTGTAGTTTGTTTGGTTCATTCCATGGATTCTTTGAGTTCCTTGAGCATCCTCCAAATTTCCTCTCTAAAGTCTCAGAGAGGCTATGTAAGTGACTGGTACTTGTTGGGTCTACAGGTCCATCATTTTTATCCTCTAAGCATGGTGATATTCTGTGATGATTTCCCACCAGTGTGTTTTTCTCTATGTGTTGTGCTGTTGTACATTGATTAGGGGATAAGAATAGCCACAGAGTGAAGCAGAGTGCTCCTCTGTTTTTGTGTCTCAGGGTGGGTGATGTCTGTGTTCTCTCAGCTGAGGAAAGGCTTGCATGTGCCTTTCAAATTAATTTTTGTCCTTTGGAGGAGGGGGCACTCATGGCTCTCTTTCTCAGGGCTTCTACCAGCCTCAGCCCAAGCTGGGGTTTCTTCTGCTTTTGTCTCTTTTCTTTTTTCTTTCCTGCCATAATTTGTTCTTTATTATCAATGGGATAAGACTGTGCATACTATTTGGCACTGAGTTTCACCTAATAAATATCTTGTCTTTTTTATTCTTCCATCAGAATAGACTTAAAATGTAAGAAATCAACCCCTGCTGATGATTCAGAAGCTGAAAAGTCTTGGCAGACTCTCTCTTTAACACTTGCTCCTGTCTCTTTATAGGATAAGTTCCTTGAAGTGGATTGTGGGTCAAAGTGTATGCACATTTTAATTTGCTAAATTGCCAGATCGATTTCTGAAGACAACCCAGTTTATCCTTTGCAGTGCATTCATTTTCATTTCCAGGAGCAGCCACAGAAACTGTCATGCATTTTGTTCAAGCTTCTAGTAGCCTGAAAGTGAGTTAAGGTCATGGAAAGTTGGGGTCCAGTAAAGTTTGAGAGATGAACCAAAAGAAGAGCATCCTCTCCAGCTCAGAGGAATGGGCAAAAGAAATTCCAGGGTCAGTGTGGAATATATGTTCAAGAGGGAATTATACCTTGGTCAGTTATGAACCCTAAGGTAGTTTAGGTCCCTGGGCTGGGCAGAGCAGTTTCAGGCAATTGAATAAAATACATAAAAATGGCAAGCAAGAAAATACTGTCATTTCCCCCTTCTTTTGCAATTACTATCTAATGGAGAAAAGAAACAATCCTAAGAAGGAGAAGTCCAAGGCCTGAAGCATATTGAGTGAGGTTAAGTGCCACAGAGAATAAATACCAAAGACAGGGAATGAGAGTGTTACAGTTTTCAGCAAGGTCACGAAGAAAAAAAATCTTATGAGCAGGTGGCATTCAGATCTATGAGGATGAAGCTCAGGGAGAGAACAGATTTGTCGGGGAAGGTAGAGCAAAGAGAGAGGCTCTATGCTAGGGGAGCTTCTGAATTGGAAGAGAAAAGAGGTTTCAGATATAGAGTATGGGACAGAGGGAGGCCCTGAGCTGGGTGCCTTAGGCTGTGACCACCAACTTTTGGGAGGTTGGAGTGGAACATGTCACAGTTTGATTAGGGATAAGAAGATCCTCTGGGGCAAGAGATAAGGTATGTGCTTTTACATGTGGCTGACTCTGGTTCTATTTCCAGTACTATATGGCCTGGGAACATTTCCAGATACAATCCCTGTAACCCCAAGCACCATCAAGGTGAACACTGCAGCAACTTCATATTCAGGTCTTACTGAACTTCCAGCTCAATTGGCCTGGTATCCTAAGGAAGGTTTCCTGGGCCCTGGACACTGCTTGAGATTTCTCCCTCCACACCTCCAACACACCCTGAAATAGCTCCTCTGACTAAAGGAAAAATGAGGATCAATCATGGAAAACAGTTTGGAGGAGATGGGGAGGTTCCATTAAGCAACCAGGCAGCAAGGATGGTGGGAAATGGCCACATTTTGGAGCAGTGTTTTGGGAATCTGTCCTCGAGTTGGTTGTGCCCGGGACACAAAGCAGTCAGAATAACAGTTGAGGGCTCCTGGAAGGACTTGAATGAAGGCAACCATTGGTATGGGATATGAAGATATTTAGGGCTCCCTTCTGGGTACTTGACATGCAAGCCCTGTGGGACCTGGGAGCGAAGAGTAGAATAAAGAGTCAGATGTGTCAGAAAGAATTTAAGGAGAGGTTGGGAGAATATAAATAAATGAGTCACCAGCATGCTGATGGGTCTGAATCATTGGGCTACATGAGCTCACTGGAGGAGCCCTACCCCATCTCACGTGACCATCACAAAGGCAGAGTGGTGGGCGGGGCTGGAAAGGACATGCCTGAATCTTAGGATGCTTGAGAAGCTCCAGAGCCAGTGCTGCTGACTCAGGAAAGTTGGTGCTTATGAAGGTATCCACATGGGCACTACACACAGGTCAGTATGGCAATTTGGTGTATTAGGGTCTTCTTGTTTATGGCTGCATGACACCTAGCTAGGTTGGCTCACTCCCAAAGAAAGAATAGGCATTCCATGCAGAACACTGGACTCTGAAGAAATGGGGTCAGGTAGCCTTGGCCCCAATCATGGGTGAGCCTGAAACCCCTTTTATGCTCAGCTTCTTCACAAGAGGAAGGATATGAGCCCAAGAGATAGTACCATGAGGAAGGCATTTGCCTGGCTAGCAGTAGACCTGGGTGCAAACCCGAACATGCAACATGGTCCCCCTGCCCTACCAGGAGTGATCCCTGAACATAGAGGCAAGAGTAAGCCCTGAGCACCATCAAGTGTGCCTGCCCCCTCCTAAAAGACTGTGGGGAGTGAACAGGGGTGACTTGGCCAGGAACTATTGAGATGCTCATACCCATTACTCAAATTTGTTGTTGAGACTATACTGGGACAAGGAGTATGTCTCAAGGGGCCTGTAAAAGGACATGAGTTCTATCCCTAGCACTGCAGAGCTCCCCAGGAACTGCAAAACCCAAGTATTGCCAAGAGTGGTCTGTAATAATAAGAAAAGCTACTTTCATCTCAGTCAAACACACCAGCTATGGAACTTGCAGGACTCCTTGTTCAAAATGAAGGAGGTGCAAGGGAAGTCCAGAGAGATAGTTCTAAGGACTGGGTGTGTAACAGGGCTGTCCCCAAACTACATGGCTCCCTGGCACAGAGCCCAATCATGAACACAACTGTGTGGCCCCAGTAAAAACAAGCAAACCAAAGTGCAGGGTGTGGGGTTGGAGAAATAGTACAGAAACAGGGAATGCACTTATTTTGCACACTGTGGCTGACTAGGGGTCTATCCCCAGCACCACATATGATCTCCTAAGCCTTACCAAGAGAGCTCTCTTAGCACATATTCCTGAGTAAGCCCTGAGTACTCCTGGTATTGCCAAAAAAAATGAAAAGAAGAAGAAGAAGAAGAAGAAGAAGAAGAAGAAGAAGAAGAAGAAGAAGAAGAAGAAGAAGAAGAAGAAGAAGAAGAAGAAGAAGAAGAAGAAGAAGAGAGGAAGAAGAAGAAGAGAGGAAGAGGAGGAGGAAGAGAAGGAAAAGGAAGAGGAGGGGGAAGAGGAGAAGGAGGAAGAGGAAGAGGAGGTGGGGTGGTGGTAGTCATAGTAGTAAAATGTCTGTCCTGGAAGCAGCAAAATTGACCTCACAGTGGAAGAGCAGGAGGTGCCATACACATGGGAACAGCCAGAATCCCTTGACTACACCGCCCCACTGGCCAATATTTAACACACTTTCAAAGGGGCATTATGGAGAGTTTCAAGGTGGTGACAACAGAGTTCAAGCATGTGGCCCTGATGAGCATGAAGCCTGGGAAGTTGCCCATGCCTCAGGCCCAGGAAGCCTGTCCACCTTCTCTGCAAATAGCCTCCTGACAAAAACTGAATTGTCCTCCCACTACCCACCTCTAAACTTTGGATTTCTTCATCTGTCTCCTCCATGCTCCTTTGAAGCCCCTTGCTCTTTGATAGCAACAACTCTTAGCACTGGGCATTACTGTTGTGTACTTAGTGAATGTTTGCAAAATGATTACAATAACAGTCACTCGTTCTTCTTTACTGGCCCTAAGATCACAAGGGGTTACTTGGCTGTCATTGTTGCTGACAATTCCCATATTCTCTCTGAAGCCTTCAGCACTCCCATCCACTCCACCCTGCTCTACAGTCCTAGGCAAGATAGACGTTGATGCAGATCATGTGTTGATTTATTTAATTATTTATTTGTGCTGTTCAGAGCCAACTGCCAGTACATAACAGGTGAGAGTGACCATTGGTTACAGGTCAGACTTCCTCATGGAGCAGAAAAGTCAGTGCTGAAACTGAATGTGTTGCATAGCCAAAATACCAGGTAGGTATCATGGAGGCCACAAGAACTGACAAAAAATTGAACCTCAGAGGTATTGCATTCATCAGAGGGGGCTTCTTAGAGGATAATATGCCCCCAAAAAGAGGACATTCAGTGGATCAAGAAGAGAGAAGGGCAGAACCAGCCAAATGTGGCCATTGGGCAGCTACATGCAATGACAAAGAGTGGAGGGACTAGGGAGTAAGACTCGAGACAGATATGTACTAAGCTATCAGGGTGATAAGTGAGATGGACTTTACCTGGTAGAAGAGCACCAGCAGGCAGGTCTGGCTAGTGGGGCTCAGGAGTGGCTGCTAAAATAAAAAATGAGATCAAGAGCTCACCTGGTATGGATCACTGACCTTATACCAAACCTCATGACCTTGCCATGGCTGCAGTCACATGCCGCCTTGCTGTGATTCTTTTGACTCCCATTTCACAGATGAGACCATCAGAAGGTAAAGCAGCTTGGCTGAGGCCCTAAAGCAAGTGAATGTGATGTGTCTGGGAACCAAGCCCGGATCTCAGATTCACAAGAAAAGGACCTTGACCATCAGGGTTCCACCGTTGCTTAGCAATCAAAGCAAAGGAGTCCCAAGAGCTCCGGAGGAAAAAAGGGAGTTCCACTGGGCACTGAGCAAGCAACTGCACGTGCACAGCTGTGGCGGAAAAGCTGAGCAGCTGTGGGCCACAACCTAATTGCTGGTTGCAGAATCTGGTGATGAATCAGGAGAGGACCTAGAACAGAACCTAAGGGAATGAGGGCATTGGGGAGGCAGGGTTTGTGAGACACAGGATACTGGAGAAGAAAGACAGGTGAGGGGTCCTTGGGTAGTGCAACTTACAGAGACAGCCAATCAGAGGAGGGCTGAAGACTTTACAAATGGCATTGCAAGCTTCCTCAAACCCATAGGTAAGGGACGGGTCAAATGGTCCATCTCTAAGGAAACTGAGGACTGGGGCTATGAAACAAGTGTCATGCATATCTGAGATCCTGATGCAAATAATCTGATGAGACTTCATAAGGTTTCTCTTCTTACTATTCATGGGCAAGAACCACGCTTCATCTAGCTACAATTAGAAATTGAAGCTAGATTCAATAGAAATTAAATTAAATATTAAATAGAAAAATGTAGCAGCTGCAACAAGAGGGAAGTTGGCTCTGGGGTGTAGAACAAACCAGTTTCTTTTCTTCTGAGGGCCTCAGTTTCCTCTCCTGGAGAGATATTGAAAGAGAAAGATGCGTATACAAAATTCTCTCTCTACTATTCCAGATGCTCTTGGGGGACATTGGTGCTGACAGCCAAGGTGAATGAGGACTTGGGCATGGTGAAAGAGAAGTCCCCACATCCCCCCTTAACTGCCGCCGTTCCATGACCAGGCCCCTCTCTGTCTTGTTTTCTCCCCAGTCCTCCGAGGCTGCTGTTGGAGCCCATTGATGAGAAACACATGTTTCTGGGCAGCTATGGGGTTGCACAATGCCGCCAAAGGGAGGGCAACAAATCGAGGGGGAAAGAAAGGAAAGAAAAGAGCTTTGGTCTCCTCGCCCCCACAGACAAAACCCCCACTGAAGTGCTATGAGTCACAGCGGGCTGCCAGGCCATCGTGGTTTCTGAATCACTTCCTCCTAGAGGGGCTCTCCACTTGTTCCCAGCTCCACTCCCAGCAGCACCCCATGGGCTCTGCCTGCTTTCCTTTCAACCGGGGCACTAGCAGGAGACCTAGGTGTGGAGGTTACAGGGTGGAGGGACTGGAAGAGATGAGGGCAGTGAAGCAGGTTGGATCTGCAAGTGCCACAACTGGAAGGACCCTACTCACCACTGGCCTGACCACACTAAAACTCACACCTCCCTCCTTCCCTGGTTGCATATGGGAGTGAGGTAAGAACCCAGAGTAAAGATTACCATTTCCTCCATCTGGCATCAGACCCAGCCACATCTGGGTTTTTCATTTTGATTCTCTGGACTGATGTGGACAAGGTTGACATCTTTGGGACAGAGGTTGATAGAAAGTTTATATAAACTCCCATTAGAGAATCTTGGGTTTTACCTCTGCATCTGGCAACTTGAAGTTTTTTTTATCTTTGAAAATAAGAAGAGTCCCAGATGCCCTCACTAGAGTGTGTTTTAACGTCTTGCTCAGGATAAGCTTCCTTAGTTGCTCAGCGAGTTTTAAGCCTTATTCTAATCTAGATAGACACCAAGGAAATGTCCATGGTCCCAGCTATTTGAGAGGCAAATTGGTGATGTATCATTATTATAAGTGCCAGGATCCTGGGAAGATGGTCAGCTGGGGAGAAGTAGGCAATACCATCTAGAAAGATTTGTTGGACGGATTAAGGCAATGTCTAGCACCATTTTCCATTACCTCACACACCCACTCATCCTAGACTTAGCATGTCAGTGCCTTCACTTAAACCCTGAACTCTCAGCCCCTTTAAGAGATTTTTTTTCTATATATATTTTATTTAAACACCTTGATTACATAAATGATTGTGTTTGGGTTTTATTCATGTAAAGAACACCACCCATCACCCTTTAAGAGATTAAGCGTTCACTCTCCTCCATCAAAAGAGGGCGCTGTATCCCAATAACCCCACAACCTAGGACTCCACTAGAATGCCGCCACCTTGTGGGCATGGAGAACCAGAGGCCTTTCAAACTTCACTGCTCCCAGGCTCTTACACAGCACTCAATGAACAGACTTGAAAGCGAGGCTTCAAAGAAACAAGGTCTGACATAGCTACTTAGCTGATTGCAATTAGAAGTGAAGGGTAAACCGAGGACATTTTAAGAAGTTCGCAGCTCACATTCACCTAGTTGATTTCCTCTCCTTGAGGATGCAACTGGGACAAAAAGCTGCTTGAAAGCAGATGCCATGTCTTAATCTTCTGTTTCCCATAGTTGAGCAGATCTTGGGTGCTCAGCAGAAGACTGCCTGGAATCATGCTCCTTTGGAGGACAAGAGAAACTTCTCATCATTGAGTATGGCGCTCACTAATGGTGCATCTCATTACAATCAGTTATCACAAGTTAACTTTTATTGATTTATTTTCTGATTATTTAATTTGCCATTACTTTAAGTTTTTTTTTTGAGCAAGTAATATGAAATGAATGTGTTATATGCCTGCCAACAGGGAGGGATAGAGGGAACCTGGGGACATTGGTTGAGAGAAGGGAGCATTGACTGGTGTTGGAATATAGTATGCCTAAAACAACTTTATTACGAACAATTTTTAAATCCCAAAGTCTTCATAAAAGATATTTTTAATAAGTAATTGAGATCAACTTGGTTAACAGTGAACTAGAGTGACAACCAGGGCTCTGTCTTGCATGACCGTGTTAGAGTTCCTAGTGCCTGGCACCGTGCCAGCTCTACAAATACGTGCCGAATGGCTGAAATCAGGAACTTCAAAGTTCTGGAAACAGTAAACACACATGACGGTGGAGAATATAGATGTTGTCTATATTGTCAAGTAGAGCTTCCTTTCTCTTGGCTGTTTCTGGAAAAGACAGCAAGATTGCCCAAGGACACAGAGCTGGCACCAGTGCCACATCGCCTGATGGTCCATGCTTAGAAGGGGAATAAGCAAGACAGCAGACAGAGGAGGTGTGAGCCTGAAGTTGACACTGAGAAGGGGAGTTTGAAGCACTTTCTCTAGGTCTCCAATCCTATGTGCATCTGGGGGAATGAGGATTCCTAGATAATGCACTGGGTGAAGGGGCAAAAATCTAACAATCCAGGAGGTGCGGAAAGAAATAAAACATACTCCCTCGCCACCCAAAAGGGGAAGGAGGAGGTTCCCAGGCTTGTCATAGGGCCAGGGAAGGCTATGGAATAATAAGCCCTTGACTATGTCTGAACTTGAACTCTACCACAGTGATAGCTGACAGGTGGAATCAGTAAACTGTCCCCATATAAGAGAAGGAGGTCTGGCCTTTCCTCAGACTACCCCATGACCTCCTTCTCCCCAGTCCACCCTGCATCCTATGCCCCAAACCTTCAACACTCTCTGACCTAGTCCATCAGGAGATGTCTCTTTGCACCTCTCCTTCCTTGATCATTGAGCCCCAATTATTCTCCCCAGCCACAGGACTTATCCCCAGCTACTGAGCCCAGAACACCAGACCACACTTCTGGTCTGGCATCCACTCCAATCCTGGTTCTTGGTTTCACTGTAACCTTAACCCTGCACCTCCACTTCCCACCTGTGAAGTGCCACTGTAGAATCACTCAAAGAGTTCCCATCTCAGGCCCCTCAGCATGTGCTCACCCAAATTCCCTTTATGTCATTTATGATAATTCTGGTGCTTCAATATCTTAAGCCACATCTAAATGTGAGCCTCCGGTGGTACACACCAGCATCAATGTGTTCAAGCCTCCTGTTTCCTTGCATTCTGGTCCCTTTACACAATCTCATCACTGTTCTTACAAAGGTCTTTCCAGCCTCATCTTCACGTGGAAAATAGCTGATTCTTTGAGAACAGGCTCCATGTCCCTTTCTCACCTGCAAGGGAAGGGAATTTCACCCTGACCAAGTCTGCACCAAGACTCCTTGGTCAGGAGATGTTTTCTGGGCACACCCCCAACTCCTAGTGCATCACCAAAGGAGCACTGTTTTGGATCACCATAGTTAAGGCTTCCAAAGGAGGTTCCCAGAATAGTATGCAAATTACAAAGCTCCTGGCAAGCTGGGAAAAGTGCATTTTTGTAATGACGCAAGGGCAATAGGCTGCCTGGCTTCTGACCTGCCAGGGCAGGGCCAGCCGACCACTCGCTACTGATGACCAGAGCACTGAACCACCACACCCAAATTTCCACCTCATGTATGCCTGCATGTGCCCCTATATGATAAATAAGATACAATTATATATGGCTGGATCCAGGCTGGGGAAGAGAATAAATATAGCAATGGACAGGTTGACATCAGGGGCTCAGGGCAGACAGGTCACAGGACGGAGAGCATGGGCCAGTAGTGGGAAGAGTGGAAAAGATAGTAAGACTGATAGGCCCACTGATCCTCTGGCCTCCCCTGGAGCTGGGACCAGTTTAATCCCTCAGGTCAGAACCTGGAGGGAAACATATTGTTACCTGCTCCAAGAGTATTCAGGCAACCTTCTGCACAGGGCCCAGGGAAGTGGGGTCAGTGAAATTCCTGGGTCTCTTATGCACTTGCCCAGCTCTTCTGTTTCTGGTTTCAAAAATAAAGAGCAGGAGAGAGGAAGCAGAGATGAGTCTGGTCATAGACTTTGACTGGGCATTTACTCCTATCCTCCAAATCCATTGAGCCTGGGTGCTATTTGCAAAGTTTAAAATTAAGGCTCATGATCAGAGAGAGAAAGTTCAAGAGGCAAATGCAGGCTCTGATCCCTGGTACCACATGATCCTCCAAGCACCAACAGAACAACATCTAAGCACCAAGCCAGGAATGGTCTCCGAGCATAGCCACACATGTGACCCAACATTCCCTCCTCTGATTATTTTTGAGACTCAGACATATTGAGCAATTCTCCAAAATAAGGCTACTGATTGCCAGAGTCTGAATTTACACCCAGTCCTTGACCATGTCCAAAACACACTTGCCAAAAGAAAGAGGGATGCCATGAAGAATCAAACAAACTGTCATCTGGGGTGGGAAAACAGCTCAAGAGTCTGGGTATATGCACCTTGGTGCAGGGGCTGGAATCAGATCTTCAGGACTGCATGAATTCAGAACCCCTCTAGGTGTAGCCCTGGTCCCAGCAGCACCAGGTCTCCAGGTCTGAACATTGAATCACTGGTCCAGATGGTTCAGTATTGCCAGAAATGGCCCCTAGACTGACTACATGAGCATCAGTTGGGAGACCCTTGAAAATAAATAAATAAAAATGAAATATCATCTGGGATCCCCTGATTCCAAAAATAGATATAGTTTCAGCCTGGTCCCTACAGATTTTTCCAGAAACTGGGTTGGGAGCAGGAGACTTTTTTTCCTTGTTTTTCTAAAGAAAGGGGAAAATGGACCCAGGCTGGGAATCAGTGTGGCAGGAAGCAATGTGATAACTGATGATTTGCTACGGACCCAGCCTGAAGCCAGCCACTGCAGCTTATCAGTTACATGGAAATCATTAAGTCATTCTGGGCAGAAGTGACAAACTAGTGCCTCTGTAGCTTGGGGGCGGGGCATGTGTTTACATATGGAGTGGGGTACCCACAGCAGGGAATGCTTCCAGCAAGCCTGCAGGTCAAAAGAAGGAAAAAACAGCTCCTGGTGGATAAATCTACAAGTCAGATTCTTAGGGAGTGAGATGTATGAGCCTAAAATGTGGGGGAATCATCTGTTCCTTGGCACCTTACCTGATAGGCTCTCAGTAGGCAAAGATGTCCAATTTTATGTCTCGTGTCAGCTGGGCCTGCAGACATTGGCAGAGATGTTCACTCTGGATTGGGTTGGAAATAGCATTGGGGGATGTCAAGACACCCCTATTGGTGTGTTTTGAGTCTTAGGATCTCAGTAATGAGGGCAGGATCCCATAAATGCCTTTCCTCTTTTGAGGATATCTCTATTTCTCAAATGTGAACTTGGGAGTTTACAAGATATTCTGTGATATTATGCCAGCTCTGATCTTTCATTGATATGCAATAAATTTTTATAGCCTAAATTCAGCTAGACTGAACTGCTGGTTCCCCTTCACACATGTGCCGCCAAAAGCATTTCCTAGGGCTGGAGAGATAGTAGAGGAGCTAAGACACTTACCTTGCACATGGTTGACCATAATTCAATTCCTGCCAATGTGTATGGTCCCTTGGGTCCCCACCAAGAGTAATCCCTGAGCACAGAGCCAGGAGTAAGCCCTGAGCAGAGTCAGTTTTATCCCCCCAAAAATCAAAAAGCATTTCCTTCATATCAGTGTATATCACCACTTGCATTCACATTCAGGTCCCAAAACTAACTGCACAGAGCATCAGATATAAAGGAAAATAGTTGTATACAGTAAAGGTGCTCACAGCCAAAGGGGTGGGAAAGGATGCTGGAAAAACCTGTGCCATGTCAAGTCAGACTTCACTGAGACAAAGAACCAGCTTCCCCATGTACCTTATCTTTCTGTTGGCAACCTGGCTGGCAGGACCACCTAAGTGGTGTGTGGGGTGCAAACGAGAGGGCAGGATAGGCAGAGGGAAGGGGCCAGTTGGATACACATAACCCAATTGGTCATGTTCCATTTGGATTTTTTTTAGATAACTTTGAATGCTGGCTACAGTTTTTCTCTCTGTCTTTGTTTTTGTCTTTTTGACTGATCAAGTCTAGCCCCATAACCAGTTTTGAACATTATAAAAAGTATGTTCTACTCCTCAGTATGAAAGGTGAGAGGGTGTCTCTCAACTGCAGGGATGTATTTTGGATGAGACCATTCTTTGCTGTGGAAGTTTTTGTCTTCCCAAATGCATATGCTGGCAGCCTAACTTCCTACAGGTCAGTTTATGGATAGGGAAACTTTGGGTGGTGATGAGGGTTTACATTTAGTCAAGTGGGGTTCCTTGGGATGGGAATAGTATCACTGCAAAAATAGAAGGGGCCTGAGTGGTAGGGTGTTTGCCTTGCATGTAGCCAACCCAGAACCAACCCTGGCAATCTCTGGCATCCCATAGAGTCCCCTGAGCCTGCCAGGAGCTATCTCTGAGTGCAGATCCAGGAGTAACACCTGAGCACCACTGGATGTGCCCTCCCCCCCTAAATAAAAGAGGAAGAGTAAGTTTTCCCATGCCTAGGAAAGACCTTATGGACATAGTGAGAGAAAGATAGTAAAAGAAAGGGTAGTGAGAGAGATGGCAATGAAGTCAGTTGAGAGTGCACTGAGGGGAGGCAATGAGAGAGTGAGAGAGAGAGGAGAGAGAGAGGAGAGAGAGGGAGAGAGAAAGGGAGAGAGAGAAAGCAGTGAGAGAGAGAGAAAGCAGTGACAGAGAGAAAGCAGTGACAGAGAGAGAGAGAGAGAGAGAGAGAGAGAGAGAGAGAGAGAGAGAGAGAGAGAGAGAGAGAGAAAGCAGTGACAGAGAGTGAGAGTATCCAAACTGGGAAGAAAAATCTTTCACAGACTCAATCTGCCCCTCACCTTTCCCTTGGGTTCCCAAAATTCAGAACTGTGAAAAATATCTCATGGACTGAGTTATTTTGTTTAGCAATCAAATGTGACAGGAGAGAAGTTTGCCTTGTGCCTTGTGGGTTGTTTAGAGGCATGCCAGGTTTCTGCTTACTCTCTAGCCACTAACTATCCTAGATATTGATAGAAATCTCCCTAGTTGGAACAAATATATCTAGATATCTTCAAATTTTCACTAAAGGGAAAATACTTGTCCCTGGGTAAGAATCTCAATTCTAATGTTGACTAAGATAGAAGGTAAAATGGTGGACACAAGTCCTATATGTCCTAGTGCTCTGAAGCAACCCAAGGAACAAGCTAGGTATGGTGTTAAGGGAAGTCAGGGGAGCAGATTGTGGGTAAGATACTTGGCTAGCAGACCCAAGACTTCAGAAATTACTAACCGAACTGTTCAGAGTACCTCCTTGTGGGGAGAGAGAGTAGCCAGGGATGGCAACCCAACTGGGAATTCTTCCTTCAAAGCCTTTTTGTTCATTCTACCAAGAAGCTTGTTTCAAAGGCCCAGCACAGAGGTGACTCCAGGAAGCAAATGGGAGGACTCAGCCTTGCCTCCCTGAAGTGTGTGTTGTGGGAATGTTGACCAAAACAACCTTACCCAGGCCACCTGGACAACTCCCAGTCCTTTGGAACTATGAAAACATTCCTGGTCTCCCTTGATTTTTACTAATCCACAGCAGGCTCTCTTCCAGAACCCCATAGCCTTTGAGGCACCAGTTCCCTCACCCTGCCCATTCCCAACATGACCACATTCACTTGAAACTCCTCTGCTTTCCCTCTCTGCCACACACTGGTCTCCTGAGAAAGAAGGATCATGGCCACATGCAGATCCTGGCCTTCCTGCATCTCCTTGGCCTGACTTTTCTTCTCTTTCCACTCTCCTCACACTTCTCCTACATTTCCTATGTATTCTCCTCTTACTCTATAGGGATTCCCCAACACCCAGGAATTCTGGTTCAGGCAGCGTCTGGGCCCTTGGGCTGCTCACCTTCTTTCTCAACCTCTTGCCAAAGTTTCTTTCCCACAAAAACATCCCTAAGGAGAACAACAGAAGAAAATATTCCAAGGTAATAAACTTTGGATTAGGAAAGTGACCTTGTGTATTTGAATATATGGGTTTTCTTCCTGATGCTAGCAGTTGAGCAAAGGGCTAGACATGCATTATCTCATTCACTAAACAGTCTTTATTATGTTGTTCAGTTGTCTCAAGTTCTATCCCTAGATCTGCCTCTTAAGAACTGGGTCTTAAGGAAGTCTTGGACTTTCCACCGTTCCATGCCTCCCTCTTCCCCTTCTTCTGTAAAACTGTGATAATAGTTTATCTTTTTGCTTAGGCGAGTTGTTTAAAAGAGTAAGTCAAGGTGCCTGGTACTCAGTGTATATGTCTCACAGAGTGTCTGTTTATTTGTGATTACCTTGGAGTTAACAGAGGCATGTGGGATTGCACTCACAGGGCTGGGGAGAAGTACTAACAGATGAGTAAGAGCTTAACCCCAAGAACATCTCCTACCCTGAATCGGATGAAATCAAACCCTGTATGTCTTGCCTTCTCAACCTTTTTAGTTTCCGTCTTGGCTTTTCCCCCATCAAATTCTTATTCCCACAAAGGCTGTGAGACACTGGGGAAAATATTTTCCAAAATAAATTTCAAGGCATTATTTTACTCAAACCACTCGATTCTGTGTTCCAGCCCTGTCTGCTAATGTGACCGCCCTGTCCCTATTTAGACTGAGGTTTCTGAACTGACCGGCCCTCCATCAGGGTTTCCCTGTCCCATCCCCTCCAGACTGAGTCATGCTGTGATGTCACAGTTGAGATTTATGAGGTTGGCCAATGTGGTCTTGGGGATGACTGTACACGGGACCAACTTAAGTCCTTCCCTAAAACCAGACACACCGTGTTCCATATCCCCCACCCCATTCCATCACCATGGCGTGGGAAGGGTTTGTTGCAGGGGCCAGACAGACAGGGCTATGTCCAGGACAAGTTTTCCGGTGCAACCTTGGACCAGGAAGATTTTCTGAGAGGTTCTGTGTCCACATTAGTCATTGGAGATGTTTGAACATTAAATAGGCTCCACCCATGAAGGTGCAGAGTAGAGGTTCCCAATGTCTACTGCCACAATCATGATATAAAAATAAACCACCACCCACAGAGTGCCATGGCTGACAAAAAAAGGTGCCTGCCTCTTACTCATATTGAGGGGGTAGAAATTGGCCAATCTAGACTGAGGCACAGCAACTTTTATTTAGGACTTACTTTCAGAACACAGGATGATCCCCCACCAAGTGGTCAAACACATTTGAAGCCAATATGTATACTTCTCATCAGTGTCCCATTGGCCAAATATAGTTATGTGGCTAAGCACAGGCTAAGGATAGAAGAAGTACTCTGATCCTCTGGTGGAAAACACAACCAAGTCGACTCAGGAATCACAGCAGAGAGGTGTGAAGAGTTAAGCACAAAGACCCTTTCTATTGCAGAGTGTGAGCCACAATATCTGCTTCCTTCTTTCTAATGCCCAAAGGACTCCTGGACTCAATTCAGGTCCTCGGAGCTCCATGATGAAAGCCTGCCAGTCCACACTCAATGTGGATGTGACTGATGATGGAAACAAACCTCTCCACATGCCAAGGGCACCTTTCTAACAACAGTCAACATTGCAAGTGTCGGCCTTAGTGTCTGCCAGGCTCAATTTTCAGTCCTTGTGTTAGGCCATGTGATCCTTGTAGCAACCATGCAAGGATAGGACTTCTGTAAATGAACCAAGGCTTTGAGAAGTTCATCAACATACTCAAAGTCCTTACGCTTCTGAGCACCAAGAATGTAAAATCACCCCATGCCATATCTCCAACCCCAGGTGAACAAGCCTGAATCAGGGTTGTGCATGAAATAATCCAAACCAGGATCAGGGTGAAACACATGTAGTCTGACAGTCTTCTACCTGGTATGAAGAGAGTGGTGCCTGCCATAACTACCATTTTTATTGAGTACAGAGACCACCCCTGGGTGGGGCAGTAAACCCACCCAAGTTTACAAGTTAGACAATCTCTGTTTTGGTGTAAATCCAAGTTATAAACAAACATACAAAGAAACCAGGGATGATCTTTGTTTTGGGTAAAATAAGATGGAACCCAACACAAGGAGAGGCTTTCAAAGCCAAGTTCCAAACACAGATTGATGCTATTTTCCTCATGAAACTTTAGAGTACAGGATCCTCTCTGAGACCAAAACTTTTAATCCAAAATTCTTCAAAACTCCATGGGGCACAATTTTTTCTCGTTTCTACCATAATTATGTATTCCCTGTGCCAGAATTTGTGTAACTTTGCGGCTGACTTTTTTTATATTTGATTCATTAGCTTAAATATTATAAAAGGAACTCTTGACTTCTGTGAATGGAAAATTCTATCTAAAGAAAAATAATCATAAAAATTTGACACCCCCTCCCCAGGAGTCCTCTGGGCATTAGAAAGAAGGAAGCAGAGATTGTGGCTTACGCACTGCAGTAGACAGGGTCCCCATGTTTGCGGGTGTTCAAGAACAACAAGCTAAGATTCTCCTTCTAATATTAGGGAGTCTTTAGAATGACTTTATATGACTTCTAAAGGGTCAAAAATGACTTGGATAGGGCTGGAGAGATTGCATGGACATAAGGCATTTGCCTTGCATGCAGAAGGTCAGGGGTTTGAATCCCGGCATCCCATATGGTCCCCTGAGCCTGCCAGGAGCGATTTCTGAGGATAGAGCCAGGAGCGCTCAATTCTGAGGGCTGCCGGGTGTGACCCAAAAACAACAACAACAACAAAAATGACTTGGATAGAGAATAGTCTGAGCGTGTCTGTACCAGAGAGAGGCCAAGCAGGAGAAAAGGCTGTAGGAGATGCTGAGAGTCTCACCCAACTTTTCTTTCTGGTATGGAAGTGCTCAGCATACAGCACTGCCAGAAGCCCACTAGACCCAGCTCACACCCACTCCTGCACAGCTCTCCTCATCTGCTGTCTCCCCTCCTCTGCAACATAGTCACAAAGAGAAGGAACATCAGCAGCAGTGTCCCCGATTCCCACCCTCTCCGCCTCCAGGCCTGGTTCCTTTGTCTCTGCTCACAAAGGAAGTCTCCTGAGAAAAGACTCAATCCTTCATTCAAACCTCAAACCAAACCTCACCCAGGGTTTGCAGGGCCCAAGCTCTTTCTGCTTCTGTAAAATTTTATCATTCACCTTCTCCTGAAGTGCCTCTTCTTTCTTCATCCATTATCACCCCCTCCACTCCTAAAGATCTCTTATGGAGAGTACCCAAGAAGCACAAACACTCAGATATAAGCCGGTTAAAATCCCCAACATGAAGTTTTTTAATGCAAAGAACCTGGTCTCAAGTCGTCCGAGGAACATGCAGATGCATAGCCCGAAACTGGGCTTTTCTGGGCTTCAACTTCTTTATGACTTCTAGCACTGATATGAATAAAGCTCAGCCAATTCCAGCAGTCATCCCTTTTCATAATGACACCAATGTTTAGGGATTTAGCTTTCTTCTGAGGTTTGGGGAGGAAACAATCCTTTTCAGTGATTCTTCTCAGGCTCTTTCTGCAGTCCACACAGGTCACAGGAGACAGACTATCCCTGTGGCTCCACCTGACCTCCGCCCCTGCAGGAGAAGACCTCCTGCCTCCTCAGGCCTGACAAAGACCCTTAGAGGTTCCATCCACCTTACTTACAAGTAGCCCTTTTGATGTATAGAAAACTCCTCAGTGAGAAATTTGTGCCAGGAAATCTTGTTCCTGAACTCTCCCTACACCTGAATCCCACAAATCTTTCTGGGATTTGCCACTGATCTCAGGACTCCTACTCCCAACATGGGGAGCAGTTCCCCTCATCTTTCCTAAAAAAATCTGCTTTTACCTCTTTACTTGTCCCCACTTTCTGCCATGCTTGATGGCATGAGTCCATTGCCCTCACAGAAATGAAGTGCTCAGTGCCTAAATCTGGAACTCATTCAGCTAAGAGCCCTGTGAGTTTGTTTTCCCAGGGAGGTGGGCTTTTGGAATTTGGAAGTGAAAGGACTCTTCCCTTCCTGTCTCTCTGCTTTCTGTTGTCACCTCATATTCCTGATTCAGAAACCACAGAACTGCCAAGTGACTCAGTGTGCAAGAGGCTGGGGGGTCTGGGGATGGGAAGGGAGCAGAGGGGAAAGGGGTCATCTCAAAGTGAAAGTTAGTGCCTTCCCATTTGTCACAAGACCTATGCTCCTTGAACTGGTTTCAGAGCAGAGTGCACAGCCGGGGCTAGGAGACAAGGAACTGTTTTTCTGCCCTTCCTGGGCCCTAAACCCTCTGTGAACAATTCTTTGGCTTTCAGAAGAATACTGGCTTCTTTGTAATTGCCTTCTTAATTTTCTAAAGAAAAAAAAAATGTTCCCAAAGGAAAAATGTCACTGTCAAAACACCCATTTGTACCTCCATGAGCTCTTCTTGACTCTGCACCCTCTTACATGCCCCCACACCACTCATCCCTCTACCACTCTCCTCCTGTCTGTGCCACCACACCCTGAGGTTTGAAATGGGGCTCCAAGATAGACCTGGACTTGGAGCGAACAAGGTTCAAAGAGCCCACACAAAGGCCTGTCCTCTGTTCCCGACCACTACCCCCACTTTCCGGGAAAGGCACAGAAGTACACACACACACACACACACACACACACACACACACACACACACACACACACACACACACACACACACACACTGAGCTGGGAGCTGGGAGGCCTTTCGGGCTCCCCAGGCCTGGATCCGGGAGGAGGTGCAGGAGGTGGAGAGAGACTGAGAGAGGCCGCCTGTGCTATATTCCAAAGGGGATTTCTTCACTTCCTGGCAGACTCCAGTATACAAACGTGTTTGTTTAGGAGGGAAAGGAATGTCATTGATGGGGTAGTGGCAGTGGTGAGGAGAAAACAAAAATAATCAGTGGGACTTGCTCTGTTTCCCCCCCCCGGGGGGGGGCAGCTATCTTCAGCCCCCCAGATTGTCTGTGCTGGAAATGAGAGAAACCAGGGCCTGCTGCAAGGACAGTCCAGGTCCCAACCCCATCCAACCCCCACCAATATCTACACTCCATTGGCACCCCAAAAACATTGATTTGCAACCAGAGCTCCAGGACTCCAGGGAGGGGACAGGAGGGAAGGGGGGGCTCCATTATGCCTCTTTCCTTCCTCAATGTGAGGACCGAAGTGACTTCGCTTTCTTTCTACTGCAACCCCCAAACACCAGATTCCTTGAAGGCTGTGAAGCTGTGAATCCCCACCCTCCCCACCCATCCACGGACCCACAGAGGGTGCCCGGCACCTCTTCCCTCTCTCCAGATTCCTATCCTCCTCCATCTGTCTCAGCTCCTCCTTCAAACACAGGTTCAGTGTTTGAACCACATCAGGGGTGGAATTCGGGGTCACAACCCCACATGGGGTGAGGTCACTGAATGTGAAGGTCACAAAAGTGAAAGAGGTCATAAAAATCTTAGCCATAGTGAAAGGCTTCTGAACACTCAGGGAAATAAATGAACCCAAGCCCACCTGTGGCACATTTCTTAGGGGCAGAAGAGGTACCTGTAGGAAAAGTTTAAGAAGCACAGCACTGGGGCTGGAGAGATAGCATGGAGATAGGGAGTTTGCCTTGCATGCTAAAGGACAGTGGTTTAAATCCCGGCATCCCATATGGTCCACCAAGCCAGCCAGGAGCGATTTCTGAGCGTAGAGCTAAGAGTAACCCCTGAGCGCAACCCCCCCCCCCCGCAAAAAAAAAAAGAAGCCTAGCACTAAGTGATGTTTTTCGACCTTTGCTACCAATTTATTTCCTTCCTGTGGTCCCTCTAGTTGCCCCCCCCAAATGATGCCATGACACCCCCTATTTACACCTTCTCCTATATGCTCTTGGAATATCCAGCTGGCACATAGGAAGCACAGAGCCCCTCTTAATATTGTCTTCTCATTTCACCCCATCTCTCCTTCCTCCCTTTCATATCACTTGGCCATTGACTGGGCCTTGAGGTGAGGGGAGGGCTTGAGGGTTCAAACACAAGGACAACCAGCAGCTTTGCATAGTGAAGGATGCATTTTCATAAAGTGGCACTTGCAAATGAGAAAGAAATAAGACAATGCGTAGTAATGCTGAGAATGTACCAAAACATTCATAGGATAGTGAAGACTTTAATAATGAGAGTCAGGGACTAACGCAGCATTGCTCTGAGTGCGAGGATGGTGATGAGGGCTGCTCAGCGCTATTTACAAAGGACAGAATCTGGAAACCCAGTAGACCGACAACAGATGAGTGGCTAAAGAAATTATGGTACATATACACAATGGAATACTACACAGCTGTTAGGAAAAATGAAGTCATAATATTCGCCTACATATAGATGGACATGGAGACTATTATACTGAGTGAAATGAGTCAGAGGGAGAGAGAAATGAGTCAGAGGAAGACACAGAATAGTTTCACTCATCTGAGGGATTTAAGAAAAATAAGACAGTATGGTAATAATACCCAGAGATAATAGAGATGAGTGCTGGAAAGACCAGCCCATGATATGAAACTTATCAGAATGTGAGTGCAGTTAGAGAAATAACAGCACTGACAACTACCATGACAATGATAGTGAGAGAAATAGAATGCCTATCTAGAAAACAAACAGGGGGTGAGAAAATAGAGAGATGGTGGCATTGGTGGTGGGAATGTTGCACTGGTGAAGGGGGGTGTTCTTTTCTATAACTGAAATCCAACTACAAACATGTTCATAATCATGGTACTTAAATAAAGATATTATTATTAAAAAATGCTGCTCAAAACTTTTCTTAACCCCATGGCAGTGACATTTGAGGTCATCTTCACTAGATTGTCAAATCCCTCCCTGGACATAGTTACGACCCTTCGCACCCACTGTGCAAGCGCCTGCATACCCCTCCCCAGGGAGCGGGGTCTTTGTAAGCTGCTGCTCTGCTCTATATGCTGTGCGCATATCTAGGTGATGCAGGACATTTGCAGTGGCTCAGAGAAAGGATGCTGCCAGCACTCCCCCTATAGCTGTGGGCTTTGTGTGGACATATACAAGGGGATACTGCAGGCGTCTTGCATCTCAGCATCTCTAGTGGGGAGCAAATCCTTCAATGAGAGAAAAACGGGTAACACGGGCAGTCGAATATGAAATATAAAATAATGAAACCACACAGAGTATGTGGGGTCAACACATCTTCTGGCAGGAGTGTGACAAGTTTAATTTTTTGAGCAGGGGAATTTATAGGGGTAAAATTAGCCATAGGTAAAGAATATTTATAATCACAAAGCAAAGTACAACAGTAACAATACCTAAGCTATGGGTGTAACTGTAAAAATTGTAGGTTACAAAGGAAAAGGTTACAACTCAAGGCAACTATTTGCAAGCTTACTTTAAATGCAAAATTAGGCTTAGGAGGGAGTAGAAAATATCTAGGAACTTGATCTTTACTGGGCTGGACTCTGTTGTTTTAGAGGTTAAGTAAAGGGAGCAGACAAATCCCCAAAAATGAGTTTCCCTATTTCTAAAGAAGGGTCAATTGTCAATAGCCAGGATCTGCATTCTGGTTATGCCTTTGATTACCAGAAAATGCAGCTGAAAGGACATATTTGAAAAAGAGAGAAAAAACATTGTCTTTGCTTTTAGGGTTGGCTATTCTCTAGAAAAGGGGTTCTCAAATAATCTTTGGTGCTGGAATTTCTGAGCCAAATTATTTGATAGAGGCCATAATTTTGCCTGATATTTACAAAGGAGAGATAGTCAAATACTGGCTGAAAATGTAATGCCAAGCATCTCTTTGGAAATTTCTCAATCATCCACGCAGGGGAAAAAGGCGTCCACAGCAGGCCTTTTGAAGAACCTAATGGGGGTTAATTTAGTTCTCCCCACCAGGAAAATCTGAGGCTACATCTGGTGGGCTGAGCATCCTAAAAGTTTAGGCATGCCCTGGCAAGGGAACGCTGAGGGCTAGAACTTCTGGCCTAGGATACTTGCTTGAAATGCACGTTCTCTGGGCCAGAAAGAAAGTTGCATGGTTCAGAACCATGCCTTACATGTGGTGACCCCTCCTGTTCAATCCCCATCACCACATGGTGCCCTGAGCACTAGCAAGTATGGCATTCAGAACCTCCAGCCTCCAGCATCTCTAAGGGGACCAGGTAAACCTGTTGGTCATGAGCAGCACCATATCCTTGGGTCTGGCCCCTGTTGATTGAGAATGCCAGAGAGGCCCCCAGATCTCCTGAGCACCATTTGAGAGACACCCCTCCCAATGATAATAAAATTCACCTTCCCCTCAAGCAGAGAGCAAGAACACAAACGTCTGTGTTCCTGAAACTCATCTTTCATCTTTCTGAGGACAAGCCGGAAAGTTTTCTTGATCACGTGGACCAGCATTTGTGCACATATTTAGGCTTTTCCTTCCCTGTGAGGATAACAAGGAGTATCATGCACATCAGTCTGCCAGGCTGAGCAGCTCATATGGATGTTTCCAGGTTGTTGTAGATGTTGTGATATCCTCAGGCCCAGGAGCAGGAAATCATAACCTCCTGGCCAAAAGCCCAGAGTAGTCCCCAGTCCCTCTGCTGACTGAGTTCTAAATCCAGAGAGATCCAAGTGCACAGACAATAGGAGTATACTGATATCAACATATTCATATGGCCCCTCCATACCATATAAGTGAACTCCTGTGGCCCCTTTATGGGGCTTCCCAGCACACAAGAATTATAGTTTGAAAACCTCTGGTCTCTGGACTCTTATGTCATCCTCAAGGAGCTTTAAATCAAGGAAATTAAGACTGTTTTCATTCATTCATCAAACATCCCTACACAGTTGCTTTGAGCCAAGCACTATAGTGGCTTCATGCCCAGTACGTTTCCTCCAGAAACGTTTGGCCTAGAATCCAAAGGAAAAGCAGCAGACAATGTTTATGAGAAATGGAGATCTAGAGGATTGCTGTGCCTGATATGGTAGACAGAGGAAGGTTTCCTGGGAGAGGAAGCTTGAGGATAGAATGGTCCTTTGCCACACAAAGAGGAGGGAGAGAACATGGCACACACAGGATGGCCAAGTGCTATGGCAGAAGGTAAGAGAGAGTCAGTTTGTGGTTCAGGCCATCAAAGACAAAAACCCCATAAACTGGAAGAGGTGGCAATGACTCAAGTAGAGAATAGGTCTCCTCACATCTGAGAGCAAGAAAAGTAGCACCAAGCAGCCTCAAACATGGCTTCTGACAACAGCCATGACCCAAAAAACCAAGTTGGCCCCTAGACATTAAAGAGCTCAAAGACCTGGGTCAGAAGGGTATTCTGGGGGTAGAGAAACTGCCTTACACATGGTTGACTCTGGTTCAATCCCAGTACCACATATTATCCACCAAGCCCCACTAGGGGTCACTCCTGAGCACAGAACTAGGAGCACCACCAGCTGTGACCCCAAAACCAGAAAAAAATATAATAATCTCAGAAAAACTGGATATGTAGCTCAGCAGTAGAATATGAGTCTTGCAAATGAAGCCCAAAGTTCAGCACTGCAAAAAATAAACCAATCTAAGAGAATCCTTAAAGTGAAAACTAAAAACCAAGATCTGAATGAAATCCCAGGGAGTAGGGAGGAGTGGATATCAAGCATAGGAACATAGGATCTACCATGGATTTTGTTTGTATTTTGGTTTTAGTCCACACCCAGATGTGCTCAGGGCTTTCTCCAGGCTCTGTACTCAAGGACCATTTCTGGAGGCTCTCAGAATATCCTGCTGCTGTGGATCAAAACAGGAGGGCAGCAAACACAGCAAATGTATCCGCTGTACTATCTTTGACTCCTTCAAACACATGCTGTTTAGAATCTGAATTCAAAACATCACTGCCAAAGTGCCACCATTCTTATTTTTTCAATGAGGAACTTGAGGATCTGAGAGATTAGAAAACTTACGCTGTGGGGCCAGAGAGATAGTGGTAGCACATTTGCCTTGCATGCAGAAGAACAGTGGTTCGAAACCCAGCATCCCATATGGTCCCCCGAGCCTGCCAGGGGCGATTTCTGAGCCTAGAGCCAGGAGTAACCCCTGAGCACTGCTGGGTATGAACCCCCCGCCAAAAAAAAGAAAATAAAACTTACCCTGTGCCACACAACAAGCAAGCAGGAGTGTGAAGGTGGGAGCAGAGCAGTTTTCTGAACAAAACACAGCAACAAAATGTTTCCCTTCACCTCCAGTGTGATTTAGAACTTCTGAGTCTGGAGTCCCCCAGGTAGAAGAGAGGAGATATAGGAAAGGATCTTTGTTGTTTCTCACTAGGTTCTCAGACATAAATCAATCTGTACAAGTGACTCAGGGTCACAATGGGGCCTTGACAGGGAGCTATCCCACTGTTGATCATTTTACAGACTATACAGGAAGTAGAATTTTATTTTGTAAGGCATCTTTGTTTTAAACTAGGACAAAAAGAAAAGTGGGGTCAGGACAATAAGAGTTAAGGTATGAAGGAGGTATACATTCAACTCTGAGTATATTCCTTGGGCCCCAGCACCACATTTCCCTGAGCACTGTTAGTGTAGACCTGAGGTGCTCAAGTATTGGCAAGTGTGACACTGGTAGAGCCCAAGCACTGCTGGGGTGGCTCTACTGATCCCTGGCATCACAGAACACAAGGAACATGTAATCATCAAATCCCATGAGAGAAAGGAAGGAAGGAAGGAAGGAAGGAAGGAAGGAAGGAAGGAAGGGAGGGAGGGAGGGAGGGAGGGAGGGAGAGAGGGAGGGAGAAAGAGAGGGAGAAGGAGGGGGAGAAGGAGGGAGGGAGGAGGGAGGAGGGAGGGAGAGATGGAGGGAGAGAGGGAGGGAGAGAGGGAGGGAGAGAGGGAGGGAGAAAGAAAGGGAGGAAGGAAGGAAGGAAGGAAGGAAGGAAGGAAGGAAGGAAGGAAGGAAGGAAGGAAGGAAGGAAGGAAGGAAGGAAGGAAGGAAGGAAGGAAGGAAGGAGGGAGGGAGGGAGGGAAGAAGGGAGGGAGGGAGGGAGGGAGGGAGGGAGGAAGAAAGGAAGAGAGGGAGGGAGGGAGGGAAGGAGGGAGGGAAGAAGGGAGGGAGGGAGGGAGGGAGGGAGGAAGGAAGGAAGTGAGGGAGGGAGGGAGGGAAGGAGGGAGGAAGGAAGGAAGAGAGGGAGGGAGGGAGGGAGGGAAGGAGGGAAGAGAGGGAGGAAGGAAGAGAGGGAGGGAGGGAAGGAGGGAAGAGAGGGAGGGAGGGAAGGAGGGAGGGAGGAAGACAAGAAAGAATGAGTGAGAGAGGAAGGGAGAGATGGAGGCACAGAGGAAGGGGAAGAGAGGGAGAGGAGTTTGGGAGAGGAGAAATAATCGTCCATTTAAAAAGAAGTGGAGGAAGTTGTAACAGTTCAGGATTCCATAACTGAGCCCTTGAGCCTGGAATTCCTTTTGATGACCTTTTGAAAGAGCCCCTTTCTCTCTCCAGAGCTCTGAACTCTCCAAGGAAAGGGAATATGAAAGACATCAATGAGCAATCCTAAGCCAGGTTTCTGTTCAAATATCCACTTTATGCGTGTCCAACTCTGGTTATCCCCAAGATCCAGGTCACCGTTACTGAGCCTCCCTGCAGTATAAATAATGAGATCAAAGTCAAGCCCAAATCCCAGTAGCCAGTTTCCAGCTCTTTTCTATGGGCTCTCTCCTTCCTAGGCTGAGAAGGTGAATATGGTGGCCCAGCAAATGACCTTGACTTCCCCAAAATTTTATAGAGATCTTAGCAGGCATCTTCTCCAGTCATCAGGACCTCAAGGTCACTGGGTCAGTACATTATTAGGTTTTTGAAGGGGCAAGACACACACACACACACGTATGATGAAATCAGTAGACAGACATATGCACATGATGGAATCACATTAGACAATGAACAGGAAGTACTTCATATAAATCATAGCTGATCTTTTAGTTATTACCATAGGCCCAACCTGCTATGGCTTTACTTGGTTCCTGATTGGTCCTTGGTGTCCACGTGCTCCGTTTTCTCCACTTGAAAGGTTTAGGGTGGCAGGAGCTGGGCCAAGATCTAAGGACTATGGCCCCGCAACCAGCATCCTTGAAGGCTGTGCACGCTGTAAAGTGCTGGCAGCTTCACAATCAGATAGAGAACCATCCCTAGACACCCTGAAGGAGTGTATCAAAGACCTCTTCAGACATCCTGGACCGCCCAACCCTGAGTGTCTTAATAAATAGAAAATGAGATGAAGAAAGCAGAGTGCTGCCATGATGTGCCTGACTGCTTGGTTTATTTCTGCACTGGTAATATAATCAACTGTTGAGCCAAGCTGAGAAATAAATAGGAAGAAGGAGACCAAGGGGAGTGGGGGGTCAGTAAACAACTCTTGCATACCTAGAGGGATTCTGCCCTGCTTCAGGCTTTCTGCCACCACCCTGGGGCACAGAGCTGCAGGGACACAGCCACAAAATCTTGAGAAGAAAAGTGTCTGGTGTCTGCCATAATGGCAGTTTTGAGGGTAGGAGAGGACACTGGTTACGGGAAGCGTATGCTGGTGAAGGATAGGTTGTTGGAACACAGTATGATTAAAACTCAATTAAAAAGTTTTCTTTAAACATAAAGCAGTAAGAAACTATGAAAAGCTTAAGACCACCCCCAATAGTTTGAAGGCCAACACAAGAAGGCCTCCAAAGGGAAGGTGCTTGATCCAGGTGCATGCTGCTATTGCCCTGCGTTAAGGACATCTTGACCACTCAGTAGTCTAGCATTAGTGCATTGATGGTGGTATGAGTGCCTGCACATGCGCATTGAGCGATGCATGCAAATGCACAGGCGGAATAGCAGTGCTCGCAAATGCACAGGTGCAGTGCACTCGTGCATAGATAGGCGCATTGAAGGACTAGGGGCTGTGGACTAGGAAGGTTTTTATTTCTTTGCCACAAATCACAAAGCTCAGTTATAAATGCCCCAACGAGTGTTTTCCAGCTTTCGTAGCAAACTGATCAGGAGAGACCAATATACCAGGATCAAGTTGCCAGATGCCTTAACACCAAGCTGCAGAGGCCTCCAGCATCAGGGAGAGGGGGTTCCGGGGATTCTGCCCTTTTGCTAACATCCCCTGCAGCTGGTGCTAGAACTAACGCAGGGCTCCTCTATGTGCTTGGCGATGTGGCAGCAGCCAGCTCCAGCGCCCTCACCCTTGCAGATTGTGCAATGAAACCCTGCGTCCAAGAGTAACTGTCACACCTTTATCTGTCCCAGGCAGCCTCCATCTGCCCATCGGCAGCGTCTGTCTGGCGCCGGGGGAACCAACAGAAGGGGCAACCGGATCCTGGCGGTTAGCTATCTGCCTTGTTTTTGTAGGAAATGTATCTAAGCGCCAAAAGCAAATTCCTCACCCGGTAGGTCGATTCAGTCCCTACTTTGGGGGGTGAGGGGGACAATCAAAAAGACTTTGATTTGGCAATGCTTAGGAGTCTACTTATTCTGGGTTGGAATGCTGCCTTATTCTTGGAGCCATGTGGCCTTAAGTCTCTTACCTTTTCTGGGCCTCAGTATCTTCATCCATGAAATGGAATCTTAACAGCATCCACCTCGTGGATGGGTTGTGGGGGCCAAGATTTAAGGAGATAATGATTCTAAAGCACTTAGATGCCCCACTGGCACATAATAGCTCCTGAATAACAGGTTTAAATCACACTCATACAGCCCCTTTAAGACTCCATCCTGCTTGGGGATCTGGCAACTGTTTCCCAGGACCCCCTCTTGTGTAGGGATCTGGAACTGAGGCTGAGACTTTGGACTTCAGTCTTGTCCACCGAATAAAGCTAATATTTCCACAAGCCTGACTGTCTGCGAGCTGTTTACCCGCCGTTTCACCTCAAAACCGTCGGCTGGACAGGGTAGCAGACGCGTGCTCTGAGCTGGAAGGGAAAGTCCTCATCTTCCATCCCTCCATCAGTCAACCTTTTCAGGGGCTGACTTGCAACAGTCCCTTAAGTACTGAGTCATGGTAAGCCCTGGGTATGGCTCCCTACCACACCTTTCTCCCACCCACCCACTGCTCCCCCAAAGCAGGTGCAAAAATGAGGCCCCAAACATCGTTTTATTGTTTTGAAGTAACATGGTATGCAATAGTGTTGATGTTGTGTCTTTGGCCTACGAAAGTACCACACTTTCACTTTCAAATTGCTCAAGACCCCCCTACATGTCCCTTCAGTTCACCTCATCCCTCTTGTTGCCTGCAAACTTTCCAAGTGTGTCCCCCCACCACACACACACACACACACACACACACTCACTCACACAGAGTAATCTCAGTTCTATTGTCACAGTTTAAGGTTTGTTTTCCATGGACACTATCCAGTTCCTCGTTTTGTTTCTTTACACTCACATTCCAGCAAGATCACTGTCTCCTAGCTTATGCTGGAGTCCAGGTTGGTATCTGTGTTGTTGTTAAAATCAGGGTAGTTGGCTTCAGGGGTTTAGCAATGTCATGTCCTAGACAGTAGAGGGTTGAGCCCCAAAACACACAGTATCCATCTTCCCATGAAAAGGTAAGGGACTCCTTGTCACCCCAGAGTTCAGTCTTTATCCTGGCAGTGGGGAAAACCCACTGACGTGCTTTATCCAAGAAAGGTTGTCCAGACAGGGACCTTTCTGGAGGAGTGGCGACTGTCTGTACCTTTATCAGGTAATGCCACGTAGCTGCTTCTTGCTCATGCAGACAAGATAGAGCTGACTCTTCAGAGAGCTCCCACCTACCATGTCCAAAGTGCATGGACAAGAAACACAAATGTGTTCCCGCCAGCAAGAGCCATAGGCAAAACTTAGATGTACCAAAAGCCAGCCAGGACAAGGACAGTGAGAGGCTGGAGCAAGGGAAGAGGCAGTTAGTGTTTGTGTTTGCAAAGTACACCCCAAATAATATCAGCTCACTAGAGGGGACCTGGCGTCTGCTGTGTGTGTGTGTGTGTGTGTGTGTGTGTGTGTGTGTGTGTGTGTGTGTGTGTGTGTGTGTGTGTGTGTGCGCGCGCGCGCGTGCGCGCGCGCGCGCGCTTTGGACCTTCAGATTTCTTTCCAGCACCCCCAGCTCTGGCCACTGCCTGTTTGTTTTGTATATTTTTAGAGGGTTGCAGGTTTGTGTTTGTTTGTTTGTTGGGGTTTTTTGTTTGTTTGGTTTTTAGTTTTGTTCATCACAAACAACTTTTATTTCTATATATATTACAGAGGCTGGGGTGTGACTCAATGGTACTGAGCTGATGCTTTGAAGATGAAGTCCTGGGTTCAATTTCAGGCAGCCACCCCCAAGCAAATAAGAACTGTTTGTTTATTTATTTATTCAGAGGGGGTCACACCTCCGGCAGTGCTCAGAATTCTGGCTTGGTGCTCAGAAATTGCTCCTGAAAGGCAAAGGGGACCATATGGGATGCCAGGATGTGAACCACTGTTCATCTTGGATCTGATGCGTGCAAAGCAAATGCCCATGCATGCCCTAGTGTTGTGCTATTGCTCCAGCTCAAGAACTGTTCATTTATTAAATAAAGTAGAACTGATATAGTACTTGTTTGATTATTGGGTTTGGGAGTGGCCCTTCATGGTTTGCACTATGGAAAATTGCTTCACTCTGTAAATCCCAAGCCTGTCCCTATACTGACAATAATTAAGAGGCTCTGAGGGACTAGCATCTAAGACTAGGGAGCCAGCCAGAAGAAATGGTATCACAGAGATACCCCAGGAGCACCCAGCAACATAGAAAAGCATTCAGGAAGGTGTTCAGCAACCTGAAGGTATTGGAATAGACAGTGAAAGAAATAAGAGGTAGTTTGTGGCCTGACTGAGAGGGGGCTCCTGGGAGAAGTGGACACCGTGCTCCAAAGCACCTGTGTCGGCTGCCTCCTGGAGAAAGTTCAGACTATCAGAGACTGACCAGAGCACTCACTGTTTTAGCCTCCTTCCTTAAAGTCAACACTCAGTGTGAACCCTTGGGTAAAGATTTGGTCTCAGCTGTAACTAGGACAGTGAGGGGCCTTCACAGTGCTGCTGCTTTAGAGTTTGCGCAGGACTCACAGATGTTGCCCAGATGCCAGCCCAGCCTCTCCAGGCCTCCATGGAAATTTCTGGGATTTTTCTTACTTTCCTAGCCTTCAAAAGATTCATGCTAAATCCTGCAGAACCAGAAAGCTTTGGATCTATCTCTGGCCTAAACCGTTTCTCTGTTCTCATGACCTGGGTCCCCACTTGAATCCTCTGTGAGTACTCTAAATATTCCTTATTCCACGAAAGATAGGGGGCTGCCTATTAGAAATGATCAGACCTAGGGCTCATCTTCCTTCACTCATGGTCACTCACTAACCTTCCTGGGGTGTAACAGACTCTAACAGATGAAGCAAGATCTTCTCCAGGCAAAGGAGCTGCTGGTATGGGCTTCTCCCAGGTCAGAAAAGCCAATCATAGTGGAAGGTCCCTCTCCTTCCTTTACCCTCTTTTCATGCTCAGAAAACATTGCTTTCCTGCTGGCAGCTAAAGATTCCAGAGACCTTGCATTTTTTTTTGTCATGGGAATTATTGAATATCTCTCTCACACACACACACACACACACACACACACACACACACACACACACACTACATCTTTTTGTCAATTCTCTCTTCTCCAATCAATCCCCTGAGACTCTACTCTTTAACAGCCCCTGAATCTTCTACCTTCCTCTAAACTCTCACTTTCTCCTAATCTGAATATGAGAGAACTATTCAGACTTAGAAATTAAACAAGCACACTGTGTGGTTTATTCTAGAAACACAAGCACTTCAGGAAAAAGCTGAAAGGCTGTGGTCTTCTTCCCTGTGATACCTTTGGAACCATGATCTTGCTGACCCACTGTCTGCAAGCCAAAGCCCTGAGTGCCACGGGTAGAGGGATCAGTATTGGAACATTGAATGCCTGAGAAAAGCAACAATAACTGAATCATGAGCAATTCTGTAAACCACAATGCTCAAAATTAGAAAAAAAAATAAAGATTGATAGTACAAAGGATAAGGCATTTGCCTTGCATGTGGTAACCCAGTTCAATTCCTAGCATCCCTCTGGTCTCCCAAGCACCACCTGGAGTGATCCCTGAGCACAGAGCAAAGAATAAGCCCTGACCACTGCTGGGTGTAGCCATAAAAAGACAAAAAATATCCCTGAGACCAAATGGTCACTGAGGTAGGGGACTGTGGATGCAGGTATCCTTTAAAAACCAACAGCCCCTGCTTCAGGGGCCATCTGGCTCCCAGGATCGTTGGAGAAAGGTCCTAGGCACTTGTTCAGATGAGCTGGGGCCAAGAAGGGCTATGTGTGTGAATGTGGTGCATGTTGTACATGCGTACACTTGTGTGTTTATGCATGCATGTGTGTAATCAATCTGAATCTCTCTGAGAACAGCTGATACCCACTTCCCAAGTCTGAACCTGCATGCCAGGCATCTTGGTGCTATGCCTGCCCAGCCACCTTCTGTACACAGTGGCATGGCCCTCTCCCAGCATAGCTGTCCCTCTGTGTGTACAGACTCAGTCTCTGAAAGGAATGTCTGCCTGCATATAAATGTGCACCATGCCCATGTGTCTGAGGAAGGAGAACTTGAGGTGTCCAGGGGTGCATATGCATCTGAGGCTAGGCTGCATGAGGTCTCGCCAAAAGGGCAGCAAAGGTCCAGTCTTTGTAAAGACAAGTCATCTGCTTTCCTGGTCTTGTTTTTCTACTCCAGACCCTCTTTGAAAACAAAGGGAGTTCCAAAAATGCAGCCCTTCCTGTGTTCCCGAATGTTCAGAATGTTGTGGTGAATTTGTGAATTGTGCCAGCTCAGATGCCCAGCCCTGCCGCTGCCACAGGAAGCCACCAGCCCACAGGGCCCCCACCGCCTGCTTATATAACCTGCCCAGAGGGGGGCAGGAAGGGGGAGCTGTGTGCTCTGCACCCCAACTCCTGAGCCAGCACTAGGCCCTCGGAGAGGATGGGAGCCATGTGGGAGAGAGAGGGTCTTGTTGTGGGTGCTTTTTCCAGATAGAAGAACTTCCAGGTATGGTGGACAGAGGCAAGAGTTGTTCTGTCCCAGGAATTGATTATCCATTGGTTCAGTACGGAGACCTGGCTTGCCCACTCTGTTCTACAGGGAGGTAGGCATTGTAATTGAGACAGCACATAGACCCTGAATCTCTTCTGTGTGTTAAACAAGGTGAAACAACTCAGGCCAGAGCATGCTGGCCTGGCAGTTCTATAACCAGTATGCAATACAGTCACATGAGTGACCCCTGAGTACAGACCCAAGAGTAAGCCCTGAAGGGGCTGGAGAATAGCATGGAGGTAAGATGTTTACCTTGCATGAGGAAGGACGGTGGTTCAAATCCCGGCATCCCATATGGTACCCGGAGCCTCCCAGGAGCGATTTCTGAGCATAGAGACAGGAGTAACCCCTGAGCGCTGCCAGGTGTGACCCCTGCAAATAAAAGAGTAAGCCCTGAATACCACTGTGGGTGTCCCTTAAACAAATAAATAAATTAATAAGATAAAATGAGATTGGACCAACCCCAGCTAGTGCATTTCAGATGTGATTTCACAAGAGGCAGCTTCGTGACTCTGCTCCTATATATCTCCTTTCTCCCTCTTGGCAGGCCTTGCCCAAGTGATGAAAAATGGACACAGGCAGTGGCTGTTAAGACACGCTCTCTTTTCACCTAGAGCACTGCTTTCCCAGGAACCAAAAGCCAAGGTGTTTGTGGGAGAAGGTTAGGTGGAGGGCCAAGTGGGGGCACGCTAAAGCAGGTAGGAGTGAAGGATGTTTGAGGGGACTACCAACCCACAGGAAATACAGCATACAGATCCCATTCCCCCACTCAAGAAAATCTCAGTGGGATCATATAGATAGTACAGGGGGATGGTGTTTGCCTTGTCTGCTCCCAAACCTGGTTGGATCCCCACTACCGCACAGGGTTCCCCAGCACTGCCAAGAGTAATTACTGATCATGAAACAGGAGTAAGCCCTAGGGACAGCCAGATGTAACCCAAACCCAAAACATAAACAAGAAAAACCCCTCATTCCTGATTTTTATCAGAAAGTCCTTATGTCCTAAACATTGGCAATTTCTTCAAAGCAAAACAGCAAGCTCCCCAGATCAGTGACGTGGAGCTACAGGTCACATTGGGTCCAAGGAAGGCTAAAATGTGACTCTGGCTCTCTGCTGAGTTCATCCAACTAGAAAAGCTGCTGCCCAAGCCAGCCAGGGATGCAGAAGGGACCCAAAGAGGAGTAAAAGAGTGGGATGTCTTCATAATCTTTGAGGAGGAAGGGTGCAGTCTAGTGATGAGCAGGCCTGGTATCCTAAAGGTCCACCAGAGTCTACCCAGAGGATCATATAGTGTCAGGAATTGAACCCAGGGACTCTCACAAGCAAGGTATATGCTCTGTCACTTAAGTCATACACCCTTTATTAAACTCTCCAAAAGAACAGCAGGATTTGTCAACAAGAACATAGAAGCAGAAGCTAAAACAATAGCACGACAGTAGGGTATCTGCCTTATATGCAGTCAACCCAGATTCAATCTCTGGCATCCCATGGCCTGCCAGGAGTAATTTCTAAGCTCGGAACCAGAAATAACCCCTGAGCACTGCCAGGTGTAGCCCCAAAGAAAATGAACATAGAAAGCAGTGTTGTGTAAGGAGTTTTGTGGAAATGAGGGAAAATTGTGGTTTGTGTGGGATGGGTGAAGGGGGATCAGGAGTTATTTTTGGCTGTGATGGGGAACCATGAGGTGGCAGGGATTGAACCCTAGTCTTCTGCATGCAGAATCTGGTCTCAGCCCATAGAACCTATTACCAACCCACCTGCTTTGTATTCCTTTATAATCCTGGGTTTTCTTTATAATAATATTGTTCATTTTCCTTTTATGATTAACCTGTTCAAATCTATTCCCTTTTGTTTTTCTGCCCACATTATGTCTCTTTTAAAGGGATTTTTTGTCTTGGTTTATCATTAGTTTACAACATTACAGAATTTCAGGGGTGCAGCTTCCCACCTCAATCTGTATAAAATTCATGCACTCATAACCAAAGTTCTAGTGTTCTCCCACTACCTAGCAGACTCCTCTACTGTCTCCCCAAGTAACCATATTTTTTCAGAATTTAGGGGTTTGTTTATTGTTGTCCTTAGGGCTTTTGCTTTTTTTTTTTTTTTTTTTTTTTTTTGGTTTTTGGGCCACACCCGGCGGTGCTCAGGGGTTACTCCTGGCTGTCTGCTCAGAAATAGCTCCTGGCAGGCACGGGGGGACCATATGGGACACCAGGATTCGAACCAATCACCTTAGGTCCTGCATCAGCTGCTTGCAAGGCAAACACCGCTGTGCTATCTCTCCGGGTCCTGCTCCTGTAATTCTTATTTCACATGTGAGTGAATCCCATCCATTACATTCTTATTTTTCTTTGCACTTTCACCTCCAGTTCCATACATTTTACTCTTCAGAGCGAAACTTTTATTTTTTTTTTCTTGTCCTAATAGTAGTCTAGTATCTGAGTAGTGTCTGTTACAGCTTCTTTTTTTCAGTCCTCTGTCCTGGATATTCAGATTGATTCAATGTGTTGACTTTTAAGAGTGCTCGTTGAATAGAGTCCCCATGTGGTACAGATGAAGTGCAAATACCTTTTTAAGTAAATGTTTTTCTATCTTCCATATAAATATTTAGGAGGGTTATCTATTGCTCAATCATGTGATACTTTCATTTGGGTTGTTAAGGTCTCTATGAGGTATTTCCTGCCATTCTCTTTTGCAGGAGGCGGGGGGTTGGGGCACACCTGGTTGCTCTCAGTGGTTACTCCTGGCTCTGTGCTTAGAATTCACTTCTAGCAGGCTCAGGGGATGCAGAGGATGGAACCTGGGTCTACAACAGATCAGCTGCATGCAAGGTAAATACCCTACATCTGAGCTAGCAGTCTGGCACAGTCTGCTAGGTATTTTCATTCACTCCAACAATGTTCCCTGAGTTCCTTTCTCTCAACAGTCATACACACATTTAAATATAAGCTTTTCTGGCCAGTGGGAAAGACTATCACAGCACTGCAAGGTGCTGGAACTCCTTTATTCAAAGTCTAGCACTGGCATTGATCAACAGCGGGTCTTCTAGACAGGTCTCTGGGACACATGGACTGGTGAGTCCAGAGGAGAACCCCATGTTAATAGAATGGCAAGAAAGCACCTCAGCAAGTGAAAACGCCCTGTTACCAGCATGAGTAAAGAACCTTCAATATTTACACAGCTGGTCACACCAGACAGGTGTGCACCCAATGTTTATCAGGACAGCGCCATCAGAATGCTGTCCTTCCTGTGGACACCAAGGAGACACCCAGAAGCAGCAACAGTTTGGCTGCCTCTGGGGATCTCATGCCCCCCCCACACACACACACACAAACTTGCTTCACACCAGAGTCCCCACTGCCGGCCTCTCTGAGCATTGGCAAAGTGCAGGCACCAGTCTAAAATCTGACTTCATGCTGACCCTCAAATCCCCAAGCTAGGAGAGAGCGATGATGTCAGTGTCCCTGTGTTTCAGAAAAGCAATCATCAGACTCGGAAGAGGATCAGCTTTCAAGGCCAAGCAGTTTATCTTGGCAAAGACCCCTGAGAATTGCCTCATAGAAAGAATGGGCTGGCATGCTCATGGGTGTCATTTGTTAGAAGTTGGGAAGCTGCAGTGTCCTTGATCGGGAGACTCTTGGGTACCCTCTTGAGATGGAGGATGTTGCTCTGAAATAAATGAGCATTAGTGTCATCCCTTCCCATCAGAACCCTCTCTTGGGGAATAGGGGAGGGAGGGATGCCTCAAAGTGTAAAAGGAGCATTTTTTTTTAGCAGAGCTGAGCCTGCCCATGCTAGATTTAATTCCCTCTTATTCTTATGAAGATGGTGCCAGTTTCCTCCATTTGAGTAAGTTCCATGAAGGCTGGCACCTTATTCAAGATAGTATCTTGGCATCCAGTAGAGAGAGAATTGAGAATTCAGTAAAGGATAACTGAATAGCAAGAAGGGGGAAGATGTCTGCATTGCAAAGTAGCACTCATGGATTCCAGAGATCCGAGGGCATATCAGGGTTTGCCAGCTGATCTTAGACAAGTAAGGTTATAGTGATGGGGAAACGGGGTGCCAGTGCTGAGAGGCCAATTATAGCCATTTTAGCTTTTCATGGCCTTTGATACTTTCTCAAGAGGTCATAGGCTTGCACAGAACAGCTAGCTGGTCAACCCTCTATGGTTAAACACTCAAGCAAGGCCTCACTTGAGAAGAAATGTGTTCCATTAGAATTTATCTCTCCTGATATCAGTCCCAAACCACTTTTCCTGGATTCTGGCCTTGAGCATGTCAATTTGGTGACCGTGAGCTTGTTGCTTCTCTTCTGTACAAACTGCACCTATTTATCTTTCAACCAAAATTATGGAATACATAAGAAGTAGTCATTGTTCTCCACTGGAGAGCCTTTCTCAACCCTGTTTTAGAAACAGAATAAGAAAATCTTCTCCTGAAAATGTAAGTCCTTATAGAAATAGAGGGACATTTCTGCATTCAGCCTGCAAAGCTGGGTCAGAATATCTTTGACTTGCTGATCTGGTCAGTCCATGCCAGCTCTGACTTTCTGGAATGTTAGTCAAAGTGTGAAAAAACCCATTCCAGCTGCCCTCCTCAGCTGCCCCTGGGGAACAAAGCCACCCAAGCTTCACAGACGCCCCAGACAGAGCCTCAAATCTCCTCAAGAACAAGCCTCAAATCTATGAAGATCAAACTTCACAGAAACAAGAGAAAACACAAACAGCTCAGCCTTAAAAGAAAGTTTTCTCTGCCTTTCTTTCCCATTTTCAAAAGCTTGACAAAGGTGGGGCTGGGGACAGGAAAGATATATTTAGGTTTTTTGTTTGCTTGTTTTGTTTGGGGGCTTTTGGGGGGTTTGGGTTTGGTTTTGGTTTTTTATTTTTATTTATTTATTTATTTATTTTTTGGTTTTTGATGGAGATGGAAGCACTCAAAGGAAAGGTCAGGAAAAGGAACATGGGGCAGGGGACAGTGATGAGAGTGGGTGGGGACCATGTACTTTTCCAAGACAAATTGGACTCTTGCAGCCACTAGTTCTCCAAAGCTATTTACGAAGCTAGACTAATCCAGGCCAGCTGTGGGACTCTAAGTAAACAAGGCCTCTTGGGGACGCTCAGCATCTCCACCCCCTCAGCCTGGACTTGAGGCTTCCCGCTCTACTCTCTGAGGGAGCAACAACAGGGGTCAAGATCAGGTAGGCCAAGTTTGGGGTCCCCACCTGCATGTCACCTTCAACCCTCTCCTCAGATGAGACCTGACTCAGAGACTGACCAACTTAGCTGGGTAATCTTGATGGCATTTCTTACCCTCCCAGCCCACTCCCCTGTGGAAGACAGAACTTGTATCTCTATAGCAACCATGCTTAGTGGGTCTGAGACCTGGATTCCAGCCCCCCATAGACACTGTCAGTCCCTCTGTTCCTCCAACACTTCTATACCTTCCTTCCCTGGAGTAGAGATCAGTATGGGTGGAAGTTGTTGAGAATGTATCTTTTACAAGGGAAGATTTGGCTATGACTCCTAGTGAGGTCTCAAAAAATGAAGCCTAAACATGTGCTTCCTCTCACCAGCATTGCCCAAGCCCCTGCACAGACACACAGACAAAAACAGACATATACACGTACAAACAGTCATGCATAAAGGTGAGCAACAAAATTCAAGCTGCCCAACCTACTCTCTACTGAGACTTTTCTCTTAGAACCTCAATAAAATCACGATGTGATGTGGTGAGCTTCACATCTAAGGCCAATCCTTCCAGCCCTCATCTCTGTTGACTCAATGTTAATGAATGAGAGAAGTAGAATGCCTGTCTTGAATGCAGGCAGGGGGTAGGGAAGAAGGGAGATGGGGGGCATTGGTGGCGAGAAGGTTGCACTAGTGAAGGAGTGTGTTCTTTTTATGACTGAAACCCAACTACAATCGTGTATGTTATCATGGTGCTTAAATAAAGAAAAAGAAGTTAAAATAATTTAAAAAAGAACTTCAATGTCTTAGCAAAATCACGGATCCCACTTGAGAATATTAAACAAGGGCTACAAGAGGCAAAAGTCATTGTCATTCAGTGTGAATGAGTGCCTCATTCCTTCCCACCCTAAGAAAAATAGACCAGGAAGACAAGGCTCGAAGCTTAGCTGGCCTCAGGTCAGCTCTCTCTGCCTCACTTGCATGGTCAGCAGGACCCCTCGGCTCCACACAAGGTGCTCAGCAGGCAGAAAACTCCCACTGCTCTTGTGCTAAACCCATGGGCACTAGAGTAGGCTAATGTCACTTCTGCCACACCAAGTGGTCAGGGCATGTCCCGATGCCAGTTCAGATCCAAGAGTGGGGACAAAGACTACATCGCTTGGGGGGACCTATAGAGTTCCATTGGAAAGGACACAGATTCAGACTCCATTAATGGGGACTAGAATTCACTAAGATTTTATGAGTTCAGACTGTGTCAAATGCTGTATTTACCAAACTCCTACTCAACACAAGATGTGATATAGTCATTTCAGGTGTGGCTTCCTGGGACACTCCAGGCTGCCCAGCCATACTGATCTCCAGGTCACCCTAACAGCCCTGAAACCTTTCCTGGACCTTTTCATTGCTCAGCTGACCAGCAATTCAACCTGATTTGTTTGTTTAGTTGGTTTGGGTGCCTATCTGCTGTTGCTCAGTGACTGTTCCCGGTCCAGTTTTCCAGAGTAGCTCCTGGTAGCACTTAAAAGACCATGCTAAGAGGACCACATGGTGCCCTTGATCAAACCCAGAATGCCCCAATGAAGCATGCTCTCCAGTCCTTTGAGCTGTCTCCACAGCCCCATGGGTCAGCAATTCAAAATCTGATGTTTTAGGGAACAGGATGTGGCTATGTGGTGAAGCACTTTCAGGCATATGGTTTGGTGCTGCAGGAGGCCAGTGGGGTGGGGTCAGGGTAATGTTTTAGAATAGGGGTACTGGGGCCTAAGTGAGAGATGAGTATGGCATTTGCTTATATATATATATATATATATATGCAACTGGCCCAGGTTTAACTCCTGACACAAGATATGGTCCACTGAATGCTGCCAGGAGTGATTCTGAAATAGAGCAGAGTAATCTCTGAATATCACAAAGTATTAGGAAACCATGGGCATTGTGGGACAATTTGGGATCAAAGCAAACCTGAGTGCCCAGTTGTTTTGGTCTTGCAGAATTTGAACAGTTTGTCTAGATGGGAGGGGGCCTCGAGGACTTCATTTCTGGCCAGAACTTAGACAGTAATGAGATTCCACTCCAAGAACCAGGTTCTAATCATACAGAACAAGACAGATCTGCCCACAGAGACCTATGTACCCTCAGCCTCAGCGTAGACCAGAAGTTCCCAAAGTTATGTGACCTATAACCAACTTTCCAAAATAAAATAAAATAGTACCTCCAGGCAATCTACCTTCTTTAGTTGTTTTTAGATTTGGGGGTCATATTTGGCAGTACCCAGAGCTTACTCCTGGCTGTGCTGGAGAACCTGTGTGTAACCAGGGATCCAATTAGGATCAGCTGCATGCAAGGCAAGTGCTTAACCCGAGTCTATACTGTCTCTTTGGCCTTTGAAAATCTACCTGCTAAGTGTAGAAACAGAAACCTACCCCCCCCCCACACACACACATACACAATTGTTCCAGAGGCTACAAATTGTTCCCAGATCTTTCCAGCACCCTCAGGGTAGTCTTTACTCACATTGGGAGATACAAATGAGTAAATGGAGATGTTGACCTTGGGGTGTCCCATGATCTTGGCAGAGAAGGCCCCCATTATTCTACCCCCTCAGTAGCTCCTGCAGGGAAGAGAGGGCCCTCTTGGACTCTCACATATGTTCAAGTAGAGGTGCCTTTGTAGCTAAGACTCCAGACCACAGTCACCTTTGAACTCACAGAGGCCTTGTGGTGCTGGCACAGGGGTCTCTAGGCCTCATAGGCTGAGATGGTCCTGTCCCGGGAGCAGCTTTGAAGCTTGGCAGCCTCTGCTATTCTATTATGCAGCCTCTGAACATTCCGTCCAAGGCCTTTGGCACGCCACACGTCTTCACAATGAAGGGTGGTGGGCAGAATGAACACTGCCCTGTCTCATTTGCCTAATTTAAAAGCATCTACAGCATTTTCCAGAAGGCAGGGAATCAGTGTCTGTCTGAGATGGAGGAAGTGCCTCAGCAAGGAGCCGAAAGCAGACTCAACTGGGAGGTGCACAGCTCCCAGACAAACCCCATGCCTGCCTCATCGGCTCAAAAGTTGCTACACAGAGTGCCTGGATTAAATTGCTTTTTCCTACAAGAAGAGCTGTACCCAGCTCACCCACTTTGGGCCCCAGCCTGCTACTGTTGGAGCACAGCTCTACAGTTGGAGCCCCAGGGATTTCTTGGGGATGCCTGATCTTTTCATTTCTACCTCACTGTTTTAGCCCCCAGTGATAGGCCTTCTTTTTCCAGCATGCTTGCTCTTGTGCCTGGTCTCCTGGACTCCTGGACTCTTGAACTCTTGCCTTGTCTCATGCCAACTCCAAACTCAGGAGATTGTGCCAGGCCTGGCTCACCTTGTCTTGCCAGAAAGACAAGAATTCCCATTTACCTCTTGCCAGAAGAAATGGCCATTGTAGGGGCCATGTATCATGCCAGAGATAGTACAGTGCGTAGTTCCACATTGTCTTGTATGAAGCCAACCTGATAACCCAAGCCTGTCAGAAATGATTCTTTTTTTTTTTCTGACTCCCAGGAATGATTCTTAAGTAGAGAACTAGGAGTAAGCCCTAAGCACTACCAGAGGCATCTCCTTTCCACCATCCACCCCTCCCCACCCCACACCACCAAAATAAAAAAAAAAAAATCTTAAGAAAAGTAATGGCCTATTTAACCAGCAGCCACAGAAGAATTTGGAGCTGGGGAGATAGAGATAAAGGCAAGCTTGTTCTCATCTGCACGATGGGACAAATCTCTTGGCTCAGTTCCCCAATGATGGTACAGTGCAGGGACAAGAGTCTGTCACTCTGGTTCTCAGCTACTGACGCCAGCCTCTCCTCCCATGAGAGCCCACACACCTGCCTACTGCCCAGACCCACACCCCCAATTCCCTTCCTGGAGTATATGAGAGAATGGATGGATGAATGGATGAGTGAAGCTCACTGTTCCTCACTGTCTCCCATCAGTCCAGCCTCTCCTAGCAGCTTACAAGGCTGTTGACAACTTGGCTCCATTCTGCGCTTTAGCCTTCTCAAACATGTTGGGGATCCCTGGAAACACTTAGCACAAGCAGTGGGGGGGTCCCTCTATCAGGAAAAAAAAAGTCCATTTCCTTATGAACATGTTGACACAGATGCTAAAACAAAGTGGACCATGATGAATCTTTGTACCCATCACTTCCCTCTATTATGAGCCCAACCTCCTTATCTGAAATTCCCCCCTCCATATGGGGAACGGAGGAATGGACCACACCCCTCAATGTTGAGGGGGCTCTTCCTGGTTCTGCATTCAGGAGCTGCTCCCAGCACAAGACTTAGAGGAACATGGGACACTGGGATCCAAACAGGGATAGCCCCATGTAAAGCAAACACCTAAACCCCCATACTATCTTTCTGGCTCTACACAGAAGCTTTAAAGCAAACTTTTTTAAACTTGTGACCTTCGGCTGGAATTTACCTGTGTGTGCTTCTGTGTGATGAGGACAGCCAGTTTTTCCAGAGACTCCAAAGTCATTTAAATGTCCACAATGGGTTAGGCTTCTTTGTAGTAAGATTCATTTGCAGAGAGGTTTAAGCACGCATGTGCACGCACGCACGTGCACACACACACACACACACACACACACACACACACACACACACACTGACTCATGTGCCTCCTTTTCTTCAGAGAACAAAAAGAGCTCAGACATGAGATCCTTCTGGAAGAGGTGAAACCCTTCGCCAGCCACACCTTGCCAGTTCACCCCTACTGTCCCACTGTCCTTGCACCCCTGGGACTGGCTCCAGTGTCTGCCATTCCTCCAGGCCTGTGCATTCTTTCCTTGAGGCTGCTTCCTCCAGCATAACATCTGCAATGTCTCCTTAGCCAACTGCTGCTGCTGTAGCTGAGCCCAGGGTAGTGGTCACCTTGCTTTGGACCCCCTCCCTGCACCCTGCTCAGCTGATCACTTTTCTGGGCTTTCCTGGCAGGCCCAGGAAGCCTGGAGCAAAGAAAGACTTGACAGAAAGGCACAGTGGATCTGAGCTGTGCTGTGGCTCAGCCAGCCTGGAAGAGAAACACTCCATCTGCTTGTCCTCATGGTGACTTCAAAGGGTTCTAGCTAGAGGACAGGGATCCTCAGGGGCATCAGAAAGACCCTCAGCCTCCAAATCACACACATCTGGCCTCTGTTGTCTGATGATGTTCCCTGTATGGGGTCTGTCACCCAGCTGGCCATCCTATTCCTATTCTTGGAAACCTCAGCATTCCCCAGGATCCATCTCACAGGCTAGTAGGGATCCAGAATGGGTCTTGTGGCCTGGCTTTAGTTGCCTCCAATTCTATTTACCTGAAGAAGTTCACCCAACGAACTCGGGAGAGCCCGCGGCTCAACCTTATCAATGAGATGAGTCATTGATTATCAATGGTGCCTCATCCTGCTGATGCCCAGCCCTGGGCAAGGTACATGGACAGAAAAGCAAGATCGGTCCTCCTGTCCCTGAACCCCCTCCTACTGTCAGTGGGGAGCAGAAGCCTAACTGTCAGAACCTGGGGTGACATAGTGGCATAACTAATTTCCACTACCTGTTGAACAGTTTCTGAGACCCCAATACTTTTTCTAAAGGGACATGTCCCTCAAAAAAGAGAACAACATTTCCCCCTGAGCATGGGAGGGGCAGATGTGTGTTCACTGTCCCTTCAGATCCCACATCCCTATCCTACCTTCCCTCCACCCCCTCAGATTGCAGGAAATTCCCAGGAGACATTTCTTAGTGGGCTGTCTGTGGAGTCCCCAGGAAAGGAAAGCCTCCACCTACCTGCCATTGTCCTGCCTCATTCAATAGGAGTTTTCTCCTCTGACCCTTCTCTGGAACATTCAGTCTAAGAGACCTTGGGGAATGAGGGGCTTCTTCCAGGGAACAGTCATGCCTGTTCAATCTTTAAAATAGAGAGAAGACAGGCAGAGGGAGAAATAATTCTGATGGGAAATGGGGCTCTCAATCTTCACCAAGGAGTTGGGGTTCGGCTTTATTCCAGATTCTTAGATGGATACTGGCTCTGTATGATGGGTTTTGTTGATCAAGATGAAAATGAAGGTTGTTCATGAACTACAAAGGGAGCCAGGCTAGCATGGGGGCTCACGTCTCTGGTGAGATCCACCAGCACCACTGGGTAGCATCCTAACAATATTAATAATAAGTCCAGAGAGGGGCCTGGAGAGATAGCACAGCGGCGTTTGCCTTGCAAGCAGCCAATCCAGGACCAAAGGTGGTTGGTTCGAATCCTGGTGTCCCAGATGGTCCCCCGTGCCTGCCAGGAGCTATTTCTGAGCAGACAGCCAGGAGTAACCCCTGAGCACCACCGGGGTGTGGCCCAAAAACCAAAAAAAAAAAAAAAAAGAATATTATTGAGATGATAAGTCCAGAGAGACAGAACAGTGAGTCGGGCTCTTGCTGTCCTCATGACCAAAGCGGGTTCAGTTCCCGGTACCCCATATGGATCCCAAAACACCATTAAGAGTGACCCCTGAGTACAGAGACAGGAGTAAGCTCTGAGCATTGATTACTATTATTTGGCTTATTATGACCACTTTAGTATGGCCCCCAAATCAAAACAATTATTATTATAATAATAACAATGATGCAGGCAGAGGAGGAGAATAATAGGAGCCTTGGCCCATGCAGGCCAATCTAACCTCAACTCCCTGCTCTGGGTCTCTATGGATCTCTAGGTCCTGTCATTCCTCACCCCTGCAAGTGGGGTTGGGCTCATCTCAGTCAGATCAGGTGGAGATGAACAAGGTGGCTGAAGTAATCATCTGCCAGGGACATTGGAAGGAACCCCCTGCTGTGTGCACCAAGCTGGTTAATCCTCCTTCTGTCTTTCCAGTGGGGGCCAAGTCCCCATCTCAGAATATTCATCTGCAACAGATTTCAGGCCCTGGGGAGCTCATTAACCCCCTGCTAGCTGCTGGGCTGGAAACCAGATTGTTCTCTGCCTCAAACCACTGAAGTTGCCAAGGGCAAGAGCAAGAGAAGGAGAGTTCAGAGTGGAAACCCATGGCCACGAGACCAGGTCACTGTTTTCTTCCTGATCATCTAGCCATGGGGCTCCCTGCATGGAACGTGCTCTGTTTGAAAAGACAGAAGCAGAAGCACAGGGAAGTACAGTCTCTAGTCCAAGAACATGAGACTCTGCAGGGGCAATGCCAATTCAACCACAGCAGCCAAAGGCAAGGAGAGAGTCATGAAGGTCGCACAGAAGGGAGAGACCTCCTAACTTTTCCTCTCCTCTGCCTCCCCATTTTTACACTCATTCAGTGCAATCAAATACCTACTAGAGTCCCCTCTATGCCAAGCAGTGAACACAGGAATGCCATCCTTCCCTCAGAGTTGGAACAAATAAACCTGGAGATCAGGGTAGAAGGATGATGATGGTGTCACATTAGAAGATCCACCTCCTCGAGGCTTCCACTCTGAAAGTTTTTGAAGCAAGGCTTATTGTCTCTGCACTTTGGAAAGTGGCAGTTCTTTTCTTAAGAAAAGGTTCATGGAGAGGAAGATCAGAGATGGTTATCCTCTTGATCTGCTTAGAGGGGTACAAAGCCAAGATTTCTTGATCCTTCTGTAGCCCCTAAACATTCTTTCCTTAAAGTCTTCTATCAAGAAAGGAAAATCAGGAAGAACAGGCTAGCAGCAGAAAGTTGGATGGTTGCAACCACTGGATTAAGAACTTTAACAAACTGGCTCAGTCCATCTTCCTGCAAGCACTAAAGAAGTCATAGGGACAGGAGAAGAGAGTTTTGACATACTCAAGATGCAAGTATATTTACAAGTGAGGGTATACACTATTGGCTGGCAGATCTAAAGGAAGGGACAAATGGGCCTGATGGTTTTGTTCTTTTTTTCGAGGGATGAAAACATCCTAAAATTATACTGTGATCATAGTTGTATGGCTCTTTGATTATATTACTAACACCAAGTTATACTTTAAGAAAATGGGAGAATTACAAATCATAGAGATAGCCCAGGGATTAAGGTACTTGCTTTGCTCACATCCAATCCTGGTTTGAACCCTACCACCACATTTGGTCCCCTGAGCACAAGCCAGAGTGATCATGGAACACAGTTGGATGTGACTCAAATCTCCCCCCAAAGGGAGAGCTATGATATATTAATTATATATCTCAACAGAGCTATTATCTTCTATTTAAAATTGGTCACTATAGCTGCAGCAATGACAGGTCAGATTATAGCACATATCACAGCATGTTAAGTCAAACTTTATGGTTTGACAGGATAAAGTCAGAGCATATGATGCTCCTCCTTCTGTAAGATGTGTCAGAAATGTCCATTAAAGTAGCTTCATGATAACTCATTTTTAAAGAAGTTTGCAATAATACATAAGACACAATGGAAAAAATTTTAGTAAGTTAGTCTAGGGACAAGGGAGAGAATACACATGTTAAAATTTGATCCCCTGGAATTTGATCTCCACCACTGCATTATCCCCACAGGTTGTGGCCCAGATATACACACAAACTCTCTCTCTGTCTTCTCTGTCTCTGTCTCTCTGTCTCCGTCTCTCTCTGTCTCTCTCTCTTTCTCTTTCCTGTTCCTCAGGCTTAAGCACTGAACCAGCAGGCCAGCTTCCCAGGGAGTGACTCCAAGTATTTCCTAACACAATCGAGAGTATGGCCTGTTTAAAAAGGGGAGGGGGGTGGAGAAATAGCACAGCAGTAGGGCGTTTGCTTTCACACCACCAATCCAGGACAGATGGTGGTTCGAATCCCAACATCTCATATGGTCCCCCGAGCCTGCCAGAAGTGATTTCTGAGCACAGAGCCAGGAGTAACCCCAAAAGTAAAATAAAATAATAAATAAATAAAAAAGAGAGAGAGCCCAAATATCCATATTTGCTGGCTCAGATCCAGATCTATGCAGCCTGTATATGGCATACATACTTAGGTCTCCATAGTTCTCTTCACTGCTTGTTCTCTTCACTCTTGTTCGCAGAGAAGGTAGCTGAGGCCTGCTGCTCTTGGCAGGACTAACACAACCAGGAGTGAACCCCAAAGCCAGTGACTTTTGAACCTGCATCAGCTCTTCCTCTATGTCTATGGGAACTAAAAAACACGAGCTCCCCCTTTGTTGAAAGCCCTTTATAATCCGTACTTCTAGATCACACAATAGAGCCTGAGAAACATGGCACGTTCATCTTCCACCTTCAGGCATTACCTTAGTTAACAGACTAAAAGAAAGGAATCAGGACTTCAAAGCTTTGCAATTATGATTCACTGAAGGATTATTCTACCAAAGCAACAGAGACAAGAAGCACTTTCCAGCTTGGCATCATTTGATATATCTAGAGGTCTTGGCACTGCCTGGAGCTGGAGCAGGAACAACAATGAGATGAAAGGCAATGACTATTGCCCATCATTGCCAGCCTGTGTCTTTGGGGGTCAGGGAGGTCTTGGACACTTTGATCAGTCACCTAAACCCTGATTTTGTGGGAACGTAGTAGTGAGGATTGTCTGATACCTATGGGAGCTGGATGTTGCCTATTCTATTCATGCCACCAGCGTCACTGGTGGAGGAAGGAGCAGAGCGGATTTGCAGACAAGTATCGCCATCCTATGGGTCTGTTTATTTCTGACTGTTCCGTTTCTCAGGGAAACAGGAAATGTACAAGAAGGGAATGTTTGTGTTTTGGAAGGGCAGCTTCAGTTTTATTTTTCTAAATAAGCTACCAGTATTTTTCCAAGACACTTTCAAAAGGGGAGGTGGTGGATCTAAGGGTTTGAGGGTGCAGTTCTGAGGGCAGAGAGTGTGAAGCTGGGCAGGGACTCCACAGACCTCATTCAGCCACATTCCTGGGCCCTCCTGAGTGTCTGATCAGCCTGGGACAGAGAGTAGAATAAGCTCTCTATAGCGGGGTCCTTCCTAGGCACTTGGGTGGTCCTGGGACTGATGTTGGGATTCAAGTTGAGGGGGTACATCTTGGTGCTCAGCTCGATGGTATGGAAGTATTGGGGCAGGAGTGTCTAGGTGGACTGAGGTAGAGAGTACAGGAAATAAATATTCACTCAGAAGAGACCCGAGAGTTCAAAGAACACCTACAGACTAGACACCCCACCCACTAGCTTCTTGCAGAACTTATGATTTTGTGATAAAGGCCAACATTCACTCAGCCATTTCTCGGAAGAGCCAAGTGTAGTGGAAAGCTACATAGTAGAAAAATCCCAAACCTTTAGTCAGGATTCGGTCAGGGAGTTTGAGGAAAGGTGCAGATGACAAGGCTGATTGGGCTTCTAATACAATTATCGGAACACCAACTCCTACCAGGGAAAGCTCTGGAACAGGAGTTCTAATCACAGTTTTCTATATGTTAACCTTTCCCGGAGGAAAGACAACCCTCAGAAATTATAGCTTAAACCTCCTCATACCTTACATACCTTTATGTGATTGTAAAGACTCCCTCAGGTTGGGACCAGAGTGGTAGCTCAATCAGTAGGATGTTTGCCTTGCATGCGCTAACCTAGGATGAACCGCGGTTCTATCCCCAAGCATCCTATATGGTCCCCCAAGCCAGGAACAATTTCTGAGCACATAGCCAGGAGTTACCCCTGATCATTACTAGGTGTGGTCCAAAAAAAAGAAAAGAAAGACTCCCTCGGGTCTAGTTAGCAGTAATAGAGAATCTGTTTGTAATATGCTTTTTTAATGGCTATTGCTGAATAATAAATATCCTATAAAGAGGACAGTCAGGGCTCTCTGTCTACAAAGCAGCTAGCTCTCTGAGCCCCGTGCTGTCTCTCTAATGTCTCTCTATTTCTTTAATCTTCATAGTGATCCTGCTTCAGACCCTTTACTTGGACTCCAACATCTAAGGACAGATAGGGCTAAACAGGCCACAACCAGGCAGGAAACAAGAGGCAGCTTATTGAGACCTAACTTTGTTTTAATTTTGGTTTTTGGTCCCTACCCAATGACTCTCAAGATGCTCAGGGCACCATATTCTGTGCCATGAGATCAAACAAGGGATCAGTTGAGTGCAAAATAAGTGCCTTAACCCTTACACTATCTCTCTGGTCCTCAGAGATGTGACTTTTGAGCTATGATCTCCAAAGTGCAGGGGTCAAGTTCCAGGCAATGAAATAAACTGTTCAAAGGCTCTGTGGTCAGAAACAAGGCTAATATCATGGTCAGAAAGAAGGGGCAAGGAAGAGAGCACATAAGATGGGCAATTTAGGACAGAAGTGGAGAAGAGAGAAGAGGGTGGGGGTGGTGTTGAAATTATGGTAAATGAAAGCATCATTAACAGTACTATAGATTATGGTACCTCATTAGTTTTTTTGGTTTTTGTTTTGTTTTGTTTTGTTTTTTAGTAGTAGGAGTTTGGTAGGAGAGAGAGTGTGCAGGTGGGAAGGTGTTCACCTTGCATCCTACCTACCGCACTTGATCCCTTTCACCATGTATGGTTCCCCAGAGCTCTTCCAGGGGTTAAGTCTGAGAAATAGCCCCTGAGTACTTTGGGGTTTGTCCCCAAAGCAAATAATCATAAAAATAACAACAACAACAACAACACAACAATAATAATAATAGGAGTTACTATAACTGTGGTCTGAAGATGCTCAGGGAGGAATCCTGCACTCTGATGGTAGGCAAGTCAACAGACCCAGGACTAGGCAGTATTCATTCTGTGCTGTTAGTAAAAGAAACACCAAGGGCTGAGACAAAGGCTTTGTGCCCTGCCTGGAGCTCTTCGAGCAGCCTTAATGGGAACAATTGTCACCATGAAGTCCAGAAGAGCCTTCCCCACCCCTCCATGGCAGCCCAGCACCAAACACCATGCTCCTTTTTCTTGTGCTAGTAACCCACAAAATGGTGGGTCCCCAAACTCCCACCCAAATTCTCACTACTTTATCCCTCCATTGTGCGGTAGATTATTTGCTGTGGCTTGGTTCTGTGTGGAGCCTGGAGCAATAGAGCAGATCCAGCAAAACGATTGGCTAATGGTGGAGGGAAGGATGGAAAGAGGTTTAGGGCTTAACAGTGTGATAGAGACATGACTGGAAGTTGCTCAGTGAAGCCAGTGACTGGGAGCAAAGGCAATGAAAACTCAAGCAGGAGAAGGGATGCCCAGGAAAGAGGGTCAGAAAGAGTCTTTCAGAAGCCCATATACAAAGACCTGTGGCAATATTAGTGAGGAACTGGTGGTTCTTTGGGTTAAAACATGATTGGTGGAAAGAGGCTGCCTGAGAAGATGGGAGAAAACAAGACACAGCAGAAGAGGCAGAGTAGGACCAGACTGAGACTTCTGGGAAAGACACCAGTTCCTACTCTTCCTTGAAATCTTTCTGTACATCTCCAGGCCTTGATTTCCTCTTCTAGACTCTTCCAGGCTGTGCCTGCCCCATCACCTAGTCAGGAGCAGGCCCAGTGCAGATGGAAATGTACCAGAAATCATGACTCTGGCTCTGGGCTCCCACTCCACCGACCCCACACTCCCCATCCTATCCCCTTATTTTGGCTCCTGGAGGGATTTTTGTATAGGGCCCTTATCACGGTGAGGAATCTCTCTGGCTTCCAAAATTGATCTGTTTCTAACAGGAAATCGGTCAGCACTAAACTTGGGGACTCTTGCAGGCATGTGAGCAGGACAGGGAGGTCCCAGAGACTGGTGCCGGCCCCACAGAACCTCCAGGGAACTCAATAAAACTATTGTTGGGAAGGGAAGTGAGAAAATAGCCCACAAGATGGTTTTTGTCCTTTGTGACCTGTCAGTGTTGGTGGGGGCAGGGGAACAGCATGTCACAGATAAGTGGAGTAGAGGGGGAATGGTCTTGAAGCCAAGGGAAACAGCTGGGAAGAGAAAGGGTTGAGTGGGGACATGACAGGAGAGCAGCAGTAACACTCCCCATTTCTTAAATATCTGGCCTTGGGCAGATGCCTGGCCACTGCTTCTCTGTCAGAGGTTGGAGAAACATTAACCTTTGCAAAGTGTCAGGGACTTCCAAGCTGACATGCCATAGAGATGGTACCTGTGGACAAAAATTGCATAATAGAGAGTAATGCTGTTGGCAGTGAATGGCTCCCTCTTTCTTCCTTGTTCTGCTGGTTGTTGAGCAGCCTTGGCTGGTGCCATGATCTAACTTTCAGGGCTTGTGAGCCCCTCAGAGCTCCCCTACTGAAGTGCAGTTTCCATTCTTCACCATTCAGCTGGGCCCTATAGATGGACCCACCATTAGTCCCTTTCCTTTGATGGTAATCACTTATTTGGTCTTAAAGTCCTAATGTTTTGTCATTCTCCCCACCCCCTTTTTTGGTTTTGGAACCACACCCATCAATGAATAAGCCTTGGGCATAGCCAAGTATAATCCCCAAACTCAACCCTAAGCAGGCTCTGTGCTCTGAAATTTCTCCTGGCTATATTCTGGGTACCACATGGAATGCTGGGGATCAGACCCAGATTGACCATGTGTAGGCAAGCACTCTACCTGCTGTACTATCTCTCTGGCTTTTCTTTTACATTTTGATATTGATTTTCAAGATTGTTGGTGGTTATTTTGTGTTTTATTCATGTCACTCATTAGATTTCTTGCAGTTCCACCTGTGAGTGGGACCACACCATGTTGGTTTGTCTCGCTTGAACAATTTCAACATGCCGGGTTTCCTACAGCCCATCCATGTGGCCCAGAGCTGAGTGGCATTGTCTGTGTACCCTCTTTTTCCTGTACACTGCTGCCTCTGTGGGTTTTCAAGCTGTTCCCAGCCTCTGGCTGCTGAGAATCAATATCCAGGGACCAGGGCTCCCAGGGTCTTTCTGAGCACCAGTAGCTGGCTGCACCTTTAATTGAGGGAGCATAGTTTCAGCTGTATTTATGTTTGGAAAGACAGTCTAGTGGGTAAGAAACTTGGCTGACACATGGCTAGTCCTGATTTGATCTCTGGCACAGCATATATGCCCCTGAGCTCTGTCAGGAGTGATTCCTAAGGCAGAACCAGGAGTAAACCTTGAGTATAACCGGGTAAAAACTCCAAAACTGAAAGTAAATGAAACTGCATTTATGCTTTAATTACAATGTCTCCATACCACATCCACCATCCCTACTAGCAGTCTCATTCTAAAAACTGACTTTAAATTCCTATTAGATGCTCTCCAAATTCTCTTCCCTAAAAAATTCTTGATTCAACTTCCAGGAATTAGAATATAGTTTACAAAGACATGAGGATACACATTAATGCAAAAAATAATTAATGAGGTCTTGCTTATAGTAGAAGGAAAAGAAGAAGAGCAGAGATAGAAGTGATAGAGATATGTCTATTAAGGGACTGGAGAGATAGTACTGTGGGTAGGGCATTTATCTGTGGTTGACCCAGGTACAATTAGCAGCATCCCATATGGTCCCCCCAAGCCTGCCAGAAGTAATTTCTAAATGCCATCAGGAGTAACTCCTGAGCTTCACCCAAAACAGATAATAATAATAATAATAATAATAATAATAATAATAATAAATAATGTGTGTTTAAAAAAGGGGAAAATGTCCATTAATAGAAAAATAGCTAAATTAATGCAGCACATGGATCCCGTGAAATATATAAAATACTCAAAGTATTGGGTTAAAAGCCAAAGAACTATCCAAATCAGTCAAAAATTACTTAGACTGTAAAAACAAAAAACAAAACCAAAAACAAAAAGGTTGACTGAGGGAAGGGGGTGGGGTGCTAGTGAGCTGATCTTCGGAAGGGCACCAGAACTTCAAGTAGTTGTGGTGAGGTTTGTTCACATATCGAGAGTGACACTGTCATAGCCTGCTTGGTCCAAACACTAAGGGAATTCTCGGGTCCCTGCTCAGGAAGGTATGTACATAAAGTCTGTGAAATGGGATCAGAAATTCAGACACCCAAAAGGGAAGTTGCATCTTGTCTCTTTATTCTTGTCTTCTCTCTCTCTCTGGGTTAGAGTAGAACACTTATACAAAACTTCTTGGCAAGGCATCACAATTGCAGACATAACCATTAGTTCTCTCATTGAATCTAGAGAAAATGCCCAGGACAAGCTGCATGTTTATCTTACTGACCAGCCTCCCGTGCTCCTCCAGCAAGGTCAGTTCCAAAAGACTGGCTATTGTTTTGACCTTTCTCCAGTTTATGTATTCTGAGTTGAGGCCTGAAATATTAACCCTTAATATGATTGCACTTAGGCTAACAGTAAAGCCAGGTTTGAGGGTAGTTAATAATTCTGTAAGTCTAAATAAAGAATCATTACATCTATACAAAAGCTCATAACAAGGTATGTTTATGTAAATCTAAGTGATCTTTAAGAGAGACTCAAAGAAAAGTTCTTAGGATGCTTGTGAAGATGTCTCAAATAATATTTATGTTATGTTCCTTTTTTCCTAGTGCCATGGGACATGCTTACCAAGGTCCTTTCAGAGTCCTAATGCCCTAATGTCCTCCTTTGTGTGGGTACAGGCAGCTTTTTAAGTGCCCTCCCTTGCGGGCACAGGTGACTTCTCAAAGGGTCACTCCCTTAAAGGTACAGGAGGCTAGGGCCTTTTCAAATCTGGTGCCCTCCTTTGGTCTCAGGCTCAGAGTTTCTTACCTAGGGTTGTACATAGCATGGCACCCCAACTCTGATTCCTGATTCTTCTGGTCAATCTCTGCTTCCCTGCACTGACCCTCAATTCACTGTCTCCCTAACTGAGTCCAGTAGGCTTCTGCCCCTATTATTTTCCCCATCCAACCTTCCTTTCTCCAGATCCTCAACCCCACAGTCACGGTTGACACTTTCCTTCTATAATTCTACTTCCCCTGGAGTTCAGCACTGAGCTCTGTGACCATCCTTCATCCTGTGCTTCTCCCATGGCATCCTGATGGGCATTCTCCACACCATCTTGCAGACTGGAGAACACAGGCTGAGTGAAGAGAACTCTGCAGCCAAGAGAGTCCCATTGAACTGCAGCACCATGATCTTCCCCATACTCTGGGGTGGTAGAAACAAAGATTGGGCTGGCAGCAGGGAGGGGAGAGCAAAAGCACCTTCTTCCCCTCACCTGCAGCTCAACTGTAAACTGAGAAAAAAGGACCAGGGAGAACATTCAACAAGTTCCACATGCAGGCAGCTTGGGCTCAACTCCCTGGAATCATGAGATCTGCTTAGCTTCCTGAGCTGGGAGTAACCTTTGAGAACCACTGGGTGTGGTCCCCCAAACAAAAATACAAATATAGTAAATGAGGTGCAAGGGGAATGAGGTATAGAGCACAGTGGCAAAGGAAAAAAAAAGTCTGTAAGCCTGAGACTGTCTAATACCTGGCATTGCCCCAATGCACCAAGCCCATCTTGGCATCTCTGCTTGGTGTCTCTTGGACCCCTGCTGACATAAGAGAGTGTGTGACTACTGGACACTGAAACTAGGGGCTAGTGCGAGTCCCAAGGAGCATAATCAAGCATGTGTGTAAACAGTCCCCCCACAAATCACTGCAATTATAACAGCCAGGGAAGGGGAGGGAGAGGTTGGGATGGAAATGGTGTTCTGATGAAGCCTGGGTGGATATTAATCTGCTGGGGTGTGTAGGTAGGACATTCTTTGTGGGGTTAGGGAGTAGCATATCCAACAGTACTCAATGGCTGCTCCTAGTTCTGTACTCAGGAATTATTCCTGGCTGGCTGGAGTGGGGGAGACAGATCACATGGGATGAACCCAAGTCAGCCACAAGCAAGGTGTACCATTGCTCCAGCCCAGGTGTGACATTATGTAGGGAAACAAAAGCCACCTTCACCTTGGGCTGGTGAAGTGGAAGGTTTATTACTTCGAGTGTTGGTGTTCTGTCCCACCCACAAGGAAATTCAAGTTGATACAATCACCTTGGAAAATGATTTGGGACCATCTCACCAATCTGATCCAACAATTCTGTTCCACTGCAGAGGCCAGGGGAACTCTGCTCTGTGGGCAGGGAACATGTTCCAGAATGCTCATACTGAAGGTGTTTCTAGTCAGAAAAAAAAAATAGCAACCGGGCCGGAGAGGATAACACAGTGGCGTTTGCCTTGCAAACAGCCGATCCAGGACCAAAGGTGGTTGGTTCGAATCCCGGTGTCCCATATGGTCCCCCGAGCCTGCCAGGAGCTGTTTCTGAGCAGAGAGCCAGGAGTAACCCCTGAGCATCGCCGGGTATGGCTCAAAAACAAACAAACAAAAAAAATAGCAACCACAAAAATATTCTTCAAAAGGAAACAAGTCAATATTCAGGGAAAATGAATCAGACATATGCATCCACATACATCATTTTCACAAACATATTGTACCCAAAAAGGCTGAGCAAGAATAGATTCTTTCAACACGACTTATAAAGTTTTAAAATGTGTAAAAATAAAATAAAAACTATTGTTTGGAGATCATATGCCCTAGATAAAATACACATAAAAGTAAGGGAACAATAAACACAGAATTCATCTAGTGGCTACCACAAGGATGGAAGAAAAAGAATGAAATTCCTTATAATAAAATTCCTTACTGCTATTTGTCAGGGGTTTATTTTGGGGGGGGCATGCAATGCTCAGGGGTTACTCCTGGCTCTCTGCTCAGAAGTCACTCCTGGCAGGCATGGGGGACCATATGGGATGCCGAGATTCGAACCACCATTGGTCCTGGGTCAGCACTTGCAAGGCAAACGTGCTACCCTGCTACCGCTGTGCTATCTCTCCGGCCCCAGGGGTTCACTTTGTGAATTAGGTATTAACACTGATTCTGGTTAATTCTGATCATGATAATGATGCTTTAAGTCATTTAATATGTAAAACATTTCATATTAACTCTCAAACAAACAAATCATTCCCGCTGAAACACACTTGTCACATAAATTCAAGTGGAAAATACCACAAGCATAATCAGATATGGCCTCTATGCTCACATTTGTAAAAAACAGGACAAATTCATATACATTTATGTGTATCTATTTCTTGTTTCAGATTGAGGCTGGAAACATAGTCAGGGTTCTGAAGGTGGGCTGCTTGTTGAGGGGGTGCAGATCGGCACAGCTGTGGTTCATTGAGTTTGTCCCCCATGAGGGCTTTGCATGGGATCACACACTCACTTCTCAGATCCACCTTTGAGGTGTCATCCCTGATTTACAGACAAGAAAAATGAGGCACAGTCATGTAGCAGCTTGTCTACAGTGGTCAGTGAGCTGACCAATTAGAAGGTAGTCAGCCTTACCCAGCTCTCCCCACCCTCCACATGGGTGAACAGGAATGGAAGGGGTGTGCCAGGGCATACCTAAACTTTTAGGGGGGGCTCAGCCCACCAGATGTATCCTCAGATTTTCCTGGTGGGGAGAACTAAATTAACCCCTGTTGGGGTTCCTCAAAAGGCCCGCTGTGGACACCTTTTTCCCCTGTGTGAATGGTTGAGGAATTTCCAAAGAGATGTTTGGCATTACGTTTTCAGTCAGTATTTGACTATCTCTCCTTTGTAAATATCAGGCAAAATTATGGCCTCTATCAAATAATTTGGCTCAGAAATACCAGCACCAAAGATTATTTGAGAACCCCTTTTCTGGATATAGTCAGCCCTAAAAGCAAAGATAATACTTTCTGGTAATTAAGGGTGTAACCAGAATGCAGATCCTGGCTATAAACTATTGACCCTCCTTTAGAATAAGGAAACCTCATTTTTTGGGATTTGGCTCCTCCCTTTACTTAACCTCTAAAACAATAGAGTCCAGTCCAGTAAAGATCAAGTTCCTAAATATTTTCTACTTCCTCCTAATCCTAATTTTGCAGTTAAAGTAAGCTTGCAAAGAATTTGTAACCGGGGCCCGGGGAGATAGCACATCGCGTTTTCCTTGCAAGCAGCTGATCCAGGACCAAAGGTGGTTGGTTCGAATCCCGGCGTCCCTTATGGTCCCCCGTGCCTGCCAGGAGCTATTTCTGAGCAGACAGCCAGGAGTAACCCCTAAGCAACGCCAGGTGTGGCCCAAAAACCAAAAAAAAAAAAAAGAGTTGTAACCTTTTCCTTTGTAACCTAGAATTTTTACACTCACACCCCATAGCTTAAATATTGTTACTGTTGTTACTATTGTTTGACCCCCACATTCTCTGTATGTGGTTTCATTATTTTATATTTCATATTTCGCCGTCTGTGCAACCCACTCTCCCTAAAGTGGATTCACCGAAATCTCACTGATGGCTGTAGGAGAGCTGGAGATTCCCCAGCAGCTGGAAGCACTGGTATTTGGGATGTCACATATGATTGTATAAGTCTCAGGGCATTCTAGGGGGTTCTTGGCAATATTCTGGAGCAACTCACCAGCATCTCTTGTCTTTTTCAGCTTACAGCCCCGCACTTCCCCGTAGGTGGTGAAACTGGGACACGCCCATGCTGGGATGGGAAAGGTAAGAGAAACTGTTCTTTGCCTGGCCCTGACCCCCTGATCCCACCACGCACCCATTCCTTAGCACCCGCCCTTTGGAACAGTGTGTATGAGGAGCCCAGGTCCTCCTTCCTAGGAACGGAAGAGGAGCCCTTCCTCCCCAATTCATTTTCCTCTAACCTCCCAAGATGTCTCTCAGTTCAGTAGAATCTTGCACATATGACCTGGAATTACTGGCTCCTTCACTCACTCATTGCCTTCAGAAGGGACACATCCTTTTTTGGGGTATTTCTTTTCATCCTGACAACATCCCTGAGCTCCAGCTCTGCTCAAAAGCTCATGTCTTCCGTCTAGGTAACCTGTAACACAGCAGGTGATTTAAGAGGGCTCACAAATAAAGGGAGCCCCTGGACTTTAGCTTTTCTGCCAACCTGAATGACCACAGGCACAGCCACTACTAGTGGCATGTGTCTGCTCTGGCTCAGGGTTACTCAGACAGCAAAGGCTCATGTTTATGAGGAAGATGGTTCATGGGGTCAAGCTCTGTGGAAGTGGGGGAGCATTTTTGGTCAATGTGAGCAAAGGGGTTATCATATGATTCAGCCTACCTCGGGTTCTACCAGTCTCTCCTTGGGGCTTTCCTTTGCCCAGTCAGCCAAACTGGGGGTTGGGAGGGGAATTATGCCCATTTCCTTGGGAGAAAGTGCTCCTCCCCCCTCTCTCTTTTCAGCTTCTCTACCTGGTCCCAAGCAGTGACAACCCCCCACCCAATCCTTGCTGAAGTTTCTCTCCTAGTCCCCGCCAGCTAGCATAGGGTCCCATTCACCCACGTGAATCATAAGTATCAAGTAAAGGAGACTTATTCCCTAGTAAGTGAGTGGGGTGGGCAGCAAAGGGTCCACAGACTCTGCCCATAGCTAAATAGAACCAAGGAAACTCTGCTTCTCAGTCCTGTCAACCCTGTGACACTTCCGACACCCAAAACTTTGCTCCATCCATCCTGGTAAGCCTTCTACATTATGTCTTCCCTGAACCTCTTTCCTTTCCAGTAATAAAGGATGGGAGAGCCAGGCAGGTCTGGGTATAAGCCACTGCTCTGACACTGCTATAAACTAGGAAGAGGCTCAGGGCCTCTTCATTTGTCAGATCATGGCCATGTCTTCATAATGGAAACCTTCCCTCCATACTACCACATCCTGAAAAGCTCAACAGTGGGGATGGAGATCATTGACTGTTTTCTAAAGCTGGATCCTATGGCTCAAAATGCCCCATTCCCCCGAGTGTATGGGCTGAGAGGACACATGATTTCCTCTTTTTTGTTTTTGTTTGGGGGGTTGTTTTTGTCTTTTGTTTTTAGGTCACACCCAGTGACACTCAGTGGTTACTCCTGGCTATATGCTCAGAAATAGTTCCTGGCTCAGGGGACCATATGGGACACTGGGGATCAAACCCAGGTTGACCCTGGATCAGTTGTCAGCCGAATGCAAGGCAAATGCCTTACTGCTGTGCTATTGCTCTGGCCCCTCATTTTTCCTCTTAAAGGATCTCTTTCTATGCCTCACGGCCTTTCTCCCAACCCTCCTTCACCCCTGATAGCGGCCACAACCTCCTCCCCCTGGTCGCCAATGATCAGCTATTGTTAATTAAGCAGATAAAGTCTCTGTCCACAACAAGCCTGGACAACTCTCTAGAGCACTAAGAGCAGCTAACAGGTTTCTAGGTTCCAAAACTCTTTCCCCAAGCGTTCTGGTCCAGCTGGACCCCTAGCTCCCCTCCTCTCTCTCTGGCTAGGCTTTCACTATATAGTCCCAAGACACTTCTTTACAGTGTCTCACCAATTTTTACAGTGTCTCACCCCCACCAACCAGGTTCATGAAACCCTAGGCTACCCCCAGCCTCAGCAGCCACCAGAAATCTCCCCCAATGACCATTCTATTGGCAGCATCAAGCTCCCCCAAATACCTCTCCCAACTGTGCACCTTGTCTCCCATGGAGACCTTCTGTGCTGCTGTCCCCAACCGAGCCCATCTTTGTCTTTTCATCTTGTCCTTCTTCCTCTCTTGCACCATCTCCGCAGCAAAAAACACCAGGCCTTCCAAGACCTCAAACATAAATCTGGGGGGGCCGGAAAGATAGCATGGAGGTAAAGCATTTGCCTTGCATGCAGAAGGTCAGTGGTTCAAATCCCTGCATCCCATATGGTCCCCTGAGCCTGCCAGGAGTGATTTCTGAGCATAGAATCAGGAGTGACCCCTGAGCGTTGCCAAGTGTGACCCAAAAAACAAACAAACAAACAAAAACATAAATATGGGCATCATGCTGTTTTCTCTGGGTCCAAATGACCCTCATACCTTGCCCATGGCCCTTTTCTAATACTTTTCAAATCTTTTCTTCCCTTACCACTCACTGTCACCATCTCGGACAGCTTTCCCAAGAATTAGATTTCATTTCCAATTCTTGAATTAGAAATGAATCCCAGACAGGATGTAAAAAAAAAAAAAAAAAGGAAAAACAATTACTGAAAAAGACTTTGGAGATGTTTGGAGGGTGGAGGCAAGCTTGGGAGCAGCCCCGAGCTGGAAAGCGTTCTCAGAACATGGGGAGGAGGACACAGCTCCGAGGATGGAAAAAAAGTCCCTGATCAAAATAAACTGAAGTTTGAAAAACTGCTGAGATCAAAGGAAAAGAGCTTTTCTTTTCTGTTTGGAATGAGAAAAGCAGCTGGGATGGTCTGGACATGCCGACGGGGCAGATGATGTCATGTTATGAGCTGGAGGGGAAACAAAGCTGGTACCTCAAATGGCACCACCATCTTCTCTCGAGATATCCAGTACAGAAAGAGAATGAGTCTGGGTGAAGCAATTCAGTGTGGTCCAAAGCCATAAACCCAGCCATGGAATCGATAACCAGTTCTTCTTTCTTATTACGGTCTTTTCTCCTCTATATGGGCTGGTGCAGAGAATGGAGGATGTCTAGGGCTGGGGAGACAGGAATGTAGGTGCTGAGTGTGCAACAGTTTTAGGAGGCCTGTACAGAGAACATAGGGTTTAATTGTAGAAAAAAAAGCTGAATTCCACCCAGGGGAAAAAAGGACAGAAGTGTCACTAGGGGGAACTCTGTATGGGGGCAGATGGTACCTGGAGAGATGGAAAGAGGAGTTCTACCACAAAGCAAAGGCCAGAGATAAACTGATAAACTCTGATAGTAAACTAGAGTAGTAGAGCAAAAGGATCAAAGTAGATCAAAATGCAGTGAAGCTCTGTACTTCACTGGTCTCATGGATAGGAAGGATGTGATCCTGGAGTCGTGAATTCCTTAAAAATCTAAGGGCTGCTGTCAAGAGTGACTCCTAAATACAGAGCCAGAAGTAAGTTTGAACACCAGCAGGTATGGCCCACTCCACTAAAATAAAGAAAAAAGGAGCTGGAGCTGTGGCACAAGTGGTAGGGCATTTGCCTTGCACGTGCTAACCTAGGATGAACCAAAGTTCGATCTCCTGGCATTCCATAGGCAAGGAGTAACACTCCAAGCCAGGAGTGATTTTTGAGCACATAGCCAAGGAGTAACACCTGACTGTTACCAGTGTGGCCCAAAAACAGAAAGAAAGAAAGAAAGGAAAGAATGAAAGAAAGAAAGAAAGAAAGAAAGAAAGAAAGAAAGAAAGAAAGAAAGAAAGAAAGAGAAAGTAAAGAAAGAAAGAAAGAAAGGAAGAAAGAAAGAAAGAAAGAAAGAGAAGAAAGAAAGAAAGAAAGAAAGAAAGAAAGAAAGAAAGAGAGAGAGAAAGAAGAGAGAGAGAAAGAGAGAGGGAGGGAGGGAGGGAAGGAAGGAAGGAAGGAAGAAAGAAAGAGAAAGAAAAAAAGAAAGAGAGAGAAAGAAAGAAAGAAAGAAAGAAAGAAAGAAAGAAAGAAAGAAAGAAAGAAAGAAAGAAAGAAAAGAAAGAAAGAAAGAAAGAAAGAAAGAAAGAAAGAAAGAAAGAAAGAAAAGAAAGAAAGAAAGAGAAGGAAGGAAGAAAGAGAAGGAAGGAAGAAAGAGAAGGAAGAAAGAAAGAAAGAAAGAGAAGAAAGAAAGGAAAGAAAGAAAGAAAGAAAGAAAGAAAGAAAGAAAGAAGAAAGAAAGAAAGAAAGAAAGAAAGAAAGAAAGAAAGAAGAAAGAAGAAAGAAAGAAAGAAAGAAAGAAAGAGAAGGAAGGAAGAAGAGAAGGAAGGAAGAAAGAGATAGGAAGAAAGAAAGAAAGAAAGAAAGAAAGAAAGAAAGAAAGAAAGAAAGAAAGAAAGAAAGAAGAAAGAAAGAAAGAAAGAAAGAAAGGAAAGAAAGAAAGAAAGAAAGAAAGAAGGGAGGGAGGGAGGGAGGGGAGAAAGAGAGGAAGAAAAAGAGAAAGAAAGAAAGAAAGAAAAGAAAGAAAGAAGAAAGAAGAAAGAAAAGAAAGAAAGAAAGAAAGAAAGAGAAAAAGAAGAAAGGAAAGAAAGAAGAAGAAAGAAAGGAAGAAAAGAAAGAAAGAAAGAAGAAAGAAGAAAAAGAAGAAAGAAAGAAAGAAAGAAGAAAGAAAGAAAGATAGAAGAAAAGAAGGAAAGAAGGAAAGAAAAAAGAAAGAAACAATGAAAGAGAGAAGGAAGGAAAGAAAAAAGCAAGAAAGAAAAGAAAAAAGAAGAAATAAAAGAAAGAAAGAAAGAAAGAAGGAAGGAAAGAAAAAAGAAAGAAAGAAAGAAAGAAAGAAAGAAAAGAAAGAAAGAAAGAAAGAAAGAAAGAAAAGAAAGAAAGAAAGAAAAGAAAGAAAGAAAGAAAAGAAAAGAAAGAAAGAAAAGAAAGAAGAAAGAAGAGAAGAAAGAAAGAAAGAAAGAAAGAAAGAAAGAAAGAAAGAAAGAAAGAAAGAGAAATCAGGGAAATTAGACACCAGTGGTTCCTGTGGAAGGAGGGGAAGCTGTGCCCTCCCCAAGTGTATTTAGCATATCTGGTTGTTGACAGAGTGCAGAGGTGTTCTTGGTGCCCAGTGAAGGCCACAGATGCTTCTGAAAGACCCTGTTATAGTACCTGAGACAGTCCCCCCACCCCAAGGTTCATATTGACACATTCATGCAACCTAACCCCTCTGGAATGCAGAGTCTGAGAATTCCGGAAAAATGAACTTCCCTAGCCGTGCTGACATTTTCACCAGGGTGGATAGCAAAGGAAGAGAGGTCATTCCAGAGTTCAGTATGTTTCCTACATCCCAAGGCATTGCAATTTTTCAAATGTTAAGGACTATTTTGGTCCAGCAGATTTGTAAAACTACTTTTTTAGCCCACAACCTCTCAGGATCATAAATACAATCATATATATTAGAAAGATACAAATATATTATTCAAAGTATAAGCATGATTTTCTAGTCTTTCCTGCCCCCAGAATTCTTTGGGCTTTTTTTTTGGGGGGGGGGGAGGTTGTGGCCACATCTGGCAGTGCTCCGGATTTACTCCTGACTCTGAGCTCAGAGATCAACCTGGCATGCTTGAGGGACCATATGTGGTACATGGTTTAAACTTAGGTCAGCCATGTATAAGACAAGTACCCTACCTACTGTATTATTTTTTTCTGGCCCCCCCATTTGGTCGTTTTTATTATGGATGCTGTCCTTTTTCTTTATGTTAAAACTCTTTGCATATTGAGGACACTAATCCTTGGACATATTTTGCAACTACTATTCTCCATCTGACAGTTATATCTATTTTTTCTCCTTTAAAATGTCTTTTCTTCTCTCTCTAATTTATTAAGTTGTTCATATTAAGATTGTTTCAGACATACAATTTTCCAATATCTATCCCACCACCAGTATTCTCTTCTCTCCACCTGTGTCCTTAGGTTCCCTCCCAATACCCAGCCTAACCCTTTGGCTAGCATATAACAAATTTATTTTATATTACTTGCACTAACAATATTAAAATAATGGCAAATAGATAACATAAAATATATCAGTAAAATTTAATTTGTGATCATTGATTTCCAAGTGACTTTGTCCAATATAAATATTTATTATTGGAATCAAAAATCCTTAGCAAGCTAGGAGAAATTTTCTCTTTTGTGTGTGTGTTTTTGTTTTGGAAGAGGTTTTTTGTTTGTTTGTTTTGTTTGTTGGTTTTGGTTTTTGGTTCTGGTTTTTGGGCTACACCCAGCAGTGCTCAGGAATTAGTACTGGCTCTGCACTCAGGAATTACTTCTGATCATGCTTGGGGACCATATATGATGCCAGGGATCAAACCTAGGTTGACCCTGTGCACGAGAAACATCCTACCCTCTGTACTATAGCTCTGGACCCAAATATACCTGCCTTAATCTAAGCACCATTAATTGATGCCATACTCTATGTGACATGCCTGTCCTTTAGAGAGCAGTTTTTTACAGTTGCAAAACTAGTTTCAAGGTTGTAACATAAATCAGTATGGTTTGCGAGATCACCCTACACACTGTATCTCCACCCGCAGGTAGATGGGTCTGATGCAGCTAGCCACAAAGGATTAATAAAGCAAGCCAGTTAGAAGAGTCATGAAGTCAGTGGTTTCTTGCTCATAGTATCTCTCTGCTGCCAAAGCCAACTGCTTTCTTTATTAAACCAATATTAATTCACCAGGAGGGGAAAAGTCAAGTTATCCAGGTGGGTTTTTACATATCAAAGGATTGAATGTGGCCCGGAGAGATAGCACAGCGGCATTTGCCTTGCAAGCAGCTGATCCAGGACCAAAGGTGGTTGGTTCGAATCCCGGTGTCCCATATCGTCCCCTGTGCCTGCCAGAAGCTATTTCTGAGCAGACAGCCAGGAGTAACCCCTGAGCACCGCCGGGTGTGACCCAAAAACAAGAAACAAAACAAACCAAAAAAAAAAAAAATAAAAAGGATTGAATGGAAAGAAAAAAGAAAATTGGGGGAATGCCTTTGTTTTGGGTTAATCGCTGGGTGTCATCTTACAAAGGCTATGAATTCCCTAAGCTGTTTGCCCATCTCTGAAGCTCTAAATCATTCCTTCAAACCTGAAAGATTATCTAGCTGAATAGAATATTCTTGGTGAGGTGTTCATTTTGTTGGATTTTTGTACTTCCATATCCTTATAGCCTTCCATATTTTGGCTCTTAATGTCTCATTTAATGTATTCTGTACATCTTATCGGCTCTCCTTTATATGTAGGTTCCTTTTTAATCTTGCTGCCTTGTTTTGTTTTGTTTTGTTTTATGGCCACACCCGATGACGCTTGGGGGTTACTCCAGCTATGCACTCAGAAATTGCTCCTGGCTTGGGGGATCATATAGGATGGCCGGAGATTAAACCTCGGTCAGTCCTAGGTTAGCACATGCAAGGCAAACACTCTACCACTTGTGCCACTGCTCTGGCTCAAATTTTACTGCTTTTGATATTCTATCTGGATTTTAAGATTTTTTTCATTTTGAATGCAACATTTCTTGGAGTTTTTCTAGTTTGGTCTATTTTCTCTGGGACTATTCAGGCCTCTTGGATATCAGTGCCTGTATTCCCCAACTCTGGAAAATTCTTATCAAATAGTTATTTAACTATTGTTTCTTCATCATATTGCCTTCCTGTTCTTCAGGGGGTCCAGTAATTCTGTATAGTTCCTCTTGAACTCACCCCATAGGTCTCTAGCATGCTGTTCATTTCTTTTCAGACTGATTTACATCTGTTTTTTACTGGCAGTTTCTTCCTTCCTATCCTGGAGCCCCTTGATCTTTTGTATACTGCTATCACTCTGCTATGAGAGCACCTGTTAACTTTTGATATCACCTACAATAGTCTTCATTTCTGTCATTTCTGATTGTAGTCATTTTTATTTTCATTTCAACTCATACTCCCTTGTGCTTAACTTCCTACCGATTCCATCATTTTTTTTAAGTCCATTGAATATTCCTATCATGATGTCACTAAACACATACATTAACTCAGGATTTACTGGTTTTATTTATGTCTTCAGTGACACTGTTACTGCTCAATAAAATTGGTTTAATTCTACATGTTTTCCTTATTAGTTTTCTTTTTTTGTTTTGTTTTGTTTTATTTGTTGTTGTTGTTGTTTTGGGCCACACCCAGTGACATTCAGGGGTCACTAGATTGCTCCTGGCTTGGGGACCATATAGGATGCTGGGGGGATCTAACCTCAGTCAGTTCTAGGCTAGCATGGGCAAGGCAGACACCTTATCGCTTGCACTCTGCCCCTTATTAGTTTTCTAATGTTCTTACTGTGCTGGGATGAGTCTTTGTGGTTAGATCCCTTGGAAAATGCTGAGGGATTAGGCTAAGGTTGCTCCCTGTCTTCTCTGACCATCTTCACAAAATGGCAGGAAGAATAACTGTGAGCAGTTTGTAATTAGTTGAGTAGATCTGTCACTTCAGGGGCTACGTTATGAGCCATTTGCATGATGCAAGTCAAGTGGAATCTCCTGGGATCTTGTGGGTAGAGAGGGGCTCTGCCTCCTGTTTCTGATTATGCCCAGTGATGTCAGCTGGAAATGAGCTTAACCTGTAATGGGAAGCAGCAAGCAGAAGGTCCAACAAAGGTCTTTAAGCCTTTTAACTTTACTCAATATTCTATCTTGGGAGATGGCATTACGCAATGACTAAGAGTGTCAATTTAAATCTAGGTAGGTCACCCCACCTGTCAGCTGTGGGACTTTAGGTAAGTTTCCTCCCCACCATAGTTTCCTCTTATGTCAAATAGTGCTATGAATAATATTAGCCTCGTGTCAAGCGCATAGTTCAGTGTTTTAATAAGTACAATGGACAGTTCATAAATATCAGCTGTGGTTATTATAAAGCATACATTATACCCAGAAAGTTAACTGAAGCTGAGTGGGGGGGAATGTGATAACAGAGCACTGTCAGTCTGAGAATTTATTTTATTTGGCTGTAAGCTCAGTATGAGTCAGATGGGTAAAGGTTGCCAAAACTTCTCATCCATAATACCCAATAAACAGATGAAAATGGACCCAACCACAGTAGTCATTAGGGAAAAGCAAGTAAAACCACAATCAGATGCCACTATTTAACCACCAAAACAAATGAAATTAAAAATCTAATGATATTAAGTGTTGACAAGAGCATGGAACATTTGGAATACACACACACATACACACACACACACACACACACATACAAATTGTGAATTGATGTAACCACTTTGGAATATAATTTGTTATTGACATTATCTATTAAGCTGAACTGTGTAGGCACATTATTTTCAGCAGCCAAAACTAGCACAGCCCCATTTGTCTATTAATAATAGAATAGATAAACACATTGCAGGCTATTCAGATAAATGGGAAACTTCCTGCAATAAGAAAATGCATTCCACCAGTGCACAACACACATGAAACAAAGCCAGCATGCAGAGACCTGGGTCAGATTTCTCAGAGTATCTGCTCATTTAATTCCATTAACTCGATATTCAAAAGTTGGGGAAACTGAGTCAGGGAACCAGTACAAAAAAGTCACTTGCCTTGCACATGGTTGAACCAAGTTCCATCACCAGCACCATGATTCCCCAAGACTTACCAGGACTTATCTCAGAGCACTGCTGAATATAAATCCTTTCCCCATACAAAATAATCAGGAAAACCAAACAACAAGGTTAAGTGGAAAACATAAGTTACCTTAGTGAAAGAGGAAGGAGGGTCAGGGTATGAGACAGGAATGGGAAAAACCCTCAGGGGTCTCAAACTCAATTTACCTGGAGGCCACAGGAGGCAAAGTCGGGGTGATCCTTGAGTGTAAAGTCAGTAGTAAGCCTTGAACATTGGGGAGTGTGACCCAAACAACTAAAACAAAACAAAACAAAAAAAGATTCCTCTAGGGCAGGGCCAAAAAATGTTGTATGGAGGGCCGTTTGCAACTCGCGGGTCTCGAGTTTTGAGACCCCTGCGAGATCATGATTAGGCAGTGGCTTGGTGGCTGTGGCCACCATGAAACTGTGCAGCCTTGTTTGAGTTATAAGACAATTGATTCACTCTCAGGACACATGGAGAGATATACTGGTTCTGGATATCCCCAGAACATGGTGCTAGGTCCTGTGCCAGGTACAGTGTTGAGTATTCTCAACAAGGTTTGAGAATGGGGTTTGTCCGGGAAAAACCCCACTGAGCAGTGAGGGAGGGTGGAGACTATGAGGCCAACCTCTTTAGACAATGTGAAGAATTACCATGAAAAAAGAGATTACACCAATCCTAACATATGTAGCAGGCAAAGCTAGCATCAAAGTTAAAAGAGAGCAAGTGAATGCCAGTCGTGTGATTTTTGTTTGTTCATTTGATTATTAGTTGGTTAGTTTGTGGGTCATACTCGGCAGTGCTCAGGGATTACTCCTGGCTATGCGCTCAGGGATCACTCATGGTGTGGATCAGGGAACCATATGTGGAAATGGCAATTGAATTTAGATTGGACCCATGGAAAGCAAAGAACCGTGTCCACTGAACTACATTCCCAGGCCCCAAACATCAGTTGTGTTTCAAGAGCCACTGTGTAAGACTCAGAGGTGAACACAATGGCATAAATAGCTGACTGCTTTGGGCAAGAGGCTATTACTCTTACAGAGCTGAGCAAAGAACAATGCTATCAGGGATGTCTCAAGAGTATGTAGGTATGATGTAGGTTCTTAGCCTGAATCAGTGTTTTGTTGTTGTCTTATTTTGTTGTTTTGATTACTTTATTTAAACATTGTGATTTGCAAAGTTGTTCACATTACAGTTGTTTCTGGCACTCAATTCTTTAGGACTAATCCCACTCACAATCCTTTCACCATTGTCCCTGCTTTCCAACCCACACCCAAGATTGCCTCCTTGGTGGATACAAAATATTTTATATTGGTTGTTACAATTAGGTAGTAATGAAATTATCAGGGGAAAAAACTTCAGTAAAAGAAAATACAGCATAAAGTCAAATGGGATTATCAAAACTTTGATCAATAAGGGTTCATTTATAATTATTACATCTCTCAATGGTATTAGTAAAGTTATTGACTAAGTTTTGGGGTTTGTTTGTTTTTGGTATTTGAGCCATATCCAATGGCGCTCAGGGATTACTTCTGGCTCTGCACTCAGAAATTATTTCTGGCTCTGCACTCAAAACTTTTCCCTGATGCTCAGGGGACCATATTGGACACCAGGGATCAAACCTGGGTTGGCCACATGCAAAGCAAATACCCTGCCTGCTATGCTATTGCTTTAGCCCTGAAGGATTTACTAAGCTGTTATTGGTGCTAGTTACAGTTTAGACTCACTGAACTTGTTGATCTCCTATGCATGATGATATATAATAATGCTGTTGAGGTGCTCCATGGAAGTATGACTCAGTAGTAGAGCATATGCTTTATAGACTCCACCTGGCTCCCATGTTGGAAGGTTGGAGTGTGACCTTCTGTAATGTTGATTAAATGCTATACAATGATTAAATGCTATACAATTCAAAAAAAAGAAGAAGAAGAAGAAATCCACACCATTTGGCTCTTATGAGTCACACAGCATCAACAGATAAATGGATAAAGAAGATAAACTATATATATATATATATATATATATATATAAAATTTAATACTATTCAGCTGTAAAGATTCATTAAGTCTTGTCATTTATAACAACACAGATGGACTTCAGAAGTATTATGCTTAATAAAATAGTAAGATTGGGGGAAAGTAAATGCCATAGAATTTCACTCATATGTGGAAAACAAAGAATCCAAACAAATGGACAAAATAAACAAAGCTTAAACAAGCCTGTCAGTGCTGACATCAGAACAGTGGTTAGCAGAAGGGAAGGGGGCAGGTAGATGCCATAAATATCACGTGGAAAATTCAGCCACCCAGGTACAAAGCTGCAACTTAGAGCACTGCAATCCACCACTGGCTCTATGCTCAGAAATCGCTCCTGACAGGTTTGGGGGACCATATGGACTGCCGGGATTCGAACCACCATCCTTCTGCATGCAAAGCAAATGCCTTACCTCCATGCTATAACTCCGGCCCCACTGTCTATATTTTAAAAAGATGTAATCAGTTTAGATAAAGTCCTAGTACAAATATAAACGCATTTTGATGATTTAACTGCTTATCTCAGTAGCATCCCAGACATGGACAATAGGCCAGCCCTGACCTGAGTGGCTTTGCTTCCTCTTTCATCTACTGATGCTTGAAGGGCTGGCTGGAGTCCTAGAGCTCATTTGGAAATCAAAACCCCCAAGATCAGGAAAGGGGGTCTTGGTCCAGGCCAGCAGGCGAGAATCCTGGTCATAGAACTGGAAGGGAAAGACAGGCCTGGTGTTTCACCCCACTTCAGACTTCAGGGCTTAGAACAGTCACCAGAGGGCCCCGTGGGGTGGCTCAGTGGCAAGCACCTGCCTTACAAGGATTCGATCAGGAGTCCCATCCCCAGCACTGCCCACACTTTACAGTGAAGAGATGAAGGCCTGGAGAGTAAGACCTGGGGTACCACCTTACAATCTGGCTATGTTGCCTGAGTGAGAGGTGATGGGCATTTCTCTGATTACAGAGCAGAAGCAGTGACTGAAGAAGTCACTAACTAACAGCAGTTTCAAGCAGCTCAAGCTGTCAGGGTTTGGGGAGCTCACTCAGTCCCAAACTGCTGCTACCTGAACTCCAATCTCCTAGGTAAGCCCAAGTGAGATTTTTCCACACTGCTCCCAGATTTACATGTGGGAGCCAGGAGACCTGAAAGGAAAAGAAGGAAGGGCAAGGGAATCCTAAAATGAGTCTCACTGAAAATGGTCAGGAAATCAATGGCACTTCAATATCTGGGCATCTGAGAGATGTTCATCAGGAGGGCAGGGGCCTCTGTGTTTCCTGCCCAGCAGCAGTCTGTACAGCTGAGAGCAGGAGGATGCCCCAAATTGCAATGTCTCAGGGAAGAGGATCCCACTTCTTGTCCCCTCTCAACTGGCCTTTTCCTGTGTCCTCCTCACCTGCCCTGCATCCTTCCTCCAGAAAGCAGAAACCTTGCTGACTCTATATCTCAGCCTGACCATCCATTCTCGATTCTATAGTTACACCACTGCTCCAAAATATACTCAAGTACCCAAGTCAGTTCTTAGGGTTCTTTTGCTTTCATGTGTCCTTGCACCATGGATAAAGGCACAAGTAATAAAAGTCTGAATCTCATGTCCCTGACTAGGGTCCCTGGTAGACCAGGCATTGCCCCTCTGTCCCAGCTCTTGGCCCATAAACCCAGATTTTCCTGCCACACTGGGCTTCTCTTTCCTTTCAGGAAGATGCAGTGCTCCTGTCAATGGGTGCTTTTTATTTTTTGGTTTAAATGCCCCCTACTCTTTCCCTAGCAAGTAAGCTGTGAGTTTCTTCTGGATGGAAAAGTGTGTTAGATAAGCATTCTTTGGGCATGAGAGAGTAGATAGAGTGATTCACTATCACTGAATCAAAACAAACTTTTCATAAGGAGTTTTGTACTCAGAAGTTTTATACTCGTATCCCGATGTGGACCAGTAAATGAAAAGTGAACAGAGACTTAGAAGAACTAACTGAACATCCAATGCTTCAAGATTCCCTAGGTCCAGAGTTGCTACAGTGCCACAGAACCAACTACCACCAACAATGAGAATTGTGTATGTGTTTAACTGTTGTCTATATGTATAAATACACATTTGTAAAGAATTCTAAATATCCAAATATTCCTTTCTTCTTCTAAATGTCCAAGTGTCATGATTCTGAGCAAAAGAACAAAAATGAATGAAAAGGGACACTCAGCTGACTTCTGATAACACATTTTCTGTGGGTTCCCATGCCCTCACTGGTCACGAGAAATGTTGGCCCTGGGCACAGTAAGTAGGAGACCTCCAGCCTGCCCAACCTTCCTGGAGCCAGCAGGATCCACCTGGGCAAGTTGTTTAGAACCTTACTAGACCTTTATAGGCAAAAGGTCCAGTCAAATGTCTGAGCTTTCCCTCACCCTGTCCCATGGAGGAGCTGGCCCATGAAAATGTCTTTTTTTTTTTTTTTTTTTTTTTTTTTTTTGGTTTTTGGGCCACACCCGGCGGTGCTCAGGGGTTACTCCTGGCTGTCTGCTCAGAAATAGCTCCTGGCAGGCACGGGGGACCATATGGGACACCGGGATTCGAACCAACCACCTTTGGTCCTGGATCGGCTGCTTGCAAGGCAAACGCTGCTGTACTATTTCTCCGGGCCCAGAAAATGTCTTAAAATGCAAGAAATAGGCTGGAGAGATAGGACAGTAGCTAATGAATTTGCCTTGTATAAGCCAACTCAGGTTCAACACCCAGAATTCCATATAGTCCCCCAAGTACCGCCAAGAATGATTCCTAAGTGCAGAGACAGGAATAATCCCTGAACACAATCAGGTATGAGCCAGAAAAAATAATGCTAGAAACTCTCTGTAAATATGAAATGGGAATAAGCCAAGGAAAAGTGTGGAACATCAGATTTAGATTTCCCCCAGAGTCTAAATTGATTCTTGGTGCACTTAAGCAAATTTGTAATTAATGGGGAGCACTCAGCAGATGAGCAGGGGTGAAAGAAAGGAGGGAAGCAGCAGTAATCTCTGAGGGCCACCATGGCCAGTCATAGGTCCAAGGCATAAATGGCGGAATTCCAACTATCTCCTTCGCCCACACTTCTTTGCTGTCCAGACCCTTAGGAATTAATGGATAGGATCATCTAGCTTCAATCCAGGCACCCAGCCAAAGGGACTGAAGAGTTGATTTATGAAGCAGGGCCCCACCCAGGAGACACCTCAGAAGCCCTGTGACCTTTCCATGTGACTAGCCTATGACTCGCCCTCTGATTTCAGCTCAGGCCAGAAACAAAGGCCAGAAATATAACCTTGAGGAGGACACAGGAGGGAAAGAACTGTCACCTCGCACCCTATTGTCAATAAATATACACCCCTTCACCTTCTAGGCCCACCTTGTCAAGGGCCCAAAATACCGGAACAGATGCATCTGGAAAGACTCTCCCACAGCTCTCCTGACCCCACCACTCCTTCACGGAAATGGAATATTTTTGAGCTGACAAACACTCAGAGATAGCGGTTTGCTTTGATCCCTTTTTCTGATGCATCTGTTAAATTATTCTGGAACTGTATGTTGAAAAGGCCAAACAAGGCATCTGTAAATGAACCCCTGGGAGTTGGAAGGGGATACAATATTTTCTGGGGGGAGGGGTATTCTGTCTAGTGGAGGGAGTATCTCCCTCTGTTCCCCCTACAGGAGGCTTTCCCCTACAAATTACAAACCACATACATCATGGGCAACTGTTCATGTCCTGTATCCTCTGATGGTGGTCAGTGTCTTCACAATGCCCACTTCCCATATGTGAGCAGTAGTGATGGGGGAGGTCAAAAGGAATGAAGCCTACCATGAAGTCCAGTATTCACTCCCACTGTTCTTTCTATTGGTCCTGGCAGGCCAGGGTTGGGAATTAGTCTCCAGAGTTCCACTAGCCTGTTAGACCAGCTGGTGCATACACTAAGACCTGTCTGGAGTGCTAACCAGAGAGGAGAGGTCTCCAAATAAGAGATGGCCTCATAACGGAGCTCAGGTTGCTGGCCAGGTATTCTGATATCGTGCTGCCAAGCATGCCTTTTGCTTCTTAGAAATAGCTGCATCCTAGTGCCTGCAGGGATGTTGATGTGGAAGAGTGAGAGAGAGAAAGTGATGGAAAAAGGCTTGGGCATATGTGTCATATGTGTCTTGGTGCCCACATACTTGATGCATGCATGCCTGGGTGAGTGTCTGCGTGCATGCTTGTGTGTACATGTCGATCTGAGCACAAAAGTGAGTAAGAAGCACTAAACCCCATTGCCAGCCACCTCCACTAAGCCTCTAGACAAGTGCAACATCCAGTCCTGTATTCTTGCCTCGAGTTCTGTCCCTCCATGCTGTCACAGCTCAAGTGCAGCCAGAAGCATCAGGGCAATGTGGTACAGCCCAGGGAGGCTAAGCATTGGCCATTTCTCTGGGCCTCTGAGTTCTCCTGGTTTCGGAAGATGCACCACTAATTTTTCCTATTTGTGAAACACCAGAGAGGCAAGGCAAACTCTTATTGACCATTAAACACCTTGAGACACTCACCGGGTGCTGACTACTATACATTCTTTTTTTTGGGGGGGGGGTTGGGTTTTTGGGTCACACCCGGCAGCAGCAGTCAGGAGTTACTCCTGGCTCTAAGCTCAGAAGTAGCTCCTGGCAGGCTGGGGGGACCATGTGGGATGCTAGGATTCAAACCACCTTCCTTCTGCATGCCAGGTAAACGCCGTAACTCCATGCTACCTCTCCGGCCCTACTCGACATTCTCAGTAGGGTCTATCTTTTTCTCTCTCTCTCCTCCCCTCCCCTCTCTCTTCTCCTCTTCTCCCCGACCCTCCTCTTCCCTAGTCTCTCCTCTCCTCTTCTCATCATGAATCTACTGATTAAGTTCATGATCTATGGCTGTGGAACCAGGGATTCAAATCTCTGCTCAGCCATTTCCTGGGTATCTGGCCTTATGCAAACTTGAATACAGTGATGCTGGTAGTGGGTGAAGTGTCCTGTATGTTGAATAAAGCTCTCCAAAAAGTCACTTTCTCTAAAATCTGAGTACTTCCAGTCCTCCAGAGCTTCCTGGCCATTGGGGACCTGATGGAGTGGACCCCAGGCTTGAGCAGGACCTGTTTGACAAGCTCTCCCAGTAGCCTCCATGCTCTAACCTGTTGGGAGGATGAAGGGAGGAGGTAGCTTCCTCAACATAACCAGGGGATAGCTGACCCCCAACCCTGCCAATGAGTCTGAAAAGAGCCCCAGAGAGTGTATGAGCCAGAGTGTCTTCCAGATATTATCTGTTGGGGTAGGGCAGAATGGGATTTTCTCAGCGAGTGCTCAGGGTGCCAGGATCTACACATAATGCTACAGTTGAATGCAAAGATGTAGTGGTGCCAGGGGCCACCAGAACCACCCCAGTGATGCTTAGGGTGCCTAAGACAACACACAATAATACTGAAGGTTCCTATGACCATGTCCAGTAATTCTCAGGGGTCTCCAAGACCACACCCAGTATTGTAGGGGGTGGTATCAGGGATTGAGCCTGTGTGCCCTATACCCTATATACCTCCCAGCTCTAAGCTGTATCTTTATAGTTACTGAAATTTGAATTTCGGATCACTGGCGTGTCATAGAATATCTTCTACTTTCTTTGGAATTGTTCCCAACCTCGTAAAAACTGTTTTGCTCCCCTAGCTGTAGAAAAGCTGGCAGTAACCCTTGGGTTTGCAGACTTTGCTCCAGCTCATAGTCAACAATAAACCCCCGTGGGTGGGTGCTATGTCCACAGACACACTGCCATGATGAGCAGAGTCCTGTCATCCGCCCCCACCCACCACGATGGGGTCCTGGGAAACTGAGGTGTTGCTACTCAGGGCTGACACTTGTCAGGCACCTCCCTTCCCTCCAGCCCAGTCCCATGGACATGCTGTAACTTGGTGAAGATGTGGGCTGCGGAGCCAGTGACCCCAAGCGCCGCATCATGGAAAGAGCTGTGATTTATTGAGGGGAAGGAACCAGCAAACTGATAAAACAGTAATTAGGAAGTTCCCTAAACAGTCCATCAAACCCTCCCAGAACACTTCCCACCACCCCTGCTGACCCAGCTACACCCCTGCCTGAGCATCAGGCAAAGATATCTTTTGGTCTTGTCCTCCTGAACAAAGGCTATGGAGAATTTGAGACCAAGAGCTCTTGTATTCATTCAATAATGATGGACTTGGTCCCATTTCTTCTGAGCAAAAAGCTCAGTAAATGTTTACTGAATATTTTGGCAAGTTTTTATGAACATTTGTGACTAGCAAGTGTTCCTATTTCATTCAGTTAGACCAGGTGTCGGCAACCTGCGGCTCCGGAGCCGCATGCGGCTCTTTTGAAGGCTTGCCGCGGCTCCGGAGCCGATGTCAGAAAAAAAAAATACTGCTTTAATCTCAGCTCCGCTTCTCTCCGCTATATCTATAGCAGTGAGGCGGAGCTGAGGAGCGGAGCCAATGGAGGCAGCCGTACCTGGTGACGTATATAGCATTAAGGTAAGAAACAATATATGCAGTGTTATATTTGTTTTAAATGTTGCAATGGTTTTGCGGCTCCCAGTTTCCTTCGGAAACGGGTCCAAGTGGCTCTTTATGTCTGAAAGGTTGCAGACCCCTGAGTTAGACCATTCGTCAGTCTTGTGACTAAACTCAGGGATGGAAGATAATAATTAGAACCTAGATATGAGACTGGGGATGGAGATTGGTGGTAGAGCATGCGGTTTGTGTGCATGGGGCCCTAAGTTTCATCTTCCATACAGGAAGAAACAAAAATCCAATAATAAAAAATGTATGACCATAAAAATAACAATGATATGAGACAGATCTTTTGAGTGCCAGAATTTTACTCATGACAAACACAGACTCTCATTCAAACTCTCATTCAGAACTTGGCAAATGATTACCAATAGGCCAACTCTAGTCCACAGTCTATTTTTGTTAATAAAGTTTTATTGTTAAAATATTGCTCGGCCCATTTTCTCAGATGTTGTTTATAGCTGGCATTCATGCCATAAGGTCAGCATTGTGTAGCTTTTATAGCTTCCAAAATCTTGAACATTTACTATTATATTCTTCAATGAAAATTTGTTAGTTCCAGTTCTAGTGCAATGCTTTTCCAGAAATTTAACCAACCATAATAAGGAATGCATTTGCCTTGTTTTCTAATTGCCAGATATTAAATATAAAATAGAGATAAATTTGAAAGAACATTTCTGTAGTTTTATGTGTAGATTATGAGCATAATCAATTGGTTATGTTTGGTTTCAGGCTATTTCTCATTTATTAAATGTTTGGGTGTGACCCATTAAATTGATGTTATGACCCATGTACAGACCAGGGTTGGTAAAAACATTGATTTACTGGAAACCTCAGCTTGTTCACTCCTATATCCTTCAAGAAATTTTTGCTGAATGCTTCCTTCAAAATGAGCATCACTGGACACTGATAGTGCAGTATGTGGGACTTTAAAGACTTGCTCTTCATGAAGCTTACAATACCTCCCTTAGCAAGATGTCAACCATCAAAGAATAAAGACTCAACTGGTATCTAATATGTGGGTGATCCAGGAAGCATCAACAAGGGGTATTGACTGAGCCATGGGGGGTTGAGGAAGAAGAGCCTGACAACAAGGAAGAGAACCCACAAGAGCTTGAGGCTTCTGCTCCACCCCAGATGCTTCACAGAGGGCAAAGGAGGGGCCAGCTGCTGGGCTGCATTGCTCCGGGCTATTAGTGAGAAGAGGGATTAGTGAGAGAGGGCAGAGATGATTGCCTTGTATATGGCCAAACTCAGCTCCATCTCTTGTATTGCATATGGTCCCCCAAGAACCACCAGAAGTGACCCTTGAGCATTTCTGGGTGCAGTCCAAAAGCCCAAATACTGAAAACACTTACAATAAATAAAAAAGCATGCTCAGAGAATGAAGAGCTTGAAGAGGGGGTGAGGGTTTAGGAGTTAGAGATGCATTTAATGCTTCCCTCTCAAATTTGGTCTTGTTAGTCTGAAATAGGACCAAGATAAGGATGTGAGCCTGAGAGTGAACTCTGGTGGGTTTCAGGCAGAGTGAGCGCATAATTAGACTCAAAAGACTGGGTGGGGAGGATCTCAGAGTCCACAGTATGGTGGGAAAAAACAGTCACTAAGCAGAGAGAAAGCAGGCTTTGAAACACTGAAAGGAACCAAGGCAGGAAGGAATAGGAGCTCAGGCCAGAGAGATGGGCCAAAGCAGAATCGAAAATATTTAGGCAGCAATCTCATGCCAGGCAGGAAGAGAAAATTGAGATTATGAATTCTTTGCTGATATAAGAAATCAAGAAAAGAAGCTGGAGTGGTGGTCCAAGCAGTAGGGTGTTTGCCTTACATGCACTGACCTAGGACAGGCCACAGTTCAATTCCCCGGCATCCCATATGGTCCCCCAACCCAGAGCAATTTCTGAGTGCATAGCCAGGAGTAACCCCTGAGCATCACTGAATGTGCCCCCCCCCCCAAGAAAAAGAAAAATCAAGAAAGATGGGCTGAACAGGGAGAAATGTGAGAAAATGAACTCAGTTGTATTTTCATTTTTATTTCATTTATTTATTTCATTTTCATAAGGGACACTTCTGGTAGTACAAGGGGTGCGGGTGGACCATGCTGTACTGGGACCAAATTCAGGGCCTCACTCATGCAAAGAAGATATGTACTCTTCACTCGAGCCAACTCCACACCCCCTAAGTTCATTTTGTAAGTTTGAGGTATGTGTGAAATATACAGCATGGAGAATCCACAACAGTAATAATCACAAACCATCTATTAAATACCTAGAAGTTTTTAGGTTCCAGGTTTCATGTTTCTTGTGAGTTGTGTTATTTAATTGTAATAATGGCTCTCGGAAGGTGGCCACCCATCAGTCCATTTTACAGAAGGAAAAAAACCATCCCCAAGTGGGAAGGACAATGAGATCTAGTGTGGGAGCCCCTTGGCTAGTCCAAGCACACAGGCAATTCTGCTCATTGTAATTAACTTCACTTCCATATGCGGTAAAAGCAAGGCCACATCTGAAGAAGGGAAGACCTATCTACACAGGAACCTTGTGTGTGTATGTTTAATGCAAAAGGAAATGTGTTTGTGTGCCTGTGTTTGTCACAAGAAGCCCACGCAGCCTGTTGTTGTCTTTTCTATCTGGCTCTGGAAACAGGAATTTCAAATATCTCTGCCCTTTCTCTCTCGCTTGCCCACACCTACCTAGTACTTATTTCTTCTCTGTCTTTCATCTTCCAGAAGCTGTTCATAGCTTCTTGCACTCTCTTGATTCAGAGAAGAAATAGGTGCTTTTGTTTGTATTTATGCAAAAGTTTTTGCTTTGCAGAGAAAACAAAGACTTTATTTTTATTTTTAATATCACTCCTCTTGCCTGTTCTAATGCCAAGTAAACACAGCATCTCTCCATCTCTGTGGTGGCCAGAGTCATTTTATCCACCATCTTATAGATGTCTCCCCAAAGCCTAGAACAGTGAAGTAAAATGTTCTCAAGGTGAGAGATGATAAAAGCAGGATTCATTTAATGAAGCCATTGAGACCTTCTCCCTTGATGAGCAAAGAGTTGGTCATGGGTGGAAAGTACCAGCTTTTTTGATACCTGTGGTATCACTAATAGCATTGTCACATCATCCCTGGTGTATAATTTTGGGTCAAGGGGCTGAGACATCTGGAAGTACAGTCCAGAATTGGTGCCTGACACTCTCTAGTGTGGGGCCCTACTCCGGGCAACACTGCTGCCATGTCGCAATGTTCTTGCTCCCAACCAACTCAGTGTAAACAACACATCTTCTAATGGTGTTCCAGGCTTCCTGATGTCGTACTAAGGTGAAAAATGCCACCTGCCATCCCATCAGGCTTCATGCACACAAAGCTTGGAGCTGAAAGTGAATGATAATCATCAAACATTTGCTATATACATTCAGTTCTTCCTTGGGGCAATGAGACACAGTTAGCAGAAGCTGTCTACTGACTAACAACACATTGAAAAACTGGCTCTTACTGAAGGTGTCTAGGGGTACTGGGGCAAGAAAGTTCCTTTTTATGGTGTCTGCCAATGTCTAGGGTGTAAATACTTCCCTCTCAGTGTGGCACTGTGGACAATTCCAAACTGAAAAACAATGATTCAATTACTGGTCCAACCAGATTCTAAATATTTAACAGTTGCCTCTCATGAGCCAGCAAGAGCCTATTACAATATACCCCTGCTTCCTGCTACCTGAAGTATTAGGGTTTCTTCAAAGAGCCCCTGAATGGCATCCCCACCCCAAATAATACTTGCAATGATACACAAGTCCTGGGATTTAGGGGTGACACAAGAAGGGGTCTGTATAGAGAGGCCATAAGACCGCTATAATGATGATAGTTGAGAGAATCCTGGCACCACTGTGTCCAAAGAACTGGTTTGTTCTCAGCAACAGCCAGAAGGTAACTTGGGGACACTACAATGCACCCCATTAACCAAAACCTACCAGACCCACCTCAATTGGTGCCTTGGTGACTCTGCCCTCAGTGGTCCTGCTAGATCCAACCACATACAGTGATTCCTAGAAAGGCCTGTTGTTTTAGCAGGCTGACCTCAGCCACCTGCATCTGGTCGGCCTTTCTCTCTCTTCATTGTCTGACTGCCCCCATTACACATTCATTGGCCAGTGTTCTGGTCCAGGCCTGGAGAGTAGGGAACCCCACTGACATCCCAGGGCCCTGCAGAGGCTTTGAGATTTTGGTTCTTTGAATCTATCAATGTGAGTTAGGTCTCTATGCCAGGCAGGTGGTGAACAGTTCCAAGTCCTGCCTTCTAAAGGTTCTAGAAGATACTGACAGTGTTTACTCTTGTTTCAGAATTGTTTTCACAGTGCCCAGGACTATTCCTCTATCACTGATTAGAGTTTCATAGGGCACATAACTTCTACTACACACTAAAGTAACTGTGAAAATGTGGTTTCACTTGTATATCTTCCAATTTTCCTGGGGCCCTCCCATTGCCATCTATCCTACTGTGATTTTCCCCATCTGTACTCTGATGCTGAAGAGACTGTCTCCAGTCATTGAACTTGACTTATGAGGAACCCAGAGAAAATTACCTGCCCCTTCTAGTCAGACTTGCCTCAGCTGCAAAACGAGGAGGGTTACCAGATGCCTAACCAGGCCCTTTACAGACTGGTGCTCAAAGTTGTTCTTTATCCATGTAGAGTCACTCTGGGTGCCAGTTCTAGGAGGACAAGCTTAGCAGTTAAGCAGTCACTTTATGCTCTCCCCTTAATCCTGAGCTTCCCCATCATCATCCTCTCTCATGCCCAGTTCCCCATAACAAGGCAGATCTGCAGGATAGCGAGGACTTTACAATCCCAAAATCAAGATCACATGTTTAATTTCCAAGAGAAACCCCCCATGGATGATGGGTAGCTCAAAGGGCTGAAGCTTTGCCTGATGGAACCTCAGGTCCAATCCTTGGCACTGCATTGCCAGAAGCAACCCCCAAGAATCACCAGGTATGCCCCCAAAACCTAAAAAAAACACAAACAAACAAAGCAAGAAACCCCCGTCAGTTTTTCTAGACCTTAACAGAGCATTTTAGTGTTGAAAGTGAAGGAGATCATATACATAGACACACAATTTTTTGTTTTTAAAAACTATTTCCAGTGGCCTATATTATGGTAATATTTCACAAGGGAGCCAGCCAAGAAGAGAATCTGACCACTCCCCAGCCAGACTCCCACATTCAGTTCTCCTCCTCCACTGCCTGGCTATAGACAGACACCACCCAAATCCTTCAGAAAGTCAGCAGCTTTCCCAGGCCTCCCTAAAAGGGCAGAGTGTGGAGAGAGGGGAGGTAAATACCATGTTTAATGGACTGCAGAATCTGCAGATGAGCAAAATTTGGGTAAGCAATTACTGATCACTCCCTCTGTCCTGCCTCTGTGAGAACCACTTCATAGACAGCAGGGAGAGAGGTCTCCAGATTCAGGAAACATAAATCACCCAGACCCAAAAGGGGAGGGGAGCACATGTCATAAAAGCTTCAAACACCATTCATGAAGGTGCTCAGGATGAGGCAAACACAACTTGGTCTCCTCAGAGATGAAACAAACACAACAAAGTCGAGCTCCACTTTTCAAATTGTTTGGCATATTTGGTCTCATTCCATCTTGGTAATAAAACCTTGAGGCATAGTCTACCATCAACTCCATTTTACAGATGTTTGAGAAAATTAAGAAAGGTTTTGAGAGAGAATACAGCCAGGAGGCTATTTGCCTTGCATGTGGCAACCCAGGTTTGACCTCAGGCATCCCAGATTGTCCCCTGAGCATTGCCAGCTGTGGTTCTTGAGTGCAGAACCAGGAATAATTCCTGAACATGTATGTGGCTCAAAAAAAAAAAAAAAACATTCCAAGAGGTAAGACAGCTTGAAGGTGATAAAGCCTGTTTCCCAACAGTGCTCAGGCAGGACCATTCAGGCCAGGAAGAAACCTGGAGCTTCAACATACAAGGCATGTGCTGGCTAGATCCACTCCCAAACAGAACAAGGTCTTGCTGAAGGCGAAGCTCTCAGCATTCTGTGGGGACATTCCTCTGGGTGGGAGGAGATAAGGAAAAGACAAACCTTACTAAGCTGGGGGTGAGGGGAGGGGAGACTGCCATGTGCTCAGCTACAGGTACATTCCAGAAAGATGCAAGGGCTGGGAGGGAGGGTCCTAGCCAGCAAGAGCAGGCCTGAACAAGGCCTCTAAACTCACCACGGATGCCTCCAATCAGGGAAATCATATGATTTTGGAGTTGTATCTGGACTTGAAGTCTGGCTTGGCTGGATCTCATGGCAAATCTTTGCTCTGAGTTTAGTTCCCCTGTGAATAAAGTAGATAGTGATAACAGTGACGTTCTGTGGTGAATCTATGTAAGTTTATGTTACATCCACCTTGGCTGACTGCACACAGCAGAGTTTCAATACAGTGTTCTCATCTTTCTAACCATCATTATTTTGTGGTTAAGATAATACTTAATTTTTGTGGTCAAATACTCAATTCTAAAATCCTCTGCTCTAGATTATGAAAAAAAGGACTCAGTAGGTTTATTTTTTTTCCTTACTTAGTAGGTTTCTTGTTATAGCAAAAGTGAGAAGTAATGTTAATCAATACTCTTTAAACAAATCTATAGGTCTCAACCATTTGGTTTTTTCTTTTAAATGTATTCATTTTTCGGGGCCAGTGCAATAACACAGTGGAGACATAGAACAGTGTGTATGGAACTTGTCTTGAACACGGATAACCCATGTTCAATTTCCGGCGTCCCATATGGTCTCCTGAGCCTGCCAGGAGTTATTTTTGAGCCCAGATCCAGGAGTAATGCCTAAGTGCTGCCAGATATGGCCCATAAAACAAACAAACAAACAAACAAACAAAAAGTACTTATTTTGGGGATAGAGTGATAGTATATTGGTCTTGCATATGGACTTGCACATTTGCCAATAGGGGTCTCCCCAAGAGTGATCCAGGAGCACAGAGCCAAGAGTAACCTTGAGCACAGCTAGTGTGGCCCACCAAAAATATCCAATCAATCAATCAAATGTATTCATCTTCAAAATAGCTTTCATTATGTTGAATGTTCTTGTGCTGTAAACTGCCTACAGATGAAGTTTGTTTCCCTTGTCCCTTCTTTCACTCACTGTCACAGCTTAGGAATCAGCAGTTATCAGTTGAATATCTGTCCTTGTAGACAGAGATTCTGGTCATACACACATTGTTTCCTGAAGTAAATTATTATCTCAGGATTAAGGCCATAGCTGAAGCGGTTTCTTCAGGAAACTTAAGGATCTAGTTTATAATATCCTCAGAGAAAGGATTTTTAATAAATATGTGTTTTTTTAAATAAAACCTCATTCTTTAAAAAAAATATTAGCATACTACAAAGGGGGATATTTCCTCCTCATTTGCCAGTTCTCTTATGGGGAAACACTGGATAAATAAATCCTTTCAGAATGAGGTGTAAGAGGACAAGAAAGTAGCCTCTTGGATAGAACTGGCCCATCTGCTTAGCGTGATGATCCAGTCACTGGCAGGAATGTGCAAGGCTGTCCACCCATCTCTGCTTGACTTTGCTCTTATACTAACTTTCCAGACATTCTGCCAGGTGGTGGGCTGGGGGCAGGATGCAGGCTGGGGTGGCCACAAGGGTGTGGTGAGAATGAGGAATCTAAAAATCCGAGTGTCTCACCTAAGTGCTAAGCAGAAAAACAAATGTACAAGAGCAGATTGTGCTTCCTGATTGGCTTCCTAAACCATCCGTGCATGACCAGCCACAGCCAGCTGGTAGAAAGATCCGCAAGGACTTGCCCCAAATAGAACGTTTTTCCAGGTAGAAAGAGTAGGACAAGGAGAAGAGAAACGATTTCAGGCCAAGTGTGTGGCCCAGGAATAAAATGCTTTCCTTGCTGTGTGAGGCCTTAAATTTAATCCCAAACACCACAAAAAAAAAAAGTTGGGGAGGGGATCCCTTCCTTAGGGAAAAGCAGGGATTTTCCCCTATATTCCCTTGCAGGTGCTGATTGAAGAAATGCCCGGTTGATAGATTTAAGATCCCACCAAAAATGAGCCCAGGAGCCAGGGAAATGGCTCAAAGGATACAGTGTATGCTAGCATTCAGTTCTCAGCACTGTATGTTGTCCCTGAATACCACCACATGAGATCTAATAGCCCCCCAGTACCACAGGCATCATATCTGTAGGTCCAAACCTAAATATGCACATCTGAGCTAGATACCATTAAGTGGAGCTCTGCTCCCAAAATACTACTGGAAAAGAACTCTCCCCACCCCCAGACCCCCAAAAAGAATAATTCTTATACCTTGAAGAACTGGAGACTAAGCTGGAGGACAAGGTAGTGAGGGTCTGCTTGATGGTACAGAACACTGGCCAGCTGGAGGTGGTGTTGGAGAGAGATGAGCTAATGTACACACAGAGGTAGCACTAAAATTGCAAAACCCCGAGTGATTCCTGAGCATAAAGCCCTGAGTACTGCTGGTGTAGCCCAAAGAACAAAAACAAAATAAAATTGCTAGACACTGGCAGTCAGGGACACACAATCCTTAAATAATAACAAAATAAGGATTTGCTTTGGGGATGGATTGAACTCAATTTGATAAGGACTGAAAATAGTCCAGAGGAGAGATAGTACATCAAGGTGCTGGCCTTGCACAGCTCTATTTTATTCAATGACCAGCATCACATATGGTCCTTCTAGCTGGGCCTGATGCTGAGTCCCAAGTACTTCAGATATAGGGCTTCCCACCTCCCAGTAAAAGATTAAGACTGAAGTATGAGTGAATCTCAGTGGAAATAGTTCCTCTGGAGTCTGTTTATCTTATTTAAGTAATCAAGAGGAAAATTAAAAGATGAAAGAGGGCCCAAAGAGACAGTACAGCAGTCAGAGCACTAACCTTGCACATGGTTGGCCTAGGGTCAATCCGAGTATGCCATATGGTCCCTAGAATCCACTAGGAGTGACCCTTGAGCACAGAACCAGCAATAAGCTAAGAGCACAGCCTAGTAAACAGAGATATGAAAGAACATGCATAGACATGCAAACAAGTAGCTGCCAGTCCTGAATCCCAGAATTGGACACATGTACTTACCCAACACCCACCAACAACTGTGGGGGGCCTGACCTGAGAAACAACCTTTTGGGAAGCAGAGCCTGTGAGCCCCTCCTTTGTTTCCAGGGGTCTCGCTCCCAGCTACCCACTTAGGAAGGATCTTAGCACATTCATTTCTAGGAACATACCCACCTGGCCTGTCAACATTGTCCTCAGTTGAGCCTAGTTCCTTCCCCCCATGTTCGTTCTCGCCTAAGAAAGCATTTGTTTGTGTGTTTGCAGACCCCAGCCCACCTTACATCCCCTAGCCTGCCTCCAGGTCCTGGTCACAGCCTGGCCTTACCCAATGCCTGTGCTCCCAGTGGCAGCTCCGTGATTCCATGATAGAGTCTCACTACTCTTAGCATCTCATCTCTTCTGCCTGCCTACCCGGAATCCTGCAGCCAAGTAAACAACGCCGCGCTTTTATGTCTTCAGCCTTGTTTGTTTGTTATTTGGTTTAGGAGACACATCAAGAGCTTCACTCCCAGCTGTACCTCAGGGCCAATTTGGTGCCAGGGATGGAGCCCGGGACTTCTACCTGCAAAGCATGCTCAGGCCCTAGGAACCGTGTCCCCCGTGGCACTATGACATGGGACATAGATTACTATAATGTTTTCCTGTGTGATGTGAGGACTTGATAAAATTTAGCACATGAATGAATGAATGAATAGGAACTGAGAAGGGGCTGCCCAGAAAGGTTTGTCTCTAGAGGTCGCTGTCAGGGGCCACCACAGTTAATATAAACATCACTGATTTGCCCAGGGGACAGTGAGTCAAGTGCCCCCCGCAGCATACCCCCTGGCCGCTCCCCCACCTTCTGTCTCTCCAGCCAAAGGTGAGTGGGTGATGCTGGCGGATTTGGGGGGACAGCCTACCCTATGACTCAACCCTGAACCCCCACCCCCACAGGGTTCCAGGCACACAGCTGAGGAACCCTGAGGCTGAATCATCAGGGCCTTGGTGCCAGCGGGCGGCACCTTGGCTGGAGAGTTTGTCCGGAAGAGCTCACCCTCTCTGGGTCCTTCCAGGAAGAGATTGGGCACGTGCCCGCTGCCTCTGCCAGTTCTGCCTTCTGCCAGCTCAGAGCTGCGGTCAGTAGAGCTCGCACAAGAGCCAGATGAGGATGCTCGGGAGACTGGGCAGGAAGGAGGGAGGAGAGAGAAACAGCAGAGGATAGGGCACTTGCCTTGCTGCCAAGCCAACCTGGGTTTAGTCCTGACATTGTATATGATACCCAATAGTCCCTGAGTACAGAGCCAGGAGTTAAACCCTGAGCACTGGTGGATGTGGCACAAACAATAATGATGATGACAATGACGATGAGACAACAAGGATGATGCTAGTAGAAGCCTTAGAGATAGCACAGTAGACAGGGCATTTGCCTTGCACACGGCCTAGCCTGGATTTGGATCCTTGATCCACTACATCCCATATGGTTCCCCAAGTCTGTCAGGAGTGATTTCAGAAACCAAAGGCAAAGGAGAAAGAGAGGAGGAAAATTAGTTCAAGGAGGAGCACACAGGCCTACCTTGAGCTCTGGGTTCCCAAGTTCCAGCCCTAGCACCACATAGTCTCCTGTGCCCCTCTCGGCATAACCCAAATGGTCCCCAGCACTGTCAGATGCAGCCCCAGTAAGCCCCAAACTACCAGTTTGAGCACTGCTGCTCTTCCCTGGTCAAATGTCCCTAGGAGGGACTCCTGTTTAAAAAATAGGGGTTTGTATTACATGTGGCTGGCCCAGATTTGTTCCTCAGCACCTCCATAGGGTTCTCTAAACCCTGCTAAGAGTGGTCCCTGAGCACAGATTCAGAAGTAAGCCCTGAGATCTGCTGGTTATAACCCAAAAATACAAAACAAAACTAACAGTGGTCGCACAGGGGATTGTGTGCTTACCCTGCAAAAAGCCAACTCAAGTTCGATCCCCAGAAGCACCCTGATCACAGAACAAGGAGTAAGATCTGAATCCTATTGGGTGTTATACCAATCCTTCCCAAAATAAAATGTTAAGAGGAGGAAGAATTTCCTTCTTCCTAATTCTCTGGTCTCCTGCCTCCCTCCTAAAATCATCCATTCACCCTTCTTCTTTCCTTAAACATCTCTTTATTGAGCACTTACTGCATGCAAGGGCTGTGCTAAGCATTGGATATGGAAGTCATGATCAAATGGGAGAAACAGACACATAGATGTGAGCATAGAACAGCCCAATTATAGGTCAAACTCAGAATAATCAGGAAAAACTGGTGGTTCAAAGGGACATTCTCAGTGATGTTTCTGAGCTGGCAACATAATCAAATATGTGAGAAGGAGCCTATCACAAAAGGAACAAGTAAGAAGAATATTCCAGAAAAGACAACACATTCAAAAGTCTAGAGAAAAGAGTGTGCAGTTTGGGAAGGGTTAGAAAGTCTGAGTGCAGGAAAACCTGAGATGAGTTGAGAGAGGCCCCCACCCTGGGTTTCCTCCTCTATGCTTTCACAGTCTGTTCCTGCAGCTTGATACATTGCCTTATAAATGTTTTCCCATTTTATGATGTTTACAGAGCAAGGACATGTGTGAGGCTACCATGACCACGGGCCCTCTGGGTTGCATTTAAAGATTGAGATAATAGACATCACATATTGAGTTTAGTTCCCAGCACATAGCTAGCACATGATAATAAAAAAAAGGGGGAAGGATAGGAGTTGGTTGGAGCAATAGCATAGCATGTAGGGTCCTTGCCTTGCATATAGTTAACCTGGGTTTAATTTCAGCACTCCAAGTGGTTCCCCAGCATTGCTAGAAGTGACCCCTAAGCATAGGATTAATCCTATGCATCACCAAATGTGGCCCAAAATACCAAATAAAAATAACTTTTTATTTTATTTATTGCTAGAGCAATAACACAACAAGGAGGGCATTTGCCTTGCATGTGGTCAACCGACCCAGGTTCAATCCTCAGTATCCCATATGATCTCCTGAGAACTGCCAGGCATGATTCCTGAGTGCAGAGCCAGGTGTAATACCAGAGCACTGCTGGGAGTAACCAAAGAACAAAAAATAAAATAAAATAACTTTTAAATAGGTAAAAATATTTTGAAACTCTATATAATGCCAACCTCATACCCACCTGGTTTATGTTTGGCCAATTAAAGGAGAAGACAAGAGTAGTGGGCAGAAGAGCTTATGTTGTACCTAGTGAGATCCTAGCTTCTACCCTAAGAGAGAAGAGTGGCTTAATGCATTTTCCTGGGGTTGGGTAGATAGTACCATGTATAGGCCCCTGACTTGGATTTATTCTCTAGCTCCAAGCATTGTAGGACATGGTCTTGGTTTTCCCCAGAATTGCAGATCTCCAAGCAGAACCTACCACATCTTCAGGTCCCAGAATCAAACCCCAACAGGGCTGGCCAAGCATCCCAGGACTGGCACTGCTTAAGAAGCCTTCCCCAAATAAGAAAATAAAAAAAAAAAATAAGTCAATCTATCTTTCTGGGTCCTAGAGAAGTTCAGTAGCTCTCCTATTTGGGACCTCACAGTGTAGAGAAACAGCACCCATTGCTGGCTTGTGCAGGTCCCACAGCTAAAGCATGCAGTTTTGATCCCCTGAACCCTTCAGCCAAGGAGTATGATACCCGCCATCCATCATTACAGCAAAAACAGAAGGAAAGAAAGGGGGTTCCTTTTCCTTTTCATGGCCATTACAATGATAAATCGAGGAGATCGGCCACGTGGCAAAGAGCCCTTTCCACTGTGGTAACCCCAATACAGGTGCAGGTCTGCAGCCATTCCAGGGTACTCCACACTGATCTCACTAATCCCTTCATTGACGTGTGTGTGTGTGTGTGTGTGTGTGTGTGTGTGTGTGTGTGTCCACGAATGGACAGTGAACTTGACCTTGATGGAGACTGTGCCTTGTCACCGGTTCTCCAATATTTGAGACTCTTCTGCCGAGGACAATTGTGAACCCTGAGCCTCCTCTCTCTTCCTAGACTGCCTTTGCACAAGAAAGTGGCTCTGCTGGGTCAATGCGAATAGATTTGATCTTTAAAGAGCTTCTTGTGCTTTCCCTATTTCTACAGAATGTGCTGGGACTGGTCCCTGGAGAATAGGGTTGAAGCAGGGATGTGGCAGAGGGTTTGAGAAATGGGACAGAAAAGACAAAGTGTGGGAGTCATGGGGCTGACAACCTCATAGTCTGAGAGCCCCAACTGTCCTGTATATTCAGTATTTACTGTTAGAACCTAGAGCCATTAGAAGAGCAAAGTCTTTGGTCAATTGCCTAACTACCTTAGTCTGACTGGAAGGCCTCAGTATACAAACATCCTTATAATGGGTTTATCTCAAGGGAGGTTTCCTAGGCGAAAATGAACAAAAATGAAGCAGACATAGAGTTACACACACAGACCGAGGTTCTCCAGCATCAAGTTCTTGTTATCAGCCTTATCTGCCTTTCTCCTGATTCTGTTTCAATTTATGGTTCCCAACATATCATCTAAAATCTCAGTTGGGAGATAGGACAGGGATTAAGTCAGTTTAAACGCCTTGCACTTGGCTGACTCAGGTTCAATCTCCAGCATAGCATATGGTCCCCTGAACTCTACCCAGAGTGATTCCTGAGCACAGAACCAAGAGGAAGCTCTGAGTACTTCTGGGTGCTGCCCAAAACCTCTCCCACTAATACCAAAAATAAAGGCTCATTTGGTCTGTTGGAAATCCTGCCCACAAGCATTTCTTAGAACTAAGTTTACATGAGAGGCCTACAGGCTTTTCAACAGGGAGGTTGCTCCAGATGTTTCTGTTCTTTTCTCTGGGTAGACTGCCAAAAATCATAGCAAGAGGCCCATAGTCCCACACATCTGTGTCCAGATACCCCAAAGCAGCACAGTCATATTTCAATATTTATGAGAAACCCTGCAATGTTTGACCTGTGCTGGACACTGGGTAATGGTGAGCCACATGACTTCATTGTCTCAACCTTGGCACTCAACTGGGCACTATCCACGGTGGTGCTCCCTGGCAAAGCTCTGAATAGTGAAGATTAGGTGGACAGACCGTAAGTGTGATGATGTCATCTTAAACCCTATAGTGTGGGACTTTGTTCAGTGCCCAACAAACACCAAAGACTATAAGTAATCATTGTGATTCAAAAAAATAGGGAAAAAAATCCATGCATTGTCTGGTCCAGTTGCTAAGCTGTATGATGTAAATATTTATGAAGCTGTTTCACTCTCACTTCTCGGTCAGTGAACCCACTCACCATTTCCTTTGGCATAGGAAGGTGGTACAGTCATTCCTGAGGGAAGTGCCATGAATCCAAAGTTTGGTAACTTCTCCACAAGGTTTACTACACACACACACACACACACACACACACACACACACACACACACACACACACACACACACACACACTGCCAACCTGATGTCCATAATCAGGTCATGCACAGCCCAGACCTGCTCCAGCCTTGAAAATCCAGGACCTGTAAGGCTGGTGAACCCCACTGTTCCTTCTTACTCCCTTGAGTTTGTTTCTGTTTAGCAAAAAAAAAAAAATCCTCTACTCATGAATCAGGGGTAGAGTTTGTTTTTTCCCTAAGTCAAAGTATCCTGAATCTCCAACCCCTGATGGCTGACCATTCCCAGAAAGACAACTGCTCCCAAGTGATGCTTATTATTCTTGGAAAATCATCTCTCAGTTTTTAGCTTGTTTGTAAATATTCTGGGTCAGTAAAGTGCCTCATGTAGTCGTGGAGGGGAGCAAAAACAATTGAGGGCCTAGAGAGCTAGTCCAGGGAGTAGAGTACTTTCCTTGCACATGCCCAAGTCAGATTTGATCTCCAACATCCTGTCTGGTCTCCTGAGTCCCACCAGGAGTGATTAAACACAGAGCCAGGAGGGAGTCCTGAGCACCACTGGGTGTGGCTCAAAGCAATAAAATGAAATTAAATGAAATAAACAACATCATTTGAACAGTCACACCAGGATGGAGCAGGCTCCAGAGTGGGCCTTCTATAGGCACTTGATGTTATCAGACTCTGGGGCCATTCATCCACAGGGACAACACAGGCAGCAGGACAATCTTCCCAGAGTGCAGTGACCCCCTGCACCACAGGCCTTCAGATGCCTGGTGGCTGATGCTGGAGAGTTTGGAAAATGACCTTCCATTCCAAGCTGGGGCTCTGAAAAGGGGACCTCCACGGTGACAGCCTCTGAGAAGATCAGCTCTGGATCCTATCTGCCTGTACCAGCTGCTAGTTTTCAGGGCACATGTTTGCATATGCACACAATCACACGCATGCATTTGTGCACACATGCTTGTGCTCACAATCATGCACACGCAGACATGCATGTAAACACATGCACACACATGCAAGCAGGAAAGCTATGCTGATACCTGCAGGGAGAAAAATGTTCGGTGCTGAATTGGTGTAGGTGAGGGAAGAAGGGAGGAAAGACAACTGGAGAAAGAGCATAAAGAAGGCCAGGGTGAGTCCTGAGTTGCACTCCTGGCTCTCACAGATGGGCTTTGGGTCCTGAACCAGGAGAGACGTTTGGTTTCTGCCTCTGCTGCAGCAATCCTGCTATCCCACTGTTTTTGCCCCACCCCCACCCCTAGGAAAGCTCCAGGGTGCTTTGCAAATTGGGATAGAACTGGGGGAAGGGGGAGCATCATCATGGAGGGACAAGGTCAGAAGTCAGACCTTGAAGGGAGGCAAGAAGGGCTAGTAGAGATTGTGTAGGCTGGAGGGCCTTCCCCCAGGGCTGTCCAGCATCTATTAACCCTCAAGGGACTCCTCTAGTGTACAAACCCTGTGCAGTGGGTAAGGGATGGCCAAGGGGGCAGCTGCCATGACCCCTGGGATCCAGCTGAGATTGCCATAACTAGGCTTTCCTGGGGCCTGGCCCTGACCCTGCACTGCCATATTCCTGTCCTCATTTCAGGGAGCTTGTGTGAGTATCTGACCTGGCCACTGCCTTCCACCTCAGCTCACTGAGGTACAAACTTACACATATATACCACGTACACATATCACATGCATGTCGTATGCTACATGGTGCATAGTACATGTAGCACATGAGAGTGCATGCATATTGTTTATGAATATACACCACAACATAGTACGCATATCACATTCCTACATATACATACCACATACCACATACACTAAACACACATACCCTCACATAGACACATGGCACATATTCATATACACACAAACATACATGTTCCACACAGCACATGCTACATATACCAGATACAGACATATAAGAATCTGTACATCATAGCACACACAGGCATACCATATTTACACATCTACATACTGTGCTTTCCTGACTTTTCCCTGAACCATGTCACACCTTGTTAGACACCTCAGAGCTGCTGTGGCACCTTCTCTGACATAAAGTGGCTCCTGTCTGGTTTTCTTGAGGCTCCTCCAAAGCCTTCAGCTAAAACTTTAGCCCCTAATGGAGCCCTGCAGGCCCTCCTAGGGCTATCCCATCAGCCAGTCAGAGCCATTTCCTTCATTTCCTTCCCTGTTGTGCCCTTCTTGGCAATTCTCCAGTGAACACCCATCTGTCTTGGTATGTCTCTTAAAATGAGAGATCACCCCTCAAATGCTCAGGAGCTGCTCCTAGTTCTGCACTCAGAAGTGCCTGGGAATCACGTAGGGTGGGACCAAGGTGCAGAGCTTAGACTCTCTGGACCTCATGAATGCCCATATGAAATTTTCTCCACTCCACACAGAACCTAGGCTCTGCAGACTCCTGTCAGCCCCACTAGACAGCCCTTCTTTTCAGTAGTTTGGAGCAAAGGATGAGTGTCCTGTGTCCCGGGCGAGGCAGGCGATATCAAGACCACTTCATGGAGTCTAGGTGACCTTGGCTTGGTATATGTTGGCTGGTGTTGCTCACCCCCTGCTCCTCCCACACAGATCAAGGTGGAAAATCAGCATGACTTCCTGGACATCACCAGCATCGTGGCCATGGCCAAGACCTATGCCACCACCGAGGCCTTCATTGACTCCAAGTATGACATCCGCATCCAGAAAATTGGATCCAACTACAAGGCCTACATGTGAGTGGGCAGGCAAGGGCTGGGAGGAAGGTAGGAAGATAGGAGTAAAGAGGTCAGGTGGTACATCCAGCCCCCATTATCTCCACTCCAGAGCAGTGACCCTGCTGGCATCAGATCCCCCTCCTCTCATTCAGTCCCCTGAGGTTTGATGTTCTGCCTTGCTAGTTCCAGGGCAAAAATCCATCATCTGATTGAGGGCTTGGGACACTTGCATGTTTGCTGGAACTTTTCTTATATACAGGTTCTAGGTCATTGGTGAAAACCATTGAGGATGATTTCCCAGTAGCAAGCATTCTCATCTGAGGTTTCCTTTAAGTGAGTGAATAAAAATCATGGATAATCCCAAACTTTAAAAAACAAACAAAGCCATTCAACTATCCATTTCAGAAAGATTGGGATGGATGTAAAGTAGCCTAGAGAATGTGAGTAGCCATCAGAAAGAGCCAATGTCCACGGCTCTTGGACACTGAATCTAATCATTTCCGGGGCTTCCCTCCAAATTGAGAAGCCCTAGAGTCCATCCACCATTAGTCACATACTTATTATAATTATATATTATAATCAAGATGAGCAGAACTGTTCCCCAGTGGAGATCGAGGAATGACTGAAGGAAAAGGAATGAGTCCAACCACAGACACCCTGGGGAGAGAGAATGAGTCAGGCCTCAGCTGTGGTCACAGGGGTAAGTGGATCAATCCAAAATAGAAGGACCATCTCTGCACCCAAGCCTGTACAACTTTCACTGAGAACTCTTGCTGTGAAGTCCATGTGAGATAGTGACATATGACCCAACCTACCAGTGCCCAGCTGCCAAGCACAGAGAGCCTGGGAGTATGCATGGCACCATGTTTGAAGCACTTGAGGTAAACACTGGGCCATGGAAGATTCCTCCATGTGCTTCTGTGGGGAAGAACTTGTGCTTTGGGTCAAGGTCAACTTAACCACAGTCCACAGGCCAAAGCAACAGGCCCTGATACCCATAAATAGAGATTTCTTGTCCACAGAAGCACACATTCCTATGCGTATTATCTGGGACTGCTGATGTCCCATCTGGATGTTTGCTGTCCATGGGAGTCATTTGTTTTAGGCTTTGATAGCCGCTACTGGAGAAGCTGCAAGCAGGTGACCTCTAAGGAAATATTCTTAGGACAGGAAGCAAGTACCTCCCAAGGAATACTTCCACCAGGACTCACATGTCCTCAGAGTGACTAACTCACCTTCTCCAGGCCTGCTGTGAGATCAGGAGCATTCCAGCGTATTCCTAAGACTCTTCCTCCACAACCAGCTGCCAGGCCATTTGCCAGGACTCCCCACTGTTAGAGTCCCCACTTTGACATTGATACCACCTTGTCCCACATTCCTTCCTGCAGGATTACCTCATTGCTGCATTCTTTAGGCGGTGCCTCTCTGGCCTGACAGTTCCAATTTGTCACTGGTTACAGCCTTTCCTGGACACAGGGCTGGCCCACATCCAAGGGCTAAGGTTCGTGGCAGGCCTCAGTGGAGCCCTGCCTCTCTACCCGAACCACTCGCACCACACGCCCACCTCTCAGACCACTCTCTGCCTTGACCTCAGGCCTTTGTGCTGGTTGCTACCAGGCTGTCATCGTTTCTAAGGCCTCTCAGCAACAGAGCTAGGAAATGTGTGTGTATCTTAACCTGCTTACCCAATCATGTCTATATTTATCTGCCCATATCCAAAGTTAAGTAGGGTTCATATTAATGTCTCAGATTCCATCAAGTAGTACATGATTAATGGGAGACTTCTCATTCTTACTTGCCACCCAACAAGGAATATTTGAACTTCCAAGTCCATCACCATTTCCTTAGTTTTCTGTCCCGGGGGACTTTGTTTCCAAATCCATTTCCCTGAACCTCTGCTTCAATTTCTCCTCCCATGCCTGGATGCTGTGCACTGAGATTTGTGCATTGTCCTATGAGCTGTGCTGTTGAGGGAAAGAGAAAGGAACCCAGAAGATGACACAGTGGTTTAAAACACCTGTCTGGGCTGTGCAAGTTCAGACCTCCAGACCTTCAGACCTTCTGTCCCTGTAGAGTCACAGGGACAGAAACCTATAGGGGTTCATGGGCCCAGGGACACACTTGGTTAAGCACCATCCAGAGCTCAAGAGTAGCTTCTATTCACTCAGGACCTCACTACCACTACCACTCAGCACACTGCATTGGCACAAGAAGTCAAAAGATTCTTTCATGCCCTCCACATTTTCTCCTACACTCCACAGCTGTCTCCTATTTGGTCAATCAGCTTCTTTCCTAAATCCAGAACAGTCTTTGCCATAAAGACCTGGTTCAAGGCTCAAGTGTCCGGGATAATGTAGTTTGATGATGGCAGCCAGTAAGTGGGAAAGATGGTTATGAATGATACCTGGTTCTGATAAGATCCAAAAAATTAATTGTCTATTCCTGAAGTCTTGAGGTCAATGTTTCATTCACTGACATGCCGATAGAAGTCAGGTCTCAGCATCACTATCTCTTGGAAGGAGAAAGAGGCAGCTATGTTCTTATTGCTCCAGACAGTGGGGAAAGAAAGCTTTATTGACCCTTGAGGCAAAATAATAGTAACACCCATTATGCTAGACTATATATGGAATGGTTTCCTCTGACCCACAAAGTACCTATAAGCACTAGACTATGTTTATTCCCATCTTACACAGGAGCAAAGAAAAACTCAGGGATGTAGTCCATGGTAGCCCAGTGAGAAGTTTTCTAGCTAAAAAATGTTGGTGTCAATATTCAACCTTAGATTTTTAGGAGTCAGGGCAGTTCAACCCCACTCAACCTCCCTTATAGTCTCAAAAATCACCTGCCAGAGCCATGTGAAGTGACGTTGTTTCCAAATCCATTTCCCTGAACCTCTGCTTCAATTTCTCCTCCCATGGCTGGATGCTGTGCACTGAGACTTGCACATTGTCCTATGGGCTGTGCTGTTGAGGGAAAGAGAAAGGAACCCAGAATATGACACAGTGGTTTAAAACACCTATCTGGGCTGTGCAAGTTCAGACCTCCAGACCACCATATGTACTGAGGGGCCCCTGACAGTCCCTTGATCTGGCATTGCCCAACAAGAGAAAGAAAATGAAAGGAAAGAAGGGGATCACCACTGAATCCAGAAACTCATATCTATGTCTACCACATAAAATGCCCCCAAGTCTATCAGACTAAATTGAGTTATCCAGATTTAATGGAGCTGAACTGAACTGACATGAAGTTTATCAATGTCTCTGTACCCACAGTGGCTACAGAGCCTGCTGACTTTCGTCTCTTTTCCATGTCTCAGCTCCATTCTAAGATAAATAAAAGGCCCCCTTTTTGAGAGACCCTATGGCAGCAGCTCCTAGCCCCAGTTCACTCTTCAGCTTTGATCACAGAAAACTCCCCTCAGTCACTCTACAGAGTCTGCTTGTGTGTTGCTAACATGTCCACGGAGTTTGTCTATATCTTTCTCTTACTAGTCAGTCCCTTACCTAGAAGGTAGCTACTGAGTTCCTATGGCATATCAAGTACTACATATCAAGTACTCAGTGTTCCCCTTCCCTCAGGTGATGGGGACCCTCCAGGCAGCCTGAATGCTTAGCAGCAGATGGGCTGCTAGAAAGGGGGCTGTTTTTTCAGGGTAGGGGGAGGCTGTCAGGTGTCACATGCCATGAAACTGACTAGACATGGAGGACTCAGTGTGGCAAAGATGGTGGCAAAGATCAGAAGGGGCCAAGAGAGGACCATGAGTGAAGGCACCACCAAAGAAAAGTGCATGTGGGGAGCTCAAACAGGGAGACCAGAGAAACACCAGACTTGAGGCTTGCCTGCTAGCCCCTGAGAAAAGAAATCATGTGATTGTATAGACCCTCTTCCTTCCATTCAGTTCTCAAAACATTCTGAATGCATTAGCATCCTACTACCCTGATTGTCCTTTTCAAAACCAGGAGATCGAGTTTTTTAGTGGGTTTGGGTTTTATTTGGGGGGAGATAGGGAAGATAGATAACAGTTTTATCTTATGAGATGGGAACATTTTATTTTTACTGTAATGTTTTCTTTTCAGCGGTCACTTAGAAAAAGATGAAGAGGAGCCAATAAACAAATTGGGTTTGGGCATAAAAAAATGTAAGGATGATAAGGCTAAAGACAGGACACCCTAAAAGGGCACACTGTACTAGCTGCCACCTATCTAAACCAGAACTTTCTAGCAACAAGAGCCAAAGAGGAACGCAGAGTGGTGATAGGGACCTCCAATGTCTGCCCTGTGCCATTTATTTTACTACAGGAGAACCTCAATTTCTGGAAACTGGAAGGCCAACACAGGCTCTGCCATGCTGGAGCAGGTGGCCATGACTGAGAGGTAAGAGAGAGAAGAGTACACGTGAGAGGCAGTATTTGGTGGGAGAAGGAGACGGAGAGCACAGGATTGTGTAAACCATCAACCATCTCTCCTCCAGCTTGTGCCCTCCATGAAACCCAATTCATTTCACAGACCAGAAAGTTCTAAGATGGAAAGTGACAGTCCTGACTCACAGAGCTGATCCCTGAAAGAACTGAATATGTGTCACTTGATCTAGCCCCATCCCTGAGGACCCCTGCATGTGGCCCATAGCTCCACCAAAAGAGCAATTGTGAGTGTCTGAGCACACATCACATTGGCTTAGGCTAAAGGGAGAAATTCAATGGATGCAAGCACAAGAACTCCAGGAGTTCAGTCCCAGATAAGATGTAAGTCTCAGGGCTGGAACAGTAACACAGCAGCGGGGCACAGATGCCTGTAGATGGCACCTGGGCAAGGTCTGGGTTTAGAGAGCAGATGTGACACATTGTCCTTGGGAAGATGCATTTGCCCCTCCTGAAGATCTTGGTGGGTCTCTCTCTCTCTCTCTCTCTCTCTCTCTCTCTCTCTCTCTCTCTCTCTCTCTCTCTCTCTCTCTCTCTCTCTCACACACACACACACACACACACACACACACCTGGCACACACGGGGAGCTGAGTTGGGTGAGTTCTCTTTTGCCCTCATGTTATCCTGACTATCTGGAATGAAGCAGAGGAGGAGGAAACAGAAAATGTGGGTGGCCTCAGCACTATTCCTGCCTTGCCCTATGGCCTGGCCAAAGTCATGCCCCCTCTCTGAGCCTCGGTAGGACTTAGAGAAGGCTCCTAAAAGTGGAGACCCAGATCTCAGGGCGGCCCTAGTGAAACCCCTGACACCCAAACCCAGCACAGTCAGAGCCCTGTGCAAAGCTGGGATGGGGGGGGGCAGTGGAGACAATGGGCTAGTTGCTTTGTTGCTGATCTGAGGCCTCTGCTGAGCTCTCTGTGCCCCCAAAGCAAACTAGTTGGAGAGAGAACAAGAGCCACCAGCTGCAGGGGCTCAGCCCTGCCCCTCATTGCTTCCACCCACTCAGAGAATGGCCCTTTGTCTGCTGGGCTCACTCACGCCTGGGGAGGGGGTGTCCGGGAGGGGCTACTGGAGTCAAGAAGCTTTCCCAGGAAAAAGGACAAGGAGGGGTCTCCAGACAAGCTCCTCACAGCCTGGCAAGGGCTGGCGCTCAGATCCCCTCCTGCTCTCTCCCTACCTCCCTACTGAAGCTGTGTCTCCCCTATCTGTCCCCCACCCCATCAGTACCACTGCCTGTCTCCCTCCTAACTGCCCCCCCCACCACCACAGTCTTTTTCCCTCTCTGTAGGGCTCCAGTGTTGCTCTCCAGCCTAAACACTCCCTCTCCTTCCCCCTGCCCTCAGCTCATTGACACTGTCCCCACAGGTACCGGCTGTGGGTGGACAGCTGCTCAGAGATGTTTGGCGGCCTGGACATCTGTGCTGTCAAGGCTGTGCACAGCAAGGCGGGCCGAGATTATATCATCGAGGTGAGGCATGGCATGGTGGGTGGGCCCTTTGTAGGTATCCAAGGGGAAGGTTTAGCATGGTTCATGGGGCCTGGCACCTTGATGCAGGCCTCAGGGAACAGCTTCTAGAACCTTCCTGAATACCTCCTCACCCTCCCCTAGTGTCTTCTAACCCCCTTCCAGGAATTCTGAGTGGGACTCACAAATACCTGAATATCAGAGCAAGGAGTAACAACGTGTTTGGACTGGAACAAAGAGGGGGACAAGAGCTCACTCTGCCTAGGGCTCGATGGACATGTGTGTGCATGGCATGTGTGTACCTGTATGTAGATCCATGTATGGGCCAGGGCTCCAGTAGTGGCCTGCAGAGCTGGGTGGCTGCAGTGAACAGGGCAGTGTGGGGGCACAGGCTGGTAGAGGAGTGGGCAGGGAGTGATTTGGGGAAGATGCGAGGAGAAGAAGAATCTGTGGGTTAAGGGCACTACAGGTCCTAGGGCCGTTCTCCAGTCCCCCTGCCATAAGGCCAGCCAACACGGGGGTCCCTGGTATCTGAACACACAAACCCCACCCAGTCTCTCTCTTGTTCCCACACAAACAGCACCCATTTATCTTCACAACTGCAATTCCCCATCCCACAGTTTCTTCCCAGAGATATGAGCAAGTCACCAGTGAAGGATTCTGCCTCCCTCTCCATCAGAAGACCCTTCCCTTCCCCCATCAGACCATTCCTTCCTCTACCCCATCAAATCACTCATCTCCTCCCTCATCATATCACCCCCTTCTCCCTCTTTCCCAGCTTCCTAGCGCACCCCTTCTCAAGGCCCAGACATTCAGGGGCTGGGATGAAAGGCCTTTCACATAAAAACAAAACAAAACTGAGAAATTAGTGGATTTGGACTTGAAGGAAACAGCCTGTCAGAGGTCCCGGGAAAGGAGCGGTGCTTGTCAGCTGCCTTTGTTCCTCGGAGACTTCGCCCCCTTGTTTCCCTGGCTTTGGGGTTTGAAGGGGGTCAAGGGAGAAGGAGCTGGTTACCAGAATAAACCAAGTGCTGTTCCCGGGGGTGGAGAGAAGAGGCACAAGATCCCCAAGCACTGTCTGTGGGCCATGTCGGGAGAACATGACGTTTTGTGGGTCATTGTGGGGGGATTGAACAGTGAGTCCTCAGGACTAGGGCTGGAATGTACCCAGGCCTGTCCAGAAGACACTCCACTCCCTGGAAAAAAACAGTTCCTGAGAACCCACATGTCTACTTCCTCCAGCCCTTGACCTTGACAGCTCGGGGGTGGGGGATGTTTCCCACCACCTACCGTGAAGGAAATAGGGGTTGTGCTGGCCTATGGGATTCCCAATCTTCATTTCTTTCAGACAGTGCAGAGTTGAACCCCCTCATAGTTCCCTCTGAACACAGATCCCAAGACTTTGTGTTTGCTGCCTCCTAAACCATGGTTGGCTCTTTCAACTCAGAATCCCCACAAAGTGCCAGCCAGAAGTGTTTCCCCAGCTGCCAAGGAGACCCCAGCTTCAGCTGAGGAATGGGGCACACAGACCTAGAGGAAGATGTCCATGCCATCTGGCCCCCACAATCCACTGTCTTCCACACAAAGTTGGTTCGTGGTTGGTACTGAAGAAAAAGTCAGTGCCTACCAGCAATGTGGCCTTGACCTTCCTGCCACATCCCCTCACCTTTAGGAGAAAATACAACCTAACACTCCTGCTGTGCCAGATTATGGCTAGCCCACCTGGGCCTAAACTACACAGGGAAGCAGCCTTGCATGTATCCTGCCAATGGCTATCATGCTTCCCAGACTCCAAGCAGCCAAAAAGGGCATGTGTACCTGACAGACTCTGGGCCTGGTCCCTGGTCTTGGGCTCCCAGACTCCTTGGGGAGACTCAGAGGCATAGCTGAGAACTGGGAAGACAGGGGTGCAGGGGTGTAGAGACCCTCTCTGACAGGACTAGGTGGGCTTGAGGAAAGAGGAGCCAAGAGGATGTGGTGGGTTAAGGACAGCTGGGAGTAGGGAAGGAGGGCCCCCAACATCCCAGCTGCCAGACCCCAAGACCAGCTCCCAGGGGGGCCTGTGGGATATTGGGCATATCTTCTGATAGCTGGGCCTAGCTTCACCACCTGAGGCAATACAGATATCCCAGTTCAGTCCATTTCTCACTCATCCAGGCTCTGTCTACACCACAGCCTGTAGACAGATTGGGAGTGCTCCAAGGGTCTATCTGGGAGCCTTGCAGTACTGCTTTCCCCACCCTCTCTGTCAACCATGTGTCAACCAACCCTGTTCCTGTCTGTTTTATCTTTTCACTATTTTTTTCTTTTGGGCCACACCCAGAAGTGCTCAGGGCTTACTCCTGGCTCTGCACTGAGGAATCATTCCTGGTGGGTTCATATGAGATGCCAAGGATTGAACTCTGGTTGGTTGCATGAAAAGCCCTACCTGCTGTGCTGTAATATCACTCTGGCCCCTTTTCTTTCTTTTCTATTTCTTTTTCTTTTTTTCCTTTTTAGTTTCTTTTATTCACAGCTAAGTTCCCCACCTTCAGTATTTCTGGTTTTAATGGAAAACCTTGACTGGGGGTGGGGGGTGGGTGGGGGCAAGTTCTGAATAACCTCAAACCTAGGAGGGACCAAAGTAGGAAAGGATGCACAGAGAACAGATCCCTAAAGAAACGCTCTGGAAAGGTCATAGTCTCCGGGGCTTCGATGGGTCCCAGGATTGGAGCCGCGAGAATTTGGAAGGATTGAACTTGATCCTGGAACTGGCTGCATACTCGCTGCAGGGACCTCCATGTCCTGGTCCAGGTTTGATGGCGAGCAGCGCCATCTAGCGGTCACTTTGTTCCATTAGCACTATTCAGAAGCTCAACTCTGAGGGCGGTGGGTGTCCCTCAGGCTTCTTCTGTCCTGGCCCCCGCAGGTGATGGACAGCTCGATGCCCCTGATTGGTGAGCACGTGGAGGAGGACAGACAGCTGATAGCCGATCTCGTTGTTTCCAGAATGGGCCAAGTCCTGGTGCCAGGGGGCACCATGCCCTCACCCCTAAGGCCTTGGGTAAGTCCTGGGAAGCAGAGATTTGGGGGCCATGAAAAAACATGGGTCTGTCTGGGAGTAAGGAGCCCTTGCGCCAAAGGAAGCTGCTCCAGGAAGGAGTCGCCTTGGAAAGAAAGAAATAGCGGGTGTATAAGGCTGGGCCTGGGGAGAGGTTTAGGGGAGGCAGCTGGGCAGCGGCCTGTGTCCTTCATCCTGGAGCATGGGGTATACTCATACACACCCCAAGCCCTGGGACACACACGCCTTTTGTGGTTTCCCTGGGTGTCCATCAATAGGCTATTGTGTCTTCATTTCCCTCCCACACACACACACACCACTTCATAGGCTCCCACATGCCCTGTCCTCACCACTGAGCCCCACACCCCTCTCCAGAGAATTTTTTCACCCCTCTCCCCCAGTCTGGAAACATGCACGCACACACACACAAACACAAACACACATGCATGCATGCACACACCCAGAAAACCCTAAATCTGTGGCAGAGACTTAAGAAAGATAATGATTAGAGTACAGAGCTGACCAGCTTTCTCTATGTGTGGTCTATCCCTGGTGGCTGTGACTCAGTTGCCCACAATAGTGGAGAATTGTTGCCTGTAAGATTTGTGCATTTGAGAGTCCAGAGTGATATTACAGCAGGTAGAGCACTTGCAGCTGACCTGGGTTTGATCCCTGGCACCCATATGGTCCTCCAAGTCCCACCAGGAATGTTCCCTAAGTGCAGAGCCAGGAGTGAGCTCTAAGTATGGCTTCCTCTTCTTCAGACCTTCAAGCCAGCACCTCCTCATCCAACTCTATGCATCTCTTCTCTGCAACAGACACCAGAAGTCCTGTACCCAGGGGTTTCTCCCCACTGCCTGTGTGAGCCCAACGTGACCCCAAAACAAAACAAAAAAAATTTGTGCACTTGAGCTAGTTCTATCTCACAAACTAAAAGAGCCACACAGAACCTGGAAGGATAACAGTCCCCTTCTCTTCTTCCACTCTAGGCTCCACAGAATAAACCAGCAAAGTCCCCGCTTGGGCAGCACCAGCCTCGCCCACCCACACAAGGTAGGACCCTCCAGCCTCTGGGAAAGATGTGTGGACTGTCTGGGACACACTGGAAAATCTGGTTTAATTCTTGGCCTGTGGACTCCAATGCTTGGGTTCCAAGCACCACATGGCACCATAAGGAAGGTGGAGGGAAGGCTGTGAAGGCCCCAGCTGCATGGGCTATAGGGAGTCTTGCCTGCCCCTTGCTCTTCTCATTTTTCACCCTGATTACTGCTCAGGAAGGATTTCAGGATTAGGGACCAGAGCCATAGTGCAACGGTAAGATGTTGTTTTTGCACGCGGACCTAGGTTCGATCCTCCGGCATCTCATATAGTCCCCCAAGCCAGGAGCAATTTCTGAGTTTATAGCCAGGAGTAACTCCTGAGCATCACCAGGTGTGGCCCAAAAACAAAAACAAAAAATAAAACCTCAGGATTGGCCTGTTATACTGTTTATAGTCAGGCTTTGCCCACAGAAATTCCTTTAAAAAAAAGAAAGGCAGTTAGATAAGCTCAGCCTTGCAGAACTTCTATAAAATCCCATTTTCTTCCCCCCCCCTTTTTTTTAACTTGTTGCTATTTTTTAGTTTTGGGGTCACACCCCACCATGCTTCGGGGTTATTCCTGGCCATGCTCAGAAATTATTCTTGGCAGGGTTTGGGAGACTATCTGGGATGACAGGGATCAAACCTAAATTGAGCACATGCAAGGCTTGGGCTTTATCTGCTGCACTATCTTTCTGTCCCCAAACGTTTCAATTTCTAGCTGTTAGAAATGGCACCTGAGTATAGATGTATAAGTCAATCAGATGGTGTGAGAAGGAAACCAATATGAAGATCATCTCTACCCTGTGGGGAATCTTAAATCCTCCCCTAAAAGATGATCATCCTTTTGCAACAAATAGAGAAACTCCTGATGACAAAGATGATGAAGGGGACACAGCTCAAAGGACTGGAACCAAAGTAATACCACAGTGGGTAGAGCACTTGCCTTGCAAAGACATCCCAGTTTGATCCCCAGCACCACATATGGTCTTCCAAATCCACCAGGAGTGACCCCTGAGTGCAGAGTCAGGAGTGTGTCCTGACAGAACCAGGTTTGGCCCAAAAACAAAACAAAACAAAAAATTGGGAGCAACCCTTGAGAACCACCAGGTGTGACCCAGAAAAAGAAACAAAAACCGAAAGATGATGAGAGAGGCCATCACATGGAACCCCAGTTGTTGGACACGCAAGACCCAGAACATCACCACCACCACCACAGCCTGCCAAGCCTTCAACTGGCCCAAGGCCAGTCCGGAGAACCAAAGCTTCTCCTCAAGAAGCCAGACCCACAACCTCCATTCCCACAGTCTGCCTTAAATCCTTGAGGAAGCCAGTGGTCAACCTTCCCATGACCCGTCCCATGATGCAGAATCCCTGGATGGCTTCCTCTTCCTCAGAACTTCAAGCCTGTGCCTCCTCATCCTACTCTATGCCTATCTTCTCTGCAAAGGGTTCCATAAAGCTTCTCCCCATAGATCTGCCTGTGTGAGTCCAAAGCTCTACATTAGCCATCCCAGGCCTCAATTTCCCCTATGATGTAAGGGGAAGGATGGGTTCTGGGTGTTGGGTTCCATTTACACCTTGATTGGTTGGTTATTGGTGTATCCTTCAAAGAGTTCCCAGAATGAGAAATTGATTCCCATTTTCTTATCTTCTTTTGGGGGGGAGATCTTGGCAATATTTATCCGCAGCAAATAATCCACACAGACAGGAGGGTAAAGGGGTAAGAGAGTTGGGTGAAGAGTCCTTTGTAAGTTTACTACCAGCTCCAAAAAACACCTGGAGCCAGCTAGTAAACTCTACCAAAAGACCCCTAGCACCTCACTCCCAGACTATTTATTAGGCTCTCAACAGCGCCCCCACTTGGAAGGTAAAGGTGTGACAACAGGCAGAAATAATCCAATGGAAATGCTTTCATATGTAACACTGGGGAGCTCTTCATGAAATGATACAGATGACATAATTTGCAAAGTAACCTTCACAGAAGTTCTCTTACTAAGCCTTAGCTCCTACTGCTAATATTTTACTGGTAAGGGGTCGGAAGATAGTGCAAAGGAGTGGAGTGTGTGCAGGCTCAAGGCCCTATGGTGAATCTCTGACACTGAATCTCCCCCTCAACATCACTGTTGGGGAGACCCCTATTTTTAACATCAATAATTGTTATTAATAGCTATCCCATGGCTCTTACTATTAATAACTGTGTCTTATTAACCATTATAACATATGTGGTGTTCCTAATGCAGGCTAGCCCTCCTGCCTCGCAATAATTCTCTAATTATATTTGCTCAAAATGACTTATTCATCCCCCTGCCAGGCTCCTAGCAGAGCCTCTGCCCTCCCCCATGCCTTGCCCACTCTGCCCCAACTTACTCTTTAATACACAGTTGAACAGAAAGAACACTTTTCAAACAAGAGAGCCGCTGTGTGCTGGCTTCCTCTCCTGCCCAGAGCAAGATGTGCTCGATAAAAAGAGATTATTTTAAGGGACAGGAGGCTAAACACACTTTGAGGAGGCTAAAAACAATCCATTTTAAGCCAATTAAGATTGTTAAAGAAAATGCTCACTGAATTAACATGCAGATTAGAAACAACAAGGCTAATTAGGAAACAATGTTGTCATTGACTTTCCAAAATAAGATGATCACACTTTCTAGTTCAGTGTGCTTTTCCAACATAGTGAAAATCAAGTTTTCCTCTAATGAGCCGCACTGTTTCTTAGCACCCACCCTGAATTTCTGGAAATGTATTTTAATGTTTCTTATATGTAAGTGAACATTTTTGCTTTTTTCATGCCCTTAAATTTAAACAAAAAATACTAAGTGGGTTACTTTGCAAATAAAAGATAAAAAATAACAAGAGTCTCTGTACAAATTCCACTTATATGAACGGAACTCAAGTAATAATAAATGAATGAGTTAGTGTCCCAATTTCTAAGATATTGTCTTCAAAGGTGGGGAGGGGTCTTAGGGAATGACTTATAAGTAGAAAACAACCTGAAAGATTTTCCAGAATATTACTTCATTTCTTGATACCGGTATTTTTTAATAAACCAACTTTTTGGTTCTACATCGCAAAAAAAAAAAAAAGTAGAAAACACATGTTCTCTATGACCAGCAGTGAGAAATAAACCAATGTTTAAAAATCAGAAGAAATTTGGTGGTGGATGTGGTGAATCCCCTAAAAATAGAAATATGAGACTACAGCCCTGAAATTCTGCAATGTTGTAAACCAAAAGTCTATTTTTTAAGTTAACAAAGAGAGAGAAAAATAAACATCAAGAGCTTTGACATACATGCTGAAATTTTCAGCTTCTTTTGATGGGACAGAAGCTTCTAGAAGTATTCTTTGAGGTATCTCCAGCCTGTTGGTTTCATTTGTTAGTTTTTTTATATACTTTTATGAAAATAACTTTGCATTACATTATGTAAGTTTCACAATTGCATCAGTATAAATCACAATCTATAGAAAATGAACTCATTTTGTTTTGATGATGCCCAGCATGAAACCAAGAGCCTCATACTGCAAGGCAGGTATTCTACCTTTGAGCTACATCCCTGGTCCAGTGATGTTTTTCCTTTTGGTTTTGGGACTACACCTAGCGGTGCTCAGTAGTGACCCCTGGTGGTGCTCAGGGGGCCAACAGCAATGTGGGAGGGAGGAGGGTGTTCAAACCAGGAGAGGCCATTGTGATCATGTGGGTGCAAGACAAGTGCCTTCCTCCTTTCTAGCGCCAGTGGCCCAAGGGCTCAAGAATCCAATAAAACAAGGCCCTTCTCATGGTCATTCAGCAAGTCTATGGCAAGGTCACAGCCAGGTGAGATATGTTAGGTTCTCCAAACATCAGTTCTGTCCTCCCACAACTGTTCAGCCAAGCTGCTTCCTGATCCAGGACAAGCATAGGCCTGGCTCCTGGCTGAGATCTCCGAGCAAGGTGGAAGCAGCTTCAAAGATAGGTGCACAGACAAAGCTGGAGATGGAGTCAGGGTTCCACCTCTCCTTCAGAGGGAGCACAGCCTCTGTGGGACTCAGGGTCCTTGTCAAAATGCGGATGATGAGGAAAATGCTCAGAGTTCTTGTGACAGACACTAGGGGTGCTCAGGAAAGACACGTGGAATGCAGATGTGGCCAATGAAGCTATATAGTGAGTGAGCTACAGAGATGGTTCCAGCACTGAACTCAGTCCTAGATGTGCCCTAGGTACCTAACTCTCCATCCAGCCTAGTGAGAAGAGGCACAGTGGACCACCATTCTCCCAGGAGCCCACTTGTCTCACTCTCCCACTTTCCCAGGTGCCCACCCATCCCAGCAGTAGCCAGTCTTCCCTGGCAAAATGCCCAACAATGGAACCGAGGGGAAGCCACTCCTTCCTCCCGAGATCTAGGAATCCACTCTGAGTCTTTCAGGGTGGCTCACAGAAAAGGCCTCTGTGCAACCAGAATAGCCCTCCATGCTCTGTGCTGTAACAGAGAGATGCAAGGTCCCAGAGGTGCACTGTGACAAGCCAGGAGAATTGCTCCAAGCTCAAGTCTTCTCTGTGGGAAGGAGAAGGTGCTGTGTCCACTATGCTAGCTCAAGCGCTCTAGGACTTTGAAAGTTCTGAATAATGCTGAGAGAGCAACTCCCACATACAGAATCATTCTTTTCTCTTGGGGGAGCCATGAGTACCATCAGCAATGTCAGTCAAGCTGGCCAGAAGTTCAACACAAGGGGCAGAGGTTGTGCTACTGTTGACACTACACACCCCAGACTGAGTACCTACTATTGTACCACTTCCCAGCACCAGTATCATTCTTTCCATTGTGGCAATAGTGATGCATCTTCAGTGTGGACAACAGTGAGCCGAAGCATGCATGTCTGGTGTCTCATAGTATGTTTTTAGCCTCTGTGATTCACAATAGTTCTGGTCTTTCTTGGCATCACACTTGGTACGCAAAGCAAATTCCATTTCCTAAATGTATCTCCAGACTCCAAGTAAGTTCCCTGCTGACTAGACCTTGTTGCACACTTTTTCACTAATATAAAACAACACTGTAATGAACATCCTCGAAGGGATATTTGTGGGTCCTTTCCAGTACTGTCAGGAGCATTTGAATGGAATCATTGTCTCGCCTTGTAGGGGGTCCTCGCCAAGCTCAGTCTCCGCAACCCCCAAGATCTGGAAGCCCCTCTCAACAGAGGCTCTCACCTCAAGGCCAGCAGCCCCTGAGCCCCTCGTCGGGATCTCCACAGCAGCGATCCCCCGGATCCCCCCAGCTGTCCCGGGCATCCAGTGGCAGCTCCGCAAACCAGGCCTCCAAGCCAGGCACCGTCCTTCCCAACCAGCCCCGGCCAGCCATACAGGGCCGCAGCACCTCCCAACAGGGAGAGGAGACCAGGAGATTCGACGCCACCCTCATCCCCATCTCAAGTGAGTGCTTTGGAAATTGGAAAGGGTATTGGGGGGAACTGGGTGTGGACGTGGCTGCATGAACACACAATAGTATGGGCTGGACGGGAGCACATGTGGCATGGTTGTGTGCACCTGGGGGTTGTGGGCAGCAGGAAAAAGTTTGTGGATGTGTGTTAGGCGGGACTTGTCCTGTTGCTTTGTGAACCTTGAGGGTTGTGGGCCAGCTGCATTGATTCTCGGTCAGGGGTTCACACAAAGTCCCCCAGACTCTTGATTTTAGACGCCAAGCATCTTACCTATTTGTTTTTGTTTTTTAAAAAGAAGTAAAAAAAAAAAGAAATATGTATATTAAATACCCATATAAAGAAACATTTTATATTAAAAAACCTTTCTTTTTGGAATTTAAAAAAAATGTTAATTTACATATAATAAAATAAAGTTTGCCATTAAAAAAAATTGGCCGGAGAGATAGCACAGACGTAGGCCATTTGTCTTGCACGCAGCCAATCCAAGACAGACAGTGGTTCGAATCCTAGCATTCCTTATGGTCGCCCTCCCCCAACCCCACATGCTAGGAGCGATTTCTGAGCCCAGAGCCAGGAGTAACCCGAGTGCCACTGGGTGTGACCCAAAAATACAAAAAAAAAAAAAAAAAAAAAAAATTGGGTAGCCAGAATGATAACCAGCAGATAGGCTGTTTATCTTGCATGTGTCCCAATTAGGTGCCATCCCCGGCACCCTATATGATCCCCAAACCCTCTAGGAGTGATCCCTGAGTGCAGAGCCAGGAGTAACCCCTGGACATCACCTAGTGTAGCCCCAAAACAAAAGAAATGCCTAGGCAGCCTGGCTCGATGGAAAATGAGTAGGTTGGGTGCTCTCTCACCCCACACATGCTGTGAACCCCATTTTTCCCTACCTAAAAGAGGACCCCAGCATCCACTGGAGGATGAGCAATGCCTCATGACGTCTATCTTCTGCCTCTCACCCGGGTGATGATCAGGGAGTCCCTGCTGGCTTCTAGCTAACCCCCACGTGTCCCCAGGTGTACAGCTTTCTTGGGAGAGCCGGTCTCCTCGTCCCCATCTTGCTCCCCCAATTTTGCCTTTCATTTCAGCAAATCCCAGTCCCTGACCAATAGTCTCAGCACCTCCGACACCACCCAGCGTGGAACCGCGAGTGAAGACGAAGCCAAGGCCGAAACCATCCGCAACCTGAGGAAGTCCTTCGCCAGCCTCTTCTCGGACTAAGTGGTCAGGCTAGGAATGGGGGGCCCCGGCCCTTTCCCCCTCCTGCCTCATCTTTCTTCTCAGCTTTGATTCTGAGCTGGCCGGCCGAGTTGGAGGGCCTGAGAAGACCTTCAGCAACCCTCCTCCAGGACGTGTGCGCCCTGTTCGCGCTGGGCTGCCCATGTGGTAGGCCTTGAACATTGGCATCACTCCCTCACCCTACCCCCACTGCCCCCCAACTGCCTGTTCCCCTACCCCAGATAACTCAGTGACGTGTCTGTGTGTGGCTCGTGTTCATGTTTCTTGTCGGTGTTTTGCTTCCCTTTGGGCGAAGGCCCCTCTGGCCTGGCTCCACCTCCATCAAACGCTGCCTCTGCCTTCGGACCTCAGCCATAACAGGCCGCAATAAGCTCTAGTGTTTGGCCAACACAAGAAGACTCAGTGGCAAGTAAGTCAAACAGCCCTTGTGTGAGGTGAAGGGTGAACCAAGGACACCCTAGTTTGAGTCAACCTCCAAAAAAAATCCAGCCTCCCCAAACCCGCCATTCTGACTCCATCTCATAGCTCCATTGGGTCCACAGCATCAATGGGATAAACTGCCCGTTATTATGGGCTACACACTTACCCACCCCTTTTGCTCATTTTCTGTGCTTCAACAGAGCAGGCCCCACCAGGAGCAGCAGAAATACTTTCCAGGGGTACATGCAGCAGGTGATGGGCTTTGGGGCCAAGACACCCCACTCATCCTCTGCGGAGGAAGTTGAGGGTAGGAAATGGATCAGAGTTTATAAACCCATAGAACTGTTTTTGTTTTCTTTCCTACCGCTGCTACTGCCTAATGTGTAACAGTCTCACTCTAGCAATTTGTAGAGAAAAGCAAGAAATCAGATTTGGCAAACATACATACACAGTGACTAATGTTCACCCCTTCATCCCATTGCCTACTTCGGTTCAGAGTTCTCTTACTGGGTCTGTTGTTTGATTTTGGAGGTTATAACCAGCACTGTGCTGGGGGGTCATGCCTGGAGGTGCTCAATAAACCCTGTGGTACTGGGACTGGAACCTGGGCCTCCACCAGGCACACCTGTTCTCCCACTTGCTGAGCCATCTCCCCAGCTTTCTCACCCACCACTGGGTCTGTTTTACAAGACTTGTCTCCCATTTGGGACTGAGGATGGGGTCACTGGTCTATATCACGTTAAGAAAGCCAGAGTACCAGCCTCCAAGCTAATGGTCCTACTCCTTCCTTGTCCTCTGACCTTGGCAGAGGAAATGGTCACCTTGGAGGCTGGAGATAGTATAGCCATAGGGTACTTACCTTGCACATGGCCTATCTGGGTTTGATCCTGGCACCACATAAGATACCTCCAAGCCACACCAGGAGTGATCCATGAATGCAGAGCCAGGAGTCTGACCTGAGCATTGCTGGGTATGACCCAAAACCAAAACAAATTTCAGCACCCAATTTGATAGGGTAAGTATAAAACCATGTTTTAACAGATTAAAAATAAGAAATATCTAGGGCAACTGTCACTCTTCCACCTGGAGATAAAATCAGAAGCCTAGCCATCTCACCTGGCTGTTTTAAGAGCTTGGAACACATCCCAATGGTGATGGGCCAGATATATCTGCCCCAGGGCAGAGCCAAGGCTACATGCTGTGCTCCTCTCATTGCCCACAGGAGTCAGAATGTCTGGCAAGAAGACTCAGACCTATGTTCTTGGCTGTCTTCTCTAAGTTTTGATGCATATTCATCAGAGTAGTAGTCCTGAGCCAAAGTGTATGAGGTCGCTGGTATGTAACCAAGTGTAGTTAGTTGTGGAGGCCTTTCAGCTGAGGACTCATCCTTCGAGAAGGAATTTTCTGGCTCTGGAAGCAATGACCACAGGCTGAATTTCTCAGGCCTGTCCCTACCCTCTCCACCCCCAAGTCTCCACAGTAGCATCAACTCCTTTATCGGGTCAGACATCCTTATTTTACTAAGTATGCACAGAAGCCTCCTAACATAGTTTATAAGCGCTGAGGTCACTTTCCTGCTGGCCTGTGAGTGCAAACTGCAAATGTTCTTAAGGGAGATTACATATGCCCCTCATGGACCATTTATTCAGAAGTGGGGACAAACATTTCATCTTTTATAATCATGACATCTGCAATGAAGGACAGGGAGAAGTGAAGGAAGCCACCAGAGAGATTTGGAAAGATTGTTTTCTACTTGCTGACCAGGTTAAACCCTGGCATCCCATAAGGTCCTGGGACCCTGCCAGGAGTGATTTCTGAGTACAGTCAGGAGCACTGAGCACTGCCAGATATGGCCCCCAAACCAAAAATATCAGAGACAAGGGAGGTGGATGCAGAAAGAGGCCCAGACCCTCTGAGGCTACGTACAGATTGACTCCAGAGGGGTGGCCTGGTACCTGTCAGCCTGAGTTGGAGGGCAGTGATGAGCAGACCAGAACAGCAACAAAGATTGTACAGTTCCAGGAGCATAGACCATGCATCACCTGCAAACAGAACCCCAGCCTGAACTGTCTGCAAGAAGGTATATCCCTGTGATTATGCTGAGTGCCCTGGTCCTTTATTCTGCTTTATCAGATTGTGGGCATCTCTCAGGGGCCCCGAACTGGCAAAAGGGCCAGAGATAAAGTTCAGCATCAGAGCATCTACCTTCCATGTATGAGGCGCTGGGTTCAATACCCAACGCCAAAACACCCAGGTTAGAACTAAGTCCAGGTTAGAAATGGCAAAGCAGGTCCTAGTTAGAGTGAGCTTATAAATCAGCTCTGGCAGGTGAGAAGCTGCCAGCTTCTAAGTGTCACCCACTGCCCTTGGCTCCTATAGTTGCTGATTAACTCCAAAGCTGCAAATTGATAATAAAAGTCTCCATGAACCACACAGAATCACAGAATGCATAAAGGGCACAGAAGCGCCCTGTATGTCCACAGAATACATAGCCCCCATGGATAAGGCCTGATACCAGTCACATGCTCAGAGCTCTCTGAGTGGCCAGCCTCAAAGAAAAAGTGAAAATGGTTGGGAAATATTGCTTTTTTTTTCATGAATGATGTATTCTTTTAAGAAAGCACCTAAAACTGGGACTGGAGGGATAGCACAGTGGGTAGAGCATTTTCCTTGCACATGGCTGACCCAAGTTTGATCCTCAGCATCCCCTATGGCCTCCCGAGCCTGCCAGGGATAACTTCTAGCATAGAGCCAGGAATAACTCAAGTGCAGTGGATGTGACCCAAAAACAAACAAAATCCCCACCTAAAACTGAACGTTCCTCCTATCATATTTTATTAGTGTAGCCACCTGAATACTTGTTATTTTCACTGTTTGGTCCTCTCCAGTTCAATATCTACACTCTATTTGAAGTCTATATTCTTTTTGTTTTGTTTTTGTTTTTTGGGGTCACACCAAGCAGTGCTCAGGGGATACTCCTTGGCTCTGTGCTCAGAAATCGGCCCTGGTAGGCTCAGGAGACCTTATGGGATGCCGGAATTCGAACCAGTCCCAGATCAGCTGTTTGCAAGGCTAACGCCCTACCACTGTGCTATCTCTCCAACCCCTTGAAGTTTATATTCTTGATGGCCTTTCAATGAGTTCAGAATAGGTAGATCTAAGTAACATTTTGCCTCTTGACATTTCACCTGCCTTGCAATGAAACAGCAAAACTTGGGGGGGGGGGAGAGAAAGATGGGCATTGACAACTTCCAGGAAAGACATTTTAGCTAGGATTGAACTTTCATTTGTCTGTGGTGGTACTTCCCAACTGTCTTATCCTCCTCATTTCTGCACTCTCACAGAAGAGATATGGGGCTCAGGTTGCAGTGCAGGGATGAGGAAGGCAGAGTGAGTGCAGGCCTTGAGGACAGGGACTGAAGAGAGGAACATCCCGCTCCATCAGAACAGGATGAGACAGTCACTCTATCCAATTATGTGCTCCAACCCAAGACATTTCATTCATTAACCAGAGAGTCATGGGTGGGACAAGCAAACGCCTGGTATTAATAAACTCCAGGGTGAAGGAACCCCAGAAAGTTAAGGCCACACTGCTACAGAGCCACATCTTACTAAGGCCCTAGCCTTGCTCCCCTTACAACCACACGATGCCAGAAAATCAGCAAACAGGGCCATTGCCAAAGAATGATTTGCTCTCATTGTATACCAGCAATATATCAAGTTTCCATCTAATAAAAGAACATAGGACTATAAGCTTCAAACTACATTTAACGAGCCAAGAGGAACAGCTCTGAGGACTAAGAATGTCAAACAAACTATTCCAAGAGTGGTCATACATACCCTAGAGGTCCCTAAGCTAAGAAAGACCTGTAAGGTATTGGGAGAAAACAGGGGATAACATCCATCTGTGGGACACCAGCACCCTCAAGGACCATTTGGAATGACTACACTTCCAACACTCGTATTTGGTGCTTCTGGTCATCACTGTGTCCTTTCTCTAACCCATTTAGAAGGCTACAAGGAGTACTACTGCAGGACTAGATTTGAACGTATCAAAGCTTCAGAGCAACCTTCAGCCTAGCCCAGCCCAGCCCAGCCCAATTAAAGCCATGTGCCACCTAGTGGACACATATTTTAAAAGCTGTCCTATAGCACAGGTATCATGAAATACCACAGAAAAATATATCAACAGCTCCAATCCTTTACCTGTACATTAAGCTACTAAAAGTGACACGGCCTCTAGGAAATCAGATCATTAACTGAATTTTCTTCACTGTGATGGGGGGCGGGGGCACTCAATAACTGTAGCAAAATAGCATTTTCACATCTATGTTGGTCTCAAAAAAAATTCTTGCAGCACATAACATTCCAAGCCATTTCCTTATTTACGAAACAGATTTTTAAGGAGCAGGAAGACACTGGCACTCTTCCTAAATATTTTCTGCAGATATGAAATGTTTTATTCCTGTGTTGTGATTCAATTTCACGTTGTCATTGTAGCATGTTTCTATAGGTGTTTGTATAATAATGCACTTACATTGGACCATTTTCTTGTAGGAAAAATAAACCTTGAATTTTGTGTATTAAAAGAAAAGGTTCTGCAAATAATAAAAGGTTATCTTATCTCTGAACAAATAACCAGCCGGCACTCATAAGACTTTGAAAAAAAGATGTCACCAACTTAAATTACAAATCAGGCACTAAGTATTTTAAGGTGATAAGCCTGACTCCGGTCCAGAGGCCACAGTAAGTCCTTGTCACCCCATGGTTTTAACACAGTGTGACCACAGAGCCTCAAAATATCATCAAGAAACCTGAATATGAATTGCAGGGAGTGGGGATGAATTGAGCTGGGGGAGGGGTGTCCAAAGTCAAGTCCACTTCAAACAAATATGCTCTGCTTACTTCTTTTATTAAGTCTAGTTTCTTCAAATCGTTTAAAGAAAGGGCACCATTCAAAAATCCTTGAAACATTCTGTTGACTAAAGAAGAGGTTCTCTGCAAAGTCTTAAGCATTCGGTCCTTGTGTAATCAAGTCAAGACTGCCATGGGATTTACACTACTTATTGAAAAACCCAGCTCAGGGCATCTCCGTGAACATCTCAGAAGGGGTAAGTCCAAGGGTCCCAAGCCAAACCTCAGGCAATCCATGTTGGGCCTGAAGCCTTGGCTACATCTACTGATAGGCTTCTGTGAGAGCAGGACTCGCCACCAAAATCGTAAAACACTAGGGATCAGTACCCTAATGAGATGACGTGTAGTTTTAAAAAAAAACAAAGCCCAGCCTAGCCTAGAAAGTGAGATTATATCTGTCACATGAATGGAAGCCGGCTGTCAGTTGGCCGGCCCCTGCCAGGTCTTAAGGGAAACCTGTCATTGGGGCCACCTCGCCCTGGCAAAATGGGGTTAGGCCCTGGAAATGGGCCAATTGGATCAAAACGTGGTCTGAGTGGGGGAAACTGACTGGGTGTCTCCCCGGGCCCAGGTATAAGTGAATTGATCGGGTCTCCAACATAGGGCAGCGTTAGTCTTTCATCATATTCACCACCAATGATGCCAGGAGGAAGAAGAGAGCTGGAGGGGAAAGGCCTGGGGTGTAAGGGGTTGGGGTAGAAGGGGATTGGGTGAGGGGGGGGATGGCAGAAAGATCGCATGCCGTCCTCTCTGTGCTTCTTTCCTCTGTTTGTACCGCTTCTTGTAGAGCTGCAGAAAAATAGGGGCACACTAAAGTAAATGATTTGGATGTTTTCCCAGAGTTTTCATTTATTTTCACGTTCCTTTTCCCACACTATCTAGGCAGACAAACCAATATCTAGAACAGAACTTTTGCCAGTTTCTATCTGCATGAATTCAGGCAACAGCTCTGAATATGATGCTAAGTGAACACTCCTCCTTCAATCCCACTACAATGGAACAATTTGGCTAATCTGAACTAGTTAAAAGTCAAAGGAAGAATAACTGATATGTCTTCTCCATACCACAAGCTAAAGGTCTTAGACTAATATACAACGTTAAACCTTTTCGGAAAGTGAACTGTTCCACCACAAAAAATGAAGTTAAGAGAGGCAGAGGAAAAGCACTTCACTTCACCTTTTTGGTTTTGTTTTATTTCTGGCCCATACCCATGGTTCTCAAGGCATGTTCCCACCTTACTTCTCTCTAGGGATAACTCTGGCAGGCTCGAAGGGACTATCTGCGCTTGAACTCTGGATGGCAAGAATCCTAGCTGCTGTACTATCTCTCTGGCCCCACATTTTGGCCTAAATTTTGTAAACATTGAGTCTCAATTTAAACAATAGCAACCCCCCCCCCAAAATTAGATGCTTATTTTAGTGAATGAACACAAAGAATAACATTATGAACTTTGTACATATTTGAGGACTTTCATTCAAGCTTTTCTTGGGTCTATCATTGTCTTTTATAGTAACCATCTGTAAATAAATATTTTCTTTCTTTTTAATTTATTTTTTCAATAATGTACTAGAATCTAAAGACTTCCAGTACAAGAGAACTTCAATCAGAAAAAAAAATCTGGGATATCTAGAAATAGATCTGCCTCACACATCTGTTCAATGGTTGGCACCACTATGGAAGGAAAAGTATCACTTGCAACGAATCTTTCATATTTGTTTTATATTTTATATTTGGGAGACTCTTTTATATAAGCAAAGGTGAAACGAAAATCACTGTTATAATTTTTCCCTGTGTAATTACAAAAATATAAGGACTGTATAAAAGGTAAAAACTGAGAATATCATTCATTGAAAATTAGAAATAAATTTAACACATTGATGCTGGTGCTGCAACTTGTGCTAATTAAAACACATTCACTGTGGTCTGGCCAGCATCGACATGTTCAACAAAACAGATTTTACCATATTCTGACAAGAGTACCAAGATACGTGACTGTACTAATCTTCTAGTTATTCCGCTATTATGAACACTAGCCTTGGCTTTTAAAAAATACGTACTTCTTTCCAGTCTGTCTCCCGAGCTCTGATGGTGCTGTCTACAAAAGAAAAGAAGAAATAAGGATTTAGAGCACTATTCCGGCAGGGGCAGGAAGAAACAACCACTTCCTCATTAAGCAGCAAAGGAGCAGGAATCCTTGGTTTATTACACTATTGTCTGCCCCTTCCTGAAGTGACTCACTCCTCTCAGTGACTATGGAAGCATCACACTGCAGCTAAATGCACCAGCAGCTCAGTCAGCCACATTGAGTTGTCTGACCCCTGTTGCATTAACTGGTTCCCATGTCAGCTGCTCATCGCATCCAAGTGTGTCCCCCACTTCTAACCCCACATTCTGTATAGAATTAATCCCAGTGACAACTCTCTGAGTCTCTCTACTATAATTCATGGTTATTACAAGAACGAAAAACTTACTTGAAGTTGGTTGGGGTTTTTTGTCTTCCTATATTTTGTTACTGTCTCCCAATCACATTTCTCCATAACTATTTTTTGTTTGTCTTGTTTTGTTTTGGGGTCACACCCAATGGAACTCGGGGGGTTACTCCTAGCTCTACATTCAGGAAATAATCCTGGTGATGCTCAAGGGACCAATGTGGTGCCAGGGATTCAAAATGGAGTAGGACATATGCAAGGTAAGTGTTTTACATTCTGTACTCTCTCTCCAGCCCAAATTTTTAATTTTTAAAAGAAAATAAAAGCAAACAAGTAATCCAAATAACTCCACTCTACAAAAAAAAAAAATGATGGGGAGGAGAAATCTACCTATTTGATTTCATAGTTGTTATGGTGATACATTGCCATTTGAAAAAGTCTGAAAATAAAACAAAGTCTACAACTGAAAACTGAAAACCTAACACATGCAACTCACCTCGAAAATCCCGCAGGTACAGACACCTCCAAAGGAGCTGGTCGTTGGATGTAATAAAAAGATCATGGCAAACTGCTGACAAAGCCAGAACAGTGCGAACATCCAAAAGTCGAAATATCCTTAGTTTCAGTTCCAATGGAAGCACCACTAACCCAAACACATCTGGCAGGTTCAGTGCTAAAGAGGAAAGAAGCGGCATCTGAGAAAAGAGCAGCCAGTCCCCTTCTCCCCTCACCCTCACCAACACACATCTTTTCTTTCCTGTGTGGTTACTGAATGGGCCCAAACAGCTTCAGTCAAAGATAACCCCAACCCCATATGTCACATGCATGTGTGAGAAGTAAAAATTCCCTTTAACTGACTGAGACTTCAACATTTATTCACTATAACACAAGAAAAAGTTGACTAATATATTAGGACTCTGATTTATAGATGAATTCAGTGAGGTACTTCACTAACTTAAATATCCATAAGTAGGGGAGGGAGAAAAAAATATCCATAAGTATAATTAAAAACTACTTCAAAGGTTTTAACAAATGCACACATGTGAAAATCCAGAGTACCTACCAGAGAAGTCAAATATTGAGGTTGTATTTTTGTTTTTGGTTTGGGAGCCACATTCAGCAGCAGTCAGAGCTTGCTCCTGGTTCTACTCAGCAATAAGTTCTGGCAGGCTTGGGGGACCATACAGGGTGTTGAGGGACTGAACCAGGCTGGCAGTGCATGGCAAGCACTTTACCAATGTACTATTCCTCTGGCCCCAATATTGTTTTAAAAAAACTGACAAAGAAAACAGAAATTTATTGTGCCAGGTCAAAGGAAGACAAAGCACAGCATATTTCGCATTTTCAAGGTATTAATAACCTCAATGAGAAAAGACATCACATCAACAATATTGATGTACTGGAAAAAGGAAGCAAGCGACATTTGGTTTTGTTTTGAGTCCTGACAGTGCTTAGGACTTACTCCCTGACTCTGCATTCTGAGATCACTCCTGGAAAGACTTGGAGGACCATATGTGGTACCAGGGATTGATCCCATAGGTTATGTCCAGGTAATCAATCACCCTACCCCTGTATTATGTCTCTGGTTCCAGCAAATAAAATTTAAATAGACATTTAAGCTTAATCTTAGAAGAACCAACTTTCACCAAGAGAAAAGAGGGAGACTTTTCATGTCACAGCAGAATAAGAGCTCACTTAGAAAACTTATTCTTTCTGGCCATATGGACTGTGATAATTTATCAAGACTTACCTTGTCGGGTAAAAGCCAAAAGTGGATATACCAGTTGATCTTTGAAAAGGCGAGAGAGCTTCTGAAGATCTTTGTATACTTTGGCAGCACTTTCCCCTAGAAATATTTTTTTATGAAAAAATCAAAGCTCTGTCTCAAAAGTAGGAAAAACTTGTAATATTATCCTGTATGTCTGCTAAATTACGCAAAAGCAGTCTAGGAATCTTCCCATAAAGTTCTTACACAGAATCAAAGTCCCCAGTAGAAAAGGGAATAGAGATTCTGAAAACTGAGTATTGGTTATAAAGCTGAAATCCATCACATCAAACTGATAGAGCTGGGACCAACCTATACAACTCGGACTATATTACAGTAGGGAAAATGTGGTATGAGACTCATACAATCAAAAACAGATTTCCATGGGCCGGAGCAATAGCACAGCAGGGAGGGTGTTTGCCTTGCACACGGCCAATCCGAGTTTGAGCCCCACCAACCCAGTTTTGATCCGTGGCATCCCATATGATCCCTGAGCCTTCCAGGAGTGATTTCTGAGCACAAAGCCAGGAAAAAACCCTGGGTGTATCTGGATGTGGCAAAAAAAAAAAAGATTTCCTATTTGTTCTGGGCAATGGGGACAGTAGGGAACTATACCTGTGGAGCTGGGATCTCAGAGAATAAGAACAATTGTTAATCACGCAATAATTATGCATCAGCAACAGAGCCAAATAATTTTGTTTTTTTTTCCTAGTCAAATCTCCCCCTAAGTATGAGATAAACATTCTTATCCTCACTTGAAACACAGGACAAAGCACAGAAAGCCCATACAGGGGCTCTGAGTTAGTGGCAGAGCAGGAACTGCAAAGACACTGGCTCTACCAACTCTCCTGGCTAGCCACAAAACTGAGAGCTCCATGATCCAAGGATCACCAGAACTGACATCACCTATGAACTATTTTGTAATTGAATCTCGAGGTCCACCACAAGCCGAATGAATAACACCCTCATTTTCAGAAAGCCGCAGGTGGGTCACAATTCTGGTGCATGGAAAGTAGTGTCAAACTGAATGCAGCCTTCACTTCAGCTCCACTCTGCGCATCAAGGTTATTGTCTTAAACCTTCTGCTCTGCACTTCTTTGCTCCCCTAATTAAAGGAGGTACCCACTACATCAGCAGGGTTCAAAATGAATTTTTTAAGCACTTGCACTGATATGTGGGTCAAGAGTTCATGCTTATCCCCACCCCTTCCTAGCTATGGTATAAAAACATGTTACCAGCTGTTGTAACTAAATCACTATTTATAATGTGGGACAGATAAGGAACAGGAAAAGAAATACAGCAAAGTTCTAAAGATTATTCTGACATCTATTTGGTTCATGGCCATTTTATTCACACACACACACACACACACACACACACACACACACACACACACTAAAAACTGTAATTAAGTAAAAAATAATTATTTTTCAACAAATGCCTTTTTGGTGACCTATTACATAAAAAAACAGAAACTTAGCAATAAAGGAATAAATAACAGTTCTAGTATATTCTAGGGACTATAAGTCACAATAAAATTAAAATGACTTGCCAAATGAATTGCCTTTTTGTAGCCAATTTTAAAAAAGTATTATATTGTGCCAGTCAGTTCAACAGGTTTTATATGCAAGGTGTCTGGGTTTGACTCCTGGCACTGCACAGTACCCAGAGCCCTCCTGGAAATAACCCCAAATATCACCAGTTATGGCTCTAAAATAAAACTT